>NC_090265.1:1558302362-1558927862 GCF_040414725.1 Anabrus simplex
TTGCCCTCCCGAGGCTGAGTGGACCCCGTTCCAGCCCTCGTACCACTTTTCAAATTTCGTGGCAGAGCCGGGAATCCAACCCGGACCTCCGGGGGTGGCAGGTAATCACACTATCCACTACACCACAGAGGCGGACTATTATGGTATTTATACTTGATGTTATTCTTATATTTTTTTACACTTCCTGATCACAGTTTTTTATTGAGTTTATCATTCTAGCAACAGTTAATATACTATTGGCTCTTTCATCTAACTTACGTAAGAACTATCGTACTGACACCATAAACATAGTTTGGCTGAATGGTCAGAGTAATCGTCTTCGGTTCAGAGGACCCCAGGTTCGATTGCTGGTCCGGCCGGACAATTTAATCCTAATTAGTTATTTCCCCTGGCTCCGGGACCGGGTGTTGTACTGTCTCCAATATTCCTGCAACTCTCACACAATGCTGTCTTCCACTACAAAAACACACAGTTGCCTCACACGGCAGATTCTGCTCGCCTTCGTTGGAGTGTCTGCCTTACAAGGGCTGCACCAGGCTAGGAACAGCCACATCAAATTATTATAGTACGTATGTTCGAAACCAAGGATTAAGGTGTAATATTGTATATATCGTCGTCGCGCCTCGAAATACCGTAATGTAGCAGTGTTGAGGGGAGAAATACTGGCCCGCAGCACATGTATCCTATAGAGCAAAAACTCGTCGATATAGTTCAGACGATACTGAACCTTATACAACAGAACCTTTCTGGTAAGAATTCTAAGCTGAAGTATTATCACATAACGGTATTTCTAAGCTCAACGACGATGTAAGTAATCGTAGCTTCGTCCGCACAGTACTTCTTCATGAATGTGTTTACAAACACTGACAAGAGATACTGAAAAGCTCATGGCTGCAATGATAAATTAGAGATGAGAATATCAGATACTTCAACCAATGAACAGTTTTTCATGTTATTACTTCCATGTCATCACTCCTACGTGCACTTGCTTCAATATACATTCATGAGAACAGCGCACTGACACATCTTCAATGATAAATTTGACCAGTGATTGCGCAATCAATAGGACGTAACTGTGCTATTCGAATGGGTCCAACAGCCAAGATACTGAGAGACTACGGAGTTCGGATGCAAAAGTAAAACAGCATATTCCCGTGTTCAAAGTTGATATTTAATACAACTAGGTTGCTATGTCTCTCAGCTTTCAGTCTGAAACCCTCTGAAAAATACATAGATCCTCCACAATCCTCTATTCACAGCACTGTGGCTTCTTCTGTGTACACATCTTCCATCTCTTAACTTGAAATGATAAAACACAAGAGTGAACTATCCTCACTTAAGTCTCACAACCTTCTCTCATCGAATTCAGTATTTCTCTAAATCATACGTCAGTTTACCTCACATGACTCCTCTAGCTTCATCTACGTGATCTATAGCTTTTTTACTGTTAGAAATAACCTCTTCCCATAAACAAAGGAAAAGTACAACATATGTATTTTTCTCAAAGCAGGATTGTTCTATTCTAGTTCTAAGTGCATAGCCTTGTTCCCTAATTCTTTGGCTACAAAAGCCTACTTTTCGACATAATCTCTGCTCACATCTATGGCTTTACACAATACACAAAATAGATTATTTGCCTTACTTTTCTTTTTTTCTGTTGGTTTTACGTCACACGGACACAGACAGGTCTTATGATGACGATGGGATAGAACAGTCATCGTTTTAAATATTTTCCCGAGGATTGCATCGTTCAGAGATGGAAAGGGATAAAAGTCAGAAGGTACGAGATGTGAGCTGTAGGCGGGGTGAGGTTGTGGTGGTGGTGATTATTGGTTTTTTTTTTTTTTTTTGCTAGGGGCTTTACGTCGCACCGACACAGATAGGTCTTATGGCGACGATGGGATAGGAAAGGACTAGGAGTTGGAAGGAAGCGGCCGTGGCCTTAATTAAGGTACAGCCCCAGCATTTGCCTGGTGTGAAAATGGGAAACCACGGAAAACCATTTTCAGGGCTGCCGATAGTGGGATTCGAACCTACTATCTCCCGGATGCAAGCTCACAGCCG
This sequence comes from Anabrus simplex, assembly GCF_040414725.1. NCBI lineage: Eukaryota > Metazoa > Arthropoda > Insecta > Orthoptera > Tettigoniidae > Anabrus > Anabrus simplex. The sequence goes on from NC_090265.1 coordinate 1,558,304,427, forward strand.
CGCGCCTCTACGCGCACGGCCAACTCGCCCGGTGATTATTGTTTTAAGAGGAAGTACAATTGGGCAACTGTCCTCTGTCTACTGAAGTTTTGTGATCTTCTCTTGGCCATAAGTCATCAACTCGATGCTCTAGGTAACTGACGCTACTTGCCCCGCTCGTGATAGTTGGTTATAGAGGGAGAATTGAGCAGCAGACAGGCTCCATGCATACTGTGGCGGTACTTGAAGTAACTGCACGGAGATAATGCAGCCAAACGAATTCGTTTTTGTATATTATTATTATTATTATTATTATTATTATTATTATTATTATTATTATTATTATTATTATTATTATGTATCGTGTGGAACGAACAGCATACAGAAACAGAATATAATAGGCAATACAATTATCAATAGACGAAGAAAAATTATAGGATTAACTAATATTTCCTGAATAAAAGTGTCATTTAAGTTTTTCAAACAGTTTTTTTTTTGTGTGTGTTTATGGGTTCATTGAGCTCTTTTAAATTGCATTATATTAATGTTTGGTGTTATTGTTTGCGTGCTGACGTGGTGTGAGAATTACGTGGATCACCACTGAGCTTCGGTACGCATGACGTTGCGAATTTCCCCTCGTTCCTGACTCATCTCCTTCTGCCTCTCAACAGCGCCGATTAGTTTGGCTTTGAAGGTATTTCGCACTGAAGTGACCGAACCTGCAGTCTTGGTTGTGTAGAATTCTGTATGTAGTTTCGCATTGTTGTGGAAATGGGCTAGTCTGTCTACCTCCCACTGGGTATGAACAAACTGGAATCGTCTCTTCAGTTTGTGAGGACTTATGTTCCTGACTGTACTGTGCCGTTATGAGAGAGTACGCCGAACTAAAATAACCTCCTCAGAGTCCCAGAAATTGTAGCCATCATTTATGACCGGAGAATGTTGACATGAACTTACTTCCTTGGAGATTATGGGTGATGCTAGTCCATGGATTGCCGTTTTTTCGCAGCTTCGAAATGATGCGTAAGTATTACATATCCTGTGTCAATGCTCAACAAAATATCGAGCAAGCAATTCGACAGAATGTTCTTTATTTGGTCCCTGAAGTTCTCCGTATATTGCAGCACTGTAGAGTCTCATTTATATGTGTGAGTGAGACCAAACAGGTTGATTTGCACTTATTTTGACGATGATAGAGGCCCCGGTTTTAATTCCCGGCCAGGTCATGGATTTTTACCTGGACCTGAGGGCTGGTTCGAGGTCCACCCAGCTTACGTGATTAGAATTGACGGTGAGATAGCGGCCCCGGTCTAGAAAGCCAAGAATAACGTCCGAGAGTATTCATCGTGCTGACCACACACCTCGTAATCTGCAGGCCTTCTGGCTGAGCAGCGGTCGCTTAATAGGCCAAGGCCCTTCAAGTGCTATAGTGCCATGGGGTTTGGTTTTGGTTTGGTTTGACGATGATAGATGCGTCACTAGGGTTACAGACCATCCCGGGACGTCCTACATTGTAAGGTATTTTGCAAATGTCCCGCGAGGAACATAATTTGATTCGCAATTGTCTCGTTTCCTATCTGAATGAATTTTTGTGTTATTATCATCGGTTCGAGTTTTCACAATACGCATTTGATCTGCCATCTATCTCCCAATAAACATAGCATAATCGTTGTCGAAAGTATTGTCTTTAAAAATGTAAAGAAGCAGAATATAGCATCTTTGGAGGAGCTTTCCGGATCTACTGAATGACAAAGAAATGTTGTCTCGAGCAAGAAGTGCCGATAAATACAGTTTCAAACAAAATAAATGATGCAATAGTTTTACTTATGTTGCGATTTTCAGTATTTTTATAATTAGTGGTTATAACTAGAGGTTGATATGTAGAACAACTGCTTATGCTTGTTTGTTTGTTGTTTAAATTAACCTAACATCTAGGTCATCGGCCCAACAAGTGCTGTTAGAAAGTATTTCGTGTAACTAATAAAACTAAGAAGTGCCACGAATATATAATTTTTCCTCTATTTTCAATTTAAAAACTTGTGATAACATTTAGATTGTAAAATGTTCAATATTTATTTTATTATTTCAGAATTTGTTAACTTTTATTTGTTTTCATTTAAATGAAGGGTCTTCAAACCCACAGACTAGGAAAGAAATTGTATAATAACGAAAAGTGAAATGTATTTTTCTATGTTGTTACATCAGTAAGAGTACTCTTGGTCAAAAAGGAAAGAAGGAAACTGACAACAGAATGCTTTTGAAAATGTTAAAAATTTTGTCGTTTTAATGTAGCTGTCCCCCAAAATTGTGGAATGTCCCTCTTTTTAACTGTCTTGTCCCTCATTCCTTCCCTGAACAGTTGGTCAACCTGTGCGTCACGCAACGACTCACTGTGCTTTCTTTCACTGTTGTATCTCCGCACACATTTTGCAAGTGCTTATGAATATTTGCGAATAATACTTTTTTTAATATTTTATGTCTTTAGCAGTGGTGATGTATGATTTAAACTGATGCTACTACTAAAATTGTTTCCATTCCGTACCCTGAAGGCCTTAGCGCAGGAGAATGGAAAACCATTCTCAGGGCAGCCAACGGTGGGGACCAGCCTATCCCCGTCTCCCGAATGGAGAGCTGTAGAGCTACGGTAGAATCGTGGCCTCGTGTCTTCTGCTCGGTTGGTCGGTCGGAGTGCAGAGCTGTCGGGCCATTGCCCAGCCGTGGTCACCTGTAAGCTGAAGCCTTCTCTGCAACCGTCTACCACGTTTAAAGTGCGCTCCTCAGTAGTCAGGTAGATACGGACATCTGGTAATCACCAGATTTCTACGCGCGGTATCATTGCGTGGTGGGTCCACTATCTCTATCACAGTTTATTCTTTTCTCAATCGCTAGGCTCCTTCCAGCAGTTAACACTACAGGAGGGGGCTATTATCTTTATTATTACAAATTCTTTTCATTATCGTGAGTAGCCTCGCGATTCTATGGCAATCGCCGAATACAACAGGCTCCACCGGGCAGTGAGTACTGCGTGGAGGGCCCACTATACTTATCATAGCTTGTGCATTACTTATAACTGTAGATTAGATATATTCCCAGGGCTAACGGCTCTCCGGAAGTGAGTTGACCATGGACCATTTGTTTACAAATACTATCTTGTTTTGTTTAATCGAATTATTATTTTGTCATTGTTCTTAAGCAGGGGAGTTTATATATTCTGTATTTGCTTAGGCTATTATGGATTTGAACCCTGTATTGGGCGAAGGCCTGTAAGGTTCAATAAATCCTATTGCACAGTCAAATAGTCAGGTAGATACTTGAAGGTACCACCGGGTATTTATTGGCTCACAAAGAGTGGCCGTCCCAGGCAGAGAATGACGTTTCAGATCTGATTCCAATAAAAACCAAAATATTTATTTCATGATTTTAATGTATTTAAGATATTTGCCTAGCTCTCTCAGTTTACAAGTGCAGAGATCTAGTTTCAAGTTCGCCCACAACGAGACTCCAGGAGAGGAGATGGAGACCGTAATTATATACACACATGTGTTAGATATCATTACGTATTAAACTGTTATCATGATAAGATGAGAACAACTCTGGAATCGTAGAGAACCTACATCGTTAGAAATTGGTACTTTTTGTTCGAGTTCCGGGGGTGTCGCTAATGTTCATAGAACATTTCACCAACGTTTCATTCCGTTTTTACCTGTAACAATATTCGGTGCAGTATAGCTGTATTCATGAACAGTTTTCCTGAAGTTCAGTTCAAACCATTGACGATCGCTTCAAAAGAATTAGACGTACGGAAGAATTAAGTGAATGGATTGTACTTTCCAAGTTAATTTTCAAGTAGATTGAACTCAACATCAGTGTTTCAGTGATAAATGCTGTTCTATTTCAAGATACTTCTCAGCTTCTTAGATGTGAAAATAACCAGTTTTGAGAAAAGAAAGTCGTCAGAGTGGGAGTAAAGGTTATCTTACCGACTTTCTGTCTATGCCATTTATTCGCTTCCGTGGAATATTCTCTGTTAAAATCAATTTTCATTGAAGATTAACTTTTCACTCTCTACGTGAAGACAGGCTGACACTCATTAGCGTTCACTTTCTGGAAGGAATGGTTCGTAAACTGGTAGTTATTAGAGGGACACGGATAATGTACCAAGACTGATTAGTGGCATCAGCTTGACATTGCTCCTGGAGAAGTTGTCCCTTTGAAAAGAATTGCTGCAAATAAATAATATTGATCTTCAAATCATATCGTTAAGTGTATCAAACTTTGATGTATTCTGTCTAGCATAGGTACTTTAATTATCAAAGAACATCAGAAATCTTGACTTGATGCTCCTTGATGTTTCATTGTGATGTTAATAGTGGTATGTTACTTTAAATTTAAGGGGTGTTGAAATGCAGAATATTGCCGTTGAAAGATATTTCTTAATGTGGCAGGAAATCTACAGGACTTTTAAAAATGATCGAATTTCGATGGACTGCTTTGGAACTCGATTCCTGCAACCCTGAACGCAGAGGGTGGACGCCCAACAAATGATGCCATTCAGCTGCTCTCGGGTTCTCTGTATTTAAGATGTATTGAACCAACGATACTGGAAAGAACCTCAAGAAGATCCCCACTGTAATGTTTCTTCACTGGATGAGATATTGATCTTCAGTGTCCATATCCAGACGCTTAGAGTGATATAGTTTGTAGGGTAAACAGGCGCGTTGACATATCTATTGTTGATGTTTGAAACGCAGTGGTGGTAAGTTATTAAGAGGTGTAGATTTTGGAGATTAGTTTTATTATTAAAGGCACGACATGTATGATTTGTTTTAAACAATGCCGAATAAATTAAAAATGTATGTCCTTATATATTTTGTAGCTATAGATGAATTTTATGGCTTGTAAGTTGTATGAAAGTAAAACGTATTAGGAAGTTCAACCATTCAAACTAAAAGAAATGAAATACGTAAAATATTTACAATTCTAAGAAATATCACAAATAGTTTTAGGCAGAGAACGATGAGCGTAAGAGTTGCTTTTGGTGTGCATACACTTTTAAAGTATATAATAAAATAATAAAAAATATTATTTAAATCACCGTAAAGGAAAATAAAACAATGTATTATTGATCTATACTAATATTATAAAGAGAAAAAGATTTGTTTGTAATAGATAAATAGGAGTCGATGACCTTCGATGTTAGGCCCCTTTAAACAGCAAGCATCATCATCATCATCATCATCATCATCATGTAATGGATAAACTCAAAAACTACTGAACCGATTTTAAAAATGCTTTCTCCTATAGAAAGCTACATTACCAGTGAGTGACATGGGCTGTATTTTATTTTCAAAACAATTAGAGATCCCTACGAAAATTGAAATAATCCATCTATATAAATGTCATTGTATATATGTGTGTATGTATTACATCTCCTCCTAAACCACTGGAGCGAATTCAACCAAATTTGGTACACTTATGACAGTTTCAGGAGACAAACCGCGTAGGGGTAAGACACCCCAAACACCCTTAGGGGCGGGGAACGAGGGGTTGAGATATAAACATAATCGAAAATAGTGTCGAATCCATACTTTTCGGGGTCGCTGAGGTGAATATTGACAATCCGGATTTTTTTAAAGTCCAAGTTCATCCCCCTTTGGGGTGGGGGCGAAGGGTATGAGAGATATAAAAATAATCGAAAAGAGTGTCGAATCCATACTCTTCGGGATCACCGAGATTCGTTTATAGGAAGGGGAGTTAGGGATTGGAATAACTTACCAAGGGAGATGTTCAATAAATATCCAATTTATTTGCAATCATTTAAGAAAAGGCTAGGAAAACAACAGATAGGGAATCTGCCACCTGGGAGACTGCCCTAAATGCAGATCAGTAGTGATATTGATTCAATAGTGACATTCCGGATTTTTTAAAGTCCAAGTTTAGCTCCCTTTGGAGTAGGGGTGCGAGAGGGCGGTGAAATACAACAATAATGGAAAACAGTGTCAATTCCATAGTTTTCGGGGTCCCTGATGTGAATAGTGACACTCCCAATTTTTTATCCCTTAGGGATTGGGGAGTGAGGTAAAAAAAAATCGAAAAATAGTGTGGAATACACAGTTTTCGGGGTTGCTGAGATGAAGAGTGGCACTCTGGTATTTTTTAAAAGTAGAAATTCATCCCCTTTGGGGTAGGACGAATGTTACTGAGGAAGTGAGTGATGATGGTGGTGGTGGTGATTATTATTATTTTAAGAGGAAGTACAATGAGGCAACCAACTATATAATATTATATAAAACAACATGTCCTGACTGACTGACTGACTGACTGACTGACTGACTGACTGACTGACTGACTGACTGACTGACTGACTGACTGACTGACTGATTCATCATCACCAAGTCCGGCTCCATGGCTAAATGGTTAGCGTGCTGGCCTTTGACCACAGGAGTCCCGGGTTCGATTCCCGGCGGGGTCGGGAATTTTAACCATCATTGGTTAATTTCGCTGACACGGGGGCTGGATGTATGTGTCGTCTTCTTCATCATTTCATCCTCATCATGACGCACAGGTCGCCTACGGGAGTCAAATCGAAAGACCTGCATCTGGTGAGCTGAACTTGTCCTCGGACACTCCCGGCACTAAAAGCCATACGCCATTTCATTTTCATCATCGCCAAGCCAAAACTACTGGACATAAAGAAAAGTAATTTTGGGGATACCTATATATTACACTCTAGATGCTCACTAAGGAAGGATTCTTGGATACTCTGCCGCTAAGGAGGTGAATTGTTAAAATTATATCTATATCTCAAAACTTAACAGTTTACAGACGTAAAAATTGGTTTCTGGTATCTCCTTTCAAAGTAAAGAAACACGTATATTTTTGTTTTTGGAAAATCCCCCTAAGGGGTAGGAAAAAGGTGAAAAAGGGGGGTGATTACCTCTTATCAGAATATTTATATCTCAAAAACTGAAGATGTTACAGACATCAGATTCGTATCTGAAATCTCCTTTAAAAATAAAGAAACACGTATTTTATTTTGAAAATCCACTTAAGGGTGGTTAAATAGGAGTGATACAGGGAGTGAATTTAAAACTGAGTATATCTACAGCATAACTGAAACGTGACATGTTACAGACGTGAAAATTGGTATTTGGCATCTCCTGTAAAAGTAAAGAAACGCAGATAATTTGTTTTCGGAAAATCCACTTAAGGGGAAGTGAAGAAGAGGGGTGAATTTTGAAAATGAGCATATCGACAGAACATCTCAAAAACTTAACATGTTACAGACGTGGAGAATTGGTATTTGGAATCTCCTTAAAAATAAAGAAACACATATTTTTTGTTTATGGAAAGTAAGTGAAAATGATTTTTTTCTTATGAGGATACTTATATCTCAATAACTGAAGATGTCACACGCGTGAAAACTGGTATTTGGAATCTCCTTTAAAATTAAAGGAACATGTATTATTTTGCTTTTGAAAAATCCACTGAATAAGGGGCTACTTATATCTCGAAAACGGATGTTACAGACGAGTTATTTGGTATTTGGAATCTCCTTTAAAAACAAAGAAACCCATATTTCTTTTGTTTTTGGAATATCCTCTTAAGGGGTGTGGAGAAGTGAAAAACAGTATAATTCTTTTTATGAGGATATATGTCAAAAACAGAAGATGCTACAGACGTGAAAATTGGTATTTGGAATCTTCTTTAAAAATAAACACGTATTTTTTCTTTTGGGAAAATCCACTTAAGGAGGGTGAAAAATGATTGAATACCTGTTATGAGGATACTCATATCTCAAAACTGGAGATATAACAGACGTGAAAATTGGTATTTGGATAATCCTTTAAAAAAAAAAGAAACACGTATTTTTTTGTTTTCGGGAGATCTAATTTAAGGAGGGGCGGAAGAGTTGAAAAAGGGGTTGAATTATTTTGATGGGATACTTATATCTCAAACTGCAGATATTACAGACGAGGAAATTGGTATTTGGAATCTCCTTAAAAAGACATGTTTTTATTTTTTCCACTTGAGAAGGACTGTTTCTCACATGCACAGTTCTATGTCGCATGATCTGAAGTTAGCTCTGCCAGTAGCCTGGTCATCTTAACCCCAAAAGGCAACGCCATAAACGTGGTTTGAATAATAGAGTGATAAATGAAGCTCAGTTTTTCGGTCAGCTTTTAGGAATTTTCATAAAAACATCTTGCTGCAGTAGTGAGGAACGATTACTTTTACCAAATTACGAAATGTAATGGGTAACAGCTAGTACAAAATATGTTTTCAGGGTAATTGAAGGGCATCAATACAGTTCTAATGCAACAGTTTCAATAGTCAGCACATGCACCATTCCTATTCAGTAATTCGTTCAGACCTCTAGGAACTGAATCCAACAAGACATGATGATGCTCCAGTAGAGCTGTCCTTGCTCTCTCTCGTTTTTCGATCCCTGTTGACTTGCGAAAGTGCTGGAGCTATGCTCGTCGTTACCGAGCAAGTGGCTGCATGACTTGGGTCACGTAGCTATCAGCTTGCATTCGGGAGATAGTGGGTTCGAACCCCACTGTCGGCAGCCCTGAAGATGGTTTTCCATGGTTTCCCGTTTTCACATCTAGCAAATCCTGAGGCTGCATCTTAATTAAGGCCAGGGCCACTTCCCTCCTAGTCCTAGCTCTTTCCTAAGCCATCATCGCCAGAAGACCTAGCCGTGTTGGTGGTGCAAGAAATAAAATATATCTCTTAAAACCCTGAACGGGGAAGAGAATTTGCTGTTCCTAGTAACCCCAACCCCTGCAGCAGGGGAGTGACCCAGCGATTGGTTAGATCGACCTATCTTCGTTGGCGATGCCAATGCATCTCCCATCATCCGCTTTAACGGATAGGTCATACTCGGGGCGGGGTATGTGCAAATATCGGTAGCCCGCGCTCTTTAGCAGAGATCGGCAGCGACGAATTGCCTTGCACGTTTCTGCTACCAGATGATACAATAACATCGTTATGTGTAAAAGGTTTAATGGTCTGTAGAACATTGGATACACAGTCAATCTTTTCGACTTAGTTTAATACACCATAAACCATATCGTCGCTATTAATCTGAAACCTCTTTTCTCCAGAAACCTGCATTTCTTAGCAAGGAGAAGCATACTGATATAGAACGTAACTTTTCGATAGCTGAGAGCTGTTATTAATTAATGGTTTAATATGACATGGTGTTTTGATGTTATTATCAATATGACTACGTTTCGCTAGTTATAGTTATAATTATAGTTATACTTCAAGTTATTGTGGTTAAGTTGTCCTTCCTCTTGTTTTTTCCTAAACCATTCGTCATACTTAGATGAACGTTTCTAGACAAATCAATAAACTGTAGTTCTTGTCTACCGAGGCTCATTTCGATATCCGGGATCTCGATTGGGAATGGAGTAGTTAGCTCAATACCCGGCCGTCTTTGCTCCCTACAAACTGCCCTAAAGGCCGCTTGTCACTTGCGCAACATAATACAACCACGCAAGTTCACAAGCAAAATGTGTATAGGGTAAGGTATTTTGTAAGAATGATCATAGCATGGGGCATGATGTATCCACAGTTTGACTTTTATTCGTCTGAACGAACGTCTGTTCAGTTTCTTTATGGCAGGAAGAGTGATAATTGTGTTACTGATTTTAGTTCCACTACCTAATATTATGATCTTCAAATATCACTTGTCCGAGCCAGAACTGAATCCCTCTCCCGCCTGAGCCAATTAATCAATCAGTCAATACTGATCTACATTTAGGGCAGTCGCCCAGGTGGCAGATTCCCTATCTGTTGTTTTCCTAGCCTTTTCTTAAATGATTGCAAAGAAATTAGAAATTTATTGAACATCTCCCTTGATAAGTTATTCCAATCCCTAACTTCCCTTCCTATAAATGAATATTTGTCCTCTTGAATTCCAACTTTATCTTCATATTGTGATCTTTCCTACTTTTAAAGACGCCACTCAAACTTATTTGTCTACTAATGTCATTCCACGCCATCTCTCCACTGTCAGCTCGGAACATACCACTTAGTCGAGCAGTTCGTCTTCTTTCTCCCAGTTCTTCCCAGCCCAAACTTTGCAACATTTTTGTAACGCTACAAACAAACGCCCAGAACAAATCGAGCTGCTTTTCTTTGGATTTTTTCCAGTTCTTGAATCAGGTAATCCTGGTGAGGGTCCCATACACTGAAACCATACTCCAGTTGGGGTCTTACCAGAGACTTATATGCCCTCTCCTTTACATCCTTGCTACAAACCCCAAACACCCTCACAACAACGTGCAGAGATCTGTACTCTTTATTTACAATCCCATTTATGTGATTACCCCAATGAAGATCTTTCCTTATATTAACACCTAAGTACTTACAATGATCTCCAAAAGGAACTTTCACAACATCAACACAGTCCGGCAAGTCAGGAGGAATACCATAATATGGGGCGTCCAGGACTGTAAAGGCGAACTCAGTACCAGTTTTTAATACAAAAATATCTGTGAAAGCCAGCACACAAAACCCGAAGGTACATATTTTGGAGTTCATGCTTTCCTATAAAGTTCTGAACCAAGTAGACAATGATTTCAAGCGCTAGGCAAACTCCACACTCCCGCTCCGTCACGCTACCCGTACCATTGCCTATGAAGGACCTTATTTGTATGTTTAAAGTGTCTCTCAAACGGTCTTTGTATTATTTTTATAGTTTGTTCTTTCATCTAACTTTTCGAGGTTCATTCTGTACATAAAGCTGGTTTAATGCTTGTCTCAGCTTCATGTTACTTCAATAACATACAACGGGTGATTGTTTGGTCCGCCCTGTCAATATATTTTGAATAATTTATACGTACATGTTTCGGGAGCCTTAACTCCCTTCGTCAGCGTATTTACATCAAAATCTACCTTACCTAAGTTTCAAGATATAACATCTTATCACATTAACATTCAGCATTGTCCTTTCTAACCTCAACACAAGATACCATATGTACACTTTGCATTTTTGTATAATAATGCCTGTTGTACCCGACACGTGGAACATTTTTATCACACTCTTGAATCGTCCATTCATTCCTCCTGTCCTTTGCACTCATACACGTGTATCATCATCCTGGATGGATCCACTAGCTGTGTCGACCACTGATGAAATGTTACTTGTCACTTCGGGAAGTGACAAGTGTGATTAAAATATGGTCAAGTTTGTCGACTTCATGTTACTTCCCGATCTATTCCATTTATCCCAGATTAAAACGCCGGGCAATAATAATAATAATAATAATAATAATAATAATAATAATAATAATAATAATATAAGAAATTAAGTAGACGAACTGCTGATAAGAAATGTTAAAGGGGCTTTATACATTTAAAAGATTCATTTTTAAAAAAATTTCTGGCAGACACAACTTCCTTCGTCTCTGTATCAATCTTCATTCGAAAATTCTCTGTAGGTTTTGTGGTGAAAGAAGAAGTCTGTAACTCGCATGACATTCGTTGCTTGAGTTGTGTTATGTATAGTCAATAAATAAACAAAGGATCTAGTTTCTCCTTGACCTCATAATTCGTTATTTAATTGGATGATTCACTCAAATTGTTTTATAAATCATGATATGTAGCAATCCTGTTGGGTAAAATAAAATTATTGCGTTTAATTAAAAACTGAAAAGTTTACAGGTGAAAAACACCAAAAAAAGCCATACATTTAAAAATTAACAGTTGGCTTTATAAATAAATTTGCTAATTTCTCGATGGTTCATCCTCCATAAAAGAACATCTGCTTTCTACAGTAGTGAAATAATTGTCCCTAGTTGCTCTGCTTTCGAGGATATTGTGAATTTTAAAAGCATGGGAACACAATTTTGAAAAGTGGTTTATAATCAATGACATGACAGAAAACCAATACAGTAGATCCGTCTCCTTGGCTGAGTGGTCAGCGTCACGGCCTTTGGTTTTGTGGATCCCGGGTTCGAGAATTCTAACCGCTTGTGGTTCTTTCCTCTATATCGAGGCTGGGTGTTTCTATATGTTTCGATACACTTCGCTTCATATACACTACATTACTAACCATCAGAGAACACGCGATAATGCAATACATCCGTTAAAACAGGGCATTTGTCCTTGAAACGCGCCAGTTCTATATTTGTGACACAATTCGTTCCTGCCAATTCCTGGGGGAAAAAGTGATAAAAGAAGAAGGCGCTCTATAATAATGTATAGGCTATATGGGCTAAATTAAAGAAAACAGTCCTCAAATAGCAGCAGAGATATTGAATATTTTTTGAAATATACAGGTATCATCAGCTATGGTAGGTCGAGTCAAATGAAAACCGAACACTCGCCATAAAACACATTCCATGCGAAAGGTATCAACACTGTTGTTACGTATCGATACTGGCATCGCTGTCGTAGAACTCGCTCGTCAACGCAGTTGTTGGGTTACGCCTTTGTTGGTGCGCGGACTGGTCTAGTGTTTTCGTCCAGCTGTAGAAATGGAGGAACGCAAAGAAGAGCAGAGAAGTGTGGTTCGTTTTCTGGTGCCTGAGCGTGCCGGAGTACGCGAAACTTTGCTGTGTATGGTGAACTCTTCATGTCCATGGCGAGTGGCATGGAAGATTCTGCACATCACCGCAAGACGACGCGCGCCCAGGACAGGCCCATCGAGCCGTTACTTCTGATGTGGTAGAGCGGATTGTTGGCCTTACCCGCGAAAACCGACGAATCACGGAAGAAGAAAGACATTCGTGGACGTCAGTTTCATTCGGTCGAGAAAGTGCAAGAGCGGGTGCGGTTGTGGATCCGTCAGCGACCTACCTCTTTCTACAACACTTTCATTATTAGTATCATTAACAAATACATCGCAGTTGGAAAAATCCCGGTGGCAATTCTCACTTACAGTAGTGAGATAATAAGGTAACGTTAACACATAATTACTCAAGAACAACAACTACAACAACAACAAAACTACAGCAACAAAAGTACAACAAGCAATTCCATGAAAAGGAAATATTACAAGAAATACTACTAGTTCAACATTCTAAATCCAGAATCATAATATACAAATACACACACAACTTAAGTATTTCCAGTACTTAACATTACGGCTTACAATACTATAGACTGACTTTACTACTAGCTTAACACTACAAGTGATAATAAAGTTAAAACCTAACTACCCAACAACCCTTTGCAACAACTCGAGTACAATTAGCAATTCCATGAAAAGAAAATACGACAAGAAATACTACTAGTTTAACATTCTAAATCCAGCATTATCATATATGAATTCACCAAACCAAACCAAACCCCATGGCACTACAGCCCTTGAAGGGCCTTGGCCTACCAAGCGACCGCTGCTCAGCCCGAAGGCCTGCAGATATGAATTCACACACAACTTAAATATTTCCAGTGCTTAACACTACAGCTCACAATACTATAGGTTGAGCTTACTACCAGCTTAACACTACAAGTCAAAATAAAGTAAACTTAAAACATAACTACCTAACAACAACAACAACTACAACAGGAGTGCAGCAAGAAATTCCATGGAAATAAAATATTTCAAGGAATAGTTACTAGTTTAACGTTCTAAATCCAGCATTATCATATAAAATTAAATACACAAGTTAAGCATTTCCAGTGCTTAACACTACGGCTTACAATACTGCACGTTGAGCTTACTACCAGCATAATATTACAAGTGATAACAAAGTGAAAAACATATGTAATTATCCAACACTACTACTACTACTACTACTACTACATTAATACAACAAGCAATGTCCTGGAAAGAGAATACTACAACATTCTAAATCAAGCAGAAAATCACAAATTCAGTGTCCGTATTTTACAACTTTAACTTTTCATTTTATGCTAGCACTGATGATCTTGTTAAATGACTTGATACCGTAAGGGAATCAATCAAAGACTGCTGCAGGTAATTTATTCCAATCCGTTATGGTCCTGTTTACGAAGGAAAACATACCCACATCCGTATGCTGGTTTCTGTCTCCAACCTTATGCTTGTGATCATTTCTCGACAAGTACGAGGGAGGTTCCAACCTATTCCTCATACTACTCCAGGTAGCCCTTCCCGTATAGCTCGTATGAAGACCACGCAGGCGAACTCTAGTTCTTCTAGATTCAAGACTTTCCCAATTAATGGTATTCCTCCCATTCCCGGTTACGAAACACATCGCTCTTCTGTGAACTTTTTCTAGGGAGTTTATTAAACCCACCCTGCATGGATCCCAGCACGCAGATCCATATTCGAGAATCGGTCTTACCAAGCATTTATAAGCTTTACTTTTGGCACCAGAATTATCTTTCTTGAGATTCCGCATAATAAAATGTAACGATCTACAGGTTTTCTTAACTACATTTTCCACTTGCTCTGACCAGTTTAGGTCTTTTTTAATCGTAACACCTAAGTACTTACAACTATCAACTTCAACAACACTTTCCCCTCCAATTTCGTAATCCCTCTTTCCTGTCATTTTCTTTTTACAGAAACACGATTTCTTGCTTTTTCTCCTGTGGATTTTAATTTGATTTCCACACGCACGTTTTCAAATCGTATCTAAATCCTTCTGAAGCAATAGTTCGTCCTCCTCCTCTGTTTTTATCTCCCGGTACATGACGCAATCATCGGCAAAGAGGCGCACTTCCGATTTTATCGAATCAGGCATATCATTCATGAAAAGTATGAAAAGAATTGGCCCAATAACGCTACCCTGAGCCACATCAGTCGTAACGCTTATTAGAGAAGATAGTGTTTGTATCAATTTCACAACTCTGATGTCAATGCCCATACACGCTAACTTGTTAAGGAGGATGTCATGTGGCACAAGATGGAATGCCTTAGCAAAATATTGACCCACTGTTGAGCTTATCCGATATATCTTGACATACGGAACAAAGCTGACTTTCGCAGGAGAAGCCTTCCCTAAAACCATGCTGCCCCTTAAATGTCATTCTAGAAGAGTCCCATTTTGACCTCAAATAATCTACTATTTATTGCTCCATTTGTTTGTATACGATTGACGTTAAACTCACCAGCCTGTGGTTATTCAAGTCGTTCTTGTCACCCCCTCTTTGAATAGGAATCTACAATGGCCGATTTTCAATCTTCTTTTGCAAATTGCTTTATGTCACACGGACCCAGATAGGTCTTACGGCAACGATGGGACAGGAAAGGGCTAGGAGTGGTAAGGAAGCGGCCGTGGCCTTAAGTAAGGTACAGCCCCAACATCTGCCTGGTGTGAATATGGGAAACCACGGAAAACCATCTTCAGGGTTGCCGACAGTGGGATTCGAACACACTATCTCCCGAATACTGCGTACTGGCCGCACTGAAGCGACTGCAGCTATCGAGCTCGGTAAGTGATATATTAAAGATTCTTACTAAATATTGTAGGATCGCTTCAACCCCGAGTGTATGTGTCTCTGCGGAATTGATCGTCTCGCCTCCCAGTAGAATAAATGTATTAACGCTTTTGGCAGTTACTTTTGAATAAAATCATTCCATGGTCACGTTGTAGTCGGTGTTCGGTTTTCATTTGATTGTCCCTTATAAACAAAAGCAGCATCTCCTGCCTGCTTCCTTCTTCAGTGGTGGATAATTTATTACAGTGGATAAAATAAGTATTCATAAACTGGATATGCGGCTTGTCACATATATTTAATAAAAACACAAATACTTCATGCCCTAGTACTTTAATTATATTTCTTAATGAAGTGTGAAGAACCAGAAATTATGCAGTCTTTGCGACAAAACGAAACGAATATAATTTTCTGTCCGAAAAATTAATATTCATACATGTTAAAACACTGTCCTTAAACCTACATAGTTTGACAGTCCTTACGTGTTTGAAATGAATTAAACATGTGATCTCCAAAGCCTAAAGCTCTAAATAACCTATCTGCCACTGCACTTGAAGTATCAACAGAAGACTGCTTCATACCCACACACTGGGAACAACCGAATTTTTGCTTTGTGTACATTGCTTGACGATGCCTAAACGCTCGTATTTTTGTATAAAGCCCCTTAAAATGTGCTTCCTCAAAACAAGCCTTCATAGAGTTCACCCTCACTATCCGGAAGGCGTCATGTTTACTTGCCGAGAAATATCATATTGGTATATTTACCCAGTCAGACTACAGTATCTCGTCGTGCTGCACTTTAACCAGAGTTGCAACACACAAGTTGTTAAGTCACGGATGAACAGGAAATCAAATTTCTCTGCTGTCAACAGGAACCAGCTAGTGTAACTTACACAACAGGTGAGTGAGGAAGTTGTTCTGCTACTTCCAAAACACTCCAGTCAACTTGTTGAAATGGAGAGATTCGTGTTATGTAACACATTCATTATATTACAGCAGATACCTACCGTGCAAAATAAAAGAGATCACAGGCAAATTTTATGACAAGTATATTTAAGAAACAAAATGAAAAGAAACTGCGAGTCTCTTTATCTTGGGCATCAAACTAGCTGAGGATGGTTGCATTATATGTATTAATTGTAATCAAATAACAACGAACTCCCATTTTTGTGGCAAATTTAGTTATGAATTGAACGCAATTGTTTCGTTTGCCCCGTACGCCGGGAAAGCAAGAATACTCTAATTGCGTCATTTGCTTGCATCAGGGTGTTATTTTAAAACTCGTGGAAAAACAAATCCCACTTACTCCAAGGGATAAAAGTGTTTTAGGTGACCATGCATTATTTCCCCGCTAGGTGGTTGCTCTATTCCCTTGACTGTGAAATTCAGTTTTGATTTTATAGAGCAGCATTATCTCATGAGAGGAGTTTCTTTTCAAATGACTGTGACTTCGATCAAGTTGAAAATAAAATTAAGGAACAAAAGTCCGATAAAACGCCAAGGCAGTGGTTTTATGTTGGAAACCATTCGGTTGGGTATGAAGTTGTTAAGTTCAAACAGACTATGATACAGCAGCTCGAAATGAAACTCGTACAGTCAACTACCAAATTATCTACAATCTAAAAATTAAGAAGTGAGTCCAGTAAATTGAATAAAGCTTATATTTTGCAGTACTAGCCAGTTGAACAATTACATAATTTATTTAAGATTCACTTCTTGAACAACACTAGAAAAGGAAAATGTTTTGTCTCAAGTAAAACTTTCCCGTCTCAAAATAAAACTCGTACGTACACTGATTACAAATAAAAGTATATTTATCCAAAGCAAGTAGTGAGGGTAGGCTACAATTTAGATGTATTAATATTTAGTGGGGATCTATTATTTCTGATTATTACCATCAGTCTTCTTGGAATAGGTTTCACCACACGTTCCTAGTACGATACAGGTATATTCGATCATTCCTCTAATATTGCTTTCTTCAAATCATCTCGGTTCCTTATGCAGTGCTGTTGAGTTTTAACTTTCAGCTCAGTGCTCATATATTGGGAGGGTTGTGGGCTGTTGCTCAGACAATTTCTTATGAAGTGAGATTAGCATTGATTTTGTTAAGATTTATTTTTTTAGTAGATAATTATTGTTCATTAAATACCACTAACGGCTGTTTGTTTTAATATTTCTAATCTTGCACTTTGTGGTATACCTTTTTTAGCTGGTTTTTATTCCAAGGATTTAATTTTAGAGATTGTTGAATTATCTTATATTAATATATATTTTTTCTATACTTTTTCTCTACAGGTTTGACTGTATGTTATTCTTTACGAGAACAAACACTTCCTCCATAAGTAAGGAGGTTGCCCATGAGGACAAAGTATACTAAGTACATTTATGACCATGAAAATGATTTCTCAATGATGATCTATTACATTAATATCTGATGACTGGGGCGGGTTTTCTAACACCCTGGGACAGTTGTAAGAATCGAGCTTACTACTTTCTGGGCCTTATGTTTAGGATCATTATCCTGATAACATATGAATGTGTTATTGGTCCTAGTTTCTGTGTACCAGGCTTTAAATGTTGAAGTATACATTATTGTCTATGGCACCTTCAATGAATTCCAAATTATCGATTCCTCTTGCAGCCATACAACATCATATCATAGCTGATCAACATCATAACTGATGACCTTATTGTTTTTAGTAAACGAGGGGCAGTTTTATTTAACAAGTACTGTTTCTGCATATTTCCGGTGTAGTGCTGTGGTTGAAGCATGCGCAATGACATTCTTCAAATGTTTAAGTATAAGGTGGATCTTTAAATTCCGAATTCGATTCGACATAAACGTAGAAATGTTAATGAACTTACATTACCAACGTGTTTACTGTGGTTATCGGTTCCTTCTTTAGTACAATAATTATGATAACTCCCAGTAATGAGGAAGTGCAGAGTGCACTGGCACGGTAAGTTGAAGGCTGAGAAAGCGTTGATTTATTACACCAATCTCATTGTCTTCTAGATTTTCGATTACCGTCTGAGAGGAGAACTCTTGAGGGCTGAAGGAACAGGAAGAAGAATGCTTCTGGTAACTTATTCGTGGCCCTCCACAACTAATGATCGTTACATAAGCAATTACTGTAACTTTCTAACACTGCGATACGGCTAACATGCAATAAGCGATGTTGGCTGGAGTTACATTTCGTTAAGGTGCCTGCCTTTCACCCGGAGGCCCAAGGTTCGATTCCCGGCCAGGTCGGGGAATTTTACCTGGACCTGAGAGTTGGTTCGAGGTCCACTCAGCCTACGGATTACTATTGAAGAACTGTCTAACCGTGAGATTACGACTGCAGTTTAGAAACACTGACTAACGGCCGAGAAGTTTCGTCGCGCTGACCAAGCATTACCTCGTAATGTGCAGGCCTTCGGGCTGAGCAGTGGTCGCTTCTTAGGCCAAGAGTTTGCTTTCAGGAGCTAACAACATTTGAAATGTAATGCAACTGGTCGAGTAGATTACAATTGAAGTCGAATTTTGAAGCAATATTTGATTAACTGTTACCGTGCAGTTAGGGGCGCGCAGCTGTGAGCTTGCATCCGGGTGAAAGTGGGTTCGAACCCCACTGTCGGCAGCCTCGAAGATGGTTTTCTGTGGTTTCCCATTTTCACACCAGGCAAACGCTTCCTCCCGGTTCCTAGATCTTTCCTGTCCCATCGTCGCTATAAGACCTATCTGTGTCGGTGAGACGTAAAGGTAATAGTAATAAAAAAATAAAAATAACTGTTAATGAAACGGAAGGAGGTTGTATGTAATTAAAAATATAGGAAAAGGAAGATGAGTCATGTTGATGAACAAATATGTGAAATATCAAAAAATAAAAATAACTGTTAATGAAACGGAAGGAGGCTGTTTGTAATTAAAAATATAGGAGAAGGAAGATGAGTCATGTTGATGAACAAATATGTGAAATATAAAATTATTTTTGATACAGCGAGAAAAACTCTTTACTTATTAATATACAGTATTTGCTAGCGTTTATCTTGCTGAGTGAAAATATGAGGCAATTGCGAATGAAAGAGCGTTCCTGTACAATGTTCATAAAGCATTCAATATCCTAACCCAACGCAACTAAAACGGTGGAAATTCTGTCCATACACTGCAAGGGTTCTATTCTGAATCTGTGTCAGAGTCTTAACCAGCGCTCAAATATTTCGCACAAACATTGCTCTGGACACACCCACTTCACGCTCTTACTCCATTATTGCCGGTTGCTATCTTTCCTCTGTCAGCTGCTTAGACCGCAGCATCCTACACATCTCTACTGGCATCGCAGTCTCTTCTTGAATGCCCAGTTACCCTGGGTATTGGTTTGCAATTTTTTTTTTTTTTTTTTTTCCCCATCTCTGATTTGACAAGTGCCAGGAAGATGTCTTCAAAATTGGTCTCGTTAACCTCATAAAATAATTCTGTGGTTATTTCAAAACTGTTATGTTAGAAGTTTATGGCCACATGGAATGCAGTTGTAATCGAAGCTACTTCCTTGGTATATTCTACCACTAACTCGCCAGGGGTGAGTGGTGCCACACACCGGGCGAGTTGGCCGTGCGCGTAGAGGCGCGCGGCTGTGAGCTTGCATCCGGGAGATAGTAGGTTCGAATCCCACTATCGGCAGCCCAGAAAACGGTTTTCCGTGGTTTCCCATTTTCACACCAGGCAAATGCTGGGGCTGTACCTTAATTAAGGCCACGGCCGCTTCCTTCCAACTCCTACGCCTTTCCTATCCCATCGTCGCCATAAGACCTATCTGTGTAGGTGCGACGTAAAGCCCCTAGCAAAAAAAAAAAAAGTGGTGCCACATTTCGCAGCAGGCGTAATCATAGTGGGGAGACCTTCTATAAAAGGAACTGAATATCCTATATCAAAAGCCTGTTTATTGCTTTCGCAGAACTAAAACAAAGATTTTTTTTTTTTTTTTTTTTTTGCTTATGGCGACGATGGGATAGGCAGCCCTAGGATGGGGAAGGAAGTGGCCGTGGCCTTAATTAAGGTACAGCCCCAGCATTTTCGTAATGTGAACATTGGAAACCACGGAAAACCATCTTCAGAGCTACCAACAGTGGGGTTCGAACCCACTTTCTCCCGATTACTGGATACTGGCTGCACTTAAGAGGCTGCAGCTATCGAGCTCGGTAACAAAGAAAGCAATAAACGCGACAACCAGAGGGTTAACAAACAGTGTGGTAAGAGCCTATATACTTTGCTTTTGTTGCTATAGTCTTGGAAAAAATCTTTTCTTCAGCCTACTTCACGACGAAAAAATAATGGGTACCGGCAAATCTAAACAGATCCTTGGCTTACATGGCAAGTGTAATGGATATTGAAGTTTGATATCTGAACCGCACGATGACTGCACCCGACCATGTGACGTCTACACGTTTCATATTCATGTACAACATATATCTTGGCTTGTATCATTTCATAGCGGTCCGTAACGTTTTCACTCCCAAATTCTCTTCAGCCTTATGCATATCCCGTACCAGAATTTTCTGTATTTTTCTACAATCGTTGGAGTAGGCTAAAAATATCTTGTATATACACAGTTGTCCGCCTCTGTGGTGTAGTGGTTAGTGTGATTAACTGCCATCCCCGGAGGCCCGGGTTCGATTTCCGGCTCTGCCACGAAATTTGAAAAGTGTTATGAGGGGTGGAACGGGGTCCACTCAGCCTCGGGAGGTCAACTGAGTAGAGATGGGTTCAATTCCCACCTCAGCCCTCCTGGTAGTGGTTTTCCGTAGTTTCCCACTTCTCCTCCAGGCAAATGCCGGGATGGTACCTTACTTAAGGCCACGGCCCCTTCCTTCCCTCTTCCTTGTCTATCCCTTCCAATCTTCCCATCCCCCCGCTAGGCCTCTGTTCAGCATAGCAGGTGAGGCCGCCTGGGCGAGGTACTGGTCATCCTCCCCAGTTGTATCTCCCGACCCATAGTCTGAAGCTCCAGGACACTGCCCTTGAGGCGGTAGAAGTGAGATCCCTCGCTGAGTCCGAGGGAAAAACCGACCCTGGAGGGTAAACCGATAAAGAAGAAGAAGAAGATATACACAGTTACCGAACAGTCATGGAACGACAACTTTAGCAATAGTTTCCTCTTGAGATTTTTACCAGAACTTGACAATAGCGCGATAAATGTATACAGCTTGTTTCACTGCAACTTATCTTCACCATACTCATAAAAGTTAGGCTTATTATCATTCCCTAAACTTTCTCAAATATAATCTTCTTTCATGCTTTCTTTACACTCTGTGCATCCATCTCAGAAGACAGATATGAATGAAACACAGAAGGCACATAATTATGGTCAAAATACTGTAAGGTGATATATGAATCGTCTGTCGTCTGAACAGAGCATTTGATGAACAACAAAATTACATCGTCACGCTGAAAGCGGAAGTGAAGAAGAGCGCACTGCTTGAAATCGGAGTTAACTCGGGCATCAGATAGAAAGGTTAATCATTGTATGTACAACTTCCATGCATTTAAAATGAGTTGCAAAGAATTGCACAAGTTTACTGATCGGATAAATACCTGTAAAGAATGAGAGAATATATTTAGTTACTAAAGACCACATCACAGGAAAGCCTCCGTGCCTCAGGCGGCAGCGTGCCGGCCTCTTACAACTGGGTTCTGTGGATCAAAACCCGGTCACTCCATATGAGATTTGTGCTGGACAAAAGCGGAGGAGGGACAGGTTTTTCTTCGGGTACTCCGGTTTTTCCTGTCATATTTCATTCCAGCAGTACTCTCCTTTATCATTTCACTTCTTATGTCAGTCATTGATCATTGCCCCAGGGGAGTGCGACAGGCTTCGGCGGCCGGCACAATTCTTATCCTCGCCGCTGGATGGGGCTTCATTCATTCCATTCCTGACCTGGTCGAATGACTGGAAATAGGGTGTGGAAATTAATTTGATTTCATATCACGAGATGGGACGTACAAAGTTGGAGCTGGCTGTTCCGTAAAAGAGCCGCTCAACTCCTGTGTCACGAAATGTATATAGGGGTGTGGAACACAGTTTACAGCCATAGAGACCATGAAGGCCCGTGGAGGAATTGTGAGTTCTATGCCCAGCCACCTTTGTCCGCAAGAATAAATTAGCGTTTCATCTTCAGAAGGGATTTACGAGATGTCTAAACAATTGTATAGTAGTTAATGGTGCACGTTACCGCCAACACATACAGCGACCCAAAGATTCAGCTTAGATCATTCCCCGGCTTCTTTACATTACGAATAGACGACTAGGAACATTATTATTTATAAAGTCTGCTTTCGGACTGTTAAACAATGCAGGAGTGATGAAGTTTTTCAGAAAGATGTATTCAGAGAGAGTCGATCTCTTAGTCTGGAAACGCCAGGTTCACTTGCTTGCTGGGATTCGAACCGCGATCGCCTTGGTGAAAAGTCAGTGGCAACGCCACTCGACTATCTCACACAGTCTATTTCAGTTTACCAAAGAAGAGATTATCAGAGGGTTCCAAATTCCGTCCTAGCCACATCGCGAATATTCCGGTATGAAAAGGTATGAAAAGAAGGCTAGCCGCGAAAAATCAGTCAGTGTTGGAGTCACTGTGTATGGGTGAGTGTCGGAGTTCGGTCGCTGGACTGAGGATTGCTATAGTACTGTTCGCTGCCGTCAGTCTTGTCCCACCGGAGTCTCATCGAGGAGTTGTTGTTGTTGTTGTTGTTGCTCCGTCGGAATGTCAATCAATCAATCAATCAATCAATCAATCAATCAATCACTACAATAAATCACTACTGATCTGCATTTAGGGCAGTCACCCAGGTGACAGATTCCCTATCTGTTGTTTTCCTAGCATTTTCTTGAATGATTTCAGAAGAATTGGAAATTTGTTGAACATCTCCCTTGGTAAGTTGTACCAATCCCGAACTCCTCTTCCTATAAACAAATATTTGCCCGAATTTTTCTTCTTGAATTCCAACTTTATCTTCATATTGTGATCTTTCCTGCTTTTGAAGACACCACTCAAACTTATTCGTCTTCTAATGTCATTTCACGCCATCTCTCCACTGACAGCTCGGAACATACCACTTAGTCGAGCAGCTCGTCTCCCTTTTCTCAGGTCTTCCCAACCCAAACTTTGCAACATTTTTGTAATGCAACTCTTTTGTCGGAAATCACCCAGAACAAATCGAGCTGCTTCTCTATGGATTTTTTTCCCCTCGGTTCTTGAATCAAGTAATCCTGGTGAGGGTCCCATACACTGGAACCATACTCTAGTTCGGGTCTTTCCAGAGACTTGCATGCCCTCTCCTTTACATCCTTACTACAACCCCTAAAGACCCTCATAACCATGTGCAGAGATCTGTACCCTTTATTTACAATCCCGTTTATGTGATTACCCCAATGAAGACCCTTGGTACTTACAGTGATCTCCATAAGGAAATTCCATCCCAGCAACGCAGTAATTAAAACTGAGAAGACTTTTCCTATTTGTGAAACTCACAACCTGACTTTTAACCCCGTTTATCAACAGTGTCCAGTGAGCCGGTAAGGAGCCGTGTGTATCTTGTGTCTCACTGAGCCGTGCTCGTTCACGATTCTTTCGGTGAGCCATGGCTCACTGCAGCGGAAGTTCGGCTCTCCGCCAGTGTCCAGTCAACCGATAAGGAGCCGTGTGTATCTTGTGTCTCACTGAGCCGCGCTCGTTCACGATTCTTTCGACGTGCCATGATTCACTGTCTCGCTGCAGCGGAAGCTCGGCTCCCCGTCAACGTCCAGTGAGTGCGCCACTCAGCACTGTCCGCTGGGAGTAAGCTGAATCGTGTGCCGTGAGCTCGCCGTTCCTGTGAATCGATTCACTCGAACACTTGAATGAATCGATATACTGCTTCGAATTATGTATTCAGTAGCCAGCACTAGCATGAAAGGGATCGGACTGCAAGGAAGTAAGGTACAGCCACAGCATTTGCCTTGTATGAAAATACGGAAGCACATAAAACTCTTTTAAGACCTATGGCGGTGGGATTCGAATCCATCATCTCCCAAATGCAAGCTCGCAGTTACGCGGTCCGTAGCAATTAGCCAACTCACTCCTGCCCGATAATCTCCGCGCTCAGCGATTTACTATACTGCGATCGAAATCTTCTCCTACGATCTCATTCTCACAACACAGAATCGGCCATCTTGAACGAGTGCTACAACAGCACCACGCGTGAGAACTGGTTGAACTAAATTCGAATTCAAGCAGTAAGGGTGCTCGTACGGTACGTACCCTATAAAACAGCAAAGCATTCTGTTGCCATTTCTGATGGATGCAAATCTTTGCATTTGTTTCTTGGCACAGACCGGAGCAAATCGTAACTTCCACC
Organism: Anabrus simplex; assembly: GCF_040414725.1. Taxonomy (NCBI): domain Eukaryota; kingdom Metazoa; phylum Arthropoda; class Insecta; order Orthoptera; family Tettigoniidae; genus Anabrus; species Anabrus simplex. Next base: position 1,558,329,166 of record NC_090265.1, read on the forward strand.
GAAGTCTCAGTCTCATGTGACAGTACGGAAGCTGCAGAGAAATGATATTCGAAGCCACACCAGTGCGTCTGAATGTTGTAAAAGTTGCTAAACATAGGGTCAGCAGTGCTACTCAGCACTTCCTGGCCCAGCGAGGAAATCAAGAGCAAACTACCTCATTGTGACGCCGCCTTCGGTGTTTGCTGTTTTCCAATAACTATAACGGTTGCCAAACTTTTGTCGGTTTCTATAATGCTTTATTGTTTGGAATACGTGAACATACAGGAAATAAATAGCGATGTATGGGTGACATGTCTGCCTAAATATAGTCACCTTTTTGGTTCAAGCATTGTCCCAGCGATCCATATGATGCCGGATACCGCGAGCGAAGAACGCCCGTCACTGGCGGGAGATCTATTCTTCAACGGCGTCTTGGATTCACCACTGATTGCGAACTGGCATCCCTTGATTGTTTTTAACACGGGTCTGCTTTTGGACTGGGGGTAATATTAGCGTCATCAATTCAGCGTAGACACCGTGGTAACCATCAATCTCTACTAAGTGTTTGTCATCTTCTTGAATCGTTGCCTACAAAGCCGGCAGATGCTGCAAAGCGACACAGATGCTGACACAGATAAATCTTATAGATCTTATGGCGACTATGGTATAGATAAGGCCTAGAAGGAAGCAGTCGTGGCCTTAATTAAGATACAGCCCCAGCATTTGCCTGGTGTGAAAATAGGAAAACACGGAAACCATCTTCAGGGCTGCCGAAAGTGGGATTCGAACCCACTATCTCCCGGATGCAGACTCACAGCCGCGTGCCCCTAACCACATGGCAAACTCGTCCGGTACATTATTGTTTTAAGAGGAAGTACAACTAGGCAACCCTCCTCTATGTATCACTAAACACAGAGAAAACATGGAAGGGATCTGACACTTCGAAAAATGAACGTATCGGCCAAAGGAAGACAAGGGTCACGAAGGGCGTGAAAATGAAAGACTGATATCTAATACCGTCGGCACACTGACTGGCCAACTTTGGAGTTCGGACCACTGCCACCAGGATCGCGCTTTAACTCCCTACTTGCATCCTACATATGAGCGCACTGTAAAAATGTATTCTAGAGATGAGAAAATGTACTGACTCTTTGTACGTCTCTTAACAACTTCCAGGTTTCTCATTCATACCTACAATTCACCGTAAGAAACAAGCTGTCATCTGTTGAGAGGCTTATTATAAAGCTGCAAAACTCTTTCATTCCTGCTCGTGCGATAAAAGGTTAGATTATCAACGAGCGGTTTCATGAATGAATGTTTGCAGAAGAAGAATAGAAAGTTTATAAAGTTTAGAGTCATTGCATTTGTCACACTAAATTGTCTGAAAAACAAGTCTTTTAACAAAATTGGGAGCCTCCGTGGCTCAGACGGCAGTGCGTCGGCCTCTCACCGCTGGATACCGTGGTTCAAATCCCGGTCACTCCATGTGAGATTTGTGCTGGACAAAGCAGAGGCGGGACAGGTTTTTCTCCGGCTACTCCGGTTTTCCCTGTCATCTTTCATTCCAGCAACACTCTCCATAATCATTTCATAGCATTTATCAGTCATTAATAAATCACCTTGGGAGTGGCGACCCCATTGTAACAACAGCCTATATATATATATATATATGTTTCATTCATTACATCCCTGACCCGGTCAAAGACTGGAAAACAGGTTGTAGGTTTTCATTAACAAAATTGTACAGTTTGCGAGCAAGTTCTTCCGAGGTAGATACTGAACGACACGGGATATGCATTGCATAACTTGCTGTAGTAACGTCACAAATGGTGTTTTACTGTACCTCAGCCCTCTGCGATCTTGAAAATGTATGAGACTGAGGACCGGGCTTTCACTCGCAAGGCTTTATTTTGTGACATACGGACAGCTTGTTCATGCCAGATTTGTCAGTTTTATTTTTGTACAATTTATTCTGAATAGTATGAAGTTTTCTTAGTAGCTTGTTAATAATGACGTCTCGCTTAGCAATCTATTTCGAAGAGACTTCCTAACTACTGGACTTAGACTTAAACTAGGTTAAAATTGTGTTCCTATCATTCTAGAATATGCCTCGTGTTCATAGATAGGAGCAAAATTGCATGCAGTTTTTGAGAGACGCAGTTCCTTCTGGATTAAACAGTACCGATCTCACTAGCTGTCGTCGGTCATTTACAATTTTGTTCAATAAAGTGCCTGCTACAAACCATCGAACTTTCCGAAGGAGTCCATCTTCTTCTTCTTAAGGCGCCGTCTCCAAGCGGAGGTTGGCGATCCACGTAACTAGCTCTGATCTTGACAGCGCAGAATGGAATGCCATTTCTGAAGTACAGCACTGCCATCTTCGAAGGTCTTTCAGCTATGAATTTCTTCTTCTCCCAACAGACCTCTTCTCCTGTATCTTCCCTTCGATAATAAGCTGTAATAACTGATACCTCTCATCTCTCACGATATGTCCTAGGTATTGCGTTTTCCTCTGTTTTATGGTGAGCAGTAGTTCTTTTTGCTTTTTCATCCGACGAAGGACCTCGGCATTTGAGATTTTCATTACCCAGGATATCCGCAAGAGACGGCGATACAGGAACATTTCGAAGGCATCAATACGTTTTTCTATGATTGGATCCAGAGTCCAGCTTTCACATCCATATAGGAGAACAGAAAATATATAGCAGCGGATCATACGAATTCGTAGTTGGAGACTGAGATCTGACCTCACAAAGAATTTCTTCACGGTAATGAATAGTTTTCTGGCCTGCTCAATTCTAGATATTATCTCCCGTTTGGAGTTACATTGGTCATCCAAGGTGGTATCCATATATTTGAGAGAAGACACTTGCTCAACTATTTTATCTTTTATTGTGAGATTTGTCCGAATTGTCTTCTTAGAGAACACCATCAGTTTCGTTTTTGAGGGGTTAACATATAATCCAAACTCTTCACTGTGCTGAACTAAGGAGTTTATCATGCACTGAAGGGCAGGCATGTCATCAGCTATGACAACACTATCATCTGCATATCTGATGTTGTTGATGATTTTCCCGTTAAATTTGATCCCACCATAGTCTTCCCATGTTTCTTTAAAGACTGTCTCTTAGTAAATGTTAAACAACAGAGGTGACAGTACACAACCCTGGCGGACGCCCTTCCTAATCGAAGCCGTTTCTGAAGTTCCTTGATCAGTTTTGACATTTGCAAACTGATTCCAGCACAGGTTACTGATTATACGTAAGTCACCAGAGTCAATACCTGTTGATCTCAGAATCTCTATCAGCTTATTGTGCCTGACACAATCAAAAGCTTTTTTATAGTCTATAAAACAGGCATAGACATCAACATTCGTATCTCTGCACCTCTGTAACAACACATTTAACGAGAAGAGTGCCTCACGTGTACCAACGCCATTTCGGAAACCGAACTGATTCTGATCCATGTGGGATTCACATTTGTTGTATATTGTAGTGTGAGTGATTCGCAAGAATATTTTGAGCACGTGAGACATCACTTATCATACGATAATCATCGCACTGAGACGAGTTAGGCTTCTTCGGTAGTGGTATGAAGGTTGATTTCAGCCATTCTGATGGTATTTCTCCTGATACATATATTTGATTGAATAATGATGTTAAGATATTGAGGCCGGTAGATTCCTGTTCTGTTATTACTTTGAGAACTTCAGCGTACACACCGTCAGGTCCAGTTGCTTTACCATTCTTTTGAAGTTTTACGGCATGTACAACTTCACGTTTTGTTATTTCAGGGCTATTTTCATTTATTCTCTCGTCAGGTGAAGGGAGGATCATTTCTGTCATCTTTGAAGAGATTTTCTATATATTCCTTCCATCGTTTGAGTTTCCCTGCACCGTGCTCGATAGCTGTAGTCGCTTAAGTGCGGCCAGTATCCAGTATTCGGGAGATAGTAGGTTCGAACCCCACTGTCGGCAGCCCTGAAGATGGTTTTCACACCAGGCAAATGCTGGGGCTGACCGAGCTCGATAGCTGCAGTCGCTTAAGTGCAGCCAGTATCCAGTATTCGGGAGATAGTAGGTTCGAACCCCACTGTCGGCAGCCCTGAAAATGGTTTTCCGTGGTTTCCCATTTTCACACCAGGCAAATGCTGGGGCTGTACCTTAATTAAGGCCACGGCCTCTTCCTTCCCACTCCTAGCCCTTTCCTGTCCTGTCGTCGCCATAAGACCTATCTGTGTCGGTGCGACGTAAAGCAAATATAGCATAAGGCTGGGGCTGTACCTTAATTAAGGCCACGGCCGCTTCCTTCGCACTCCTAGCCCTTTCCTGTCCCATCGTCGCCATAAGACGTATCTGTGTCGGTGCGACGTAAAGCCAATAGCAAAAAAAAAAAAAAAAAAAAAAAAAAAAGGAGAGTTTCCCTTCCACACCCAAGATGATTTCATTATTGGCATCTCTCAAAATTTGACCATATCGTCTCCGTTTCAAACCATCAAGTTCTTTCACTTTCTTATGCAAGTTAAAATAGTCGTGCTTCATCTTGTCGAGAAACATTTATTCCACTCATTCCTTAATTCGAAAGGGATTTACACTTTTCAAACTTTCACGAGATGTACGAAACAGAACACAGTAATGAACCATTTTTACTAAAATACTCATTAAAACAACCACTATTTGCAATGTCACTAATAACTTGGGCGCGAATGCTGCAGCTAGGGCGGTACAAAGCGATTCTAGCGGTGACTGATGGAACTTCATGGAGCATCATTTTTGACGCAGAACTGCTTGCATAGTAAGGTAGGCAACGGCCAGAGACGAGGGTGGCCACCACTGAGATAGATTGACTCCATCAAATCCAACATGAACGTGTCTCTGGAGGATCTGAAGTATATGGTTGATTACCGAAACATCTAGGGGTAAAGACGGCCAGGCATTGAGCTATTCGCTCTATGCCACTTCGTGCCGAGGCTACGGATAGTGGAAGCCTTTACCTTCCACTCCTCCAAGGGTCTACATGGACTGTGTGGACATGGCTTTGCTTTGCTTTACTATCTACTTGCTGATGTACCCATGCTTCGCTACGGAATTATACATTGAGTACAGAATTGTACATTAGGTAGAGTACACGTTGTGAGCAAGACTGTATTGAATTGCACAACACTTAATGTTAAACTAGAAACGCGACGGAGAAATCACCAAACGTCTTTTCTCATACGAAAACTGCGTTAGGGAATTTTCATTGTAGTGGTAGGCCCGCTTGCCTATCATCAGTCACAATCAGGTTGGGGAATTGCATTATAATGGCAGACAAACTCTCCACCTGCCTTTTTACATCCTCAGAAAGATTGTCTTAGTGGTTTTCATCATCATCATCATCATCATCATCTGTTTACCCTCCAGGTTCGGTTTTTCCCTCGGACACAGCGAGGGATCCCACCTCTACCGCCTCAAGGGCAGTGTCCTGGAGCTTCAGACTCTTGGTCGGGGGATACAACTGGGGAGTATGACCAGTACCTCGCCCAGGCGGCCTCACCTGCTATGCTGAACAGGGGCCTTGTGGAGGGATGGGAAGATTGGAAGGGATAGGCAAGGAAGAGGGAAGGAAGCGGCCGTGGCCTGAAGGTAGGTACCATCCCGGCATTCGCCTGGAGGAGAAGTGGAAAACCACGGAAAACCACTTCCAGGATGGCTGAGGTGGGAATCGAACCCACCTCTACTCAGTTGACCTCCCGAGGCTGAGTGGACCCCGTTCCAGCCCTCGTACCACTTTTCAAATTTCGTGGCAGAGCCGGGAATCGAACCCGGGCCTCCGGGGGTGGCAGCTAATCACGCTAACCACTACACCACAGAGGCGGACCTTAGTGGTTTTTCCAACTGAAATGAACATAGGTCATTATAATGACGTCAGTAGGAATGGCGCGAGTAAAAGCAATGGTTTTACATGAAATACTCGAAAAAATGAAAAACCACACATTTTCTAACAGTCCAAAGTTCCAGAGCTGGAATGATCAGGCCGCAGACAGCCGTGATCCGTGAACACAGTCTTTTTTTCAGTGGGGAGAGGGTCGGATAGTGGAGAGTCCCAGGGAAAACTATGCCCTCTTACTGATCTGTTTCCACCGAGCTCGATAGCTGCAGTCACTTAAGTGCGGCCAGTATCCAGTGTTCGGGAGATAGTGGGTTCGAACCCCACTGCCGGCAGCCCTGAAGATGGTTTTCGGTGGTTTTCCATTTTCACACCAGGTACATGTTGGGGCTGTACCTTAATTAAGGCCACGGCTGCTTCCTTCCCACTCCTAGTCTAACTCCCCAGCTATTTCCCGCCAATATTCAGGCAGGCTGTTATACCCGGGACACAACAGTAATCCCATCTATCGGAGATGAGTGGCAGCATAAGAGACAAGAACATTACGACAAACAATGGTCAATGATATCTTATTGGTGATCAATTGTATGAGCTGTCGATATTGTAGGCCTTCACGTTTAGTTCCGTTCCGACTCTGAAATACCACCCTTATCATAGCCGGTACGGTAAAATTGAATAAAACATAAATGGTCGGAAATTGCATTCTCTATAACTTTTGTTATGTAGTACTTTTCGATAGGACCAATAACATAGGTATTTAAAAATTAAATTTTAGGCGCCTTCCCCTGAACTACAATTTCATGCAGATCGAATAAAATTGTTTATAATTTAGACTGTAGTTTCTTATTCCCCGACTCTATATACCGACTTTCATTAAATTTTGTTAACCCATTTTCTCGTGGCTCGGCGTTGATTATGGACTTGGCAACAAAAATACAAATTCATGTATATCTGTGTTATCAAAGGCGGTACGGTAACAATGAATGATATAAATGATCGGAAATTTAATTCTATACAGCTTTAGTTATGTATACATCGATGGGACCACTAATATTATAAATATTTGAGAATTAGATTTTAGGCCATCCCCTAAACTACCATTTCACTCAGTGTGAGTAAAATGATTTATAACCTAGATTGTAGCGACTTATTCCCGGATTTCGCATACCGATTTTCATTAAATTCTCTTCAGCCGTTTTCTCGTGATGCGTGTACATACATACATACATACATACATACATACATACATACATACATACATACATACATACATACATACATACAGACAGACAGACAGACAGACAGAAATTACGGAAACGTAAAAAGTTCATTTCCTTCTTACTATGGACATGACCGATATACAAATACCATTTATTTATTTATTTATTTATTTATTTATTAATGTCTTTCTGTACATGGCGGGGCTCAGGCTATGAAGCCTGCTATTATACCAAACAATATAATTGTACACTTGTGTAAACTGAACATTATAACTACTTAAAATTAAAAATAAGTTTAATATAATTTAAAATTAACATGAAATGTAATTTAACTGAAAATGTAAAGTATCATAATTTGTTTTTAACATTTTAAAATGAATTTATAGTATTTACTATTATTAAAACTATACCTCGAAAATTGTCAATGTTACTAATCTTACATTTACATTTTATTCATTTGACTTAATCTAACATTTGAGGGTACTTCTTGGAGTAAATTATTCTGATTGTAGATAAAAGTTCCAGCACATTCTTTTGAATACCTTGAATACCTTTTGAATTCTGAGCAATGCACAGACAAAACTCTTATTGTAATATATAGATGGTCCTCTTAAAACATTTCAAGTTATCCTCAAGACAGATAAAATCAGCAAGATGAAAACACCAAGGTTGTCCTTTAAGGACGTGAGTTCAATCACCACTTTCATTAGGGGTCACGATGTTTGTGTAGTTTCTCTCCGTCACAGTTAAAAGCGTTCACTTTTCCCTCAGTTATTTTCACCGTCGTTTAAACACTTTTACGTAAGGTAATCAATTTCTTGTAAGTGTTAATTAGTAATGAACGGATATAAGGAAGTACATTACGCACTAAATTTGAAGGAAGAAGATATTTCCTTCCGAAATGTGTACAAATGAAATTAAATTTGCTTAGCAATACCGTAGATAATATATTCCTGTTAATTAAGAAAATGACATTTCTAATAAGTTTCTGTAACTTTCGCCAATGTGATTATATTTTCATTACACTTCTTGGGGTCAATAACATGTAAAGAAAAGAAACTTGCCGTAAATCGATCCCTGACGTGTCTGTACCTGCGCCAAGCCCGTTGGTGAACACATGTGACGTATTGCTGCTAACAAGGACACTTTCGAGATATGAAAATGAAAACAAACAAGAAATCCATAATGTAACAGCCGATTATGGCCTTGACTGCCCAAACGAACGCTCCCCAACCTCACGGGATTACTGGATACTGACCGCATTTAAGCGACTGCACCTGTCGAGCTCGGTCACTTTCATCTTACAAATCCGATTTTCCTTAGTCAACACTTCTCTTCCAACCTCGAAGTGATTAGATTTGTGAGGATCGGGCAAGGTGGCCGTGCGGTTAGGGGCGCGCAGCTGTGAGCTTGCATCCGGGAGATAGTGGGTTCGAACCCCACTGTCGGCATCCCTGAAGATGGTTTTCCGTGGGTTCCCATTTTCACACCAGGCAAATGCTGGGGCTGTACCTTAATTAAGGCCACGGCCACTTTATTCCCAGCCCTAGGCCTTTCCTATCCAATCGTCGCCATAAGACCTATCTGTGTCGGTGCGACGTAAAACAAATAGCAAAAAAAAAAAAAAGAAAAGAAAGATTTGTGAGGCTTAGAGAGTCTTTTATTTTCGCCCCCTATGTGGTCCTTCTTGCCAATACCTTCATTCTAGTAAGTGACTGACGAATCTCTTCCTCTTTCTCCTCTGATTACAGAAGTGGGGACGTCTACCCAGTTGTACTTCCGTCCCTCTGGCCCGTACAGGCGTACTAAGACCTGCTGCCAGATGGTCAATAGATGTTGGAGTGGCACGAGGTTAACGTAGCGACATATTCAGCCATATTGCTTGCCTTACATGACTGGGCCCGCTGCCTTTCATATCAACTGCTACCGGGCGAGTTGGCCGTGCGCGTAGAGGCGCGCGGCTGTGAGCTTGCATCCGGGAGATAGTAGATTCGAATCCCACTATCGGCAGCCCTGAAGATGGTTTTCCGTGGTTTCCCATTTTCACCCCCAGGCAAATGCTGGGGCTGTACCTTAATTAAGGCCACGGCCGCTTCCTTCCAACTCCTAGGCCTTTCCTATCCCATCGTCGCCATAAGACCTATCTGTGTCGGTGCGACGTAAAGCCCCTAGCAAATATATATCAACTGCTCCTCAATTGGTTTCCCGAAGCGAACTCCATTCCAGCCCGCAATCCAGAACTGAATTTCGTGGACAGGCTCACTACCTCTACACTAAGGCGTGGCACCACCACCATCACCATCGGTAAAAGAAGGGAATGAGTCATGAAGAGCGTGAAAATGAAAGACTCTCTGGCATCACAAAACTAACACTAACAAGTTGTCAGGAGATGGCAGACAGGAAGGATGAAAGAGAAGAATCTGGCATGAGCGGAAGGTAACTTATCTCAGAGTCATTTGAAGTCCCAGTGGCTGCCAATTCAGGATCCTAAGTTGGGACTCTGGGGGTCCCCTTTTAGTCGCCTCTTACGACAGGCAAGAGATACCGTGGATGTAGTTTCCCGCCCCCATCCAAGGCGGTGGAGACACTGGGTAACTGAGGAACTGATATTCATATTAAGTTACTGCAAAGGCAGTACATAAGACTAATTTTGAACTTCATTTAAATAGGCAACTTATGAGAGAATCCGCCTCTGTGGTGTAGTGGTTAGTGCGATTAGGTGCCACTCCAGAGACCCGGGTTCGGTTCCCAGGTCTGCCACGAAATTTGAAAAGTGGCACGAGGGCTGGAACGGGGTCCACTCAGCCTCGGGAGGTCAACTGAGTAGAGATGGGTTCGATTCCCACCTCAGACATCCTGGAAGTGGTTTTCCGTGGTTTCCACTACTCCTCCAGGCAAATGCCGGGATGGTACCTAACTTACGGCCACGGCCGCTTCCTTCCCTCTTCCTTGTCTATCCGTTACAATCTTCCCATCCCCCCGCAAAGCCCGTTTTCAGCATAGCAGGTGAGACCGCCTGGGCGAGGTACTGGTCATCCTCCCCAGTTGTATCCTCCACCCAGAGTCTGAAGCTCCAGGACACTGCCCTTTGTCGGTAGAGGTCGGATCCCTCGCTGAGTCCGAGGGAAAAACTCACCCTGGAGGGTAAACATAAAGAAGAAGAACTTATGTGAGAAGACAAGTTCCATGTCATCATTTCAGATGTTTAACAGCCTTCTTTATTTTGTTTCTCTGTGGTGGAAACAATTATACCTTGAATGGTATTTTAAATATTCGTCATGCTTGTAACAATGAATGACATTTCATTTCCTACTTTATTAATAAATATAACCGTGCTGTTTGGGGCTATCCGAGAAAGCTCCTTCTAGGCGGCCAATTTCATGCATTAATCCCTGGTTTTAAACGTATTCACCTGAAGATTTTTAATGGAGAAAGAGATAAATGTCATCCTGGAGTTAATGACACCTAGTGAGATTTTAAGAACGTAATAAACTGGGAAATCATTCTCCAATAGCCAGTAAACAATCACATTTCTCTTTAACTCATACCCCGTGAGTACAACATTTACACGATCAAATTCCAGTACTCATTGGTGGAACGGCAGTTGACAACAACTGCACTTTTCATAATTATCGAAACACAGCCTATGATGCGGTTGTAATAGCTGCCTTATATCCAATAATAATAATAATAATAATAATAATAATAATAATAATAATAATAATAATAATAATAATAATAATAATAATAAAGCCGAACTAAGTTGCTCAGGCGGTAGAGCTCAAGTTGGTGAGTTCAGTACCATCTCAGTCCGGTGGTATTTGACGTTGCTCAAATATGCCAGTCTCATGTCAATAGATTCACCAGGATGCAAAAAGAACCACAAGTGGGACAAACGTTTCTGCAGCTCGGCGTCTTGTATTTTTGTATTTACCGAGCTCGATAGCTACAGTCGCTTAAGTGCGGCCAGTATTCAGTATTCGGGAGATAGTGGGTTCGAACCCCACTGTCGTCAGCCCTGAAGATGGTTTTCCGTGGTTTCACATTTTCACACCGGGCAAATGCTGGGCCTGTACATTAATTAAGGCTACAGACGCTTCCTTCCCACTCCCAACCCTTTCCTGTTCCATCTTCGCCGTAAGACCTGTCTGTGTCGGTGCAACGAAAGCAACTTTTAATAATAATAATAATAATAATAATAATAATAATAATAATTTGTATTTAAACTGTTTGGGCCGCCGTCTCCCAGTAAATGTGGGCGGTCGGTTTCATCTGAATAACACAGTTACGTCCTGTCAATTGTGCGGTCTTTGGTTAAATGTATTACTGAAGAGGTTTCATTGCGCTGTGTTCTGATGAATTTATTTAAAAATAAGTGCACGTAGGTGCAATACAATGAGATTGAGAACACGAAAATGTAAATACTGTGGCGGCAGGCAGCTACTGATTTGTTGAAGTACCCATGTACTATCCTTACTATCCCATACTGGCTGAGAGACATGTTGATAGTGGCGCACCTAGCGGCCCGACCTTAAATATAAAGTGGCAAGATTGAAACTACAAATGCTGCATGTCAAAACTGATAGAAACAATGAAACTCAATTATAATAATTTAGTTTTTTTCTTAATCCTTGGCTGAATGGTCAGCGTTAAGGCCTTCTGTTCAGAGGGTCACGGATTCGATTCCCGGGGGGATCGGAGATTTTAATCTCGTCTAATTAATTCTTCTGGTTCGGGTACTGGGTGTTTGTGTTTGTTCCAATACCTTTCTCTTCATATTCAGTCAACACACTACATTTCCAACCATCACAGAAACGTGCAATAGTGATTACTGGACCTCGTATATTTAGGTACCGTACTAAAATCTTATTTAACTGCCTAAATTAGGCTCTCAAATAGGTTCTGAAATATCTGTAGGCAGCTTCAATTTTACGTATTTTAATAGGCATCAATTGAAATACCATGTTTATCTTGCTAAGTTCATAATAACTCGTTAGAGGGAAATATAAAACAAGTTGCATTCACCTCTTTGCTGCAAACCTCACAGAATATAATTTTACCATCCGATGTGAAATGGAGAAACTCATGTAACCACTTTTTAATTAAAGACAACTTGGGACCTCATACTTTCGACATGCTTCACGCACTGAACAGACTGGAATACCGAAATGTTCTCACAGAATGAAATGGAGATTATTTTTATTTTACTTTTTTGCCAGGACGACAATGGATACCGTCTCCTGATGTGGTAAGCCAAGGGAGTGTTCGGTGTGGGAGGTTCTTAAGGCTTTCCGGGGAGTGTAGTTTACAGCCTTCCGATTTTGTTTAGGATACTGAAAACAAGTCAGCAAATATTTTATTTTCTTGGAGTATATTAAAATCATTTTATCCGATTTAGGGATAAAAATAGGTAAAAATAGGTTCTAACGTCAATTCAGGCATTCTAGGCACTATATGACCACCGTTTCTAATTTCATAAATACATGAAAGTGTAAATACAGCTTCATTTTAAGTTCTCTCATCAAGAATGAAATAGGCCTTTCTCTAAAATCCGAGGTCTAGTGATTACATCCCTCCATATAGGGTTGGCGTCGGGAAGGGCATCCGTCCGTAAAACAGGGCAAAATATACATGTGCTACACAGCTCGTACCCGCGAATCCACAAATCTTGGAAAAGTGGTAGAAGAAGAAAAATTTTTGTTTATGTATTTTGTTTCAATTTCCTTCGTGTAATAAATCTAAGATAGGAATACTTGTTGACAACTAACTAAATGTTAAACCTAATATGATTTGTTCACTAATATTTTACAATATTGGCATTTACTTATAATGTTTTGTCTCGAGGAAAGCGGAAGAAAGATCTCGATACCTGAACAAGTTCAAAAGTATTGCAGCCAGAAAAGCACAAACCTTACGAAACATGGTTCAATGCTTGTATGACTGTAATTCCAAAAACTTTTGTCATCGAATAAATTACATTTTCACGAAAATCTTCTTCTTACTCAAATACAAGACTGAAATATCACACTATATCAGCTGATCGGTATTACTACTACACTCAGTTTTAAGGCCGTCCCGCTAGGTGCGCTGGCAATCAATATCTTGCTATATCTCGCAAAGTGTCACGTATTCACTATAGTCTATTTGGTAGTATGTAGTCCAATAAATTTCGTACCTTATTTTAAGTGGCTTAGCTTCCTATATAAATAGCACTCTTGCATTGTGCCAAGGTCTATATACATAGAGGTCAGGACATGAATTTTACTTATGGAGCCGCCATCTTGAGACGCGATGTAGGAATTCCCTACAGCATTTCCATGTTGTATATAAGCGATGTTCGGATTTTAAAAATAGATTTAAGTACACAAAAGCTGTTAAAATTATATTTGCCTCAGATGATATTCTCATCTTATAATCCCAGATGAGGGTTTACATGTACCGTAATTAATCATTCCCCTGTAACCTGAATAACCTGAAAATTGTCAAATCCTTGTAGGACATAAATTTTGTCATCGATAAGAACTCGGGTACCATATAGAGTGAACAGCTGTAATGGAATTACAAACAGGCTATATGACAAAATATTATCATAATAATTATTTCAGACAGTAGGCCTAATTTACGGTACATAAGCAAGAGTAAATTAATGCAATGTTCATAAAGGTGTAGACGGTTAAAATGTAATAATTACCTATAGGCTAAAGCTTAACACAACAGTATCACAATGAATGTAAAAATGTAAACATTGTAAGGATGGTATTCCATTTTGGCAGCGTCCTTCCTTCGGCTGTTGTTAGTTCGAATTGAGATTCCTCAAAATTAAGCTGCAGGAAAATATTAATCAAGACATGGACAGTAAAAAATAGTTTGATAGACTTGATTTTTACTTAAGCAAATATAATACACTTGAGTAATAATAATAATAATAATAATAATAATAATAATAATAATAATAATAATAATAATAATAATAATAATTGTACCGGGGGTACACCTCCGTCCTGTTGAACTGGGTGTCTTCTAGAAGGCCATCTGTGTGGTGAATCGGGAACTAATGTAACTCAAGATACTTGGACCTTCAACCATTAGAGTCTCTACCATCGGCCTTGAAGAAATTTATAGTTTCAAAGTTTATTAACCTTAGTTTTGGTAAAAAAAAAATTTAATGTATCTATGTTGTCAACACTCCTACGGCTTCCCTCTTCCTTAAGTTATTAACTAATCAGGAATTTTTGTCTATATTTCTCTAGACAATTAAAATTGAGGGCGTGTACAGGCATTCTGCCTATCTCAAAAGAGTTCTGGAGTCTTCCCCTCTGAGATGTTATAAAGGCTGGGCGCTTTAGGGCCGTATTGTCATCTTCATCGCTCTGGTCTAGTGTGTGTATGTGTGCGGCGTAATAAGGAGGCAGAGGCTGCCGCCGTCCTTCGGAAAGCCCAACTACTCAAGGTAATGACAGAAATTTCTTAACATGTGATAGATCCAGGCAGATAACTTGAGGGGAAGGTTTCAAACTCCTTTTCTTAATGTAAAGCCATTATGTAAATGTAAATTTTCAGCAATTCTGTTCTAATCCCTGCTGGGAAATATGTAAATTAAGGGAATAAAGAGTGTTCACCCTCCGTTAATTTCCATTCAACTTGGTATGGGGTGACTAAGATGTTCTAAACCTCGAAATTCTTCACACTGCTTTGGTACTTAATATTTCGCATCTAGTCACCCCTCTGTAGTATAGACTTAGCCTTTGCAACTTTCGGCCATAAGCCCATTTAGGATTTTAAGTGTTTTCCTTAAAGGAGTGCAAATGTTTCACCTCCTAGCCTTTTGTTCATGGTCGTTTGTGTTAAATCTTTTATTTTCGCGTTAAGGCCATATAGTGTGGGCACTCATCGCCCCTGTTTAAAGTGTAAGTACTGATAGACAAATGTGTAAATGACTGGTGAGCAGGAGCGACTGTAAACACAGTATTTGAAGTTTATAAAGCGTAATTTTGTAAGAAGCTTGGGTCTCTGAGAGGCTGGACTGTAGGAACGTTTGGAGCTCAGTCTCCTAGAATGAAAATGAGTGGAGCAAACATGCTCTTGTAAAAGTGTACCTGTTTTGAGCTATATTGCTCAACCCTTGCAAACTATTGTGCCGATTACTTTTTTCTATTGTACCTGATTTTGGACTTAGAGTCCACTGTTGTTACTCAAGCTGACAAGCTCATCATAATATTGTTGTTACGACTGCTAATGTGAGTCAATGCAGAGTTTCACTTAAGCACCACTGCGAGCCCTAATGTGAGTCAATGCAGAGTTTCACTTAAGCGCCACTACGAGCGCTAATGTGAGTCAATGCATTGTTTCACTTAAGCACCACTACGAGCGCTAATGTGAGTCAATGCATTGTTTCACTTAAGCACCACTGCGAGCCCTAATGTGAGTCAATGCAGAGTTTCACTTAAGCACCACTACGAGCGCTAATGTGAGTCAATGCATTGTTTCACTTAAGCACCACTGCGAGCCCTAATGTGAGTCAATGCAGAGTTTCACTTAAGCATCACTGCGAGCCCTAATGTGAGTCAATGCAGAGTTTCACTTAAGCACCACTACGAGCCCTAATGTGAGTCAATGCAGAGTTTCACTTAAGCACCACTGCGAGCCCTAATGTGAGTCAATGCAGAGTTTCACTTAAGCACCACTACGAGTGCTAATGTGAGTCAATGCATTGTTTCACTTAAGTACCACTACGAGTGCTAATGTGAGTCAATGCAGAGTTTCACTTAAACCCTTATAACGACACTCGGTGCGGACATTTCTCAAAAATTCTAGAACCAAGGAACACATTACAGAAATAATTATGTAAATAAAAATGTTCCAGGATTTGAAAAAAAAAAAGAAAACGAGTAAAGAAACAAGTGATCTCAGGCTGTTTTTCCTGAACTGCATTTAGGCCGGAAGTGATTTTCGAAATTTGTTTTATTAGTTTGATGGAGCTATCTAAGACTCACAATTTGAAACCTTTCCGGGCCCTTCATCCCTTCAACTTTCGGAAAAATTGGGGTAAAGGTAAGGGTGTATTCTCCCCGAAGGCAGATCCGAACCTCCGCAGAGGTGTGCCTGAGCCGGAGTTTACGTGCGGTAGTGCGGCCAGTTCCTTTCCGCTCCTCCATTCCCTAAACCCGCCCCCCCCCCCCCAACCAACAGCGCGTGGCAACCCATCCAAATCTTGACAACGCCCAATGTTGCTTAACTTAGGTAATCTCACGGGATCCCGTGTTACAAATTGAGGAACTGGCTTAATTTTACGTTTTTTTATAGTAGGGGGGACCCCTACTTTGTCTGCTAAGGAATGTTCTCAACATTAAAACTCGATGAGGGATTTCTTCACTCTGAATGGCGAGCCCGTGACAACTATCAGCAATTTCGTATAGGCCTATCTATGAATCACCCTCCCAAGTACAATGAAGTCTTTTATATGGCATCTTCAAAAAGGAACAGCATCAACCACAAGAGCAAAAATCTGTCAGCCCTCTAACAATCAGCAATGATGCTTTTTTGATTCCACCAACTCCCTCGTAGCAACTTACGGTATGGAGTTCATTCTGGCAAAGCTACAACTCAGGGATTTTGAGAAAATCTTTCTCAAGTATGCTCCGCGAGATGAGAAAACAGCACCGTCAAGGATGATTTACGAACTCGCTAAGAAGACTTTCTATATTGAAGACCTCAGAATACGACTGCGCCTGCCATCTACAGAGCAGTACACTAAGCACCTGGAGAGAACAGAGACGTGTGCCGTGATTGAGAGATACTGGGCGAAGGAGAATCAAGAACTAAGACACGTAGTAGCAGATATGCCTTTCGCGGCCTCCGTCACAAGACACATCGTACCACAGTCCCAGCGTGATAATTGTGTGTGTGTGAGACCGTTTATCACCTAGCAAAGGGCCACAAAAAATTACATTAACAGAACTAAGGAACTAAACTACGAGGAGGGGTGGCCACGGCTCTACCATGGCTCTACGCCTCTGCATTCGGAAGACGGAACAGGGGTGGACCTCATGGCTGGCCTCAACCGTCGGCTGTCCTGAGAATGGTTTTCCGTGGTGTTCCATTCTCCCGCACTGAGGCGAATGCCGGGACAATTCCTAGTATAGGCCAGAGCCGCCAACCCCCTCACCTTCTCCGTGCATCTCCTTCACCGTAACACATCTCCGGGCCTGAGGGACGGCGTTACCGTCTAAGAGGCCCGCCTCCCCATTCAGGGGAGGAATGAAAACATTTTTAGTAGTAGTACTAAACTACTAGTACCCAATCGGGGGATAATTTCTTCTTTGATAATACTTAAGTAGAGAGCGGGTTTTGGCATATTTGCATGTTTTGTTGTTGCAAGATAGGTGTATAACACGCCCGTGACAAATAAAGGCGATTCATAGCATTTGAAATCGAATGGCTAAGTTTTATAGTGCATAGAAATGCATAAATAGTACGTAATACGCGCATATTCTTAACATCTTAACATACGAGCATATCAAAGCTTAATTTCAGTTTTATTAGTAACTCGCTTTCGCTCGTTGGGGGCTCCGCCCCCAAACCCCCATGTACTGTCTTAGGCGCCTTCTCGTATCCCGCATATTTATACCATAGAAAGAGGTGAACGTTTCGATCCATATCAAATTTCGTCCGCTTAACTCCAGTTGAAAAATAATTTCTCCAACTTAGCGGAAAGCTAGAGTCTTGAA
Organism: Anabrus simplex; assembly: GCF_040414725.1. Classification (NCBI taxonomy): domain Eukaryota; kingdom Metazoa; phylum Arthropoda; class Insecta; order Orthoptera; family Tettigoniidae; genus Anabrus; species Anabrus simplex. The sequence continues at coordinate 1,558,346,960 of NC_090265.1, forward strand.
ACTCGGCAGGCAGATCGATGATGAAACGACCTAGAATTTTGGTTATTTGAGGTTTTGCTGTATATCCATGGGATTCGCCATAAATTGCTTAGGAAACATAAATTAGGCTGAAATTTGGTTAGTGCTTCCATATATTCCTTCCGTCTTCCTATACACTCAAGGTAGCTAGAATAATGAAAGTCGGTCTGCGTATGGCCAATGATGGTGCCAAGGAGCGTGCTGAATTTCGTGCATCTATCTGTCTTACGAGTGTGTGAATCAGTAAAATAATTTATGGAAATTTAACAAAATTTGGCGAAACCGGGAAAATAAAGCTCAAACTAAGGTAGAAAGGGTCGAGATACGACAAAAAGTCATAGGACCAAAGTTGTAGATCTCTTAATTTTAGGAAACGAAAGTGCAATCCGTTCATTGATAGCAATTACCGTTCAGCCACAAAATAGCTCTAAACGAAAGTCTGCACCGTCATTAAATTTGGCTTTATATTTCGAATTTTTCAATGGGTTAAATATTAAATGTTTGAACTTCTTGGAAATTCTATGCCAGTTACAGGATAGGAACTACATCTATGCCAAATTTTAATATTGTGGGACACTGCATCATGGGGTCCGCCATTTTGTTTGGGGAAGGAGGCAGAGTATTTTGATTGGGTGGTGCAGGGGTAAATTGGAATGAAATTGGAATGTTTTGGAGTTTTTTCTTGGCTTACAGCCAATTTATATCAAATTGCCTAATTTGAACTTCCTAGTTCATTTGGAAGGGCCTAACACCAAATTCGAGTCCGATATTTTGATTTGGCGGGGAGGGAGATAAATATGAAAAATGTGAACGTTAAAATGTGAACGTTTTGTAACTAACTCATCTGGAAGGGTCTAACACGAAATTTGAGCCCGATATATTGATTGGGCGGGGGGGGGGGCTAAATATGAAAAATTTCAACTTTTTGGAAATTCTCCCTGGGATGCGGCCTAATAGCTATCAGATTGCCGAATTTCAACTTCATAGATCATCTGGAAGGGTCCAACCCGAAATTTCAGTGTTTCGTGTGGGGGGCTAAATATGAAAAATTTGAACTTTTTGGAATTTTTCCTCGGGTTGCAGCCTAATAGCTATCAGATTGCCGAATTTCAAGTTTCTAGCTCACTTGGAAGTGGGTAAACACTAATGTCAGTGAGTCAGTGAGTCAGTTAGCCTTGTGGCTTTATATATATAAGATTTGTATAAAACAACAGATATACTATAGTCTATATTGATATTCAAATTGGCACAACAATGGAAAGAAATCAATATCATGCGCTGCCGGAAGCCTTTACAATGCATTGTTGTTGACAGTCAACAATATTAACAAGAGCTTGATAATGTGGAAGTTAATTTCGGTGGCGATTTGGTATCTGGTTCGGATGGTGGAATCGTAGAAAAATAATGTTTTGCAACACGTGAAGTAGCAAAGAGACGAGATCCTTCCTCGATGCTTGACAGGTATCAACCCACCCGCCCTAAAATGTATTCTTACTTAAATAGAAGAATTAGAACCGTGGCAACCTGAAACTAAGAAATGTTATTAATTTATTCGTTTCTGTGATCTTTTCACCAGCCAGACCTAACCAATTTTGATCATGGTCTTGTCCAGACCAATTCTTTGCAGCTCTGACCTATCTTTCATCGTCATTCATCTTTCAGCGTCCATATTACAGTTTGTATGGGGCGGCCTAGACCTGGGGGTTCATAGTATTTTTAATATTTTGCAAGGTAAATGACGACTTGTATTCTACGGTAGAATAATCCACGGTATACCCTGCCTATTGGGGGAGACGGTAATACCACTTCTACGTAATACTGACTTTTAAATCATTTTCTTGAAAGGTAAACACCTGACTACATTAGATTTTTGTCTTTCCCTGAGAGCTAGAGCGGGGCCGCGGCCCCACCTTGCCCCCATGTATGGGCGCCCTTGAATAGCCGTGAATAATGCACCGACGTTGGCAAGCCTGTTCAGTACATTGTGAGCTCGTCAAAGCCAAGGGAGTGTTGGATCTAAAACCAAGACCAACTACAATATATATCAGACCGTAATATCGAAACCAAAATGGCGGACGTCGTGGGCGCAGTAGCTGCCGATTGATGAAGGTTAGGGTAGCACGTAATAACTTCATTTCGACGATAAAACTTCGCATATTAATGTTTGTTACGTCCCAGTAACTACTGTTCACGGTCTTCGGAGATGCCGGAATTTAGTGCCGTAAGAGTTCTTTTACCTGCCAGTAAATCTACCGACACCAGGCTGACGTATTTGACCACCTTCAAATACCACTGGACTGAGCCGGGATCAAACTTTGCGAACTACTCATCACATAAAATCAATTAGAATCAATATATTCTACTAGAATAGACAGCCCCACAGCAAAAGGAAACAACAAGCTGGATTATTTAGAAATTTCATCATCGTCATCATCATCAATGTCCCACTCCAGTCGCCCAGGTGCAGTCAACAAGCCTCCTCCACTCCTTTCTGTCCTTCCAGTTTTCCTGCTCCATTACTTCCGCCACATAATCCAGTTTCTCTAATATCCTTCCAAATCTGATCCATCCACCTTCTTCTCGGTCTTCCAACTGGTCTCTTTCCCTTAACTTCTCTTTCCAATTTTCTTCTTGCTGCGCATTCCTTTCCCATTCTTTTTACTTATCCAAACCACCTCAGTCTTGCTTTTACTAACGGTTCTATATTTAGCTCTTCTCTGATTTTAATATTTTGAATTCACCGGGCGAGTTGGCCGTACAGTTAGAGGCGCGCGGCTGTGAGCTTGTATCCGGGAGATAGTGGGTTCTAATCCCACTGTCGGCAGCCCTGATGATGGTTTTCCGTGGTTTCCCATTTTCACACCAGGCAAATGCTGGGGCTGTGCCTTAATCAAGGCCATGGCCGCTTCCTAACAACTCCTAGGCTTTTCCTCTCCCATTGTCGCCATAAGACCTATCTGTGTCGGTGCGACGTAAAGCCACTAGCAAAAAAGAATTTTGAATTCTATATCTTCTTGTCTTTTTAACCGATGTTCTTGAAAAATTCATGTCTACTGCTTGGATCTTACTATCTTGTCTCTTATTAGTTACCAGCGTTTCTAGCCCGTATGTTACAATTGGTATGAAATACTGTTTATGTAATGTTAATTTCGTTCTCTTGGGTACTTCGTCATCCCATATAAGCTCTCTGGCTTGATGATTAAATGTTGTACCTTTACTTAGTCTGTTATTAATTTCAGGGTTGATTTCATTTCATTCAGGCGTTGTAGTAAGGATGTAAAGGAGAGGGCATATAAGTATCTGGTAAGACCCCAACTAGAGTAAGGTTCCAGTGTATGGTATCCTCATCAGGATTATTTGATTCAATAACTGGAAAAAATCCAAAGAAAAGCAGCTCGATTTGTTCTGGATGGTTTCCGACAAAAGAGTAGCGTTTCAAAAATGTTGAAAAATTTGGGCTGGGAAGATCTGGGAGAAAGAAGACGAGCAGCTCGACTAAGTGGTATGTTCCAAGTTGTCAGCGGAGAGATGGTATGGAATGACATTAGTAGACGAATACGTTTGAGTTGGCGTCTTTAAAAGTAGGGAAGGTCACAACATGAAGATAAAGTTGGAATTCAAGAGGACAAATTGGGGCAAATATTCATTTATAGGAAGAGGAGTTCGGGACTGGAATAACTTACCAAGGGAGATGTTCAATAAATTTCCAATCTCATTGAAATAACTTAGTTTAAGAAAAGGCTAGGAAAACAACAAATAGGGTATCTGCCACCTGGGCGACTGCCCTAAATGCAGATCAGTACGTTATTGATTGATTGATTGATTGATTGATTGATTGATTGATTGATTGATTGATTGATTGATTGATTGATTCCGTTAATAATGCTATCCAGATACTGTAGCCTATGTAAACTGTTCTACTTTCTCTAACCGTTCTCCGTCTGTGTTCACTTGGCTTCTCTTTTTCTCTTTTCCACAGTTTTCTTTTTACTAATTACCATTCCAAACTCCTTCAGATTTTCATTCCAAATGTCCAGTTTTCTTTGTACTTCGTTTTCTCCCTTTCCCCAAATCACCACATCGTCTGCAAATACCAAAGCATTCACTTCCTCACTACTGATACTCTGTTTTACACGTTTTATGATTTCATCCATCAATACAATAAACAATAATGGCGACAGTGCACTTCCTTGCTTGAGACCTTTTTTTTCATAAAATGTTTCAGAGTCACCACTCCCCACTTGTACACGGCTTTTACTCTCATGATACAACATTTTTATCTTGTTAATTAATGATTTTGTTACATTCCCTTTGAGTAGGCGTTCTCATACATGTTTTCCCTTAACTGTGTCATAAGCTTTTTTCAAATCCAAAAACACTAATATTATTTCCTTGTTCCTTTCCAGATGTTTTTCCATTATCGTTTGCACTGTAAATATCAAGTCTATTACTGATCTGTTCGGTCTAAAGCCATATTGTTCTTCCTCTAACTGTGTTTCTATTATATCCCTCAGTCTTTTGTCTGTGACTTTCTCCATTAGTCTACTTTTTAGCCCATGTAAATAGGGTTATACCTCTGTAATTTTCACGTTTCTTCCTATTTCCTTTTTTGAACAGTGGTACAATGCTTCCTTGTTGCCAATCTTCAGGAATCTTTTCATCCTTCCATATGACATTGAGGGTTATGTATAGCCACTGTAGTCCAATGCTTCCTGCTGCTTTAATCATATCAGCATCGAGTTCGTCTTTTCTTCTTTACCTTTGGTCACTTCTCTCTTAATGTTTTATTCCTTAGAAAACTTAATAATAGTTGTATGAGAGATACTGCCGTAGTTCGATTTAAATCCGGTTCACAACACGATCAAAACAAACACATTCATTATCTATATATATAAAATAACTTGTCCTGACTGACTGACTGACTGACTGACTGACTGACTGACTGACTGATTCATCATCGCCGAGCCAAAACTACTGGACATAAAGAGATGAAATTTTGGGGATATATTCATATTAAGACGTAGGTGCTCGCTAAGAGAGGATTTTTGGATATTCCTTCGCTAAGGGGGTGAAAACGGGGGTGAAATTTTAAAATGAGTTGCTCTATATCTCAAAACTTTAAAAGTTTACAAATGTAAAAATTGGTATTTAGAATCTTCTTTAAAAATAAGGAAACACGTATTTTTTGTTTTCAGAAAATCCCAATAGGAGGGGTGAAAAAGGGTGAAAATGGGGAAAAATGGGTTGAATGCCTTTAATCAGGATACCGGTACCTATATCTCAGAAGCTGACGATATTACAGACCTGAAAATTGGTACTTTTGATCTCTTTTAAAAATAAAGAAACACGTAATTTTTTGTTTTTGGAAAATCCAATTAATGGGAGGGTGAAAAGGGGGTGAATTTTTAAAATGAGTGAATCTATATCTCCAAACTTTTAAAGTTTGCAGATGTAAAAATTGGTATTTAGAACCTTCATTAAAAATAAAGGAACACGTATTTTTTTTTGTTTTCGGAAAATCGCAATAGGAGGAGTGAAAAGGGGCTAAAAAGTGGTTGAATGCCTTTAATGAGGCTACTTATATATCAGAAACTGAAGATATTACAGACCTGAAAATTGGTGTTTGGGATCTCCGTTAAAAATAAAGAAACACGTATTTTTTGTTTCTGGAAAATCCAATTTAGGGAGGGGGGTGAAAAGGGAGTAATATTTTAAAATGAGCGTATCTATCTCAAAATTTTTAAAGGTTATATATGTGAAAATTGGTATTTAGAATCTCCTTTAAAAATAAACAAGCACACGTGTTTTTTCGTTTTTGGAAAATCCAAATATTGGGGGGTAAAAAGGAGGGAGGGTAAATTTTTTAAAATGAGTGTGTATACATCTTAAAACTTTAAAATTTACATATGTAAAAACTGGTAGTTAGAATCACCTCTAAAAATAAAGGAAAACGTATTTTTTGTTTCCTGTAAATCCCAATAGGAGGGGTGTAAAAGGGTGAAAAATGGGTTGAATGCCTTTAATGAGGATACATATATCTCAGAAACGAAAGATATTACAGAACTGAAAATTTGTATATGGGATCTCTTTTAAAAATAAAGAAACACGTATTTTTTTTGTTTTGGAAAATCCAATTAATGGAGGTTAAACAGGAGTGACAAATTGGGTGAATTTTTGAAAGACTATATCTACAGAATATCTTGGAAAAGTAAAATGTTACAGACGTAAAAAGTGGGTGTTTGTAATCTCCTGTAAATCTAAAGAAACATAGGTGATTTGTGTTTGGAAACTCCACTTAAGGGAAACTCAAAAGGGGTGAAATTTTAAAATGAGAATTTTTACAGTTTATCTCAAAAAACTTAACATGTTACAGAAGTGAAAAATGGTATTTTTTTATCTCTATTAAACATAAAGAAACGTGTATTTTTAGCTTTCGGAAATACCACTTGGGCGGAGGGGGGGGGGGGGGGGGGGGGTAAAAGTGACTGAAAAAGGTGTTGAATTCTTTTAATTAGGCTACTGATATCTCAAAAATGAAGATGTTACAGACGTGAAATTTGATATTTGCAATCTGCTTTAAAAATAAAGAAACACGTATTCTCGGAAAATCCAATGAAGGGGGGGGGGGGGGGTGAAAGAATTGAAAAATTAATTGAATTGAATGAGAATACATACATCTAATAAAAACTAAAGTTGTTACAAACGTCAAAATTCGTATTTGGATCTCTTTTAAAAACAAAGAAAAAGGCGTTTTGGGCGGAAACCATCTTGGAGGGCGGGAGTGTAAAGGAGTTGAATTCCTTTCATGAGGACACATAAATCAAAAACTGAAGAAGTTAGAGTCGTGATAATTGGTATTTAGAAGATCCTTTACTATTAAAGAAACAAGTATTTTTTGCGGGAAAATTCACTTGGGGGGGGGGGGGGGAGTAGTGTGAAATGAAGTGAAAAAAGAAAATTATTTTTATGGGGATACTTATATCTCAAAACTGAAGGCAATAGACGTGAACATTGGTGTTTGAAATCTTCTTTAAACATAAGAAACAAGCCGCCTTTAATTTTTTTTTTTGGGGGGGGGGTGAGCCGGTAAATAAACTTAACGGCGGTGGGGTGTAGAAGGAGGTGAGACCAATTTATTTTACTGTTCTTAATGTACTTATAAGGATCCTCGGCAGCGCGCCGGCCTCTCACAGCTGGGTTCCGCGGTTCAAATCCCGTTCACTCCATGTGACATTCGTGCTGGACAAAACGGAGGCGGGACAGGTTTTTCTCCGGATACTCCGGTTTTCCTGTCATCATCCATTCCAGCAACACATAATAATAATAATAATAATAATAATAATAATAATAATAATAATAATAATAATAATAATAATAATAATAATAATAATAATAATGTTCCGGACCGTCGTCAAATGTGCGGACCGCGCTGGAAACGGCTCCTGGACGGGTAATGACTAAGAATGCAGTCCGGTCGCGGGTTCAGTGCCTTCTAGGCACCCAATATGACACCACGCCGGATCTCCTGAAGGATTTTATCCATATTAAAAATGATTATAGGAAAAGATGGCAAAGATTTACGGACCCAACTGACCGGGAGGAATACCTGAGCCTAGCCCGGGAAGTACGAAATCGATTGCTGGAAAAGAAGATTGAAAAATGGGAGGAAACATGCCGTAATCTAATAGAAAACGAGTCAGATCGGGAATTTTGGTGGGTTCTCGCAGAAAACGAGTCAGACCGCGAATTTCGGCGGATTATTTATCTAAAACAATAAGCATTCAATTATAAATTTCAGTATAATACCGTAGCGAAGCACGGGTATCTTGCTAGTTGCGTATAATTACAGATCCTACGTGACCACCGAATCGCATGAATACACTAGCACACTTACATTCTACAATGAAACGAATAATTATCGTCAACTTTTATGAAATTACACCGACTGAATAAGAAAACCAAAATGAATAGACTCACCATTTTCGGTTTGAAAGAGATCTTCCTTTCCCACAGATTTTGGTTTCACACTTCCAACAGTTGGGTCTTTGACTTCCAAATTTTCCCGATGAATATTTCTTAACCATTTCTCCCGTAAAGATCAGGGAATTTAAAAGTCAAAGTAAAAGGAAAACTATCTGGACATATTACTAACATAATAGAAATGTAAACATTGTTACTGACAAATAGAAAATGCATATTAGGATTCCCATGAACATATTTCATGAATGTATCATCAGTAGTTTAATTATACATATTTTTTAAATCGTGTGAACTGATGCCCTTACTTTAGAAAGAGGTTTACAACTTTTACCATCATAAAAGAAATGTAAAAATTTGTCACCATCAAATAGAGAATGCATATTAGGATTCCTCTGAACATATTTCAGGAATTTATCATCAGTAGTTGAATTATACAGATTTTTTAAATCTTGTGGACTGATGACCTTTCTTTATACAAGAGGTTTACAACTGAGTAGCTTTATCTAACCGCTCAAAGTTTCGACAGCCTTTTTTGTTCACAGAAAAATGTTAGAATATTATGAAGAACAGTTACTGAAATGAGACGAAATCTTCCGTTTCCTCCTCTAATAATCACCTTCATTGTCATCTCCTCCTCTCACAGTAGGCCAAGAAGTCAGCTCCATGAAGTACTCCTTAAGGCCCGCTCCCACCTAGTGGAATGGAATGGAATCGAACCGAACAGAATTTGTTTTTAACATGTGTTTAAATGGGAGATATAGATGGCGATCGCCACGAGTCGAATCGAATCGAACCGAACGGAACAGGATTCTCTGCCAAGAATATTTTTCGACTAGCGGAGTGGAATCGAACAGAATTATCAAGATTCGTGCAACTTCGTAGACAGTCGGGTCGAGATCTTTCGGGCGACCATTTGGTGGAAAATGTGCATCAGCTCCAGCTGGAAAGTCAGCTGTTTCTTGGATGCGGTCGCGAACGTTCTGTTTTGTGTTAATTTATTTAATTCATTAATACAAGACACGGAAAAACTTACCAGTTTAATTCAAAAATATAATTTCCTGTACTACAAGACCCACGAACATTACTACAACAACGTAAAAAATAATACCTGGGAGGAAATAAGCAAGGCTATGAAAAACCAAACTTACTGGAATATTCAATTTTCTGGTAGGTTACTGTAGTCTATATACAATTTATTTCATAATTTTTGTTGACTTCATCACAAAATCATGTCACGTCGGAGTCCACATACGGTATATCAGTACGATAATTGACACCGCATCTCATATGGGATCTATATTTAAGTGTTTATTATATTTACAGTGAACGATTTCTAAGTGGCATTCCCTAGGTTTCAAACTGTCGTATATGTGTTCCTAACAAATAGTAGGCTACTGTATACTAAATTGCTCTGTTGTGGACAATAAATATACTTCCCAGTCTTTAATTAATGTTACAGAGAGTTGGCAGTGCGGTTAGGGCCGCGTAGGTGTGAGTTTTCATTCGGGAGATAGTGGGTTCGAAACCCAGCCGGCAGCCCTGAAGATGGTTTTCCGTGGTTTTCCCATTTTTCACACCAGGCAAATACTCGGCCTGTGCCTTAATTAACGCCATGATTCTAGCCCTTTCCTATCCCATCGTCGCCATAAGACCTATCTTGGCCTGTGCGACGTAAAGCAGATTGTAAAAAAATAATGTTGAGGCTACCTCGGGCCACAGGACACAATCTGCTGCAGTAAAGTTGTTTTAAAAATGATCACGGACTCCCAATGCATCTGAGGTAGCATTTCCTCCTGTAAAATTGAACTTTTCTGTCAAATTCTACTATCTGAAATAGTTGTTGAAATTGCAATACAGTAACTCTGAATTAGGCTTACCGTCGCAACAAGCATTCAAATAAGTTTGAATACTCTTCTTTCGGCTCTCTTGTTAATTTCATGCACCCAGAAACTTCTCCGATCTCTCGTATTTTTCTGCCTCCTCACACCTTCTATCAGACCGTCCATTGCTGGCCTGAAGTTTCCCGTAGAATCCCGTTCGATTGTGTTCCGCTAGATGTGAGCGATCGAGTGGAAATTTCGGCTGTTCGGTTCGATTCGATTCCTCTAGGTGGGAGCGAGTCTTTATAGTCATCAGGTATATACTCAACCAGTTTCTTCAGATCATCAATTTTCTTCTTCTTGATAGGTATGGAACTCGATCGAGAGTCGGACATGACCGATCCATCGAGGCAAGGAGGTTCACTGGTCTTCACCTTCACTTAATTTCTTGTTATAACCATTACAAAGATATAAGGACAGAGTTGCTGCAAAGTACATGACATATCGTCGGTAGACCTACGAGTAATTCCCAACACGGGTAATAGTTTCGATACAAGTTCTCCTCCAGTGCTGCTATCTGGTGAACTCATGGCTGACAATCAGTAGAAAGTAACTACGATAACTCCACAAGATGGAACAAGTAGGCCTAATGCGATATGTGTACTCGTAGCAAGAAAGCAGTGCATATCTTTCCTGCGGTGTGTTCTTTGTCCAAAACACATGAAACTCGCGCGCATTTAATGTAACAGTAATATTGTGATTTGAGAGTGTGTGTGGAAGTATTTCTGCAAACGAAATATAGCTTGAAAAATATTAATCAATTTTCACGGGAAAGTACAAGTTACGGGAATTTTGAGGAATTATTATCATCTCAACTGCAGTAAATAGGTATGTCTAGTTAGACTCGCAGTGGAGAATTTCTCCCAGGAAATCGAGACGAATTCAATGGCCTTCCATAAGCCTCTATATTCCACTAGTAGGCTACTACACTCTAAATCCATTGTTCCGTCCGATCTCAGTTATTCAACACTTGTTTTCATCTTACATAAACTACAGGTCTTATACCGACGATGGGTTTAGGAAGTTCTTGGGACTACGAAGGAAGTGACCATGGACTTATAAAAAATTATATTGGCGTGTTGAGTGTTTAGGGTGTCTTCCATTTCCACATTTATTATTCATGGCTTTCTTTCTTCTGCTCTTTGACTTACCGTAAATTATTCTTCAAGGAGTAAGTTCTGAACATCTCATGTTTGGGGAACGCAAATGGGATATCCAGAATTATTACTATTATTATTATTATTATTATTATTATTATTATTATTATTATTATTATTATTATTATTATTATTATTATTATTCGCTATGGTTGAGTGCGGTAGAATAACACCCACGGTATCCACTGCCTGTCTTAAGAGGTGACTAAAAGGGGCCCTAGGGGCTCTGAACTTTGGAGCGTTGGTTAGCGACCACTGGGCCCTCAGCTGGGTCCTGGCATTGCTTCCACCTTCTTTAATCCTATCTGACCTCCCTTGGTCAACTCTTGTTCTTTTCCGATCGCAACGGTATTAGAGCATTCGAGGCCTGGGGAGTCTTTCATTTTCACGCCCTTCGTGGCCCTTGTCTTTCTTTAGCTGATACCTTAATTTTCGAAATGTCAGATATCTTCCATTTTTCTCTCTGATTAGAGTTAGACGGAGGATGGTTGCCTAGTTGTACTTCCTCTTAAAACAATAATCACCACCACCAGACCGACCTATTTTACTAACACGTTACACGGTATATGCATCTACTCCCTTATCGTTTATGATGAAAGCTGAAATATTATGTAGTATAACATCTTGGACATCTGGGTTTGAACGTGCATCTACATATAGTGTAAAATTTATTCAAGCTTTGTTCAGTTTTAACAAAGAGGATATAAATCTTCTTTGTCACGTATATATTTGCAGCAAACATCAGTGGCGGCTGGAGGTTTCTGAAGCTGGGTGTTGCACCAAAATTTTCAGGGTCACATTTTTATAGCTTACAGAAATAACAAGAAACTCTATTATCGTTAAGTAATGAACTACATTCCTACCAGAACTGTAATACATCTGGCAATTACAACCCAGGAAATAGGCTAATTACATACTATACCTACCAAACCAAACCCCATCGCACTGCAGCCCTTGAAGGGCCATGGCCTACCAAGCGACCGCTGCACAGCCTGAAGGCCTGCAGATTACGAGGTGTCGTGTGGTCAGCACGACGAATCCTTTCGGCCGTTATTCTTGGCTTTCTAGACCGGGGCCGCCATCTCACCGTCAGATAGCTCCTCAATTCTAATCACGTAGGCTGAGTGGACCTCGAACCAGCCCTCAGGTCTAGGTAAAAATCCCTGACCTGGCCGGGAATCGAACCCGGGGCCTCCGGGTAAGAGGCAGGCACGCTACCCCTACACCACGGGGCTGGCTATACTATACCTACAGTTACTATTAATAATAATGTAATTGGCTTTGCGTCCCACTAACGACTTTCTTACGGCTTTCGGAGATGCTGAGGTGCCGCAATTTAGTCCCGCAGATGTTTTACATGCCATTAAATCTACCAACACGAGGATGACGTATCCGAGCACCTTCAAATACCACCGGACTGAGCCAGGATCGAACCAGCCACGTTGGAGTCAGAAGACCAGAGCCTCTACTCAGCTTGGCACAATTATTCTTGCCTCACCTGAAATGAAACTTTACCCTCCTGGTTTTCATTGAAGCAAGATGTTGGTAATGTTGTGGGTGGTTTGGTATGGCGTGGCAAATAAATTACCCAGCAAGTTGGCCGCGTGGTTAGGGTCGCGTACGGTAATTGTGAGCTTGCATTCGGGAAGCCCTGGAAGCCCTGAAGATGGTTTTCCACGGTTTCCTATTTTCACACTAGACATATGCTGTGGCTCAATTAAAGCCACGGTCGCTTGCTTCCCACTCCTAGCCCTTTCCTATCCCATCGTCGCCGTAAGACCTATCTGCGTCGGTGCAACGTAAAGCAAAATTTTAAAATTTTAAAAATGGAAATGAAATTATCTTTGCGAGAAGAAAGAAAGTAGGAATGAAGTAATATACGCAGAGTAGCGTAATCTAACGGGGACATTTGGAATTGTTCCTTGGTAGGGGACTTGCTACTTTCATGCAACTCCCTGAGACCGTTACTGGCGAGCATGCTACCTGCTAAGGTGCATTGCGCCGCGATGTCCGCATTTTTGAGTGCATTTGTGACTCAATCAATCACTATTGATCTGCATTTAGGGCAGTCGCCCAGGTGGCAGATTTCCTATCTGTTGTTTTCCTAGCCTTTTCTTGAATGATTGAAAAGAAATTGGAAATTTATTGAACATCTCCCTTGGTAAGTTATTCCAATCCCTAACTCCCCTTCCTATAAAAGAATATTTGCCCCAATTTGTCCTCTTGAATTCCAACTTTATCTTCATATTGTGATATTTCCTACTTTTAAAGACACCATCCAAACTTATTCGTCTACTGATGTCCTCCCACGCCATCTCTCCACTGACAGCTCGGAACATACCACTTAGTCGAGCAGCTCGCCTCCTTTCTACCAATTCTTCCCAGCCCAAACTTTGCAACACTTTTGTAACGCTACTCTTTTGTCGGAAATCGCCCAGAACAAATCGAGCTGCTTTTCTTTGGATTTTTTCCAGTTCCTGAATCAAGTAATCCTGGTAACGGTCCCATACACTGGAACCAAGTTGAGGTCTCACCAGAGACAAATATGCTCTCTCCTGTACATCCTTACTACAAACCCTAAATACTCTCATAACCATGTGCAGAGATCTGTACCCCGCTAGGGAGTTGCCGTAAGAAAGCGAACCCCCTGAGTATGATTCGAAGCCAGCAGCGTTTATTGGTCTGTTGCGAAGCATTAGTGCAGCGAACGATCAAAGTTGGTTGATTTTAACATGTTTTAGAATATATGTTACGTTTATTAAACTAAAACATCAGAAGAAAAGACGACAAATGAAGTGTAAAATAATGGGAGAGTTGTGCAACACTGCAACAATACGACTCACCACCCCTGGCAAATATATAACTGATATATTCCTTCATGTGTAAACGTTATATGTTTACAGAAGTTAAAGTGAATACTTTCATGATAACGAAAAATAAATTAAACTTTGAATATGCATTTAAAACATTGGCACTGTAGGTATTCGAACAGTCTCAGTTCACAGGAAACTTCCGCCTCTTAAATCCACACGGCAATGACAATATCACACTACTTAGTGGGATAGCCTTTGGGTTGGTTAATAGTCTGGAGCCGTCTTGGCATTGACTTCACCAAATTAGTCCGATAGCAGCGGGAATGTTGTTCCAGTCTTCTGCGAGTGGACGTTTTAGATAAGTTTAGGAAAAAATGTGTTGACTACGAATTCTTTTTTCAGGGTAATTCCACAAATGCACATCCCCCTGTGGATGGGGGTGGTAGAATAACGGTATGCCCTGCCTGTTGTAAGAATTGACTTAAAGGGGCCCCACGTACTCTCAACTTCGGAGCATGAGTTGACGACCACGGGTCCCTTAGCTGAGTCCTGGCATTGCTTCCAATTGCTTGTGTCAGGCTCCTCACTTTCTTCTCTCCTATTTGACCTTCCTTGGTCAGCTCTTGCTCGTTTCCGATTCCGACGGTATTAGAGCACTCGAGGCCTAGCGAGTCTTTCATTTTCAAACCCATCGTGGACCTTGTCTTTCTTTGGCCGATACCTTCACTTTTTGAAGTGTCGGACCCCTTTCCTTTCTCTCTCGGATTAGTGTTAATAGAGGATGGCTTCCTAGTTGTACTTCCTCTTAAAACAATTATCACCACCACCATCATTTTCCTATCCGGCCTCCCTTGGTCAAATCTTGTTCTTTTCCGACCCGACAGTAGGCCTATGAGGTGTCGAGGCCTAGGGAGTCTAGGAAAACAACAAATAGGGAATCTGCCACTTGGGCGACTGCCCTAATTGCAGATCAGTAGTGATTGATTGATATAAGGAAGCGGCCGTGACCTTAATGAAGATACAATCCCAGCCTTTGGTGAGATGTAGTGTTTATCTTCTGGTATGGGCTAGAATAAATTCTTTCATTGCCCTGTCTCAATCTCATCCTTGGTTTTGACAATATGAAAGTGACCGAGGTATGAGCGATGTTAGTAATACCATTCCTTATGCAGCCAGTCCCTGTTGTGGATGGTCTGAAAATATCACTCATAGGGTCAGTTGGAGCATGCATTTCAGTGGGCTCGGCAGACTGATATGTAATAGCAACTTCTGGCTTGGTGGGGAAAGCAACGGGAAACTGCATCACTCCTCATTTCCCTTGTATGCCTCTTCAGTGACGTCTAGGCTAACTATGACTGCTGTTGATGGAACTGTGGAGGGTCAAACCGGTCTTCGGGCTGAATACCCAACATACATTTGCCTGGTATGAAAATGGAGAAGCCTCGGAAAACCATCTTCAGATCTGCCGACAGTGGGGTTCAAACACGTAATTTCCCGAATGCAAGCTGTTAGGTACGTGACGCTGACCGCGTAGCCACTTGCTCGGTACACGCGCGCGCGTCCATAGCTTCAAATTTATTTCTGTGGGCATTATTAGTTGTTTATATCTCATCCAGTACGGAGGTCATTCCGCAAGTCACGGCAACTACGGTATATCGTGCGAACATGTGGCATCACCTTAATCGCAGTAAATACATTCGAAACCGGTGGCAAACAGCACCGAAATCAAACGACAGATTGCAATCGCATGCGAAGATGGCTCGGTACCAGAGTCTGAAACAATCAGTTTGAGCTTGGCCATGCTACAAGTTGGATCTAACCAGAGTGGAACAGCGAGTATACGTGAAAATTGCCTTTCTCACTGGCAGAAATGTTACCCAGTTTCATGCGAAACTAGGAGTAGCTGCAAGTGATCGGGCATTGCCC
The DNA here is from genome assembly GCF_040414725.1 of Anabrus simplex. Taxonomy (NCBI): domain Eukaryota; kingdom Metazoa; phylum Arthropoda; class Insecta; order Orthoptera; family Tettigoniidae; genus Anabrus; species Anabrus simplex. The sequence goes on from NC_090265.1 coordinate 1,558,362,734, forward strand.
TATCGACGGGTTGCGCGTTGAGTGGAGGCTTTCCAACTTGGACGCGCAGCAACGACAGACTCGCCGCGAAGTGGGCGGACCACTGATCTGCCCGTGGCTGTAATTGAACAGTGTTTAACAGAGGACCGTCTATGCAGGAATTAATGGCACGAACGTGTATGTCGAGGGCAACTGTGTTCCGCATTTTACGGCAAAACTTGAAGGTGCGCAAGAAGTGTTCAAAATCAGTTACCAGAGGTGCAGAGAAGTGGACGCGATATGAGATCAGCCGATTTGAGCGGGATTGATTGCGATTGATGAAACCTGCGCACGAGCGTATGAACCAGAATTGAATACATAATCAGCAGAATGCCGTTATCCAGGTTCACCACGACGACACAAGGTGCGACAGACTCCTTCACCCACGGAGGTCATGCTCATTCTGGCGTATGACAGCCACGGTATTCTGGAGTGTCACCCTGTGAGGGAGGGCCACGCCATCAATGCCCAATACTACAGCAACTTTCTACTGTACGATCTGCGACGTACACTTCGGTGTAAACGTCCGGCACTGCTGGATAATGCAATCATTCCATGCTAAAACTAGAGCCCACACTGCAGACGTCATCAAGAATTGTGTACAGTGGTAGGGGTGGGAAATACTACTCCACCCACCCTACTCACCAGACCTGAGTTCACAACTGAAGAAACCATTGGGTGGGAGGCACATTGCAAATCAGTATAATTGCGTTGTATATTTCTATATACACGTACTTAACTTCCCGCAACCGAGACAAATACTGGACCTTCAAGATATTCTCCATTCTACTTTGGCGTTCGAGACCGCAGCGCATGACCTTGAATGTGCCGCGCTGATCACCGGGAGCTGGCGGTTTGCTTCTACAAATCTATTCGTCTGCGACTTCAAATTATTTATGATCTTCATATATTATTTGATAGTGTTGTGACTTTGTGCCTGACAGAGTGTGGAAACTGACCCTTTTGACTGTTCTCCAATATTCATAAACATTGTGAATCTTCGCCTATCATTGCGTGTGCCATACTACCATTCTTAATATTACGTACTGTTTCATCTTATACCGATCCAGAGTTTAATTAATCTTTTTCTTTTTCTTTTTCATATGCATTGTTTTATATCTTTTTACGGCTGACGATGACCTGGACTAAGGTCGAAACCGGTCCCATTTATTTTTACTATTAAATAAAATGTAATCACTACATTTCTTTCCTATGTATTGAATAGGTTGAACCTCTTTCAATTATTTAATTTTTAACGTTAATACTTTCAATACGGAACAATGAAATTTTTATCTTTAAAAGCAATGCCCATGACATTCAACACCTTCCCCATCGTTGGCAGCGCGGTGTGGATGCAGTGGGGAACTATTTTGAAATACAGTAGTTGAGTTTGATTTTGATTCATGTTTGTTCCATTTGTACCCGTGCACAATAAATTTACACAAGAGTTCCAATGCCAGTCTTTGCCGTGACCTCCTGTACTGGAACCCTATTTTATGTTGGCATTCAGGTACACGCTGCCTTACCGGTTCAATACACACCGTGGAATTCCCATGCTATCGCATTATGGCAAGATATACCATGGTTGCCATGACTTATTGAATGATCCTCGTATGTGGCAAATGTGGATAGCTGGAGCGTTTTATCAGCCTGAGTGTTGTGTTGGTAGTGATGGCTTTCTCCTTTCAAATCTTGGTTAGCTTCGCCGTCGTAATGCGTGCCATTGTAAGTCGTCCCGTTATCTCATCCGAGCAGTCCTAGTGCTCATTATCAAGTCACCTGCTACTGGTCTCATGTGTGACAAGTTCTTTTTTGCCTGGTCCACGATCATGACCTTTGTTTTGCCAACGTTGATCTCGTTCTCGTGGGCCGGTCCATGATAACGTCCATCTCCCTGACTCTTGATGTTATGACGAGGGTATAGCTTGTATACCTCTAGTTTCTGATCGTCTTTCCACCTACTCGAATGCCTCTTTCGCAGTCTTCCAGCACCTTTTCTGAGTAGATGTTATAAAATACGCTGTCTTATTAAAACGCACACACCGAGCTCGATAGCTGCAGTCGCTTAAGTGCGCCCAGTATCCAGTATTCGGGAGATAGTAGGTTCGAACCCCACTGTCGGCAGCCCTGAAAATGGTTTTCCGTGGTTTCCCATTTTCACACCAGGCAAATGCTGGGGCTGTACCTTAATTAAGGCCACGGTCGCTTCCTTCCCACTCCTAGCTCTTTCCTGTCCCATCGTCGCCGTAAGACCTATCTGTGTCGGTGCGACGTAAAACAACTAGCAAAAATAAAACGCACACATAAATACACAGCTGGCAACAAAAGCCATTACAGCAATATATTTTCAACAACAACTTTTAAACTGACCACTGAACAATAAATAAAATTTGAAGTTTTGTGGAACGTTTTATTGAAATGAATTTGCACTTTTGCGGGTAGTTCTTTAAGCTTATTGTTCTTACTATGACATCCGTGACCGTCGACCTCATTGCAACAATTAGCGTTAAAGCTAACTCAATGGCTCATGACTTAGCACCTAAATAACCACGGATATTATTAAGTTTAGCGTCTAAATAAACTCCTTGGGTTTCGAATTTTAAAATGACATTACATTCAATTAGAAAATGCACTTAAAATAATGAATGGAAATATTATTATTATTATTATTATTATTATTATTATTATTATTATTATTATTATTATTATTATTATTATTATTATTTTATTATTATTTATTTATTTTCCACTAATTGTAGTTACAATTTAGGGATGGTGAATGGAGAAAGGGCATAGCCCCATATACACAAAAGTGCCTCCATCACCACTTAAAATTATAATATACAAATATACAATTACATTCTACATGATGTTCTTATATACAGTTAAAATATTTACATAGGCATATTTACATGCAGTAATACTCACAAGACCTGTTCAACATTCAAGTCATTCGACACACACACACACACACACACACACACACACACACACACACACACACACACAGAGTCTCTCTCTCTCTCTCTCTCTCTCTCTCTCTCTCTCTCTCTCTCTCTCTCTCTCTCTCTCTAGAAACCCCACATATATTTTAGCTAGGCCGGCTCACTCATACCCATTTACCGTCTCAATCACTCGGGAGTAGGTAGGGCATTTTATCCGGTAGAAAAGTGTACAGAGTACATGAACCTCTGAAAGAGTATATCTGGTCATCTTAGTTAATGTCATGCGGTTATCTAATAATACCATGGAAATGTTGAATAATACTGGCCGTGTAATTACAGGATATATAGATGTTAATAGGGAAAGTGACTTATTACGTGAAATGTATATACAAATGGCATATTATATTAATCACGAACAAGTGGTTGGTTAGGAAAAAACAAGGTCTAGAGTCCGTAACAACCGAAACGTGCAACACAACAAATACTCATAAATGGATAATATCCTACAAAATATTAATCATAACAGATCTTATTCGAAAAAAAAAAAATTCACTAAAACTCTTACTAAGACCACAATTATTTCTGAGTCATAAAATAATAACAGTAGATAGCCTATGTAGATACTGAGCTAACAACGCAGTCTGCTTACTTCATTCAGCGCCTTCTGAATTCTCCGGAATTGAGCCGTGTGGCGGTCCTCCATCCAGTCTTCACGGAGAGGGGCAATCGTTTTGTGTAGGCTGAGGATAGGTCATGTGAGATCTACGTGCTCTTACCTCTTGAAGAGGGAAGACTCCGGTGCCGACTTCACCGTGGCCCACATCCTCACAGAGGAAGGAACCTCCGCATGCAGGAGACACTCGAAAGCCGATGGCTCGAATAATGCTGATCTCGTCATTCGCTTTATGTGTGAGAGTGGATTAATCAAAGGCATATATATTTCAAGTGTTCTCTTTCTCAGGGAATTTACGTTCCCTTTTGATGAGTTTGTGACCTTTTCGGCTTAGTAATATTTAAAAAATCATTTTCAAATTCCTGCGTTGTATATATGAATTGTTTTATTTGCCTCTATTTAATCTGTTCAGAGAGGATGATTACCTAGTTGTACTTACTCTTAAAATAAAAATCATCACCACCACTCATAAGCTACTGTAAATAGTTTTTGAAAATATTACAAGGATGAAAATTTGTCATTCATCTTTCATCTCCATATGTTGTGAGGAGTGGTGTGGCCAGGGCCGGATTTAGGTCTAATGCCACCTCTAGGCGGTGCTAAAATTTGTCATCACCCCCTCCACCTCCATCTCTCAAAACTAAAATAATATAAGAGCTGTCTATTCGCTTATACTTTTTATAAGCCTTATTTTATTCTTGCTTCGCTTTATCGTTCTTCCTACTTAACATTTTATGGGTTTCGCTCACTTTGTAATTGTGATTTGTGAAACTCAAGAGTTACCGTTCACTACCAAAGTCTTAGGAATACTGTTCACCTATCGGCATATCGACTTCAGTAGAAATCGTTTAAAACATATTGTCTTGTTTTTGAAACAAAATTCCGTTGTGAAAGTACATGGATTATTTTTAACCGTTCCAAATAATATTGACGTATATATAATTATTATTTCTTACTTCAACGAGAAGTATAAAATAAATTAAAAAGTAAGCTCCAGTTCTATGCAATAAGCTTTTTCATACTGAGTTACAGAGTGCGGCTATCATCTGCTGGAAAGTGATTAAATTTTTGACAGTTTGTTTTCAAAACTAAGTATTATGATTAATATTTATAGCAATAAAAGATGAACACAAATCCAACTTCATTTTCTACGATGCATTTTTGTTTAATACAATAATTTTTCAAATAACATTAATGTACGTGCAGCTGCGGGCTTTCTTTTAATTCTCGTCATGACGATGCGCTAAAAACAATATGCGACTTTCATTACAAGGTGTCTAAGAACAAACTGCTGCCCGTGAAAGTTTTACCAACAAGTACTTTAAAGGCAAATTTCACTCTAAATCGAAAAATTAAAAACTGAGATGTAAGGTCGCCCCTGGAAATTACCGCCCAAGATTGCCTAGGCCTAAATCCGGTACTGGATGTGGCTACTGCGATATTCCTGCTGAGACTGATATTTCTGATTCCAGAATCCCCTGTTTCAGGTTTGTAGTAATGGATGTACCTCGCATCAAAAAACGTAGCGAGCGTGGAAGCATCAAATCCACCTTGTCGTTAATTTCCGCTCGCTCAGAGGTAAGTTTTGTGAGTGGTTGCTCTACCATCAGTAAAACCATTCTTCACCCGTGGCCAGAGTGGAACGATGCGGATATAAATTCAGAACGCTGGGACAGTGTGGGAAAGTTCATTAAACGTAAACCTTCCTCCGTGTCCTCTGTAGCGTCATTTACTTCTCACCTCTATGAAGACACTCACCCTGTGAACTTACTGCCTAATTCTCTACAGGCCGTCAACTGGAAAAGACCAGGAGATATATTCTATCACGAGAAAATTATTCTTTATCAAGATAAGGCAGAAGAATTTGATATCACAACACGCAACGTTCATTTGTTCCACAGTGAAATAATGTCCTCCATAATAGCAGCAATTTCTTCCTTACACTATATAGGGTCAACTCAAATAGTTACTGTGGAGGAAGAAAGTGTATCATTTCGTTCAAACACAACGAACTTGCCGTGGAAACCATGGCATCATATATATTCCCTTTGCAAAGCAGGAAAAGGAACAGCTCACACACCTCACCTCAATCCACGGGGAAAATATTACGTTCGATTATTTTTTATGGGGTGCTGGAGAAGAATAACAGTGGATGATAAAATCCCAGTTGACCTCGAAGGGAACATTCTCCTTCCATGTTCTTCAATAGAGAACGAATTATGGCCAATAATCCTCAGTAAAGCTATACTAAAGCTAGCTTCCCTGACCTGGAATGATGAAAGTGAAGTTGTGGAATTCAATGTCATGTCATGCCTGACAGCTTGGCACGGAATAGTTATAGATACAGAAAATTGGACTTGTGAACAGTTTTGGGAGTTTTGTAAAGAGCATGTTAGAGCCTATGAATATCCAGAAGAAATAGACGAAGAACAGTCGAGAAGTGAAAATAATCTTCATGGGTCATTTGATGACAAGACCCCTAGTGAAACAAATGATGTGACTTCATGTGGTTCTAAACTCAGCCTTAACATGTCTAGAGAAACAAGTTCAACCTCCAGGCGAATGCCAGCAACACCATTTACTTTAACGGCAATTCTGAATGACACAGACATATATCCATCGTGGACTCATGAGTTTCTAATTGAAGAAACGAGAGACATCCCATTACAAAAACGTGATGAAGGTATTCAACTACAGCCGTGGAAACGTTTCCGGTGGGTGGATTGGGCAAGAAAAACAGGAATTCCAAATCCAGAAGAAGTGGTCAAGACGAAGTACCTTAAGGTAATAAGTAACTTCAAGAAGCTTCCTTCTAGGTTTGTTGAAGTCAGTCAGACACCTCAGAGAAGAGCAACTTTAATTCCTGAATACATACCATTAGAAGAAAATATGAAGCCGGTTCAATCTTTCAATGAAGTGAAATCTTTAATCCGGAAAGTCTCATTCAAATCTCGAAAACAAATACTACCAGAAAGGTCACCGGCGTTCTCACTGAGTATTGACTCTACAAATGGCCGAAACAACAAGAGGATGGCACAAAAAGCAGGGCCTGTTACTTTCCAAATTTCCAAGCAGAAGGAGCCTTCACCATCAGAGGATTTGCACATATGGGCAGAGTTAAATAAAATTAAACCTTTCGTAAGGAAAATATATCTCTATAGGAAACCGTCCGCGTTCCCATACAATGTTGTAGTTTCTGATCTGTTCTTCGGTGCCTGCTCTGTAGTAAAACCTCATTCTGAAACAGAGTTAAGGCATACTAAAGATCTTCCTAGTAAGGCATATTTCAAATACTCATTGAGTATGAACAGAATACGAAATGAAACTTTGCATTGTTTTTTAGATTCTTGTGAAACCAAAGAACTGGTTTTAACATTAAGCGTACTATCCACAAGAACTCCAACGCCCAGTTTTCAGTTTCCTACACTTCAAAATGAACAATCAAGTTTCATAAGTGTTGTGATAGAGCTGTATGACTGGAGAGACATTATCGTGCGAAAACCCAGCTTTAGAATCAGTACAATAGGCACTACAACGACTACACTGCAGCTGAGCGAAGGGCGACACGTGTTACGAATGTGGTTCACTACCAATGCAAACTTCGTATTCCAATGGCTTTCACCCTGTACCATCTCATTTGGTTTCAGTGACCGAATGTTAGATTTAATGTGTCACGAAAGTAGTAGGGTGGAAGCCTTAGCCAACGACCTCAGTTCGAAATTCTCTGATATATATCATATGTTCGGTAAACCTAATTTCTCGGAGGCTGTTCGAGAATTCTATAACGTGCTGTACAAAGCATCATCAGCTCCTAAATACCGAACAGAGGCTTACGAGTTATTTATGAATGAGGTTGTAAATCTCATTAAGGAAAGTTCTTCTGAAGACGAAACATTGACTGTGGCAGCGCTCCGGGCTGTCTTTATGGATCTTGGTCTGGGAAGGGAGAGGAAAATTACGAAATCAAATATGATTTTTACATCTAAAGAAGAGGAGAATAAACATAACAAGGCGCTTATAATACAAGCATTTTTCAAGAGATTCATGCTCAAAGTCATGAAAGAACAACGGAACCCTTCTAAAAAGGATTTTAGAGAAATTTCCGGAAAGATAAAGATGATAAAAGATGGTATCTTCCACATTTCAAAGACAAATGTTATATCAAAAATAATGAGAAATATTCTTATCAAAAGTCCCGATACCTTGACAATATTTCCACTATGTGAAGATTTCAAGCACACCGTCAATATTGAGGAGTGGAAAGGTTCTATCGGCAATGTTACCTCACGCACTTGGATACCTATAATGCGTATTGTTCTCCATTGCCATGGACAAGATGTCACTGCTACCATAAAGTTAGTTTGTAATCTTACTGCACATATAGTACACGTTGTGAACAACGATACTTTCGAGGAAATTCCACGACTTTCACTAGATCCTGATCCATATTTGTTTTATGAGAATAGGAATGGTTACACTGTCTACTCTTATGGCTGGGTAGAAAGTGTTCAAACCAAGGAATGGATTTGGCGACTGCAGGTGTGCACTCCGAAACATTCTCCAGCCATACACCCTTGTATTAAATCCGTGGGTTCTCCGACATGTACTGCTATTAAACCTCCCGCTCTCTCAATGAATGAGCTGAGACACTTCTACATTCCTAATGCAGACAATCTTATTTGTAGGTGTACGATCAAACTAAAACAGCGTCCACTCTTACTCTCCTTCAGACTTAGTGTCTCTTATCCTGAAGTTGAGTTCTCAGTAGTCGTGTTGGATAAATTCGGTAAGAAGTTGACAGAAGTAGAAGGCGTAGGAAGTGCAATTATCCCAGCAGTCTATCTAGAAACATATACAACGTCTACCGTAGATGTGACGGCTAAGGAGTTAAATGTTTACATTTTAGAAGCGTACGTATTGAGAAATAGCTGGCCTCTCACCTTATTTGAATGGTTTAATGTATACAAAGTGAAATACAAGGGAGAGACGGTAATCAAACGTGAACAATCGCTCAAGGTGAATTCAAATGCAGGCTTCTTGCGACCGATGGGGTCTCGTCGGAGCCGAATATCTATGCAGGCACCAAGTACCGGAAGGCTATCGTATGATTCTATTCCAGAATCAGAAAAGCCGTGCTGGGTGTTACAGATGGTGTACGATGCCCAGAAAAACCCACCAATCATCACGAGAGACCGAGGACGGGAAGAGATGGTAAGACTCTGAACGTTTTTTTGAAGTCAGATTACTTTTATGATCGTTTTTACATGGGTCGTTTTTGCTGGATTCGTTGTTGTTCAAACTTCGACCTGAACTCTTTGAAAAAGCGGGATGCCATGAAACCCCTAAGGTCCAGCTTCAAACCTTATAATTCGTCCTAGTATTAGATAACCGGGCGAGTTGGCCATGCGCGTAGAGGCGCGCGGCTGTGAGCTTGCATCCGGGAGATAGTAGGTTCGAATCCCACTATCGGCAGCCCTGAAAATGGTTTTCCGTGGTTTCCCATTTTCACACCAGGCAAATGCTGGAGCTGTACCTTAATTAAGGCCACGGCCGCTTCTTTCCAACTCCTAGGCCTTTCCTATCCCATCGTCGCCATAAGACCTATCTGTGTCGGTGCGACGTAAAGCCCACAGCAAAAAAAAAAAAAAAAAAAAAAAAAAAAAACAAGTATTAGAGAACTTAGAAGTAAGATGTGATATAAAAGCTGAGGATGCTACGGCACGGTACAAGGGGTCGAAATTGATTAACTGGCTCTGGACCATATGAAAAGATCTTCTGAAAGTGGTTTCGCATTTACTATTCTTGCTTAATCCTCTAGGGTTGAGTTTTCTCTCGGACTCAGCGATGGATCCCACCTCTACCACCTCAAGGGAAGTGTCCTGGAGCGCGAGATTTTGTGTCGGGGGGGGGGGGGGTACAACTGGGATGGATAGAATCAGTACCTCTCCCAGGCGGCCTCACCTGCTATGCTGAACAGGGAGCTTGTGGAAGGAAGGGAAGATCGGAAAAGATATACAAGGAAGAGGGAAGCAAGCGACCGTGACCTTTAGTTACCATCCGGACATTTGCTTGGAGGAGTGGGAAACCACGGAAAACCACTTCGAGGATGGTTCAAGTGGGAATCGAACTCCCCTCTACTCAGTTGACCTCCCGAGGCTGAGTGGAACCCATTCCAGACCTTATACCACTTTTCGGGAATCGAACCCGGGCCTCCAGGGGTGGCAGCTAATCACGCTAACCAATACACCACAGAGGCGGACCATATTTACTCTGCTAGTGTTTTTTTCATTTGGTCTTCTCGTAGTATATGGATTGTCACCAGAGTTTCCAGGGAAGTTTCGGCGTGAGAAGTGTGAAATTCCCTAGTCAGAACGGGCTTTTCCAACACTTTTGAATTTCATTCAAATTTCTTCTTTTAAGAAGAACAGCTTATAAATGTATTTGATAGTGTGTAAAAGCCGGTTAATCATCTAGAATTAGTGGCAACCAATGGCAAACGTTGTTCTCTGCGATGAGTGCAAGGAATGTCACATTGCATTACTTCTGAAATGCGAGCCCAAGCTCCAGTTATAGTGCTAAGGTTCTCTGCATCGTCAAGGACCAAGACAGGTTTATGTTTTTATATCACAATTTATAGTAAACGTATTGATTGTGCGTCAGTTCTTTCTAATCGCAAACCAAGTAAACCCCATGGCACAACAGCCCCGAAGGACCTTGGCCTGCCAAGCGACCGCTGCTCATCCCGAAGGCCTGCAGATTTCTTTTGCTAGTTGCTTTACGTCGCAACGACACAGATAGGTCTTATTGCGACGATGGGACAGGAAAGGGCTAGGAGTGGGAAGTAAGCGGCCGTGGCCTTAATTAAGGTACAGTCCCAGCATTTGCCTGGTGTGAAAATGGGAAACTACGGAAAACCATCTTCAGGGCTGCCGACAGTGGGGTTCGAACCCACTATCTCCCGAATACGCCTGCAGATTACGAGGTGTCGTGCGGTGGGCACGATGAATCCACTCGGCCGTTATTCTTGGCTGTTTAGACCGGAGTCCCCCTATGGGTGGGGGCCGTAGAATAACACCCACGGTATACCCTGCCTATTGTAAGAGGCGACTAAAAGGGGCCCCAGGAGCTCTTAACATGGGAGCTTGGGTTGGCAACCACGGGGTCCTTAGATGAGTCGTGGCATTGCTTACACTTGTGCCAGGCTCCTCACTTTCATCTATCCTAACCGACCTTTCTTGGCCAACACTTGTTCTTTTCCGGCCCCAAGGGTATTAGGTTGCGAGGCCTAGGAAGTCTTTCATTTTCACGCCCTTCTTGGCCCTTGTCTTCCTTTGGTCGATACCTTCCTATTTCGAAGTGTCAGACCCTTCAATGTTTTCCTCTCTGATTAGTGGTAATAGAGGATGGTTGCCTAGTCGTACTGACTTTTAAGGTAATAATCACCACCAACACCATTTTTAGACCGGAGCCGCTACCTTACCGTCAGACAGCTCCTCAATAGTAATAATTTGGATGGTGGTGGTGGTGATTATTGTTTTAAGAGGAAGTACAACTAGGCAACCATCCTCTATATACCACTAATCAGAGGGAAAAATTGGAAGGGATCCGACACTTCGAGAAATGAAGATATCGGCCAAAGGAAGACAAGGGCTACGAAGGGCATGAAAATGAAAGACTCCCTAGGCCTCCATAAGGAATACCGTCGGGGTCGGAAAAGAACAAGAGTTGACCAAGGGAGGTCGGAAAGGATAGATGAAAGTGGGGAGCCTGGCACAAGTATGTGGAAGCAATGCTAGGTCTCAGCTAAGGGTCCCGTGGTCGCCAACCCACGCTCCAAAGTTCATAGCCCCTGGGGCGTAATCATTTAGACTGAGTGGACCTCGAAGCAGTCCTCAAATCCAGGTATTTCTTATAGATGTGTATTTTGAAACCTTTTCGGCGTAAGCTGCATCAAGTACTAGTATACCATCCTTTTTTTTTTTTTTTTTTCATATGTTTAGCTCATGCAGCTTAAGAAGGAGTGGGACCGAGACGATCTGGAAAGGAATAAGCGAGGATCAGTTCTGCGTAAAAGATTCATAGAGAACAAATTGAAAAGTGATCCCTCATTTATCGAACTTGGGAGGGTATATTCACTGAAAGAGCCTTCCGACGATGGGAAACGATTTCTTGAACCCCCGATGGATTCGGGACGAAAAAGGTTCAGCTTTATTCTTGATGAATACCTGGCTTCACCAAGTCGTAGTGAACCAACTGTGATGACAACATCTATTCTTGACTTGCAGAACAAAAAGAAAAAAGAGGAAATAGCTGAATTTGAAAAAAGCTATGCGAAACGAGAAGAAGAACGGGCAGTTCTTGTTATGAAACAAGAATATAAAAATAAGCGCTTTGAAAGCTTCATAAACGAAACAAGAAATGAGTCTAGAAAGATGATAGAAGAAGCATACTTAAGGCTTAGTTTATTGGTCAGTTTAATTCCTAAAAAGCCCAAGAAGAAGTTAAGATTGAAAAAAGGAAAAGCACGTATTTTAACTCGAAAACCAGCTCATTGGAAGTCGAAATGAACGGCAAATTTGATGTATTGTTGCTTCTGTTAAGATCTGCATGTCTGTAAACGAGTAGGCAACACTTCATAAGAACGACTGAGGTACTATCAAGAAAGTGCTGCAAATAACACATTGTGTCAATGAAACTGTTTCATAGAAAGTATATATTTTCTATATAATTGCAAAAAGAATATACATCTTTCCTTGCATTTAAATGTAACTGTAATTAGTTATTTGAAAGGAAAGTAATTGAATATAGGCCTATCTGACTTCGATTAGTAAATAGTATTTCAAAATCAAATGACGTTCGTAGAAATTGCAACTTTTTAATCGATGATGACTAAAAGAACCTAAGCTGTAACTATCCTTGTGATAGATCCAGAATATGCCTTTTCTTCTTCTTTCGCACAGGCAATGAAAGAAAAATATGTGAGTGCTTTACAACAGATTTATTTGATAAGACTGTTGACAGAATTATCTTTGCTGTTCTTGGTTGCAGTTTTATTATTTAATATTATAGTATTATTAATCCACATTCCAATACCAAAGTTAATCATTTTCTATCTTTTCAAATAGAAAAATAAGAATATTGTAAACGGACGTCCTGGTGTGTCTTCCGGCCAACTTTTAAAATGAACGCACATAAATGTTATTATTTATATGTAGGGCTAGAAGCCCAAGTACAGTTAAATATTAAAAAACTGTTAAATATAAATGTTTCACATTAAAAGTGGATGAAGTAAGCATATTTATTAGTGCATTATTATTATGTATTTGCATTGTCTCCAATTTTGTGCTATAGAGTACGTTTAATTAGTGCTATTGCATTTTAATCAATTGTTTGACGTTTGGGTTTTTGCATGTTTTCAAGAAAAAAAAAGGGTTTAGTAATTTGTCTTCAGTTCTGTCAGATGAGTTCTTGGAGAATCGGTAGAGAACATAGAAGCAAGTGAAATGGTTTACTTCATGTTCCTCTAGTATCTGTGTCTTATGACGGTGTCCGCCATTTTATTGTAAGGCCTTGGGAGGAGCAAGTTATCCTGCCTCCAGCCGCGATGGCGTCACCGAGTTAGGGTCCCTCCCTCTCGCCACTGCAGCAACCACTCAGAATCGAGCCAAGCGCTCAAAGTTAGCCCATCTACCATCACTCAGTGATCTGACTGCAGGCCTCCCCGACGGCGCGAGAAAGGATTAGAAATATTCCCGAGAACTCCAGAAGCTTCTACTCTAGCAAAGTATCTGGAAGGACCGGCCTCATTATTTAAGGGAGGTCGGGCTAGCTTCAGTGGTTCAGTTCTTCCAGAGAACGAAACGGTTGAGTTTTGTCAGAGGTTCGATTGAGTGAGTGCAGCTGTGAAGCACTGGATCAGTCGGTGGACAGTGAAGGTTGAGTGCTGTTGGCGTCGTATGTGTGAAGAGATGCCTAGTATGGAACAGTGCAACTGTGTGACGAGCGACAGTGGACGAAGACCGCTGTGAGTGTACGGATTGTGTACCACATTCAGAATTGTAAGACTGTGTTGCGCGCGCGCAAGCTGCGATCGGTGTGATCGTTGTAGTGTACAGGTGAGCGAAATTTTGAACTGATCTAGGGTCTCAGAGACAGTTGTAGTAGAGTTGTTGTACAATTGTTCTAGTTTATGTCAGGGTGAATAACTGATGTGACTGAATGAGCGAGAGCAGAGAGAGAGAGAGAGAGAGAGAGAGAGAGAGAGAGAGAGAGAGAGAGCTGGTGAATTTGTGTGCCTGTGTAGTTGTGTAAGCAAATATTTCTTTAGTTAATAAATCCTATTACCGGGTGAGTTGGCCGTGTGGTTAGGGGCGTGCAGCTGTGAGCTTGCATCCGGGAGATAGTGGGTTCGAATCTCACTGTCGGCAGCCCTGAAGATGGTTTTCCGTGGTTTCCCATTTTCACACCAGGCAAATGCTGGGGCCGTACCTCAATTAAGGCCACAGCCGCTTCCTTCCAACTCCTAGGCCTTTCCTATCCCATCGTCGCCATATGACCTATCTGTGTCCATGCGACGTAAAGCCACTAGCAAAAAATAAATCCTAGAGTAAGCGCTACTAGTCGTGTGTTTATTTTACTACCCGCTTTCACGTTACAGTATAAAAGATTTGTTAGCAGACAGGCGGCAGCCATCTTCCTTTGAAAAGCTACACATAGTATTTATAGTGTATTGCAATTCAAAACTGATAAAACGAACACTCACTGATTTAAGTTACGTAAAATAGAAATCTCAAATCATTTAATCGGTCGTGTATTGAATAATTATTTTTAATTTAAACTTCGTTAAATAAACTTATCTTTGCTAAATTGTGTTGTTTACCGATATATTTTTTCCGTGCATCTGGAATGTGATTTAAGTTATATTTATCTATACCAAATTTTGAATTTAGACAGCGACCCGCCACTCGGGACCGTTATGCAGGTTGTTAGGCCTATTTCATCGCTAAAAATCAATTTATACAACGTACTCTTTAATTCTTTACTGCATATAGTCATTATCGTTATCGTACAAAATGGCCTATTTTTAACACAATTTCGAAGAAATTTATCGACAGTTGTTATAGTTTGTGTCAGAGAAAATAACTAATGTGACTGAATAAGCGAGAGAGAGAATTTGACGTTCATTGAACTTTTTAAAGATATTCATCCCTGAGCTTAGAATTAACTTTTTTTTGCTAGTGGCTGTACGTCGCACCGACATAGATAGGTTTTCCGGCGACGATGGGATAGGAAAGACCTAGGAGTTGGAAGGAAACGGCTGTAGCCTTAATTAAGGTATAGCTCAACATTTGTCTGGTGTAAATGGGAAACCACGGAAAACCATCTTCAGGGCTGCCGACAGTGGGATTCGAACCCACTATCTTCCGGATGCAAGCTCACAGCCGCGCCCTCCTTACCGCACGGCCAACTCGCCCGGTAGTAGAATGTAGCTCTTTATAATCACTTTCCTTTGCACATACTTACCAGATGGGATCTCTACAGTATTTCCATTTGTCCTTTATTTCTTTGTGTGTGGGATGATAAGGCAAATAAACCTCTTTTCAGTACTCTGTTCATGTAGAATAATCTTTGTGTGTGGGATGATAAGGCAAATAAACCTCTTTTCAGTACTCTGTTCATGTAGAATAATACCGCCCTACGAGCCGGTATATCAGTTCTTCCTGAACTGAATCGCTCTTAAATGTTCTAGTTAGTTCAAAATAAAATATACAAGACAGAAGCCACTTAATATATTTAACGGTCAAGGAAGTAGTTGGTAGAATAGCTTCATGCATTTCTTCACTCATAAACCCAGTAATCCTTCCTTCATTGCATTTCTTAATTTCCACCAGATGCACCAGAAATGAATTATCCACCCATAATAGTATCTCGTCGCTTATGTCAAAAGAAGTTAATTTTCTCTTTATGATGAAGTGCAGTAGCGGTGTTTACGTCTTCAGCATCGAACCATTTCCTTATGATTTTTCTCTTTTTTTTTCCAATTGGCTTTACGTCGCACCGACACAGATAGGTCTTATTGCGACGATGAGATAGGAAAGGGCTAGGAGTTGGAAAGAAGCGACCATTGGCCTTAAGATACAGCCACAACATTTGCCTGGTGTCGAAATGAGAAGCCCCGGAAAACTATTTTCAGGACTGCTGACAGTGGGGTTCGATCGCACTATCTTCTGGATGCAAGCTCACAGCTGCGCGCCCCTAACCGCACGGCCAACTCGCCCCGTCGTATGAATTTCAATGAAGCAATATTTGTAGCGTAATTCTGGAAAGCTGTTGCCCCATACTTACTGTACGTTAACATAACATACTGTACCATTCTATTAATGGTACTGATATAACTTATAACGAAAACCTTCTACTCTTTAGTGGTGAAAACAAGCAACTGCCGTGGTCCCGGGGTAGTTGTGCATAGTGACGGTTACAGTTCGATACCCGCAATGAGCAATTAAATACTGGTATAGTTTAAGAAAAGTACTACTTGTTGCTCGGTGAAAACAAGCAGTTATCCTGGTCCCGGAGTAGAGCAGTACAATGCATGCTTTTCTCTCGTTCGCATTCGTTCGAAAGTCCTGGACTCGAACGGGTTTCCCCCGAGCGGAGAGCGCTTGCAACTGCGTTGACGAGCTAACTATGCAATCGCAGGAAACAGGCAATCATATGAATTTTTATTAGAAAGCGATAAAATATTGCCATAACATTTACGTGCTTCCTGAAATGCCTTTTTATTACTTGGTGCCATCTTTGTATTACAGGCACTGAATAAATGAAGATTAAATGGGTAATTTTTATCTGGTAAACAACATTAAATATATAATTTTAAACAATACATTCTGATAAAATATAAATAATAATATATGAATTAGAACTCCAAAGAACGAAATAAAATTGTAAAGTATGTTCCTTCTATTTATTAAATTCAATTTCATATATTTTGTTTGCCGTTGCAATTGTTTAAATATATATAATAGATATCTTTATTCTTGTACACTAGAACGAACGTAAATTATGTCTTGGGGCAAAAAGTAACAAGGATGTAGAATAAATACATTTTTAAAAATAATTTGCTTTACGTCGCATCGACACAGGCGACGGTGTGATAGGAAGGGGATAGGAGTGGGAAGGAAGCGGTCGTGGTCTTACTTAACGTACATCTCCCACCATTTGCCTAGTGTGGAAATGGGAAACTGCGGAAAATCATCTTGAGTACTGCCGACAGTGAGGTTCGAAACCACTATCTCCCGAATGCAAGCTGACAGCTACGTGACCCAAACCGCATAGCCACTCACTCGGTAAATGCAAAATTAAACTCTGTCTTTGGTTCGAAAAGAAAAGAATAGAAGAATAACGAGTGAAAGTAAGGAAATGAAATAACCATTTATGTTCGTTGTGTTACGGATATTCTTGTTATACGAGGTTTGTCCGGAAAATACGTATAAATCCGTCGGGGTGACGTATCACGTATCGTGGAGGCGCCGCCAGGTGGCACTGCTGTTGTCGCTTATCTTCTCAACGCTCAGTTCGAGTCGGGGAGCTCTGCGTGTCAGTAGCAGTGTGCAGCTGCTTGTTGAAAGTTACCCGTTTTCACCTGCCGTCGGTATGGAGCTCTCTCTGATTGAGGAACAGCGCATCATCATCAAGTCTCAGAGCTCGTGTGGCCCGAGTTCGACCGGATTTGGCACAAGGGGGCAGGTGGATTCTTCATCACGACAATGCGCCCGCTCACACGTCGCTCGTTGTGCGTGAGTTTTTGGCCCGAAGCTCAATCACCGTGACAGACCACCCGCCTTATTCACCCGATTTAGCCCCTTGTGACTTCTTCCTGTTCCCGAAATGCAAAATGGTGCTTCGGGGGCGGCACTTTAGTGATGTGGAAGCCATCAAGGGAGAAACGACACGGCAACTGAACAGCATCACAACTGAAAACTTTCAACAGTGTTATCAACAGTGGAAACGGCGTTGGCAGAAGTGCAACTTGTCTCAGGGAGAGTACTTTGAAGGAGACCATATTGTATTACCTGAATAATTGTCAAATAAAGTTATTATTCAACTTTTATACGTATTTTCCGGACAAACCTCGTATGTTGTGTTTTAGGTTCATTTACATTTCAATTGTTGTATCTATGAAAAATAAATATGGACTTCTTCCAGTGTTCCAAATCTAAATGCAATTCTCTCATTAAATGATGTATTTTTGTTAAATAAAAACCAATATTCTTTCCGGCTGAGAATAAAATCAATTACACGCGTCTATTGTGTATCAACAAAATATCATTGACTCTGTCTGGGTCAAGAGGGCTTCTTCTATCTGACAACACAATAAATTATCTCACTTGCTGAACCAGATGCAGGAATAGAAAATATTTTTGACGCAATTATTGCGTACAGTTTCCGTTCCACCATTTAAGTGGATCATCGGCATCGATTGCAAGATATATTTCAACTTTGTGTTTCCCTCATCAATTTCAGTCTCATGCCAATCTTCAGATGATAAAGATTTCACTTTGCTTGGTGCACGGAGAGTTATTACGACGGATGGGCCTAAAAAAAAAAGCATAACAAAAATGTGAATACATTATGCTGTAACAAAAGAAAACATATAGGCCTACAGTACATACACATACGACTTATAGTCACATCAACACTGCGAGTGGGGATATCAGAGCACGTGTGCTTTACGGCACTGAACAAATATTGTTTCTCTTCTTGGGGCAGAAATTTTAGTTTACGAGAAGATAGCTGCAGGAAAGTACCTATTTTATGCACTTTTTCAGACGATACACTATCTTGCAAGTAGTGGAATGCACGTCCTTTAAGTTTCCGAATCGCCTATGAAAATAGTAACATATGTAATGATGATCTTAGTAGAAAAATATACTGTATATCTGTTTTCATAGGTGCTGAGTAAAGTTTAAACGTACCTTAGTGTCCTCATTTGTTGGTCTGCAGAGATATTTAAGCTTATGAACCCACAAAAGTACTAATTGAATTGTCGGCTAAGTATCCACTTCGATAACATCAGTCGCCTCTTTTAAGGGTTTCAGAAAGCTGACGAGGTATCTCACCAGGTCGTTATCATAGCTTTCCATCACTCCTTGAGTTTAAGTAACTCATTAATTGTATCGTATTGTACAAAAACTGAAGCCAACATAGTAAACAGACTGTTCCATCTAGTTTCGATTTCTCGTATTAGTGTTCTTTCAAAGCAATTAACGTAACCAGTTTTCTTCACATTGTAAAATGAAGTAATTTTTTTGTAGCTCTGATTGTGATGTGATATTTTCCTAATTCGGTTCCAGGTAAAGTTCAGCAAAAACCTGTTTCAGTACTGCACAGTATTCAAACAATGTGTGATACATGGGCAATGACGGTAAGGTTCAGGAGCCTTCATGATATTTGATCCTCACATAAAACAGATATCGTGTAAGTTTAGACTCTATTCCCAGTTCAATGAGCTTGTATTTGATTTCCTTGCTGATATTTTCTCCAGTCTCTTCTCTTGTCTGGGAAAACGGATGTCGCTAAAAGAAGGCTTTTCATTGTCCATTTAGGATCAACCTAATGAGCATCTTCGCACTTACTTCAGCGGCCTTTGTTTGTGTTATGCCAGATGGTCTTAGAAGGGGGTAGGACTATGCACCAATATTTACTAGTTCTTGGGATATCTCACGAAAGCCATCACACGACACGGCACTGAAAGGACCTAAATCAAAGTGCACATTTCTGCGTAAGCAATTTTTCTGTGTTCTGTCGACACGTACTTTACACATGTGTGACCACAACGGTAATGTTATTGATCTTACGTCCCTCTAACGTGTGACCTCGGATGTGGTGCAGTAGCCTTATATGTCAACAATGAAGAACATTGTTAACAGGATGCATAGCCTATCTGCTTACCATCATGATTAATTAAATTAATTTGGCACCGCCACTAAAATTGCTCACAGTCTGAGTAAAACCAAGGACAAATTGTCCCCACTTTTACATCCTGGGGTATACGAAATTCCCTGTACTTGCGGTAAGGTATACATCGGCCAAACATGCCGGTCCATTAGTACTCGTATCAAGGAACATGAACGCAATATTCGTCTCAACCAACCAGACAAATCGGCAGTGGCGGCCGGTCAGTACGTGCTACCGGGCTCCAGCACGTAGCTTGAAACTGTAAGGAATATTATTTATGTACAGTAAAATTATCGTGGTGCCTTTTCGTTTTGAGTACGATATGAATTTGTGTTTTGTGAAAATCAGGACGAGATCTGTCGAACACCTAGCGCCGTTCTCCCGGGGAACAAGGCTCGTGCTCATGTGAAGTGAGCCCTTGCCTGTAGCCTGGAGGAAGCAATACGCAGGCGCAGCCAAGCTTGCAACACTCCCCCTAGCCGGCGGAGTATACCATAAACCGGGATCAACTTTCACTGATCCCGTCAATAGTTACTTCCTCTCCCGCAAGGGGGTAGAAGTACTCGATGTCTCCTGCTACCTTGATGTTCACGGCCGACTGGATCCCTCGCTGCGCTCCTTAGTTAGCTAGAGCGACGCATCAAGTCGGCCGTGTGATGTTGAACGTGGTAAGCGAGTCTGCCACTAGAGAGTAGCATCGTCTGGGCTCGAAAGTAAAGCGTAAGCGGAGGCAATCTATCTCACACATGCTTATTAAAATATCCATCTTCCTTTTGTGTCAAAAATAAGGAATTCGTAGGTGAGTCAAAGAATCTTTGAGTGACCCTAAATGTGATCCCGCATTACAATGTAATTTACTCTGGTGAAATGAAATAGCGTATGGCTTTTAGTGCCGGAAGTATCCTAGGACATGTTCGACTCGCCAGATGCAGGTCTTTTGATTTGACTCCCGTAGGCGACCTGCGAGTCGTGATGAGGATGAAATGATGATGAAGACAACACATACACCCAATGATGGTTAAAATTCCAGACCCAGCCGGGAATTGAACCCGGGATCCCTGTGACCAAAGGCCAGCGCGCTAACCATTTAGCCATGGAACCGGACATTTACTCTGGTAATAGGGGAGGTCTCAGTGAATCAGTTGGCAGCTCTTTCAGTTGCTTTGTGCGGTTTTTAATCTCGCGTGCGTGTTTTTTCTGTCATTGTGTTAGTGCTCAAGTTTATACGGAGATTTATCAAATTATTTATCCACTGCAGTGTATATAAAGTGAAATTAAATTAGTGTTCTTAGTGGGGATCTATATTCCCACGATTCTATTTGCACTGATGTAAGTTGCGCCATTAGGTTAGTAAAAACAATATTTCTCGAATGAATTATTTATCTCGTAGACAGTTGTCGAAGAATTCATCTGCTTCCAAATTAATGTTGTTTTTGTTTGTTCTGAATTATAAATTGTGAGAAAAGTTGTATTATTATTATTATTATTATTATTATTATTATTATTATTATTATTATTATTATTATTATTATTATTATTACCAAGTTTGAAGTATGCGTTGTTCATCATGGCAATATGCAGATTTAAAACAGCGTATTTAGCTTGTTTTTTGTAGCACGTAGGACGATTTTTTCACGAGCCGCCACTGCAAATCGGCCATAGCTGAGTACGCCCTATCGTCGTGTCATGATGTCATGTTCCAAGATGCTCGAGCTCTTACCCCCACTAGACACTACAGGTCCAGGATTCTACGGGAAGCTGTGGAAATACGTAGAAATCCTAACAATTTAAACAGGGATACCGACTATCAATTAGGTAATACCTGGTGCCAGCCATTAAGAATTTACGTAGGTAGTTCCCTTCCCGGTCCCTTCACTATTGTTATTTCGTCTCGGTGTTTTCCAAATTCGTACGTTCCTCGTCGCCAGATGTTTCATTCCAGGCTTGTGTCTATGCCATACACCTGCCAATGTCATGTGTTACGCAAACATGTTATGTGAACCGCTTAGACTGATTGTGATGGTTCGGTCAGCTTCCGCTTCGAACGCTAGCGTTGCCACGTCCTGGGGGCCATCTGGTGGCGAATGAACGTACCATGTCTCCACTTCTATTATAACGTCCAAATTTAAAGTGTCATTGTTTAAGAAGCCATTCTCGTGGACAGTCGAGATTTCTTCTGAGGACGCAGAGCACAGTTCCCTGCGAAACGTTAAGAATTTCACCTTATTTTCTTGACATGGCATAAGCCCAA
This sequence comes from Anabrus simplex, assembly GCF_040414725.1. Lineage (NCBI taxonomy): Eukaryota > Metazoa > Arthropoda > Insecta > Orthoptera > Tettigoniidae > Anabrus > Anabrus simplex. The sequence continues at coordinate 1,558,384,578 of NC_090265.1, forward strand.
AATCCTATACAGTATCAATAGAAAACTTTTTCCACACATCACTTTTGAAGCCTGCTGGCTTCCTTAAACTGTATTCGTGACGTAAAAGTTTATCCTTCACCAGCTCTTTAGTTTCCCGTTCCATGTTGACTATCACCACTAGCATCACTCGCTCCTAGTTCGCTGGTGGGCGAAAAAGCGTCGCAAACTCACTACATCTAGCGGCGTACTAACCAACAAACTGACCCTTGCTCACGCTCGAGCGAAACGCGACAATGTAGGACTCTGTTACCCACCACCCGCCGTTCGATCCCCGTGATGTGCGACTACAGGTAATTGTGTTAGTACTGGTAATATCCTCTGTATTTTAAACATTCTATTTGTTACTATCGGTTTTGCTAATGCATTTTTGTTATTATTATTATCATCATTATTTTCTTCTTCTTCCTCCACCGCCCTTCTCAAAATTGTGCGAACTGTGTCGCACATGTGGACGTGGCCCTGTTTTATTGGCGGATGTCCTTCCTAACGCCAATCCTATATGGAGGGATGTAATCACTATTGGCTGCTCGTGTTGTCTGAAAATCAATAGGAGAGTGTTGGGACAAACACAAACACTCAGTCCCTGAGGCAGAACAATGAATCAGAAGCTGTTAAAATTCCCTACCCGGCCAGGAATCGAACCCGAGACCTTCTGAAGCGAAGGGCAATACGCTGACCATTCAGCCAATTTACAATTATACAATTATAATGTACGGGAAATTTCAACTTGACGCTAGGTGGCCTTATAACCTGGTCTTTTCAGAGATGAATAGCCTTACAAGCTTCAATTCGAGAATATATCCATCATGATAGCTCATACGGTGAAAATGTATGAGACTTAAATGGGCGAAAGTTCCTGTAACTTTTGTTATCCACAGGTTTTGGATAAAACAGATATTTTCGGCGATATTCGGAAATTTGTGAAAAATATTATAATCGTGAAAATTCCGTTATTTTTCCACAAACGGTAAAATCACACAAAACGTAAAATATCGGTATATTCTAAACAACTTTCGTTAAGTACAGGTTTTTGATACGGCGAATATTGCCGGAGCAATCTGACATGTACTGCCTTGGCTCCATTAAATTACCAACCCAATTTGTTATTATTGTTACCATTATAATGCATAAGACAACACTCTACTCGTTGCTAGGTGCGTCTTATAACGTGCTACTTTCAGAGCTGAAAACACGTAATTGTCCAATTTCAAAATACCCTTTCCTTATACATATCTGTATCCATAAGCACAACAGCTTGGCGTAAATTTGTTCAAACATCAGACCGCAGAAATACGTAAATTCACACACATTTCAAAACTAATAATGCTAAATAATCTCCCGTGTTTAATGAAAATAATTTTCGGCGCTACTGGAGTTAAAACAGGTAGCCTACACTTCACTGAAATGGCATAAAGAGTGATCTTACCCTGTGCGGAATACCTCCATGTAAAAAAGCTGACGGAATATTTGGCTAAAAGATGACGGAGCCAATCAGAATGAAGCACTCCTTGGCCCCACTGTACATATAGCGTCACTGTACGAGGACATTCTTGCAGCGCCCTGGGCTGCGTAGCGTAGGATTGTAGCACTACTGAGTGTACACGGTCTCGGCTGAAGTGGTGAGGCGTTATAAAGATAGGAGACGGCGATGGCCAGAGCATAGTAACCAATGACCTACTTCATAAAGATTAAACAATGAACGAATAATAAATTAATTCGTTATCCCATTAGGTTCGATAAACGGCTTCATCACTGATCCGACCATCAGGATGGAAACGAATGAGTGCCAACCAGCTGAGGGTCATATGGAGGTGAGATGAACAACACCATCATCTCCTACTATCAAGAAAAATACAATTTAACATCAATTCAAGTTATAGGGTTACTGGTTTGGTGCCAGGGGAACAATAACTATGCATTAAAACGTACTCTCATCAACGACGTAAACATATCGATGGCCTAGTTCTAATAGCACGTATCTGACAATGTTCTTCCTATCCATTATTTTCCTGAAGACTGGTCACGCCTTCCAGCCATTTGGATATACATACAGTCCATCGGAGCAATTTTAGTTATGTTCATTTTCCTACGCATGTGTGAACCTTAAATACATTATAATGTAGGAGGGCGTAACTCCGTGATGCAAACATACATTCATTTTCCGTTACACACAAGCATAGGAAATGATCACAATGAAAATTGTTCTGATGAACTGCATATCCATATGTGGCTGGGAGGCGTGACCAGTCTTAAGAAAAATAATGGATAAGAAGAGCATTGTCAGATAGGTGATATTAGAACTAGGTCATCGGTATCTTCCTTGATAGGCACGTTAAACACTTCAGTCATCTGTATAACTGGTAATTCCAATTTGCTTCTCTTCAGCATCAAAATTTCACCATTTCAGTTCATTATTATGTCAACTTTGTCAATTAAGCAACGTCTCTGGAAGCCATATGTTGCAGTGCTGTCTACCCAGGGTTTGGAACGTATTTTGCTTTCATTCAGTCTACACGTAATTATTATTATTTATTATTATTATTTATTTCCAATTTGCTTTATGTGACACCGACACAGATAGGTCTTATAGCGACGATAGGATAGGAAAGGGCTAGGAACGGGAAGGAAGCGACCGCGGCCTTAACTAATAAGGGATCTTAAATCAATATTTTTATCGACTGTAAAACAATGTAAAACGCAATTAAAGGATCCGAAGTTTGAAATAATGCACTTCTCACATTGCATACACCATCACTTCATAACACTATAACTGTCTGAAATTATTAGTACAGAAATTTAAAAAAAAATCTTACGACAAACTCTTATCACAAAGTTTTATATTTTATTCGTGTATAACAATAAAAACATTACAACTTCAATGATATAGCTTTAAATATTTCAGTGTTGATTACATCATATAATCTACTACACTCATGCGTATCTTACCACTAAATACAAAATACTCGTAGCATATAAAAGTAATCCGTATTATATTCAACTTTTAACATGAAGCATTAAGGTAACCATTAAAGAACAAGATCGTAACAAAACTACTGCGAAAATTAAGTAGATCAGTCATTGCAATGATAATGCAGCCGTTTATATTGATTCTTGAAAGTAATAGGGAGATTAGATATTCCTCATTGAACTCTCAGTTTACGAGAGAATCAGGTTCGTTTTGTCATTATCTGTATAGATGAACACGACAAATTATGATTTATTGTGACAAAACACACAGCAATGCATTCTTTAGATGACTGATGCATACCTCCTACGAAGTGGATGGAACTGACTGTGGATCTGTTTAAATATTGTTAGATGGAGCCTCTGAAGATCAAGCTTGAATCCGGACAATAAAACTTGGCAGGAGTAAAATTCTTATTTGTTCTGAAGATCCTGTCTGAACTGCACAGTCCAATATAATAATTGGTACAATTTCGCGTGTTCTATATTATGGTGAACAGATCAATGCCAAATAGTAAGCAACAGTCATCATCCGGTACTTTTTCTTCCTTTTGGAAAATTATGATAGTACTATGAATCATCTCGGCTTACTAGACCAGGGCCACTATCTCACCGTCAGGTAGCTCAGAAATTGTTCTCACGTATGCTGAGGGGACCTCAAAGCAAACCCTCCCTGGCCTGGCCGGGATTGAACCTGCGGTGTCCGGATAAGAGGCGAGAACGCTACTCGTAGACCGCTGGGCCTACATTCAATTTTCTACATCTAAGGATAGATAAAATATGGGCCTCGGAAGCTATGAAAAATAAAATTATACTATAGTTTTAATGACTTTTTCGGTGAGCTCCATTTGATTTCGACGGTTTTCTACATTTATTTAAGAGATTTCGGAATTTTTAGAATCCCAAGTTCATTATTTTTTAAAGCTTGTTTTCTCCTACTTGACGTGGAATGTCCCGTACATCAGTTATAATCGACATGAACAACACCATCACAACTTAACGGGCACAACTTCCACACACTACCATAACAGTACACTTGACAATAACAACTAACAGCTAGCACGCATTGTATTTACACATCGCAGTGGTCACTTCAATTTGCGTTTAATGGGATGCAGAAGGTTGAGTAGCGCGATGATTGGAGCCTCGAATGCCAGAGACACGACGATCGAGAGCAGGTAGGCCGACACGAAGTAGCCAAAGATCATCATGACCTGTAATCAGAATATAGAGTCGTTATAAAGAAATGGATTTATTTACAACTTTACTATGGACTCTTATCTTCTGTCTAGATACACTATCATTTTTTCTTTATTGGCTTTAGGTACCAGACCAAACAGCCAGCTAAAAATACATTGGAATGAAAAATATAAACAGTAAATATACACTCAGAATACATATACACATATGAATCTTCCATAATATTGTACTTGGATTTCGTAGTTTTAATAATTCTGAGTCCTTACAGAATACTCTCTCTCTCTCTCTCTCTCACACACACACACACACACACACACAGAGAGAGAGAGAGAATAAAGAGGAAATCTAAACATTGAAACTGTAGTATGTTTAAGTATTTTTTCCGATGTTGTAGCACGTCAAACTTTATCGGTGTCCTTTAAGAATATGTAGATTGCATTAAACACCTCTGGTTGTTGGGATGATAAAATGCATTGTATGATGAGTGGTAGTTGAAAGTTGATTGAAAGTAAAGTTGTTATTAAAATTTCCTCTGCACATTATAAAGATTGCACGGGAAGAAGATGTGGTTGAGCTCAGCGATTGCTTGACGGTAGTCACAGGAACAGTAGGCGAGTTTAGGACTCCTATCCGGTAGAGATGGTTTGCAAAACTGCCGTGATAGAACCTCGTGCGAATGAGAAAAGTGACGTATCGGCGACAAGCATTCCATTTGGAGAATCAAAGTGAGTGAGGAGGGCATAGTGCACTACAAGCTGTGTAACCTATAGCAAGTTAATATTTTAATAACTACGGATAGAAGGACTCAGTTTACTCTGGGAATTGTTATTTAGTCGCACATTCGCTCGAAAAGACATGAACGCATGGCATTGTATAAGTTTCTTGCAGGTACACATTTCTTAGAAGCAAATGAATCTATTAATATGTTTGTTGTGGGTATCCGTATAGGAGGTGATTAATGTTTTATAATAATTACAATTAAGCCTAAGTCTGATAAAATCTTACTTGTGAGGAACATACAATCCCTTGCGCTCTTTCTTTTTCCAATTACTTTACATCCTGTGAAAATAATAATCACAACACCACTAGAGTTATTTTTTTGAAATTTCCTACAATCTCTTCACGCCAGCGGCGTAGCCATGTTGAAATACCAGATTTCCTGAGATCTCCGAAGTTTAGCAACATTGGGCGTGGTCACCACTTTGATGGGCACTCATAATGGTATTGGCGAGAGGAAAAGCGGAAAGGAACAAGCCATCCTACTGACCAGTGGTCTCAGGCCGAGCTTAAGGCAAAGACTATCCTGGTCTCTTTTTATACAAATTTAAGTTAAATTTAACACATTTATAGCGTTTGTGAACAAGATAATCCTTTCTTTTTTTCTTTTTTCGCCATACAAGTAAATTCCATAAGTACATATTTTACAATATTTTATTATCATATTTGACCAAAATATGGTAAAAGAGCTCTTTTTTTTTTTTTTTTTTCATGTTAGAATTATTTTAGCCATTATCTAAGTATTAACCCGTTGTTGTGAGGTGGTAATTTTGATTAGTCAATGATTTTTCTTAACACAACTGTGAAAGCATGGTACTGTTAGTTGCTGTGATCTTTGGTCATGTGGAAAGGTAAACAACTGGGACGTTACACTCAGTGCTGTACTGATCCTATGATGAGACCGTGGTACTGCTCAAACGAAAAAACACTGCCTGACAACACTCCAATACAATGTCTTACGAACTATGCGTAGTCACACTAACACAAGCAGGTAGAGGGCCCCTCTCTCCACGCGAAAGATGACCCCTCTAACACGGGCACTGAACCCAGCAAATTACAGTAGTTGTGCAAAGGACAGACAATGGACATTTTTAACTTTTCTCTCAGAATCCTTTCGTCTTCCCTACAGTGAAGCGTGAATTAAATAAAATTTCCTGCGTTCACGGGAAAATTTAATTCACTTTATTGCATTCTAGATCTTTTCATAGGGTGAACAGTGTGGGTGCAATAGGAGCTAATATTAACCATTTTTTAAGAATGATTAATAAAATGCATCTTCTAAGTCATTTTGGTCAATATTTAATTTCTTTGTGGCATACTTCCAAATTTTACTGTATATTTTAATATCATTTAGAGCATGAGTGCATGCATATTTCTATAGTTCTTAGGTAATAGAAATTTAAGTTATTATTATTATTATTATTATTATTATTATCTATATTTTAAAATATATTAAAACTAAAGTCAGTCAGTCCGGCCATTCTATCCGGTCGATTTCCTTTATTTTTAAAAACTGAAAGGTATTCATGCACAGATTTGTCACCAGGTACTATAAATCACTTAACTTCCGCCTTCCTCAAATTATTTGATTTTCAGTTTTTGTCTCTTTGAAACAATCATATCTTTGGTTCTAATTGAGGTACGGAGTTCGTTTTGGCCTAAGAACATTCATTTCAGCTCTTAACTATTCAAATTGGTTGATTCTGAGGAAAGTTATGAGTGCACATTCAATTTGACGTCTCATTTTTTCAACATTTTTTTCTCATTGAAGCATTCATATCTTTCGTTCTAACTGAGGTGGTGCGTTGAACAAATACCATGCATATGGCGAAGTTTTACATGTAGGCATCTTTCTCTTTTCACCGATGTGAATTTGTCCTGACCTTTAATACCACCTTACCAACAGAAAGTCTTCCTGGTAGCGTGTCTAGCGTGGAAACAGGCCGATACTCCTGTAGTATCAATTACCAATCTTCCCTGCTATATCTTTCTTGGAACTAATAGCATGTCGGAGGCGATGTAGATTTGAGCTGATCGCCACGCAGGGGGTGCAACTTCTACCCCCTCTCCCGAAAACGGGACTGCAGTAATAGGCTCCGTGCAGAATGGATGTGATGGGGTAACTTCAGCGCTAAAGGTGGGAAGTACTGGAACATCCGCCATACCCACCGGACCTGACTCTGTGTGATTTTGTCCTCATTTCCAAAGTGAAAGAACTATTGCATGGGAGACTGTTTGGAACAAGAGAGGACAATGACAAAACTGTGAAACATGAGTTAGCAAAATCACACATGGTGAAAGAACTGGTATCCGACATCTCAATGTGTTGTGGACAATATAGGGGGCTACTTTGATGGATCACCGTAAATGTTACAGTACTCTATGGGAATAAACATTATGTAACACAAGCATTTCATGGCTGACAGTTTCCTCGTTTTATATCCTACACCTATTCGGCATTATACATTCCGTAACACCTGGCGCTCCCCACTCCCATCTACATTATTCCATATGTCTGGTAGATCACGCATTCGTACGAAAAAATGTTGCCATTACATTCGTTTTATGTATAGCTTTACATTGCGGTGACTTTGGTCGTACGATTCCAACCACATTGACTACAAGTACAGTATACCGCTATTGTAAAGTCGTTTAACATTTTATCAGTTAAAAGTACTCACCATTGTACCCCTAGCAAGATGAACTGGGGAGTCCATATGCATGAGGACGGACAGCATGATGAGTGGATGCATAAGATAGGCACAGTACGTGATACGACTCAATGGATACAGGGCAGGATGCGACAGAAGTTTATTGATATAACCTGAAAAACAATGAGCAGAATTTCAGTAGGTATCACATCGCAACGTTCAGAGATCAAAAGTTTTAACGTACATTCTAAACAGCAAAAATCGTTACATGTACAAATGACATGAAATTGAAATTCTACCTAGGTATTAATTGTAATATTCTGTTTTATCCTGTCTTCAATCAAGCTGTCATAGTTTATCTCAGTTAATACTAGTTGTACTACCAATCATTGGCGGGTTATTGATAAAACAACCACCATCACCAGGTAGCTGAAGAATATTTCCATCTGAGTGATTAAATTTCGCAATAAACATCCAAATTCTTGAATAACTTCGTTATCATACCTCGCGAAAACGAATTAGACATCGATGGCATTTTCTAAAATGTTTGAATGTACTTTGATTAGACAGAACTAATATTTCCAGATATCTTGGAAGTTTGAAAAAAAATGAAATAATTGCGAATCTCTCCATTGTTACACTATTCCATGAAAGGTAATAATGCAGAAAACACAAAATATCGGGAAGTATATTGTTCACAAATTACCTATAAACTAATATTGTCATTTCGTGTCAGGGCGTATCTCATAATTTGAAAATTTTCAGTTTTTTACCGAGGTAATAGATTGTTTTTCTTTGGCTGATTCTCATTTTTTGAAGTGCTCTACCCCTTATATTTTTCCTCTGATTTGTGTTAACAGAGGATAGTTGCCCAATTGTACTCCCTCTTAAAACAATACTCATCATCACCACCATATCTCAAAAGTTTATTGAAATCCTAAGCAAATTAGCAGTATCATGTTTTTCTTAATAATGTAGTCGTAATACTGAGATATGAAGCACCTATTCTCGGACTAAGAATGAACCTACCAGCAGTTTCTACCGGTCTTTGTTTCCTAACAGAGATAAACAAATGACAATGTGACGTCATAATTGATCGGCCTATAACAAGAATTGGTCTGTTCTTATATTTACTATTTACTTAAAAATAGAACTAAGTGACGTCAAGGAGAACTTGTTTCAAAATAAACTCAAGAGAGGATAAGGACTCGAGAAGGGGAAGAAAGGAGGAAAAATACAATGATCTATGGACTGGTAGATTCGGATAAGGAGGAATTTAATGATATGTTGCACAAAATAACTTCTCATAGTAAATAGTAATTCTTTATTTTGGTCCAATAGTACATCCCTAGTTTTATTCACTTGACATACTTCCTTCATAACCTCTGTAAGCTTCTCACTATCCTCCCAAGAGAGACAAGGCCCCGGTTTAAGTCAACACAGCCAATCCCCAATGACAAATGATGCATGCGCAGCAGTACTTCGTGGACAGGAATAGCTGCTGTTTTGCTGCCCAGCGATTGAACAGTGTACATTATATCCAGAATTCAGTCTAAATGAAAGTTCAGTGTCTGGATTAAAGTTATATTCCAAAGCAGCTGACGATATCCGATTAGCATGGCTCAAAACGGGGTAAAGTCCCAATGGCACATAGTCATTCATGAATGTGTGTGAATCGTCTTCTAAAATATGTCTTAGGTAACGACATTCCAATCCTTCTAGTGGGAAAATTATTGTTCATGGGGGAATATTTCATAAAGGTTTTGCCTGTTTTTCCACATGCTTACTGCCTTGTATTAAATACTCTCATCTTTGATCCTTCTTTAAAATACACCGCTTACAAAACCACAAAATAAAATGGAATTCGACGATTTATTTTGCAAGAAATCTGTAACTGCGACTACCCGTCTGTAGATGAGACGGATCAAATGTTGTTGAGCTACCAGCCATAAGTTGATGATATCGTGATTGAAATTTACAGAAAAGCGTTCACTTCTGCGAAAGATGTCATCATTTTCTCAAAAGTTACCATTCTTAATTAATTTGAAAGTCCTTGAAAACAATACATTAGTGCCAGCATGTTAATACTGATAAAGAAAGCTAGCTACTTCAATGTCCTACATACCAGTAATTCTTGAATTTCTTAAAATTAATTGTTTGCCTCCACATATTATAAAAATTGGATTCATTGTTAAGTTCCTTAGAAATCGGAACGTTTCCCAACAGCTCCTAAACGGAACCAGAATAAAGGCTAATTCTAAGAAATATGTACGAAAATTGTTTAGATTTGGAAATTATAAGTGGAGATAAAGCTGAACAGAGAGTTCGAATACCTCGAATTTTCTTGACAACATCCGATCAAACACTTCCATTTTCTTTCAAGAGGCATAAATTTTCAATTCGCTCGGCATTTTGTATCGCGATCAATAAACCTCAAGGGATGTAATGGTCTGTATTTACCTCCGCCATTTTTAGCCATGGCCAATTAAATGTTGCAATGTTAAGAGAGCGATATTTTAAAGGTGCAATAGTGCCGAAAGGTATTTGTATAGGGAATGCATCGAGCAAGTGGCTGCGTGGTTTGAGTCACATAGCTATCAGCTTGCATTCGGGTGGTAGTGAGTTCGAACCCCCACTGTCGGCAGCCCTGAAGAAGGTTTTCCATGGTATCCCATTTTCACACCAGGCTGTATCTTATTAAGGCCATGGTCGCTTTCTTCCCACTTCTAGACTTTTCCTCTACCATTGTCTCCGTAAGACCTACCTGAGTCGGTGCAACGTAAAGAAAATTGTAAGAATAAAGTACCCTAAATATTTCTCAGTATTATTGTTGTTATTATTATATCTGTAATATTATTAGTAGTATTATATTTGTATTATTGTTGTATCTGCATTATTATTATTATTATTATTGTGGTTGTAACTATTGTTTGATTCAATTCTATAATCTGATTTCGCTCTGTGTTAATTAATTAAGTATCGCTTGCTTTATTGTATTGCATTTAATTTATTGTATATATATATATATATATATATATATATATGTGTGTGTGTGTGTGTGTGTGTGTGTGTGTGTGTGTGTGTGTGTGTGTGTGTGTGTTAGCATCAAAATCATGTAGAGTGAAAGTTACTGCCTAATATCAGATGTGGATATATTACTTGTGATACTACTTTTAAAACAGTGCAAAATATGGTGTAATTCTGTTACAGTAACTGTCACGTCATCGCTCTGTCATTGTATGCATTTAGCGATGAGATAATATTTAGGGAGTTCCTAATTTGCCTGAGGCTATTTCAACACAATATGTAACATTTGTAGCTGGATGGGAGTGACATCATGTCTGTATTTAACTCTGACGTGGGTGTAACACTATGTTACAACTAAAGTCTATATAAAAGGCTGTGTCCTATAGCAGTTAGTCAATTGGAAACCGTTGGAAGGGAAGTGAGGCTACAGTTGGTCAGGGAGTCGGTTGGTAGGAGAGACTTACCATGGAGTGTTGTAGTCTGATGGAATTGGACTCTGAGTGAGTCGGTCAGTGAGACGGATGGTGAAAAGTGATATGTATACGTAATCGTCATTGACCAAATGGATTATATGTTCGGAGTGTGTTTCGTGAATCTGTTCGGTCGAGTTCTTGTGTCAGTTCGGTGACAGTTATCAGTGAATTACTTGTAAAGTTGATTGTGAACTGTGATTATATTTTCAAGCGATGCTATATCTCGTTTGTGAAACTAAAAGAATACTTCACTAAATTAGGTTTGAGATACCTACAGCTGATACCAACTCAAAGGAATACGTCGTAATAACACTCAAAGTGCTGAAGGTACTGTTAAGTGAACCAGTGAGGGATACATTTCTTGTACAATTTTTAAATGTCCGGTCAAGAGGATTTCAAATTTAATGCCTAGAGTTTCTTTCAGTTATAATGTCAAAATTTTATATTATCTTTTGAATTATCGGAGCAGGTCTCACCCGTTAAAGTCAACATTTAAAGAATATATTTTGTTTAGTATCAAATACAGTTTATTGTTTTATTTCAATAGTAGATCAGATAACCTCAAATTTGAATGGGGAAACCAAACTTCAATATCGTTTTCCTAGAATCTACATGTTATGCTGTCAAAGTAAGCTTATTACCTCACACCCTAGAGATATTCAAGATTCTCATTCTGTTATCGTTACATTTATTTGCAGCTTGCGACCGTCAACAATTTTATGTGTAACTAATCAGGTAAGTAATAAGTGTGAGTACATAGTCCGACGATTGAATATTTTATTTCATGAATAATTTAATTAAGTTTAATTTTAAATTGGTGAGTAACCACAAAGGAATGTCGTATATAAGGAAACCCTTCAATAAATATTTACCCCAATGACCACCATGTCTTGACAGGTTTCAGCCAGTAATTTTTAATGAAAACAAAAGTAGTAACCAAGAAATTTTAAGCGAGGATTGGACAGCTTATTTCAAGAGTTTGCTAGAGAGTAGCAATAAATGGAAAATGAATAAAACTGAGACTGATGTACTTACACATGTTGTGAATACTTTTCCTGAAATGACGGCCCAATAAGTACGGATGGAGTATTAGAGATGTTGAAGGAAAGAAAGACGGTAAATCAGGCGCTATTAGTGGAATTAATTATGAATTCTGGAAAGAGCTAGGTAATAGCAGGTAGATGTTGAGAAAAACCACTAAAATATTTGACGACATTTTTGATGGTAGCAAAATCCCAGGATTTGTTCAAGAAGAAATAAAATGTCCTATTTACAAAAGGAAGGGTAAAGACTTTTTTTTACAACTCTCTTTACGTCGCACCAACACAGATAGGTCTTATGGCGACGATGGGATCGAAAAGGCCTAGGAGTCAGAAGGAAGCGGCCGTGGCTTTAATTAAGGTACAACCTCACCATTTATCTGGTGTGAAAATGGGAAACCACGGAAAACCATCTCCAGGACTGCCGACAGTGGGCTTCGAACCCACTCTATCCCGCACCCCTAACCGCACGGTCAACTCGGCCTGTAAGGGATAAAGATCTAAAACAAATAATTATAGGAGTATTTCTTTCTTGGATGCACTTAATAAAATCTGTACCGGGATATTGGCAAAAATAATCATTAAATGGGCGGAGGATTCCTCTATACTCTCAGTATACCAGTCAGAATTCGGAAAAGGAATGAGTACCATAGATAATATATTTATATTAAACATTAATGGATAAATACATAAACAGAATAGGTAGTAGATATTTATTACAGCTATAGATCTACAAAACACTTTTGATTCGGTCAGCAGACGGGCTGTCACTGCGAAGCTTGCTAGACTATGGATGTAAAATAAAATAATTAAGGGCATAGAAGAACTGTATGCAGAAGTGATATGCACGACTAAAGTAAAGGAAGACTTAATGGTAGGAGATACATTCAAATATTGAACAGCAGGGATGTAAATTATCACAAATATTGTTCGTACTAATTATTATAAATACGCCTTGGATAATAAAGGAAAGAAGGATAGGACAACCCCTTATTTATACAATAAAGGCATTCCTGGCCTCGTTTTCACAGACGACATCCTTGTGCTCTAACAGCAGTTGGTATGCAAAGCAGTATTAAGAAAACTACTGAATATTGCAGAATAGAATTTTAAAATTAATATTAAACCAAAAGTAATGGCTTGCAAAGAAAGGAAATAAATTAAAGAGAAAATAAAAAGGTGGTTGGAAGGTGTAGAACTAGAAGTGGTCAATAAAATAGAATACCTAGGAATTACAATAACGTCAAATGGGATGTGAAATTAATAAATAAGACAAACTAAAATGAAAGGAATGGCCACTCTATCTAGCAGGATGTGCATGGTGAGGAAGATGTCAAATAGTGATGAGGCTATATCCTAAATAAATAAAAATTAAATGCGCTTGTGTATGTTCGAAATGTGGGGTATAAGAAAGACCTATATTTTATAAATAATACATTCTACAAAATAATAATGGGTCTACCAGAATGTACAGCTAATAGCGGAGTTAGAATGCTATACAAGCAGATATAGATAGAAAGGTAATAAAATATTGGCAAAGATTAAGAAGAGGAGACGGGAGGAAAATATTGAATTTTACATACCAACACCAGATTATACCTTTAAATGATAATTATTGGGTAATAAAAGTTAAAAAGATTCTTGACAGAATAGAAATAAGAGTTTACTGGGATAAAGTGATTCAGAAGTAATAAATTTCTTTCTAGTGAAAGATATTGAGAATCTGATGATAACGGCAGACTGAAAGGCTGAAAGAACGTTAACGGAATTTTGCAGAATTATTCAAAAATTGTCAAGAAATAAATAAATAAAGTCTTCCGAACAGAGAAGCAATTTGTATGATGTGGTAGCTAATGGGGACATACAAGAATAAGGGTCAGAGAGAGAAACATGATGAAAATCGTTGATTTTGCGAAAAAATAATGGAAGAGGCGCATCTATTGAGAGTATGTGGGGAGACTGGTGAACTTAAGAGTTAAATATCTGGGTAGTGAATATAAAACAAACATTGAAATAGAGAAAGAATACTATACAATACAATTGTTTTAATTATTAAACAAATAGTGGATTACACCGAGAAGAACCGCAAAATATTTCTCTTTTTTAAATATGTATCAAAGGGAAGAAAATAAGCACTAACGAAAATAATGAAGGTATGTTTGTCCTAGAATATGTAACTTATTACATGTAGGAAAAAAAAAAGAAAGAAAAGGGTGATACTTTGTGAAATGGATTTAAACGCTATTAAGTTTAAGTATCATATTTAATGTAGTAATTCAGAAATAGTTGTAACAAGAATAATTTAATGCATGTGTCAAATAAATGGAGTGCCCTCGCTAGTTTCAGACGATCCGGAACCAGGAGATGGGAGTATTCTCCTCAGTTTCAGGCGATCCGGAACTAGAATATGGGAGTATTCTCCATAGTTTCAGGCGATCTGGAACTAGGAGATGGGAATATTCTCCCCAGTTTCAGGCGATCCGGAACTAGGAGATGGGCGTGTTCTCCCCAGTTTCAGGCGATCCGGAACTAGGAGATGGGCGTGTTCTCCCCAGTTTCAGGCTATCCGGAACTGGGAGGTGGGAGTATTCTCCCCAGTTAGGCGATCCGGAACTAGGAGGTGGGAGTATTCTCCTCGGTTTCAGGCGATCCAGAACTAGGAGATGGGCGTCTTCTCCCCAGTTTCAGGCTATCCGGAACTGGGAGGTGGGAGTATTCTCCTCGGTTTCAGGCGATCCAGAACTAGGAGATGGGCGTCCTCTCCCCAGTTTCAGGCTATCCGGAACTGGGAGGTGGGAGTATTCTCCCCAGTTAGGCGATCCGGAACTAGGAGATGGGAGTATTCTCCCCAGTTTCAGGCGATCCAGAACTAGGAGATGGGAGTATTCTCCCCAGTTTCAGGCGATCCGTAACTAGAAAATGGGAGTATTCCATTTCTTTTTATCTTGTGAAGATTTAGCTTTCTGAGAGGGCGCAGTACATAGAATACATACACGGTATCTCCGCCTGTCGTAACAGGTGACCCCGCAGGGGCTGTCAACTTGGAGCGTGGGTTGGTGATCACGTGGACCTTTGCAGAACCTTGTAAGGTTTCCACTAGTGTCAGCCTCATCACTTTCAACTTTCCTCTCTGACCTACATTGATCAACACTTGTTCTCTTCCAATCCCTACGGTATTAGGTTTGAAAGGCCTAGGTAGATGCCCTTCGTGTCCCTTCCCTTTCTTCCAGCATTGAACGGTTGGACCTTTTACGTTCTCTCTTCTGAGTAGAGGGGAGGTTGCCAAGTTCTGAACAAATCAAACAAACCCCATGGCGCTAGAACCCTCATGGGTCTCGACATACCAAGAGAAAGCTGCTCAGCCCGAAATCTTGCAGATTACGAGGTAATGCGTGGTCAGCGTTACAGAACCTCTCGGCCGTTATTCTTGGCTTTCGTCTGAAATAAAGGAAGAATCCCTACCTCGCCGGGAATCAAACTCGGAGACCTCGGGTAAGAGGCAGGCTTGCCACTCCTAGATCTCTTACAAAGTTCCAGTCACCCTTAAAGAAATAAACACCATCACCACCTTAGTGAACTTTGCATTTTCATGACCGCATTAACTTCATATGAGACTCCTCAGCTATAAAGAACTACAGTATAATGTATGTTCTTTCACCTCTGTTATGCCGATGACACAACCCTGCTAGCGTCTAGTCTTGAAGATCTGGAATATCTGATTATTAGAGTCGAAGCAGACAGTAAAATGGCAGGCATATATCTATATATTAAACAAACGAAAATCGTGACAACAGCTTTGAATTGCACCAATGCAGTCGAAATCAACAGTTATAGCATAGAAAACGTAAGCATTTCATCTTCCTTAGATCAAAAATCCACCACGGCGTATAATCTGGACCTGAAGTAAAGCGTCACATAGTTCTTGACAACAGTGCAATGCTAAGTCTGAATAATGGAGAAGTAAAGACATCAGCGTTGCACAAAGGCCCGCATAGTCGATGCCATCGTTTTTCCCATTGCAACCTAAGGCTGTGAAATGTGGACGATGAAGACAGCTGACCCGAAGGAAGATTATGTCTTGGAAATGTGATACTGGACGACAATTTGTTGCATTCTATGGACCACAGAAATTATAAACAGTGTCTTCCTTGACCGTATAAAGCCAAGGACGTCTCTGGAGGGCAAAATAGCAGAACGGCGGCTCTCGTACCTCAGCCATGTAATGCTTTCTGATTCATTAGAGTCATCAATTGTGCTGGGGAGCAGTCATCTACGAACGAAGACGAGGTCGCCAAAAAATTCGTTGGATTGACAACATAAAAGTGTGGACACCAAGGCGGGAATGGGACAACTGCAAGAAACAGTGCAAAGACAGAGGAGCGTGGCGAACCATGGTCCATAAAGCGTCCGAGTGCCGACCTTGACTGATGATGATGATGAATGTCTATTTAGTTCGTGGCATACGGATGTTTAATAAAAATCAAAGATAAATGTGTGCCCGTATGGCATTAAGGGCCATGTACTCCCAAGACGACTGTTACTGAGCCAGATGGCCTGAAGATTATTAAAGAGTCACGTAGCCAGCGTGACAACGTCCTTCGTCTTATTTGGAGTTTTCAACTGGTACAGATGTTTGGTATACAGCAAAAATAGTACTGTATGACCTGGAGTTAAACCAGGACCCTCATTCCTAGTAGCAGAGCAAGATGTTGTGCCACATTAGCTCATTGGCAGAGTAATTCATACGAAATAAAGAGATATTTGGTTCTACAGATGATGGTAATGATAATGATTATTGTTGTTTTATAGGGAATAATATCGGGGTACACCATGGATAGATCACGTCATCAATGGGGAGGCACTCCATCCCAGCAGGAAATCATGTGCAGTCTTAACCGACCCCAAGCGCAGGGAAACAGCCTATTTTAGTCACATCTCCCGAAATGACAAGTGCAGACTCTTACAAGAGATCAGAGAGAAAAAAGATAAAAGGGAGATGAGGCTGTGAGCAGAGAAGATTATCCTAGCCGCAGAACCTCCGACAGTAGTTGGCATCCACGATACAGAAAACACCGGCGCCAACCTCCAGTGAGGAGATGGCACCAGAATATCATGATTTCTGGTTCTATTCCGGTCGTCCCACGTCATTTTAGCCCAGTACAGCATGCACTTACTGTACGACGTACGGAGGTCGGCGTCAAGAGGTGGCAAAGAGAAATAAGAAAAAAATAAGCGCTAACGAAAATAATGAAGGGTAAGATACAAGTTTCGTAGCATTGCATTACATCCAAAACAAAAAGGAAAAGGGCTGATAATTTGTGGAATGAATATAAACACTATCAGTTTTAAATGTAAAAAATGACGAACTCACCTCCGTGTCCCGTGCAACAGGCGATGGCAAGCCATGCCATGGCACCACCCCATGCTGTATGACTAAGTGCCACATAAGCGGCCGATTCTATGGGACCCAGCTCACCATACAGCCCGTGGACCAGAGTGAAGGTGATGGCAAAGAATATCGCCCATCCTGCTACCACCACTGCCTGCAATTTAAATAAAAGTGAATTTATCATGATCATCATCATGCTCATTGATGTATTAGGAATACAATTAAAAGACCTAAACTTCAACTGGGATACTCACATATGTTTTATTACAAGTAAACTATCAAGGGTTGAACCTCAAATTTTAGAATTTAAAATAATGTCGAATGTAATTTCACGGCCTGAAGCGCTATACATGGTAGTCTGTATACTGTCTGAAACGAGACCTCGCTTTGCTTCCTCAGAAATAACCACAATGGAACACAAGAGTACAATGTCTAACTACTTACACAGTATAATGAAAATTCCGTCCAATAATAACAGGGGGTCGGGACGATTACAATGAGGATAGAAATCAATCCTATACCTCGTAATTTTCGTCCAGATTCAAATGGACAAGTAACGTAATGTTGTTTTAGACGAGATCTGTGCCCTAACGAGCGCCCGCGACATCTTAAATCATAGTTAAGTTGAGAAATCCCACTCTTTAGATGTAAAACTTACAGGAATTGACAGCAAAGTTATCCGCATCCTATCTAAAATCCTTACTGGAGTCAATGCAGATGTTATTTAAATGATGTCAAAGTAATCGAAGAGTTCAATGTACTAAGAAGGCAAACATTGAACATGACAGTTGAATGATTCTCTTCAAATAAGATCTAGTAAATGTTAACAGGACTCAATTAATGGTATTCCATTTAAATAAAAATGAATTGATCATGATCATTGAAATTATTAGGAATACAATTAAAAGACCTAAAATTGAACTGGGATGCTCACATATGTCTTATAACATGTAAACTATCAAGAGTAGCGTATCCCTTCAGAGCCACCCGAGATAAACTTCCAAGTAAATATCTATTTCCCAATTACTTTGCTTTCTTCCATAGCATTCTTCAATATGGAATTATACTGTGGGGTAACTTCAGGATTACGTATTGTAAACTATGAAGAGCAGTGTATCTCCTGATAGCCATCAGAGTTAAACTTCCAGGTAAATATCTATTAAATGCCTACTTTGATTTCTTTCATAGTATTCTTTATTATGGAATGTTACTATGCAGAAACTGCAGCATTACGCACTGTAAAAAAGTGCTGCTGATGAAACGTTAGGGAGAAAGGCAATATCAAGTAATAATCAGTGGATCTCAGGAGATAATAGACCTGACTGACGAACGGCGAAAGTACACGAATGCAAAAATGAGGAGGGCAGAAAAGTATACAGGCGATTAAAAAATGAAGCGGTTATAAAGCGCAGGACAGCTAAGGAAGAATGAGTGAAAGAGAAGAGCAGGGAACAGGGACGCTGAAGATTGTATGTTTGCAGGAGAGTTAGATGTTATATATAGGAAAACTCAAGGAAATCTTAAGGAGAAATTAGATGTATGATTGTTTATTAAGAGCTCAAGTGGAAAATCACTACTAGGGAAAGAAGACAGAAAAGACTGTAGAAACATATGCAACAACTGCATCAAGGAAAGAAGTAGATGATGAGGTTCTTTAATAATAAGAGGCTGCTGACGCTGATGAAGTGGGAGACCCAATTTTGAGGTCAGAATTCGACACAGCTATGAGGCCTAAGAAACAACAAGGCACCTGGAATTGATGACTACCCACAGAATTACTGACAGCTTTGGATGAAATCAGCATGGCGAGGTTATTTAAGTGTGTAACATGTATGATACAGATTTTCCATCCAATTTTAAACAGAATGTTGTTATACCTATTCCCAAAAAAGCCGGTGCTGACAGGTGTGAAAACTACCGCGCCATTAGTTTAGTGTCTTACGCTTGCAAAAATTTTAACACGTATTATTTACAGAAGAATCGAAAGACAAGTTGAAGCTGAGTTGGGAGAAGATTAGTTTAGCTTCATAAGAAATGTAGGAACACGTGAAACAATCCTGACTTTACATCTGATCTTATAGGATTGAATTAAGGACAAAACCATATACATGGCATTCGTAGATCTAGAAAAGTCCTTCAATAATGTTGACTGGACAAAGCTATTTGAGATTCTGAAGGTAATCGGGATCAGATGCCGAGAAATAAGGATTATTTACAACCTGTACAAAAATAAGCATGCAGCGATAAAATCGAGGTCTATGAAAAAGAAGTAGGTAGCAACCCAGATAGGATTGAGTGAGGCTTCAGTTTGTTTCCTCTCTTTTTCAATGTTTCCATTGAAAAGACGGTAAAGGAAATCAAAGAGGAATTTGAAAAGGGAATCATAATCCTGTGAGAGGAAATCAAAACTATCGTATTTGTCGATGATATTGTTATTTTATCTGAGTTTGCAGAAGATCTGGAGAAATTGCTGTATATTATTTATATAGAAATTAGACTTTCGTCTGGAGCATGAAACGTGGATAATAACTAGGAAGTGAATAGAATGCTGAAGGGTAGATTGATAGATCGAATCAATAGTGAACAGACACAATCGAACTGGTGAGAAGAAAACGATTTGGCTAAATTTGACTAGGAGAAGAGAATGACACGGCACATCTTAAGACACTCAGAATTAATTGTTGGTATTTTTTAGAGAAGTTTAGGCGGTGAGAATGGTAGAGGTAGACCAAGGCACGAATGTGACAAAATGATTAGAGTAGACGTATGATATAGCAATTACGTATAAATGCAAAGGTTAGCTCAGGATAGGGTGCCATGGAAAGCTGTATAAAACCAATGTATTGAATGATGATTGATGACCCAAACAACAATACATTGAACATTATCAAATATGATGAACATACGGGGTGAAGCGAAATTCGCGCTCTCGGGCGTCGCAGCGCGATTCCCCACATGCCAGCAATAAAAAAAAGTCTCTCACAAAAGTTGGTCCTGCGAGTATATCAGGCAGAAAAAGGACGTTGAAGAGTGGCAATTTGGCAACACTGTAACCACATGTAGGGCAACTACCTCTGTCAGCAGGTATCTGCCGTGCTGTACACTTGGTGCAGTGGATAGAGTTTTGGATTACCATGCAGGAGGTCGAGGGGTCGATCCTGGTTTGAGGCGTATGTTTTTTATTTCGTAAATGTAGTCCAGGCGGTATGGTATCTGGCATCTTAATCGTCAACAGCGTTTCGTTAGGGCCTTACTTTACCAGTAGACCTAGCAAAGTATTTCTTGTGTTCAGCGTTACATCATCATCATCATCATCATCATCATCTGTTTACCCTCCAGGTTCGGTTTTTCCCTCGGACTTAGCGAGCGATCCCACCTCTACCGCCTCAAGGGCAGTGTCCTGGAGCTTCAGACTCTTGGTCGGGGGATTCAACTGTGGAGTATGACCAGTACCTCGCCCAGGCGGCCTCACCTGCTATGCTGAACAGGGGCCTTGTGGAGGGATGGGAAGATTGGAAGGGATAGACAAGGAAGAGGGAAGGAAGCGGCCGTGGCCTTAAGTTAGGTACCATCCCGGCATTCGCCTGAAGGAGAAGTGGGAAACCACGGAAAACCACTTCGAGGATGGCTGAGGTGGGAATCGAACCCACCTCTACTCAGTTGACCTCCCGAGGCTGAGTGGACCCCGTTCCAGCCCTCGTACCACTTTTCAAATTTCGTGGCCGAGCCGGGAATCGAACCTGGACCTCCGAGGGTGGCAGCTAATCACGCTAACCACTACACCACAGAGGCGGTTCAGCGTTACAAAATGTTGTAAATGTAGGATACATGTGCTGTATTAGATGGAAACTAACAAATAAAAAATGCGCCTCAACCCAGGATCGAACCCTAGACCTCCTACATGCTAACCCAAACTCTATCCACTGCACCAACTGTACAGCACAGATTAGATTTGCTGACACAGGTACTTACCGTACACGTGGTTACAGTGTTGCCAAATTGCTACTCTTCAACGTCCTTTTTCTGCCTGATATACTCGCAGGACCAACTTTTGTGAGAGACATTTTTTTTTTTATTGTTGGCATGTGAGGAGTCGCACTGCGACGCCCGAGTGCGCGAATTTCGTTTCACCCTGTATATTTTAACAAGCTTCACGGATATGTCGACTGTGCCTTTTTGTACATTAAATTGATAGTTGGATTTGATAACAGAAGGAAAAGCTCAAATGCAACTGAACACCGCCAGAGAGAGCTAGGAATCGAGTACATCACGCCAAGCCGCCGACAGGAAGAAACTGTCCACCTACGTACCTCAGGATCTCAAGAACTATATGATGGGTCGACAGAAATGTAATCATGAACATGCTACGTCAATGACGGCTACAACAGCCAGAACTCTACAAAGAAAAAATTGAACATTACAATATTTTACTCAAAGCATTCAAACCGACACACACTGGTTCCAAATGTCAAAAACCTGACCAAAAGTCCGAAACCTGTACTATTTTCCAAATATATCTATATATAAGTGTTTTTAGGTTGATGAATTCGAACCTGACATTAATTTTTGAAAACAAAATGGCGGACACAATCTGGTGGACATAAACATTTTTAAATAATGTCATATTAAAAAAATAGGTGGGTAAGGTTTTTTAAGGTCGCTGATTCTGAATTTTGAGTTAATTTTTTAAAATGGCAAACCTAAAATAAAAATGGTGCATTTAATATGACAAACTGAATGTAAACATGTCATTTTCAAAAATAGTATATAAGGGTTTAAGGTGTTATTAATTTCATATTTTTTAAGAATTTTTAAATTGATTCAGTGTTCATCGTCCGTGTTACAAAAATGAATCAACTGATATACTAAAAGACTTAACTAACACATACAGACACACGTCCTTATTCGTCATCAGAACTACTGTATGATTGTATTCGTCTGAGCTACTGTCAGATGAGAAACAACTGCGATATTCCCCACTAGGCTCATTTAACATTTCGACTGCTTCACGATCAATGACGTTTATTCGGCAACTTTCGTACGTTCTATATCAGCGGGTTTAAAGAAGCCAAGAGCTTTGAGAAAACGTCTTCTTAATACAGTATATACATTATATTAAATATATCTAATGATAATCAAAACAAATACTAATGTTTCAATAAATGTCCAATGTCATTGAAATCATTTAAGAAAAGGCTAGGAAAACAACAGATAGGGAATCTGCCACCTGGGCGACTGCCCTAAATGCAGATCAGTATAAACTGATTGATTGGAAAACAGAGCAACATGTCTAATAAGGTAAAATGCAGTTTTACCAGAGAAAAAATCATTTTAAAAATGGGCAAGAATGGGCACCTGCTTTTTGTATCAGTTATAAAAATAATTATGTCATAAACATGCCTTTGCTGGCGAGATGTAGTGTTTACAGTGTACTATGTCTTCTGGTATGGACTATATCAAATTTGTTACTTTCATTGACCTGTCTCAGTCTCATCCTTGGCTTTGACAATATGAAAGTGACTGAGGTATGAGTGATGCTAGTAATACCATTCCTTATGCAGCCAGTCCCTGTTATGAATGGTGTGAAAATATCGCTCCTAGGGTCGGTTGGTGTATGCATTTCAGTGGGCTTGGCAGACTGATATGTAATAGCAACGGCTGGCTCGGTGAGGAAAGCAAGGGGAAACTACCTCACTCCTCATTTCCCTAGTATGCCTCTTCAGTGACGCCTAGGCTATTTATGACAGCTGTTGGCGGAGCTGCAGAGGATCAAACCAGCCTTCGGGCTGAATACCCAACATACACAAACAGGAATCATTAAATTTATAGCGGGATTTTGTGGGACGATTAACTATACATTATGAAACTTTAATTACCGACAAATTTTTTTAAGCTTTTTAACTGTTTAAATAATCTAATAACAATTACATTTAATGATATTTTGTTTACTATGTACAAGTATACTTACTTTCAATTGTTATTTCTGTGATAAAATTAGTCGTAATAACATATAGGTACAAACATTCAATGCGGTCGAACATAAAGCTAAATGCAGCCTTCTCACACGCTGTGCTCGAACCGACACTTTGCGTGAGATTATGAAAATAGCATGTTTTATCCTAATATCTAAACACTGCAGGTACCAACCTAACTATTTAGGGTCTTAAAAGTCCCCCAAATCGAAACTTCGTTTTAGGGACTTTTGGTCAGGTTTTCGGCATTTGGAATCACTATGCGACGGCAGGATTGATCCTCAAGAGCTCCGCCATCAGCTGTTATAGGTAGCCTAGGTGTCACTGATGAGAAATACCAGGGATATGAGGAGTGATGTAGAGACCTTTTCCTTTCTTCGCCGACACAGGATTTCCTATTACATATCAGTCTGCCCAGCACGCACCAACCGACCGTATGAACAACATTTTCACATTATTCATAACGAGTACTGGCTATATAAGTAATGGCATTAGTAACATTGTTCAGTCATTCATGTTGTTAAAACCAAGGATGATACTGAAACAGGTCAGTAAATGTAACAAATTGGTCCTAACCCATACCAGAAGACACAGAGCATGTAAATACAAGGTCTCGCCAGCAAGGACATACAGTCAGTATCTACACAGTCTGTATACGTACCTTATGCATATGAAGTTTGCAGCCTGTACGGTGTAGTAATAGTCCAGCTCCCATTCCCACAGCGTACGGTCCAAGTCTCATCCAGGGCTTGTCGTACAGCGCGTCGAACAGTCCGAGAGGCTGGTCCACACTGTAACACAAGCAGTTAACATACAGTATGAACTAAAAAGTTATATTCGTGTAAGAAGCTTAAAAAGGGTGCTTTAAGCGGAGAACTATTTTACCAGCCCCTAGTAACACTAAGTTGAGTTCCAACCCTTCGAAGGATGAGGAAAGGAAAAGGACGTTGAGACTGATATTTTTGGCAAAATCTGGTCAAAAACCCGAAATGTTCCTTTTGTCAGAAAAATGAGTTTTCCCCTCGGTTGGAGGTGGTATGATGTAGAATACATCCACGGTATCCTCTGCCTGTCGTAAGAGGCAACTGAAAGGGGAAACACAGGGGCACTCATTTTTTGACCCCCTAGAAGATCATGGCATTGCTTCCACATACTTCCTATTCAACCTCCCTTGCGATCCTGGCGGTATGCGAGGTCTAAGGAGTTTTTCACTTTCACATTCTTCGTGACACTTCCCCCTTTTTTGCCGATACTTCCATATTTTAAGGGTCTGACCTGCTCCTTTCCTCCTTTCTGATTAGTGTTAAAAGAGGATAGTTACCTAGTTGTACTTCATCTTAAAACAATAATCACCACCACTAACACCTCAAAAGAACATTCTTCAAACCTTGAGGAAGGAGTTACAAGATGAATTTTCATAACTCCCCTCGTTCTTGCAGCCACTTTTAAACAGCGTGCATTCTCCTATTTGGAATGAATGTCCAAAATATTCATATCTAAAGAAAGTTTGTTTTTCTGCGTTCATAAAATATGAGGTGCTCTGCTACCCACATAATGGTGGTCAGATGTGTGGTAAGAGGTGGAAAATATTGATAAGCCTCCTCTGCAATATGTGAGCGTCTCGATGCTGCTAGAGTGTTCGCAAGTAGGCCTAACTTCAGTCGAAGTGAAGGGGAATTTAATAAATTTAAGTAGGAAGCTGCTAACAATAGCAGGAAGGCAAGAGTTAGAAATAGGGACCATTTTAATACTTGAGGTAAGGTGTAGACGTTTAATGAAGCATATCAATAGATAAAAATCGGGTCCGACTCATTGGCTGAATGGTCAGCGTTGAGGCTTTCGGTTGAGAAGGTGCCGGGTTCGATTTCCGGCAGGGTCGGGGATTTTAATCACCTCTGATTAATTCTTCTGGCCCGAGGACGGGATGTTTGTGTTCGTCCCAACACTTTCCTCTTCATATTCAGACAACACATTACACTACCAACCACCACAGAAACACGCAATAGTGATTACATTCCTCCGTATAGGATTGGCGCCAGGAAGGACAACCGGCCGTAAAACAAGGCCAAATCTACATGTGCTACACAGTTCGCACCCGCGACCCCATAGACGTTGAAAAAGCGGTAGAAAAAGAAGATCGATAGATAAAAATTGGAACTGTATTTTTTAAATTCAAAATGCTCCACTTTCATCAGATAATGCGTACATACAATGAACTTTATATACAGTAATGTTCAAACTTAAACAAAAAACGGAATTTAGAGCGAAATTTCAGGTATCATTGTACTGAGATAAGAAAATGTTACAGAATGGAAATAAAATGTCATGTGTAAAATTATTACAACTGGACCTTTGGGGTTACCTAAAATATCACTCTCTAAAGTTATTAGCATGGTTTGGGGTATATAATATAAAAGGTTTAAATTAAAATTTGATTGCACGCGGAAAGTTTTGATTCCAGGGTAATAATGTTTATCGTATGGCCACCCCTGTTGTAGTAGTTTAAAAGAAGTGCGTCGGCTGTTGTTATGATGTGCTTTTAGGACCCATATTAATATACATGCTAGTCTCTTAGAGTTAACCAGCGACGAAGCAGACAGACGAAGGAAAATTACTTTTCCTAAAGACTTTGATCTGCTCCCTCAGAAGTGAATCACGTGGTTGGTAGTCATTGTCTTGACTTCTGAAAAAATAGATCAAGAAAACCACTTGGTAATCACCATGGCTTACTTGTGAGGAAATAGTTCATGACAAACCACATGGTAATCCACCTACTCGTAAGGAAAAAGTTCAGGAAAACCACGTAGTCATCCACCATGTCTTGCTTGTTAGGAAATAGTTCAGGAAAACCACGTAGTCATCCACCATGTCTTGCTTGTTAGGAAATAGTTCAGGAAAACCACGTGGTAATCCGCCATGGCTTACTTGTGAGGAAATAGCTCAGGAAAACCATGTGGTAATCACCATGGCTTACTTATGAGGAAATAGTTCAGGAAAACCACCTGGTCATCCACCATGGCTTACTTGTGAGGAAATAGTTCAGGAAAACCACGTGGTAATCACCATGGTTTACTTGTGAGGAAATAGTTTAGGGAAACCACGTGGTAATCACTATGGCTTACTTGTGAGGAAATAGTTCAGGAAAACCACATGGTAATCCACCATGACCTACTCGTGAGGAAAGAGTTCAGGAAAACCACGTGGTAATCACCATGTCTTACTTGTGAGGAAATAGTTCAGGAAAACCACGTGGTAATCGCCATGGCTTACTTGTGAGGAAATAGTTCAGGAAAACCATGTGGTAATCCACCATGTCTTACTTGTGAGGAAATAGTTCAGGAAACCAACGTGGTAATCCGCCATGGCTTACTTGTGAGGAAATAGTTCAGGAAAACCACGTAGTAATCCACCATGTCTTACTTGTGAGGAAACAGTTCGGGAAACCCACGTGGTAATCCGCCATGGCTTACTTGTGAGGAAATAGTTAAGGAAAACCACGTGGTAATCACCATGGCTTACTTGTGAGGAAATAGTTCAGGAAAACCACGTGGTAATCACCGTGGTTTACTCGTGAGGAAATAGTTAAGGAAAACCCCGTGGTAATCCGCCATGGCCTACTTGTGAGAAAATAGTTCAGGAAAACCACGTGGTCATAACTATGGCTTACTTGTGAGGAAATAGTTCAGGGAAACCACGTGGTAATCCACCATGTCTTACTTGTGAGGAAATAGTTCAGGAAAACCACGTGGTAATCACCGTGGTTTACTTGTGAGGAAATAGTTCAGGAAAACCCCGTGGTAATCCGCCATGGCCTACTTGTGAGAAAATAGTTCAGGAAAACCACGTGGTCATAACTATGGCTTACTTGTGAGGAAATAGTTCAGGGAAACCACGTGGTAATCCACCATGGCTTACTTCTGGGGAAAAAGTGAGTGAGCTGTTGAAGTGTATGGACGTGTTTTCCCAGAGCTCTGAAGTGAAGTTGTTACCATCGGCTGCGCGTAGGAAATTTACCGGTCGAGGATGGAAATGTGGTATAAATATACAGGCGGGTGAGGCTCTCCTTCCCGCGACACTGCGGTCTTTCCGGACCTCGTAACTTGTAGTTCGTGGCAGTTGTAGTAGTGTTAAGTTGAACCGCTGACCTGCAGTGCAGTCAGATGTGGCTGTCTCGCTCGCTTTCTGTCCTTCACTTCCTCGCTGTAGTTAAGTATCCACGCCCTTCGCGAAGATGGGAAGACAGTTGCCTCTAGAGCAACGTTTTGTTTTTTGCTTTTTGTAAATGTTATAAATACGAATCGGTTCGCCGCGTTCTGCTGAGTTTATCAGGAGGTTCCCCGGACAATTGCCTCTTTCCAGAACTTCAATTCACGATCTTGTAAATAAGTTTGAGACTACTGGTTTAGTGTACAGAAACACACGCGAAGACATACGGTGTTAACAGAAGGAAAAATAAACGAATTGGCGCAAAACATCAACGTTCGCCACGAAATTAGCACAGCAAGTAGGGGTCTTAGTGATTTCTGCGCATATAGCAACAACATTATAAAAACTCAAACCTTATAAATGCACATGTGTTCATAATTTAAAAACAGCTGATCCCGCAGCACTTGTAATAAGAAACATTACAGTGGCCGTGTTGAATCATGTCAATCAAAATGTGTTCACCCGGTACAATGTCTCTTTACCTGCGGAAAGACGATATTTCCACTCTTCCAGCATTTGCTATGACGTAAGAGAGTTTAGTTTAGTTTCTTATACTGTAGGATAAAGGGAGGTATGTTCGTGATAAATCTTTGAATAAGTATCATGTGACCGCTAGAGTGATTAAGACCAATGCAAGTAGCTAGAGACATGTGTGGAGTTGAACCACGCTCTGCTACCATTTGCACCACCCCCTTCCCCACCGATGACGTGAGACATAAAAGGTACGCACGTAGAGGAAAACTGAGGCGTGGACCACGACTAGGAAAGGCCAGGAGAACGCAGCCTTGAGCTGAAAACGTCCCTCATTATAGATGAATAAGGATATCAATCTAATACTACAGCAATAAAATCCGAATAAAACTTAAATGGGAGATTATTGATAAAGTAAAATTGAAACAGATAGGCAAAATAGTGATGTCAATAATTTAAAAAGGGAAAAGAATTGTAACATAAGCATACCTCGTTCAATGGATGTCAAAACATTATAGCGTGAGCGCGGCGTTATTACACTCCAAGGTACAGATAACTATTATCAGAAGCTCGCCGCCTCAAATATAACCTCGTTACATCATGTGCAGGTATTAATACAGCTCACACGGCCCAGTTAGGTCGTTCGTTTTACGAGATTGACTTCTTTCGAGCGTATATATTCTTTTTGCTCATTATCCACACAACAACAATAGCCATATCTCTACAAAAAACTGTCCGCAGCATGGAGAAGAAAAGGCAGGTAAAACAAATATGAAAGACAATATCACGCCAGAGAGAGGAATGTCTCTCTACCAAAGAAGTGTATTTAAAATCAAAGGAGAAAACAGATGCACGCGCATCACCCACAAGAATGAAAGTAAACAAACATGGCTGCCTCACGGACAAGCAAGCACCCGAGACAAAAATAAGTAATATTGTACCTAGAACAAAAATAAGGTACAGAAACTAAAAACGAAAATAGAACTGACCGGTACATCATCTTTCCACTCCCCTCACTCATGCACACACACCCGAACTCACACACATATGCCAGCACGGAAGGCAATACGAGCGGTCGCTCCAATTAACAAAGTCCAACACCAATCCATATAGGGTGACTCACCTGGTCACGAACTGCAGGACTCTCGTACACCACACAGCAGTGTGCACGACGCAAACAATATAACAACGAGATCAGGAGAATTCCGTATTCAAAACCACCATGTCACGTGCCCCGTACGGCGAGAATAGAGCTTCCAGTCGACACGGGGAGCACAGATATATTTGATGGCGAAATACCATACGATGCAGCAATTAGAGACTCAGTTATCATCATGGCATAGTCAGAAACATACTAACAGACACAGGTCTCATTCATGCCGTTTGGGGCGGAAGACGCATATCCATGGGCGCCCACAGGATCTTTTCCAGGGGGGGGGCACATTAACAATTTTCTTGAATATAAAACCAATATAACGTCAGCAACATTAAATTGTTTACAGAAATTTCCAGTTATAACAGATGCTAGATGACTGTCAGTAAGTTCAGTTTATGAAATAATCTGGTATGATATTAAACAATTGAACATCAACATTTTTAGAATTCCAGGGGGGGGGGGGGGGAAAGTGCCCCCCCTTGCCCCCCCCTTGCGGGCGCCCATGCGCATATCGATCAGCCATAATCAATAGGGCCAATAGTAATACTAAAGAACTGCAGAACCAAAGTTAAACAAGAATTAACGTACCTACGATATGAATAATCAAAACAATTAGATGCATGTTAATATGAGCAATGTTTGAATATATTAACGCCCATTTATAAGATAGGAATGCAGCTCCGCTCTGTGTGGGCTCCATTGTTAATTCATCTCTCATAAACAAAGCAAAGATTCCCTTTAGAGAGATAATACTTCTCGTCTTGCAAAAGGAACGATCTTCCGTGTTTATATCACACAGTGCTGCCCTCTCCAGTACATTGTCAGAAACACATAAGCTATTCGAATTGAGGCCATAGGAAGCCATTTACACATTGAAAAAAACGTCACATTTATGAACATGCCATTAGGCATGGCTCAAACCTGAAGAGGGACAACTTTATCCGTACAACTAATGTATTAATAAAATGAGATGGTATCTGTCTGTTCGCTCGTTTGTCTGTCTGTCTGTCTGTTCCAGATAGGCTCGAAATTTGGTAAGGATATAGCTTGAAATCCCGCAATGGATACTTTTGATTTTGATATATTTCGCATATTCCGTTTCGAACTGGTGGGGGTATTTTACAATGGTATGTCCGAAATTTAGGCACTTTTTATCTACATTAACTAAAATGACGGATAAACGGTCGGCTCTATCGAAAAATGTAAAACACCGTATGGCCTTGAAATGATATTTTCTACAAGAAACGTCGCATACGTTATTATCGTACCTCTGGCGGTTTTCTAGAAAATTCACCTTTCTTGCGCTTTTGGCTCTGGTGGTCTTTACTAATGAATAAGCTACTTACTTTGCGTGTAAATAGCGGTCACGTGATGCCATGTTCGTCATCATTCGTGTGAAATCGTTGTTCGTTTGTTAAGGGGCCAGCTGAAGAATGAGCGTGACATTCTGCGGAAAGTGTTGGGAGGCTACAGTTGTATTGTTGCGAGTTCTAAGCGTTCTTATCCACTGCTGTGTGCTGTAGCTTATTATTTTACTCAGCCTTATTCGTTATCATCGTCATCGTATTATATTCATAATCCGTGTTTCTATCGTTTTAATATTCAGTAATTTTAGTATTCATACTTATTACGTATAGATTTCGTATTCCATTTTATGTAGCCTTACGATTAACATATCCCATTCGGTTATTTTTATATTCTTTACAGTCTCCCGCTTTTATTTACAGTTAAATCTATTCTAAAATGTTTTGTGAGACGTGCTGAGTCCGGCATTGTTACCACTTACTTGTGCCAGGCCCCTCCTGTAATTCCTCCTGTGAGATTTCCCTTCGCTCACCCTAATTCTTTTCCGATCACGACGGTATTAGAGCATTCGAGGCCTAAAAAAAGCTTTCATTTTCCCACCTTATAAGGCTTTTTTTTTTGCCGACGCCTCCAATTGTCGAAGTTTGTGGACCTTCTCCTCCAAGTTGTTTTAATTATTCATAATTTTTGTTAATAGCGGTTAGATTTCGGATTCGAGTCATTTCCTTCTATCATTTGGACGACTTCAGATCATTTTGCACCTTTTATAGTGTCAGTGATTGCAATGTACCTGTAGACAGTGTTAAAATCCCATGGAACATCGATCTCTCGACATCATAATTCATGTTTGGGTATCCAAGACGGTGTTTATCAAGTTTTATCGTCATAAGAGCTAAAGCTAAATATGTTCCTGTTTATTTAATTATTTACAAAACTTCCCTCAGTCGAAGATTGCCGCAATGGACAAAGCATAATGAAGAAATGAAATTATAAGTTTGGTTTACAATTATTTTGATTACATTATTCTCATATTTTTAAACTATAAGAGTTTAAACTATAAGGGAAGCATTGTTGGATGCGCTTGAGAACGGTTGGCTGTTGAGAGAGCACTTGCATTATTGTAGTGATAAGTAGTGAAAACCTATTGAAATAGCTAAATTTTGTGTATATGTGATTCATTTAGTGCTGTTTATATAGTGGTGTTTAGTGCTTGTTGGTAGAAATTGGGAGTAGTGATATTTATTTAAATTTTGTAACAAGTAATTCAGTTGGTCTTCAGTAAATTACGTTTTCTAGGTTAAGTAGGCTAGCTAGGTGTACCTTGTTTCGAATTTAGGTTTAGGAAATACTTTAGGTAATAATATTAACTTTAAAAGTATTTGTAAATATCTGTAGGTTCGTTGGTTGTACTTACAAAGGCAGATTATCATAAGGAATAGTACCGTAACTTCTGCAGCAACTTCTCCGGTATTTCGTATAGATATCCGTTCAAACTATCGGGAAGGTAATAATTTACTACATTAAAAAAAACACGATAGGCCTGTAAACTTCCATTTAAAAAGAAGTTAAGGAGATTACACGGTAATAGTTAACAGTCGTATTGTTATTGATTATTGTCGCTCCTCATATTCAAATATTGCATTGTTGGCTACAGTCGTGAACAAAGGGTGTAGTGTAGTCAAGTAAATAAAAATCAGCTGACCTTGTATTCCATTCATTTGTACTTCTGAGTAGGTAGTTAAAGTATCCGTAATCTATATTTCGCTCCCTCGATCTTTCAGTATTTATGAGTGGTTAGCTAATAATAATAAAGTTCATATATCCCAGAAATTGCAGTTCAAGTAGTAGTAGTAGTAGTTTTGATAGAAATATTTGAGAAATTACTGTAGACAACCTCGTACAGTAGGTCTAATTAAGGACACTTTCATTCTCCGTCCCGTGAAGTAGGAAAATAATAGTAATCCACCAGCTGTAATAATCACATAACCACATTTCAGTAGAATTGTAGTGAAGATAAGGTATAATATATTAGATAGTATCTTGCCAATTATATTCGTGTTTTTCTTCGTGTACGGCAATCCTTTCGATACTTAAGCATTTAACCAAACGCAGTGTAGTGTAGATACATTGTAGTATAGATACAGTACATTTAGATAGTGCCGTATCTTGCCTGCTATATTCGTGTGTATCTATTAGACCGTAATACTAATAATAATTTGTCTAAGCATTTAGCTTCGTTGGTAATCTTTGAGTACAGTAGTTCTTGCAAATTTCATTTCTGTTGTGCTTAGTTTAGTGACATACGGTACGGTACCGGTATCGTAATTAGGATACGTCTGAAAGTAGTTTAAAATTACTGTAGTGCACTGTACGGTAGTATACGAGTAATATTCTATTAGAATTTAGTGTGATTATTTTATTATTGTAAAATATTTGTGTAGTACTGGTGTAGTAGAGGTATCCGTAGAAACTCTTACTAAAATACTGTTGTTGTAATTAGAATAGGCTTAATTGCAGTTTGGAATTGTGTAGTTCTTGTGTAGGCTATTACTTTCGATATTCAGTAATTAACAGCAGTTTTTATCCTGTCAGGGGTTGTAGGATAAAAAAAATAGAGCACGACTAAGTAGTATTGTAGTGTAGTCGTATATTAATTACCTTATTGTTGTGTACTATCCCAGACAATATATCCCTCCGTTCATTTATTTTTTGCAAATAAGTTATTTTATTTTTAATTTCATTTTTTTCCCCGTAAAGAATGGCTAAGGAGCGCTAGTGTACTTACTGTGGATGTGGCGAGGCATTGAGGGGTATGAGGGAGGAGTTGGAAAGTTTGAGGGAGATAATTAGGATTCTCACAGAAGACAGGAAGGAAGATAGAACTCCCTCAAACAATGTACAGGTTACAGTAGGTGTACAAGAGGGAGGGAAAGGAAAGGGAGGAGTTGTAGAAGACAGGTGGTCTAATGTTCTAAGGGGAAGGAGATTGCAGGCTAAGGGCTCTATTCAGGATCAGAATTCAGGACAGGTGTCTGTGCGAAATCGGTACGAGTCACTCCAGGTAGAACAACAGAGGGAAGATGAGGGACAGGGAACTGTTGCTGAGATGTGTGGAAGTAGGAGGAAGGGAAAAGGTAGGAAAACCGGGCGAGTTGGCCGTGCGTGTAGAGGCGCGCGGCTGTGAGCTTGCATCCGGGAGATAGTAGGTTCGAATCCCACTATCGGCAGCCCTGAAAATGGTTTTCCGTGGTTTCCCATTTTCACACAAGGCAAATGCTGGGGCTGTACCTTAATTAAGGCCACGGCCGCTTCCTTCCAACTCCTAGGCCTTTCCTATCCCATCGTCGCCATAAGACCTATCTGTGTCGGTGCGACGTAAAGCCCCTACCAAAAAAAAAGGTAGGAAAGGAAAATGTAGAGTAGAGGATAGGAAAAGACAGGTGGAACAGGGTCATGGGAAGGAGAAAAGGGAGGAGGAAGTAGCTTCTGCAGCTATCAGGAAAGATAGGTCTGACCAGGAGGGGAGGGGATCAAATGAGGTGGGTAGGGTTGAGGCTCTGGTCATGGGGGATTCCATCGTTAGACACGTGGGGAAAGTGTGTGGAGGAAAGGGTACCAGGGTAGAGTGTTATCCAGGAATTAGGTTGAGGCAGATGTTGAGGAAAGTAGAAGAGAGGGAGGAGAGGAAGGAGAAGGTGGTAGTGTTTCACGTTGGTACCAACAATGTAAGGCAAGCTGATATAAGTACCAACATAGTTGGAGATGTGTGGGATCTGGTAAATGCAGCACGGGTGAAGTTTAAGAAAGCGGAGATTGTTATTAGTGGAATACTGTGTAGAAGCGATACTGACTGGAGGATGATTGGGGATTTAAATGAGACTATGGAGTGGGTATGTGGGAAACTGGGAGTGAAATTTCTAGATCCTAATGGGTGGGTAGGATATATGGATCTGCGCTCAGATGGCCTTCATTTAAACCGCAGTGGTACGTATAAGTTAGGAAATTTGTTTGGAAGGGTAATAGGGAGGTACATTCAGGGAAACGGGATGGCCTAGGGAGCGGTGATAAGGGAACAGGGAACTGGAAATCAAGTAGGGATGACATAAAATTGTTAGTGTTGAACTGTAGAAGTATTGTAAGGAAAGGAATAGAATTAATTTAATAGATATATATTTACCAGATATTGTAATAGGAGTTGAATCATGGCTGAGAAATGATATAATGGATGCAGAAATTTTCTCACGGCACTGGAGTGTGTATCGTAGAGATAGGATAGGAAGGGTGGGAGGGGGAGTGTTCATTCTGGTGAAAGAAGAATTTGTAAGCTACGAAAAAGTTAAAGATGAGACACATGAAATTCTAGGTGTAAGGCTCATTTCTAAAGATAATAGGCAACTTGATATATTTGGAGTGTACAGATCGGGAAAGGGTAGCACTGACGCGGATTCGGAATTATTTGATAGGATAGTCAGCTATGTGGGAAACGACATGGAAAGAAATGTGATTGTAGCGGGAGATCTGAATTTGCCAGATGTCAATTGGGAAGGAAATGCGAACGACAGGAAGCATGACCAACAAATGGCAAATAAGTTAATATGGGAAGGACAGCTGATTCAGAAAGTGATGGAACCAACCAGAGGGAAAAATATCCTGGATGTCGTGCTGATAAAACTAAATGAGCTCTATAGGAAAACTGAAGTAATAGATGGTATTAGTGATCATGAAGCTGTTTTTGTGGTAGTTAAAAATAAATGTGATAGAAAGGAAGGTCTTAAAAGTAGGACTGTTAGGCAGTACCATATGGCTGATAAAGCAGGCATGAGGCAGTTTCTAAAAAGTAGCTATGATCGGTGGTAAACGGTAAATAAAAATGTAAACAGACTCTGGGATGGGTTTAAAGATATTGTTGAGGAATGCGAAAACAGGTTTGTACCATTAAGGGTGGTAAGGAATGGTAAAGACCCACCTTATTATAATAGGGAAATAAAGAGACTAAGAAGGAGGTGCAGACTGGAAAGAAATAGAGTTAGAAATTGCTGTGGAAGTAAGGAGAAATTGAAGGAACTTACTAGAAAATTGAATCTAGCAAAGAAGGCAGCCAAGGATAACATGATGGCAAGCATAATTGGCAGTCATACGAATTTTAGTGAAAAATGGAAGGGTATGTATAGGTATTTTAAGGCAGAAACAGGTTCCAAGAAGGACATTCCAGGAATAATTAATGAACAAGGGGAGTGTGTATGTGATGATCTTCAAAAGGCAGAAGTATTCAGTCAGCAGTATGTAAAGATTGTTGGTTACAAGGATGATGTCGAGATAGAGGAGGAGACTAAGGCCAAAGAAGTAATAAAATTTACGTATGATAACAATGGCATTTACAATAACATACAAAAGTTGAAAACTAGAAAAGCGGCTGGAATTGATCAGACTTCTGGGGATATACTAAAGACAATGGGTTGGGATATAGTACCATATCTGAAGTACTTATTTGATTATTGTTTGGTCGGAGGAGCTATACCAGATGAATGGAGAGTTGCTATTGTAGCCCCGGTATATAAAGGAAAGGGTGATAGACATAAAGCTGAAAATTACAGGCCAGTAAGTTTGACATGCATTGTATGTAAGCTTTGGGAAGGCATACTTTCTGATTATATTAGACATGTGTGTGAAATTAATAACTGGTTCGATAGAAGGCAAT
Source organism: Anabrus simplex (assembly GCF_040414725.1). NCBI lineage: Eukaryota > Metazoa > Arthropoda > Insecta > Orthoptera > Tettigoniidae > Anabrus > Anabrus simplex. Next base: position 1,558,420,928 of record NC_090265.1, read on the forward strand.
TCGGTTTTAGGAAGGGTTATTCCACTGAAGCTCAACTTGTAGGATTCCAGTAAGATATAGCAGATATCTTGGATTCTGGAGGTCAAATGGACTGTATCGCGATTGACCTGTCTAAAGCATTTGATAGGGTGGATCATGGGAGACTACTGGCAAAAATGAGTGCAATTGGACTAGACAAAAGAGTGACTGAATGGATTGCTATATTTCTAGAAAACAGATCTCAGAGAATTAGAGTAGGCAAAGCTTTATCTGACCCTGTAATAATTAAGAGGGGAATTCCTCAAGGCAGTATTATCGGACCTTTATGTTTTCTTATATATATAAATGATATGAGTAAAGGAGTGGAATCGGAGGTAAGGCTTTTTGCGGATGATGTTATTCTCTATAGAGTGATAAATAAGTTACAAGACTGTCAGCAACTGCAACGTGACCTCGAAAATGTTGTGAGATGGACAGCAGGCAATGGTATGTTGATAAACGGGGCTAAAAGTCAGGTTGTGAGTTTTACAAATAGGAAAAGTCCTCTCAGTTTTAATTACTGCGTTGATGGGGTGAAAGTTCCTTTTGGGGATCATTGTAAGTATCTAGGTGTTAATATAAGGAAAGATCTTCACTGGGGTAATCACATAAATGGGATTGTAAATAAAGGGTACCGATCTCTGCACATGGTTATGAGGGTGTTTAGGGGTTGTAGTAAGGATGTAAAGGAGAGTGCATATAAGTCTCTGGTAAGACCCCAACTAGAGTATGGTTCCAGTGTATGGGACCCTCACCAGGATTACCTGATTCAAGAACTGGAAAAATCCAAAGAAAGGCAGCTCGATTTGTTCTGGGTGATTTCCGACAAAAGAGTAGCGTTACAAAAATGTTGCAATGTTTGGGTTGGGAAGAATTGAGAGAAAGAAGAAGAGCTGCTCGACTAAGTGGTATGTTCCGAGCTGTCAGCGGAGAGATGGCGTGGAATGACATTAGTAGACGAATATGTTTGAATGGCGTCTATAAAAGAAGGAAAGATCACAATATGAAGATAAAGTTGGAATTCAAGAGGACAAACTGGGGCAAATATTCATTTATAGGAAGGGGAGTTAGGGATTGGAATAACTTACCAAGGGAGATGTTCAATAAATTTCCAATTTCTTTGAAATCATTCAGGAAAAGGCTAGGAAAGCAACAGATAGGGAATCTGCCACCTGGGCGACTGCCCTACATGCAGATCAGTATTGATTGATTGATTGATTGATATCACATAGCAATGATTTCTCAGGAATGAAATGGAACCTCGTGAAGGTAACAAAGACATAGTTTGTAATTCCATAACCTCTAAATTAAACTGCATCCAAAAATTCACAAACCGGGCGAGTTGGCCGTGCACGTAGAGGCGCGCGGCTGTGAGCTTGCATCCGGAAGATAGTAGGTTCGAATCCCACTATCGGCAGCCCTGAAGGTGGTTTTCCGTAGTTTCCCATTTTCACACCAGGCAAATGCTGGGGCTGTACCTTAATTAAGGCCACGGCCGCTTCCTTCCAACTCCTAGGCCTTTCCTATCCCATCGTCGCCATAAGACCTATCTGTGTCGGTGCGACGTAAAGCCCCTAGCAAAAAAAAATTCACAATGAATGGAGGAATATTCTCTCGAGCTCCTATCATTAATCCTATCACTTTAATGACCTTAAATCCAAACTTATCTTTATAATAAATTATGGTCGGTTCATAGATAAGCTTCTTTTCCCTATCAACGTCTTCTGGCTGGTCTGTTGAGATTTCAAAACGAACTGTGGGGTCTATTATAAATCCCACACCCTCTGATTCCTTGTAGGCTATGATGTCAATTCTCCTACTGCTACCGTTATCGGCAAGTCCGGATACCTCTTCGGCGACCCTGCAATTTTTCTTTCTGAGGGAATTTGCTATAAAGGACCAAATCTTGTTATGCCTGACGTTCCACAGCATCTCTTCATGGGAGCCAGATCCCAAACCATGAGGAAGTGTTTCTATCTCTCTTCGGCAATGCCGGCAGAGGTTTCCGTTCTGGGACCTGCCAAGGAAGAGATCGAACAGCGCACACATTAGCAGTCATTCCCTCACGCCATTCGCCGACTGATAAACCAGTATGGTTTATATTGTTCAAATAGCGCCACACCTTTTCCTGTGTGAGGTAATTTGCACCATCTCTTGAATTCACGGTTTCTAAACTCTACTCTGATTTTGGAAGCCGAAAGTAAATGAGTACGTTTATCAAAAATGTGTTCTTAATTCTCTAACCCAAGCTCTGTGAGACATTTGTTGCTTTCTTTAATGACATCTCTTGTTGCAGATATATATGGGTTCCTTTCCAGTAAAGAAACGGCGTATGGATTTTAGTGCCGGGAGTGTCCGAGGACAAGTTCGGCTCGCCAGATGAAGGTCTTTCGATCTGACTCCCGTAGGCGACCTGCGCCTCGTGATGAGGGTGAAATGATGATAAAGACGACGCGTTCACCCAGCCCTTGTGCCAGCGAAATTAACCAATGAAGGTTAAAATTCCCGACTCTGCCGGGAATCGAACCCGGGACCCCTGTGAACAAAGGCCAGCACGCTAACCATTTAGTCATGGAGCCGGACTCCTTTCCAGTGCAAGCGATTTACAAGTATTGGTATGTTGTAGTTTAGATTCCCAAGATGCGCAAAAAAGACCAAGACTTTTAACAGTCTTTCAAGAATAAACCATGGCATCAGGTACGTCAGCTGGAAGTTGTATTATTTCTTCAGCCGCATTACTGATTAAGTTGTCTATGTTAGAAAGAATACATGTAGGAATCAGTTCTGGAGGAGTTATTTGGAAACGATATACAAGAGCTGGTGATACTGAAGAATTTAGTATCTGAAATGCCAAAGATACTCCAAGATAACGGATTTCTTCTCCATTTTTAAGGACTGGGATAACATGGGCATCAGATTTGTCTATTTTGTTTTGTAATTCTCTGAAATTTCTGTTTGAGTTTATGTACATTGCTTCATTAATATCATAAGAACTAATAAACACAGCTCCGCAAAAGAAAAAGGATTAAGTGATCCACGTTTCATCCTAAATATCGAAGAAACTCACAACTGCTTCCGGAGATTTTTTCAGAATAAAATTAATATAACTAAATCATACTGTGCTATTGATTATGATGCTTGTTGTTTAAAGAGGCCTAACATCTAGATCATCGGCCCAACTCATCACTATGTTCCTCGAGTTCTCCGAATAGGTGGTGATACTCGCATTAACAACTCCTGCACTTGTTTACTTCATGAACGCCAACTGTTTTCTGTATCAAAACTTTTTTTGTAGTAACAAAGTCTACGAGAAACAGTTTACAATCGTTGTTGCTCATCTCTGTCGATACTGTATACTGGCTGGCTCCCTGCTTTTACTGCGCGCTGCACCAGCTTGACTCAATACCAGCGACGAGGACGACCAACTATTCAACCAGCAAGAATGGCCATTAAAATATGTTTGCATGACTAATTACGTTAAACAGAATTTGGTTAGTCCCATCTGTCTTTTAGCACACGTCACAACATGATTTACAATGTCGCAAGTCTTTTTTTTTTTTTTTTTTTTTTTTTTTTTTGCTAGGGGCTTTACGTCGCACCGACACAGATAGGTCTTATGGCGACGATGGGATGGGAAAGGCCTAGGAGTTGGAAGGAAGTGGCCGTGGCCTTAATTAAGGTACAGCCCCAGCATTTGCCTGGTGTGAAAATGGGAAACCACGGAAAACCATCTTCAGGGCTGCCGATAGTGGGATTCGAACCTACTATCTCCCGGATGCAAGCTCACAGCCGCGCGCCTCTACGCGCACGGCCAACTCGCCCGGTTATATTTATCTCACTAATGCACGTGGTATACGCATTGTATTACTATACAGCACGTATACACTCGTTCCAAGTCGTAGGAATCTCTTCCTGCAGTTCACTGACGTATTTCACACGTTCACCGCCTTTGTGATCGCTTCTGCTGGTTATCTACGAACAAAACTTTCCGGAAAGGCGCGCAGTAGCACGGCATATCGAAAAGGCAGTGGAAACACAAAGTGAGACAGCTGGATATTGGCTTATATTGATATCAACATTTCTTCAGCTTGTTGTGTAATGAACGCCACGAAAGAAATGGAAAAGAATAAGAAAAGATCATGAGCTCCTAACTGGAATAGTACGGAAAACGTAAGCAATTGTAATTGAATCGGTGAGTTCCAAAATCCTTACATTTCAGGAGAAAGGAAAAAACTGTTTTGTAGCTAAAAGAAAGGTTTGATCAAAAAAGTTTATATTAGGCATTTATACAACACATAACTGCCTATTCAACTACAAAGTATGGAAATCATATTATGTACGGTTTTCAATATATACCATTTTTTATGTCAAGGAATAGGCCTATGTCCCTTTTTATACTCAAATTTGAGAAAATTCTTTGTAGAGGCAGATAATGTATAAAATAAACTTGCAATTTCAAAAGTCTAGTAAGCAGTAACACATTATTTCACAAAAAAATACTCCCAACTATCATTTCTTTTATAGTTATTCATTGTCATTCCGTCTCTTTAAAGTGTTTTACTTTACGAAATTCTAGCCTCCATAACCTCTAAATTGTGTATGTCTTCTATGCTTAAAATATCGTGAAGATCATCAACGTTATCGTCCATTCTTTCAATGTGTGTTCAATATTAAAGTCGAATATTTCAGCACGATTACTGCAGACAATAAATACCACGAAAATAAACTGCTCACTCGTTTCTTTTTCCGCTACTCGCTGGTATACAACGCTTATACAAGAAGGGGCCTGGTCTGTATAAGCAATTCAATGAATAACTATAACAGATGTATACACAGGAGTAACGAATTTCACATAAACGGTGTATAAACCTTGTATAAATGTTATGCACCGTTTATTAGTAAGACGGTAAATGATTTTTAATTGTATAATCACGCCTTACTTCTATTTAATTGTAATACGTGATTGTTGTTCCTTTGGTGAAAGTTTTATTGTATAGTATTGAATTAGAATCTCACAAAACTATTATTAGCGCACTTAAGTTGATAGGCTGCCGACCTTTATTTCTGTCTCGAAATTCGCTCAGAGAGCATAAAAACTTGCCTTTTTTGTAAGTTTTTTTTGCTAGGGGCTTTACGTCGCACCGACACAGATAGGTCTTATGGCGACGATGGGATAGGAAAGGCCTAGGAGTTGGAAGGAAGCGGCCGTGGCCTTAATTAAGGTACAGCCCCAGCATTTGCCTGGTGTGAAAATGGGAAACCACGAAAAACCATCTTCAGGGCTGCCGATAGTGGGATTCGAACCTACTATCTCCCGGATGCAAGCTCACAGCCGCGCGCCTCTACGCGCACGGCCAACTCGCCCGGTTGCAGGTTTTTCTTCAGTTTTTTATGTATATAACACCCACAGCTGTATCCCACAAACCCGGGTACTTTGTTGTCTGCACATTTTTTGCCTTCCTACTGCTAATTGCCAAGCGCCGCTACTGTCAAGCCCAGTACGCTTCAGTTGATGGACAACACCCAGTTAAACAATGCACATTATTAATTAAATTAGAATTGCGCACGTTCTTGGTCACTGCGAGCGCGGTCATACTCAGCGTGTTGCAAGACACCACAAGATAAGGTCTTCGATAGCTCAGTCCTTGAGAGCAACACGCTTTACTGTGCATGAAGACCATGGTCTATTCTAGTGGATAAAGGGAGTACTCGTTGGATTGACATCATGCCTACAACCCCCCTGTGGGTGGGGGCGGCAGAATAACACCCTGGGTATCCCCTGCCTGTCGTAAGAGGTGACTAAAAGGGTCCCCAGAGGCTCTTAACTTGGGAGTGTGGGTTGGCGACCTCGGGCCTTAGCTGAGTCCTGGCATTACTTCCACTTATGCCAGGCTCCTCACTTTCATCTATCCCATCCGACCTCCCTTGAACAACTCTTGTTCTTTTCCGACCCACACGGTATTAGAGCACTCGAGGCCTAGGGAGTCTTTCCTTTTCACGCCCTTCGTAGCCCTTGCCCTCCTTTGGCCGATATCTTCATTTTTCGAAGTGTTGGATCCCTTCCGTTTTTCCTCTCTGATTAGTGTTATATAAAGTATGGTTGCCTAGTTGTACTTCCTCTTAAAGCAGTAATCACCACTGCCACCACTCATACCTACAAGGACACCACAGGCTGCATAATAGTCCCAACAATCCGCTTCGAATCCTCTGCCAACCAGCCGGACGACAGTGATCAGTAAAAGAAACACATTCACGAGCCCACTATTTCGTTCCACAAAAAAGCTTATGACCTGCAAAAGATCGAAGCTATTGACCTGCTAGTTGGACCCACGGGACATTTCTTACATTATATCATGCTTTTCAACTTCTGAAATCGCTAGTGAAAGAAGTAGCGCTGACCGCTTTAAAGTCAATCAGAATTTTACATAACCACCTCCGCTGAAAATCTTTGTCGTTGTCGATTTATTTCTAATCTCTTGGACTTATTGCCATTGTTTTGTTCTACTTTGTCTTTTAGGCAATTCTCAACTAGAGGAAGTGTTTGCTAAATTTATTTAGTAAATATAATATATATAAATATAATATAGATTCCAGTTTTTAAATAAGCATACCAAATTCACTAAATGAGACTGAATGATGTAAGCTACTGACTTACCTGGGCATGTGATCAGTATTAATGACGATGACTGCTGTGGTGACCCAGGAGCTGATCACCAAAACCACCAGGGTGACCATTGCGGACTTTGGGAATCTGAAACGAAGACAGTAATTAATCACCAAGTTCTACTTATGTCTTCAGAGAAATCATATTTAACATTATTGTATTATATTTCCTGTCATAGTTCGCACTCATTGTCGCACTAGCACAATTATAAGAGCATACTTCTCTCAGAAAGAACTCAATGAAAGTGAGATGCCTCAAAAGAAGTGTTATACTGTATTGCAATGACTGGAAAAAATTGCCGAAATTTATCACTTATGTATTCGTTGACATGGTTGTTAGTAACTGCCAAGTTAAAATGAAGCCTATAAGGTTACTTACTTCCAGACTGATTGGTCAAACAGTGCCATTAGCTCTCTGTATTGTTGACTCTGTTCAAATATGGTAACCGAGTGTCATTAACATTGTCTTCTCACCCAGGCGGCCGCAGTTCGAAACCTGGATAATAAATTTGAGAAATAAAAGTCACGTCTCTGTGGTTCGGATTTCATTAATGAACAGCGCCTACAATACTGAGAACTAATGGCACTGTTTGACCAATCAGCCTTATATGCATTTTGCGGGTTACTGGAGGTTAGACTCCCGAACCCACCCCAACCCAATGGAATATTTACTTAAATAAAATAAACAGAAACTGACAATAAACTAAATAAACATGCATGGCGACATAATTGTAAGATCAACAGATCTGTTGAATCTATTTTCTAAGAAGCCTCGAAAGATGGATTTTAGATTGTAAACTAAACATAATGCCTTTGCTGGCAGGACCTAGTGTTTACAGTGCACTATGTCTTCTGGTATGGGCTAAAGCAATTTTGTTACTTTCATTGATCTGTCTCTGTCATATCCTTGGCTTTGACAATGTGAAAGTGACTGAGGTATAAGCGATGCTAGTAATGCCATTCCTTCTGCAGTCAGTCCCTGCTATCAATGGTGTGAAAATGTTGCTCATAGGGTCGGTTGGAGCATGCATTTCAGTGGGCTTGGCAGACTGATATGTAATTGCAACTTCTGGCTCGGTGAGGAAAGCAACGGGAAACTACCTCACTTCTCATTTCCCTGGTACGCCTCTTCAGTGATGCCTAGGCCATCTATGACAGCTGATGGCAGAGCTGTTGAGGGTCCAACCAGCCTTAGGGCTGAAGACTGAACATACATACATACATACAACTGAACATTAACTTACCATTCGCTGTAAAACTGTTGACCTTGATCGTATTGTGCTTGTTCTGTATTTTAATGTAAGAGTTTGTCCTGTACTGCAGTCTGAATAACAACATAAATCACTTACCTACAGTATGTATATATATGTGTTGTATGTTTAGTCCTCAGCCCGAAGGCTGGTTGGATCCTCAACAGTTCCGCCATCAGCTGTCATAGATGGCCTAGGCATCACTGAAGAGGCGTACTAGGGAAATGAGGAGTGAGGTAGTTTCCCGTTGCTTTCCTCACCGAGCCACAAGTTGCTATTACACATCAGTCTGCCAAGCCCACTGAAATGCATGCACCAACTGACCCTATGAGCAATATTTTCACACCATTCATAGCAGGGACTGGCTGCAGAAGGAATGGCATTACTAGCATTACTCATATATATATATATTTTTTTTTGGTAGTTGCTTTACGTCGCAGCGACACAGGTCTTATGGCGACGATGTGACAGGGAAGGGCTCTAGGAATGGGAAGGAAGCGGCCGTGGCCTTAATTAAGCATTTGCCTGGTGTGAAAATGAGAAACCACGGAAAACCATCTTCAAGGCTACAGACAGTGGGGTTCGAACCCACTATCTCCCGAATGCAAGCTCACAACTGCGCGCCCATAACCTCACGGCCAACTCGCTCATTTCCTTCGACCGACTATGAAAATTTACTTTCCGAACAGTGCTCTACTCTAAAGACGGCTGTTTATCTTCTTTGGAATTCACCACCTATGGCTCAGTAGTTCTCACTACGGGGGAAAGAAGATGGGAAGTGACTGAATAGAGATTGTAGACTTATCAAGATTCCGTCAGAAGTCTAAAAGAGCAACAGGATTCGGGTGTCTTCCGTGTAATGTTTGAGGCTCTAGTTTTAGAAGCGTTCCCTGGGCAACCGTGATTCACAACCTAATCTATCCACTCCAGGAGCACTACACTAAATTACCTTCACATACCAATCAATCAATCACTCCTCATCTGCATTTAGGGCAGTCGCCCAGGTGGCAGATTCCCTATCTGTTTTTTTCCTAGCCTTTTCTTAAATGATTTCAAAGAAGTTAAAACAAGAGGGTGCATTGGTGAAACTAAAGTAGAAAGGGAGAGAGACACACCTGTACTGGCTCAGTCCGGTGGTATTTGGAGGTGCTCAAATACGTCAGTCTCGTGTCGGTAGATTTACTGGCACGTAAAAGAACTCTTGCGGGACTAAATTCCAGCACCTGGGCGTCTCCAAAAACCGTAAAAGTAGTTAGCAGAACGTAAAGCAAATAACATTATTATTATTATCATTATTATTATTATTATTATTATTATTATTATTATTATTATTATTATTATTATTATTATTATTATTATTATTATTATTGAGACACACCTGTCCAATAACCTGTGTCAAGTAGTTGCCGTACTAGAGTGTGTTTGTATTTGCCAGGAGCTATTACTGGGAAGGAAGTTCTGTACGGCAGGTTAGAAGTGAAGTGAGGAAACACGTATAGGATGGCGAAGAGCGGTATGTTACCCCAGTGGTGGCGGTAAGGACCCCGCAGACTCCGCGGGGCGGGGGGGCCTATGGCTTGTGAGGGTCTGTAGCTGAAGAGTGGTTTTACATATTGATAAAGCTACAGCACACAACACAATATTATTTGTATTACAGAGGGTTATTCCAAATTTAGGCCGTCGTAGTTGCAGACATTCTTTCGTCAATAAGAGTACGGTAGTTATTTCTGAAAGAATGTGGGTTTCCCAACCTATTCCAACAATAACCATCCCTTGCTGCCACTCACAACAATCAACAAGGCTTTTGAAGTAATTAGCAGTTCCGAGAACGCAGTAGTCAGCGAAGATGCGATAACACTTATCTGAAGTTTCGAGCCTGTTTAAAACTCTCGGCACCCAGTACAGGTAAGTAAGCCCTACGATGGACGCTTGAATAGTAAATAGTAGTAAATTATTTGGTCCTAGGAACGAGATTACTTCTTAATATTGTGACGGTCACCGTGTTTTGTTTACTACATTTGGAATATGCATTTCTTGTGTTCGTACCATATTACCGTATTATTTTAATTCCTTCGGATTTGAAAACTAAATTGTGCAACTTATTGTTGTTATTATTATCATTATTATTATCGTCGTTCATTGCTGTTCATTGTAATAATATATAACATTGTACTACGAAATAAACTTGTAACTTTCCTTATCAGAGAACGAGGGGTCCCTTTTTAATTATTGTGGGTAGGGGTGGGGGCGAGCTTTTTAGCGCCGCTACTGTGTTACCCCACAGATCTGTTCAGACATTGATTGCATCTTGTTCCAACCCTTGTGACTGGGAGTATAGGTGAAATACATCCGTGGTGTGCCCTGTCAAACGTAAGAAGCGACTGAAAAGGTTGACTCCTCTGACAGGCTCTCAACTTGCGTGAGTATGTGTGAGTGTGTTGCTGTTTCACGCTTTTCATTGTCGTTCGCTCTGTGTGACAATACCGTTATTCTTCGAAGGATCAGACCTCATCCTCTTCATCTTTCTAATAAGAGTTAAAGGTATCACAATCCCGCTGTACTCCTCCTTAAATCCTCCTGTGGGTGGGGGCGGTAGAATAGCACCCACGGTATTCCCTGCCTGTCGTAAGAGGCGACTAAAAGAGGACTCAGGGGCTCTGAACTTTGGAGCGTGGGTTGTCGACCACGGGGCCCTCAGCTGACTCCTGGCATTGCTTCCACTTACTTGTGCCGCACTCCTCACTTTCATCTATCCTATCCGACCTCCCTTGGTCAACTCTTGTTCTTTTCAGACCCCGACGGTATTACGTATGGAGGTCTAGGGTGTCTTTAATTTTCACGCCCTTGGTGCCCTTGTCTTCCTTTGGCCAACACCTTCATTTTTCGAAGTGTCGGACCCCTTCAATATTTTCTCTCTGATTAGTGTTATAAAGAGGATGGTTGCCTAGTTGTACTCTTAAAACAACAATCACCACCACCATCATCCTTAAACCGGACGAGTGGCTGCGCGTTTTGGGTCACGTAGCTGTCAGCTTGCATTTGGGAGATAATGAGTTTGAACCCTACTGTTGACAGCCCTGAATATGGTTTTCCATGGTTTCTCATTTCCACACCAGGCAAATGCTGGTTTCCTTCTCACTCCTATCCCATCGTCGCCACAAGATCTGTCTGTGTCGGTTCGACGTAAAGCAAATATTGTAAAACTCCTCCTTAAGACAATAATCGCAATGACCAAGTACAAGAGTAGGAATTTACTCACCGAACTGAGATGAGGAGCAAGACTACAGCCAAGGCATAGAACTGGGTATCATTGGCGAGATACCAGCTCCAGATCATACACTGGAACATAAAACAGAGCACAACAATAGCATTGAACATCCCATGCATTCCTTTTAGTTATTTTCCAGTTCAACTTAATGTATTTTAACTTATTGTCATAATGTACTGTAGTATGTTGATCTTCTCTTGAAGCTATAGCAGAGGAACTCCAAATCTAGACTTAATGTGATGCCTCCACGAGGTTGATCCTGGGCTTTGTGAGCCAATGTCTACTTGATTCCCCTCGTCTAAACTTCTTCTTCCTCATTTCCGGCAGTGGCGTTTTCTCGGGTTGTGCAAGTTCTGCCAACGTCCAAATAAAACCGCAAGACAAATAATCAATTTCTTTTAAAATGTAATATTACATTATACTGTGTTTTTCCTTCATTATCGTTCCTTGTTCCGCTCCATATATTGTACTTACTCTCAACGCCGTCCGGAACCATCTACCAGTCTACCACGCACTGGAGATGAGCAAAAAATAACACATTTATTTTGGAACTGTTCCGGGCTCGGAACTGATCTATAAACGAACAGTACGCTGGAACATGCTGTTCCGAAAGAAGTGTTCCGTGTCGCGTGCACTCCAGCGAGATTGGTCTAGCAGCATCCTGTTCCGAAAGAACAGTGTTCCATTTCGCCTGCACTCGGCGGGATTGGTCTAGCAACACGCTGTTCTGAAAGAACAGTGTTACATTTCGCCTGCACTCGGCGGGATTGGTCTAGCAACACGCTGCTCCGAAAGAACAGTGTTCCGTGTCGCGTGCACTCCAGCGAGATTGGTCTAGCAACACGCTGCTCCGAAAGAACAGTGTTCCGTGTCGCGTGCACTCCAGCGAGATTGGTCTAGCAACACGCTGTTCCGAAAGAACAGTGTTCCGTTTCGCCTGCACTCGGCGGGATTGGTCTAGCAACACGCTGTTCTGAAAGAACAGTGTTCCGTGTCGCGTGCACTTCAGCGAGATTGGTCTAGCAACATCCTGTTCCGAAAGAACAGTGTTCCGTTTCGCCTGCACTCGGCGGGATTGGTCTAGCAACACGCTGTTCTGAAAGAACAGTGTTCCGTGTCGCGTGCACTCCAGCGAGATTGGTCTAGCAACATCCTGTTCCGAAAGAACAGTGTTCCGTTTCGCCTGCACTCGGCGGGATTGGTCTAGCAACACGCTGTTCCGAAAGAACTGTGTTCCATGTCGCCTGCACTCGGCGGGATTGGTCTCGCAACAGCAGTGAGGAATCAACTTTCGAATTAGCGTTTATGAGGTTCATTGATATTTTCTAATTTCCCACTGCCTAAACCTTGGACTGTTATTTTGGAACTGTTATTCGGAACATAGTATTTTTTTCGAACAGGAACTACCGGAACTGCTCCAGAAAAAGAGCAACTTCGCCCATCTCTACCACGCACTAAGGCGTTGGTTCTGTTTCCAGCGACTCGGTAGCTTCACTCCCTGGAATTGCGCATGCGCACATACGCTTTCAGTCACTTGCCTCGTGCTGAGTTCGTACTTGCTAGAGGCGGCAAACTATCGATAGTAATCGCCATCGATATTTTCCGATAGTATGAGCTCTACTATCGATAGTAATCGATAGTTTTCAAAAAGTGGAACGAATCATATCATTATGCATGAAAATAGGACATTCACTGAACATAATCCACAAAAAAAATTCAGTAGAAATTACAACTATTTCATGCTATTTAATTTCAGAAATTCAAATAGGAATCACTCATAAATCTCTTTAATGGCACTTCCGAGACATTCTCGAGCTGCACGCGCTTGCCCATAACTTTACCGCCCGAGAAATTCTCGTTCAGCTGCAGTGTTCATTTGCGATCGCCCGACATTTTCTTGGGTATAGTAATATCTTTGGGAAAATGTTTTACAGCATTCTGAACGGATGGCAGGAGAGTTTTCAGTTACTTTCGTGAAGCCTATGGCCTAAAATTTGCCTTATCTTCTTATACAATCTCTTGACTCACCGGCTGACAAGGTAAACAGAAATGGCGAGCGCGAAAAGGAAGAAATGTTTGTCTGATGACAAAATAAGTGACTCGCCTACATCAAAGATGTAGGCCTATCTCTAAATGATATTGGTAATTCTGATAGTAGTAATAACACCGAGCTCGATAGCTGCAGTCGCTTAAGTGCGGCCGGTATCCAGTATTCGGGAGAAAGTAGGTTCGAACCCCACTGTCGGCAGCCCTGGAGATGGTTTTCCGTGGTTTCCCATTTTTACACCAGGCACATGCTGGGGCTGTACCTTAATTAAGGCCACGGCCGCTTCTTTCCCACTCCTAGCCCTCTCCTGTCCCATCGTCGCCTTAAGACCTATCTGTGTCGGTGCGACGTAAAGCAACTTGCAAAAAGAATAAATAAATAAATAGTAATAATGATTTTTCTCATGATGACCTGGTATTTCTAATGAATGTGAGGAAGATATTTTGTCGGAAACAATGGTGATGTAGCACATACATTCGTGTGGAAACAATGTAATATTGTAAATACTGAACGATCTAATATCATTCCATTTACGGATATTCTGGTGTAGGGGTTCTATTACAGTATTCCACACTCATTGCACTTAGCTAACTTTTCATCCTCACTACGCCTGAATCACTTCCAAACGTCAGGTATCTTCCTTTTTGGGCATCTATATATGAAGTTCACAATTTTAAACCAGTATATTAAAGTTACTACCAAACAGTGAAACATCTGTACAATTTCTGTTAGTGAGAAAAATAAGTCAATTACGGAAAAAAACTATCGTTGACTATCGATAGTAGGCAACTGACTATCGATGTCAGACGATAGTGGTCGCTATCGATAACTATCGATAGCACTATCGATAGTTTTCCGCCTCTAGTACTTGCTAAATCTGACCAAAGCGTTGTTTCAATTTCCAACGCTTTGTGTTGATGTTTGTTTTCGAGTTTCGCACGAGTGCTTAGGCAACCAAGTCGGAGGTTTAAATGCTTTAATATAGGTGGTGAAAGCATAGTAAAACAATTATTAAGCAGTACCTTCTTACAGTGAAAAGAAACAAGTGATTGAAAGTGGCCGATGTTGCCCAACCATTTTCAGGACTGCCGACAGTGGTTTGTTATTTTTCTGTACCGGTACTTTAGTCTTGCAATATTATATTATTACAGTATATAAAAGTTTACAATGGTGAAGTGACTGAAATGGTCAAAGTACGTATTTTACCATTGAAAGAAAATCATTATTTTCTGGAGACTCTTTTTCCTCCATCTCTTTCTATTGCTAGGGAAACAACAGAATCTGCCACCTGGGCGACTGCCCTAAATGCAGATCAGTATTGATCAGTGTATTGATCAGTATTACATGAATTAATTTTGTGATCTGAATAATTTGGTAAAAGAAATAAGGGAGGGGGAATGTGCGGACTTATATTTAATTTATTTCCATCTCTAACAACGCCTGGACTTATGGCCCAAAAAACGCCGCTGATTTCCAGAATGTTAGATACATGAGACTGAGACATTAGAAATTTCTTATTTCCCGCCCTTCGTTATCTTCCCATCCGTCTAACTTCATGTTTCATTCTTGTTCAGTCGTTTGAATGCTTGGATTACAGCACTTCTTTGCTTCATTTGAATATGGACCGTCACTGTTTTGAGGAAGTTAATTTCTTGTAATGAGTCAACCGAGTGACTCAGGTGGCAGAGCGCTGGTCTACTTAGCCCAAGCTGGCAAATTCGATCCCGCTCAGTCCGGCGGTATTTTAAGATGGTCAGACAAGCCAATCTAGTGTCACTAGATTATCCGGTACGCAAAACCGAAAAATGAGTTAGTGGGACGTAAAGCATATTATATTATAGGCCTATTATATTATATTATATTATATTATATTATATTATATTATATTATAAAGGTAAGGGTTATTCTGCCCGAAGGCAGGTCCGAACCTCCGCAGAGGTGTTCCTGAGCCGGAGTTTACGTGCGGTAGGGTGGCCAGTTTCTTTCCGCTCCTCCATTTCCTTACCCCCCACCAACAGCGCGTGGCAACCCATCCAACTCCTGACCACGCCCAATGTTGCTTAACTTCGGAGATCTCACGGCATCCGGTGTTTCAACACGGCTACGGCAGTTGGCATATTATATTATATTATATTATATTATATTATATTATATTATATTATATTATATTATATTATATTATATTATGCAGAGGTTTGTCCCCAGTCTTCCTCTGTGAGGATCAGTTCAGTTACAAGCTTGTAGTTTTTCGTGACTGTTGATATTGTGATCATAACCACGGGACATCCACTTCTACGTGCATCCCGAAACGGAGGGACGTTACTTTTCATTTCAGAATTCCCACATGCATTGGCCGGAGTTCGAGCTGCGTCCTTCTTGATAAGAAGTCAGTGATACCAGTCACCACCATCACAGAAATTCGGGAAAGATCCACACTTGGTACAGCCGGTGTCATTGTCAAGATTGAAACCTAGTATGTCTGAACGTCGGAGCTTCGCAGTCCTACTGCGAAGTTTTATTTTAGATCAGATGGAGTGAAATGATTTGTTACGGGTCACAAACAGCTTTCTTGGATAACCAGATGGTTGAGATAACGAGATAACGAGATGGCCATGAAAAATGCCCCATTTGCCGCCGTTCGTTATCTTTCTATCTGTCTAGCCGATGTCCTCATTTTCCGGTTTATTCAATCGTTTGAATGAAGAACGATACACAGATCCTACCGACTACTGCAACGACTACATCTACGTCTCTTAAAATCTTCCAGTTAGCCAATCAGAAATTGCTACGTTTTTTTTCTTCTTGTCTGCCTTATCCAAGAAGCACTTCCCAGCAGTTCCCAACTCTGCCAGAAATTTAGACTTCGCACGAAGATTTGGTACTACCACCTTTATGAAGATTCGCAAAATTAAATGATGATTGTGTGGGTAGACAACCTCCACGTATAGCAGGGCCTCTCAGAGTGAGGTGCGGGCACTGTGCACTGTGCAAAAGACGACTTCGCTTGGTTGACCAGAGTGCAGACCCCCACTCCTCGATTTGGAGCAATAGCGCTGTCTCTCTCCTTCCTCACGCCTCTCTCGCTCGCTCCGCCTGTCTCCCTCTTCCTCACTTGCTCCGTAGCGCTCCACATCCGAGCCGAGTTGAACCGAGTTGAGCCGAGCTTAGCCGAGTAGCCCAGAGACGAAGCGTTGGACCGAGGCGAACCGAGCGGGACCGATGCACAGTGCACGGAGCTCTTGCGCCTCGATTTGCACGCGTGAGATTTTGGGCGTTTGAGAGGCCCTGACGTATAGCTTGCTTGCTCTACCTCGGTATGTTTCAGCATCGTTAACTTAAATCTGACTCATTTCATCCTTCAGCACTAAGATGAATGAACCAATCGTAGTTAAATTCAAGGAAAAAGAAAACCCATCAGGCATTCATCTGAAATGTTAAAAGTCCAGCCTGTACTTACTGAACACAAAAATTGAACATTATTTATCTTTATCTCTTTTAGTGAAATTACTTTTCTTTCCTGGCGTTCTGTAGCCTTACAGCTAGCTGCTGTTTTCCAGCGGCATCTGGTTCGATGCTTGGCTCTTCCACTGACCTGGAACGGAATTCACTCAATTCCTTTGAAATTCTGACATGTACAGTGGCGAGATCCGTCACTCTGACTATGTATTTTCAGGAAGCTAAGAAGGTATGAGGCTGCAAAAAACTTAAAGTTATAATTTAAAAACTCATTTGCTTGTAGTCTTACCATGTCACTGACGGGGAAGAGAGTGTTCAGGAAGAGAAGATTGCGCCACCAGAAACTTGGGCAGTTGCTGCTGTCTCGTGTCGGCGACTCCAGAACGGAATTATGTTCGAACCATGTGGAGGAGAGCTGGGCCGCCAGCATCGCCACAACATACGGTGGGATAAGCCTGTGAACATATGACAGACATCCTTTAACACAAAACACTAAAACAACTTTACGATTTTTAAATTTATTTTTACGATTTGCTTTTATGTGGTACCAACACCGATAGGTTTTATGGCGATGATGGGCTAGGAGTGGGAAGGAAGTAGCCGTGGCCTTAATTAAGATACAGCCCCGCATTTGCCTGATGTGCAAATGGGAAACCACGGAAACCCACCTACAGGGCTGCCGACATTGAGGTTCGAACTCACTATCTCTCGAATACAAGCTCACATCTGCGCGACCCTAACCGCACGGCCAATTCTGTCGGTACTAAAACACCTTCCTTTCTTCCTCAGTCCCTTTTTAACCCTCTAATCTTCTCGATTCCTTCCAATAGTATATCCTTCTTCCTCTCCTTCCAAATGTTTGTTCGTTATTATACGCATTCTTACATCGGATCTCGAAACATAATCATTACAAATGGTAACATAGATTCTTGATTGAGAGGTAAGGTATTGTATGGAAGTACAGTACAGTATCGTCAGATGTTCAAGTCAAATACCAAAATATTAGCCGTTCAGAACACGGTGAAGCAGAGACATGAGGTACTGAGTACGCACAGGACGAAGACAACGCTGTATGTAACCTGAACACAACACACAGTAAGATGAAATTTCATTAGTACACGTCTCCTGATGAAGCAAGGAGTTGCAATAAAGACCATAATATTATCCTTGCAACATGGGTATGTAGGCCTATTTAAAATATTCGCCAAGTGGACTGTCACTTCAAAGGAAGCTGACAGTAAAGTCTCGACGGCGCACCGGCCACCAGCGCAGCGTCTTCGAGATGTGAGGCAATACAACTGTAGACTCCATGTCACACTCGAACGAAACGCCGGTAATTTATTTGACGACTGAAAAGTCTAAAGAATTTGAATACTTATATAATATTCGAAGTCGGTGAACTGAAATTACGGTTTTCTCCTGAAAACGTATATTTATATAAAAATCAAATGCAGGCATTTATAGAAAGTGGAAGTACATATCTCCCCTAGTGCACCGTCGCTGCAGGTGCTTCAAAGGAGACTTGCAGTGGTGTATCAACGGTTTTCTATTCTTCTGCGCTAAGACAAATACCGCGACAGTTCATAGTATAGGCCACGGCCGCCAACCCTTTCACCTTCTCCGCACATCTTCATCTCTCCCGGGCCACAGAGAGGGCGTTACCCTCGAGGTGGCCCGCCTCTCCCTTCAGGGGAGGAATGAAAACATGCATTCGATTAGGTGTCTCAACGGCGTACTCGCCGTTAGTGTCTTGATAAGGCGCGGCCAGACAATTGACGAGCCCGCTGCCACACCGAATTTAAACGCAGGTAATTTCACTATTGAAAAAGTCTAAAGAGCTCGAATATTCATGAAATGTTCTTCAAAAGTTATTTGAATCATGTGGGGAACACTGAACTTGCATAATGCGTAAATCTTCAGGTTATAACTAGATCAACTACCTCCAAGAAGAGATACAGTAGTCTCCCGAGACATTTTCAACAAGGATCATAGCATATGCAATAACGTGTTTTGTAAATGTTTTACGAGGTTGTCTTTCGTCCAGTTAGCACCGCGTAGAGTTATGTACAGTTACATGTGCAGTTACAGTAACGTAGAAAATACAGTTTCAATCGCATTCCTTTGTAAACATAAAATATTAAAAGGTACCGTAAAACAATAACCGTTAATTATACAGAGTGTAACTAATAAATAATTTAATTTCGTGTGGCTATTTCTAGCCGATTGCAACCCTTGTAAGGCAGACCCTCCGAGAAGGGTGGGCGGCATCTGCCATGTATAGGTAACTGCGTGTCATTGTGGTGGAGGATAGTGTTATGTGTGGTGTTTGAGTTGCAGGGATGTTGAGAACAGCACAAACACCCAGCCCCCGGGCCATTGGAATTAACCAATGAAGGTTAAAATCCCCGACCCGGTCAGGAATCGAACCCGGGATCCTCTGAACCGAAAGGGTGTAACTAAATATGTGGGAAAGTCCTGGGGATTCGGTAGAGCATCTGACAACAAGCAGAACATGTCCTGTAAACATGCGGTTTATTTGCTTTAGTTTCCGTGTTACAGGCATTGTTTGTTGTGTACATAACACAGACCACTTCACTATGAAGGTTGGTCATTTGTGTAGGACACACAGGCCACTTGTACGTTTCGTCCCTATTCAAGTCTGTGTGCATTTGTTTTGCATTCAAAGCCACGGGATGTCAGTTGCTTAGCAACGTAAACACTTCCACAGAGGTCATAAGCTAGAGTGGAGTGATACGTGTTGTCAATTGTTATTGAGTGCACATACAGTACAAGTCGTGATACAATGGGGTACTCGAATCAGGAAATGATAAACATGCACCTTCTGTATGGACGGGCTCTGGGTAACACAAATGAAGCACGGCGTTTTATGCGGAACACTTTCCTTAATAGACGTTTACCGAATAACAAGACGTTCCAAAGAATACATGAGCGTTTTTGCGAAACAGGCTCGTTTAGCAGACGTGTTGCTGATAATGGACGACCTAGGAGCACAAGATCACCTGATACAGAGAAACGAGTTCTCAACCATATTGAAGAAAATAGCAGGATCAGCACCAGGCAATTAGCGGCAGGGATGGATGCGGGTCATATGACAGTGTAGAGGATTCTACGAGAACAACTCCTTTACCCATATCACCTTCAAAGAGTCCAAGGTCTTAGTGCAGCTGACTTTCCACCCAGAGCAGCATTTTGTACTTACTGTAGTTACGACAGATGTGTGTTCAGGAGCAACATTTCCTCTCTGCTATTCGGTTTACCGACGAAGCGAAGTTTACCAGAAATGGAGTGCAGAACTTTCACAATACGCATGTCTGGGCGTATGAAAATCCCAGAGTAATTGTGCAAACCAGACATCAACAACAGTTCAGTATTAATGTTTGAGCTGGAATTAATTGGTCCTTTCATTTTACCGGGAACATTGACAGAAGCGTCATACTGCGCTTTTTTTTAACTAATTATTTACCTGGTTTGTTGGAAAACGTTCCATTGGATTTAATTCAGCGCATGGGGTTCATGCACGATGGACTACCACCTCATTTTGTTCTTGCTGCTAGAGCAATTTTACATCAGCGATTTCCAAACAAATGGATAGAGCGTCAAGGACTGACACCATGTCCTGCTCGTTCTCTCGATCTCAGTCCGTTAGACTTCTGCTTATGGGGTCATTTGAAGGTCATTGTGTATGCCACACCTATTCATAACGTGGAAATGCTGCGTCAGCGAATAGAGTAAGGGTGTCAGCAGATACGACAGGCGTCTGGAATATGGGAACGAGTGATACAGTCAATGATGAGGCGCATATACCCTTACATTATAGCTCGTGGTAGTCATTTTGAGCACCTTCTGTAGAGAACAGAGTAGTAAATTACACTTTATCAACACAAATGGTCAACCTACATTGTGAAGTGGTCTGTGTTATGTACACCACAAGCAATGCCTGTAACACGGAAACGAAAGCAAATAAACCATATGCTTACAGGACATGTTCTGCTTGTTGTCAGGTCCTCTATCGAATCCCCGGAGCTTCTCCACATATTTAGTTACACCCTGTATTTTGTTCGAAACACGAACACGACGAGAATCTTTCACGAAGTGTTTCACGGTAAGAGTGTTGCAGACCTTAACGTCAATGCTTATAAAATATATAACGTTGTTTTCCAGGCATGGACAGCAGCCATTCTGGCACTTCCTCAAATTCTAAGGAAGTATTAAACGTGCCGGTCTGAGTGGCTCAGACGATTGAGCACTGTCCTTCTGAACCCAAATTGGTAGGTTTGATCCCGACTTAGTCCGGCGCTCAAATACACCAGGCCCGTGTCGGTAGAATTACCGGCTCGTACGAAAACATCTATAAGGCGAAATTACGGCACCTCGGTGTCTCCGAAAATAATAAGAGTAGTTAATGGGACACAAAACAAATACGTACAATTTATTTCTAACATAAATTTATGAAGGTATTCATTAAATTTCCGTTCACAGAAAATTATAGATTAACAGGACTGTCACTAACTGGCAGTTGTTGTTTAGAATCTAAGAAAAACGTGGTTATCACTCTTGTAAACTTAAAAACTTTTACCGATATAAAATAGATCTAGTGATTTGTTAACGAAGGTTTTAATGGTTTATGGAAAGCCGTGTCCATAACCACTATCTCATTTTCCATATCATAGATACTTCCTCTCTTACCATGCCATTTCAAGAATACCACCTCATTTACATTAACTTAGGAAAATATCTGAAATAGGTAAGGGAATATTCGTAATAGAGAGTGTAAATTAAAATAAACATAGGAGAAATTAATTAATGAATTGTGTGTGTTAAAGTGACCTTACCTGAGGATACGATAAGAGAAAACTCCAATGAACTGCATGAAACTAGTCATGAATCCAGCATCATTATCATGACGATTTTCTGCCTTCGAGGAGAGTTTCAGGAACAGATAGCACACCAGTAAACCACTGGAACAATAATAGCAGGTCAATGAGAAATTAATAATAATAATAATAATAATAATAATAATAATAATAATAATAATTGCATTGGGATCAGTAATTTAGGCTGGTGGGAAATTGAGAGAGGAACAAATGGAGGCAGGAGAACACTTGGAACACTATAATCAGTATTATGGAGAAGAAACATTTTAAATAAGACAAAGCAACTCATCTACAATTCCATAGTGGCAGGGTACTTAGCTGTGTGGAACAGATACATGCATGATAAACATACAACAAGCAAATCAATTATGAGCCGCAGAGAAGGACGCAGTTGCTGATATCTCGCGTCGGCGATTCCAGCACGGAATTGTGTTTGAACAGCGTGGAGGAGAGTTGCCACAACGTACAGTAGGATGAGTCTGAGAACATATCATCCGGTGACAAAACCATGTCTATAGCTGGAAAAGAATTTGAGGCTGATTTTGGGTGATGCTGGCCCCGAATTGTTGTTCATGCACCATTTTATCCGTCGATATAGTGTTACCGTTGTCGACGACTTCGTTGTCAGTGAGAATATTGCTCAAACGGAAAGGCCAGCCTGGTCACCTGATCTGAATCCTATCGAACATGTGTGTGATACCTTAGATCGACGTATAGCAGACCGTTGTCCTCCTCCCAGAAAGTGGTGGCGGTGGTTTATTTTGAGAGGAAGTACAACCAGCTAATGATCCTCTCTGAACAAATTAAATTGGAGACAAAAATTAAAGCTACGGCAGCTACATTATTCTGGATGAATATTGTTTGCTGTTCACTGCACGCAACACTATGGATCAGTATGGATCATCTAACGATTGTCATGACACCCTGTGTTAACTGGAGCTTTGGCATATTGCTACATCTTTCTTGGCATCCTTCCCTAATCTTTTCACCAAGTTATCTCGTTTCTTAGGACTGACAACTCTTCCTCTAATGTGTCTTTCTACCTCTTTATTTAGTGCCTGTGAAACACATTCCTTGAAATATACCCTCACATATTTTTCTTCAGTTTTCTAAGGCGCATCTCTGTGCTTTCCTTCCTTTCTTCAATTTCTTCAATCTCAGTCCTCATTGCGTGACCACGAAGTTGTGTGTAGCAAATCACATCTGCTCTTGGGAAAGTCTTCCAGTACAACACCTGATTTCTGAATTTCTGCCTAACCACAACGAAACTATCTGGTCCTAAGGAGTGACATAAAAGGTGGCCAGATTGGCTCTCAACTGAGATGATCACTGAGCCCATAGATGAGCCTGGCATTGCATCTACTTTAAGCGTTCCTTTTCGACTTGCGTTGTTTAAATTCTCTTCTCTTCTGATACCGACGTCAATAGGGAGTCTTTCCTTCTCACGCTCTTCGTGGACATTCCCTTTCTTTCGCCACTACTTTCATCCTTCGTAGGCTGCATCTCTTCTCTTTCCTCTTCTGATCAGAATTAAGAGAGGAAGGTTATCTAGACGTAGTTATCGCACTTCTTCTCCTTCCTCGGGTACAGTTTCCACACACAAGGTTGGCGACCAACTTGGAATATGTTATTCTTATTTTTTGCTATTTTGCTGTATGGCGGGTATCAAAGGTTCCGCACCCAGGATAATCTTCTCCGCCCACGTCATTGTTTTTCTTCTATCTTGTCCTCTATTATCAGTTGTATCAGACTATTTTTCTGAAGATATGCCCAGTATAGGCTGCGTGGCATGATTTCCTGCCACGACGGTGTATCTCCTCGCTGCTGACCTGATCTAACTATGGTATCTTCCACATTTTGTGATACATTCAAGAGGCAATTAATTTGGGTAGCCTTTAGTGTCCATCAACTGACACCACAAAACAACACTCTTCACAGCACGCTAGAGGTCACGGCTAATTTCAGAAACACACTTATTTCAATGCCAATTCTCATTTTGATTTCTACATATGGATTCCATTCTTGTGTTCGCCAGCATTCTACGTACTTGAAATGTGCCAGCCTTGCAAACGTATTTGTGTTCAGTATTGGTAAGTTTCAGGGCCTGCCTGGCCGAGGCGGAGGGGGCGTGTTGGGTTCACCCGTAAGGACGTGGGTTTGATTCCCCGTCAGGACGTCGAGAAAACGTAAGAAACGACATGTCCACTTCCGCAGGTGCATACGCCCCTAGGTTCACTCAGCCTTCACCAAAAATGAGTACCACGTTTATTCCTGGAGGCAAAGGCGGCCGAGCGTAGAGCCAACCACTTCACCCCACCAACTGCCGAGGTTTCGGGCAGTGGAAGCCTGTACATTCCACCCTCCAAAGGCCTTGGCCCTGTACGGAGATGACTTTGTTTTCTTCTTTTCTTGGTAATATTCTGCTTAAAATGAATTTTGTTTTTCTAATATTTATTTTAAGGCCAAACTCCTTGTAGGCCCTATACATTGATGCTGTTTATAAGGAACTGAAGGTTTTTTAAATCGTCAGGTATACTGGATGGTGTTTATTTTGCTACCAGTTGATCACGGTTTCTCCATTAACTTCATCAAACCGGGCGAGTTTTTTTTTTTCTTTTGCTAGTTGCTTTACGTCGCACCAACACAGATAGGTCTTATGGCGACGATGGGACAGGGAAGGGCTAGGAGTGGGAAGGAAGCGGCCGTGGCCTTAATTAAGGTATAGCCCCAGCATTTGCCTGGTGTGAAAATGGGAAACCACGGAAAACCATTTTCAGGGCTGCTGACAGTGGGGTTCGAACCTACTATCTCCCAAATATTGGATACTGGCCGCACTTAAGCGACTGCAGCTATCGAGCTCGGTCCAATATGTTTCAGCTGATGTATAAAGATATCGTGTTTAAATTGTCGAAAGTTCTCCCATAATAAATGAAGCAAGCAAGTACAGTTTGTTGTTGGGCAAGACATATTTGAACTTAAGCCTGGATAGTGCCAAGACCGTATCTCAACGCAAACACAGTTTCACTGACGTTTTCTTCTATTTTTCTCCGTAACCGAGAGTGTACATTTTTATCTAGTTTTGCTAATACTTGAAATAATAATCATCATCACCATGTGTTCGGATATCCCCATCGCTCACATAGAACCTTGAGTGCCTTAGTCTGCCAAGACGACTGCTGCCCAGCCAGGTGGCCTGGATGCATGGAGTATCCTCAGGCACATTATTTGGCTTTCGTGACTGGGACCACTACCTCTGATTAGTTCCTCAGCTGGTATCACGAGGCTGAATGAACCCCGTCCCAGCCCACAGTGTCGATCAGGCCGCGAATCGAACACGGGGCCTCTAGGCAAGAGGCAGACACACAACACTTCCCGACGGGTCAGACGCGTAAGGGTGTGGTGACACTGAAATAAGTGATATGCGTATCAGTCGTCGAAAAATGCGATAATATGTCACAGCATTCCACAGAACACAATAGGTAATAATTATAAATAGAAGAAGAAGAAGTCGTATATCCTCAACTACTGTGTGCAATCTGACGTCACTTAGGCTGTCTACGTGTCAATTTCGAAGTTCTTTTTTAATCTGCCAGATGGCAGATAAGCGGATCTCTGTAGCACCCACTTTTAATTAATTTTATGGGGTACACACCAGGTGTGTCACCAGGGATATTTTACATGTCAACATCGTACAACATGCCGAATGTACCGTTCAAAACTCCGACGTCCTCTGCAAAGTTTGAACCCGTGATCATGGGGTCCAGAAGCTGACACTCCACCTCTGATCCACAGAAGCAGCTCAGAGGTAAGGATAAACCGAACGGCTTTGCTTCTAAATGTGCATTTCCCAAATCACGAGATGGCCTCCCGATCTGTGTTGCCAGTGTTCTGTCACAATGAGAACAGCTGGTGCAAGACGTCCATGCCACATTACGTTTATAAATTATCCTCCGCAATAAGCACAAGCATTTCGAATGTCCGTTGTATACAAAGGCACGAAAACAAAGCACACCATGCGCATTTCCTAGTAACATATAACAAAATATCAAGCTGGCAATTTATTTATTGACCTTCGCTTTCCATACACATTGGGCTGCCGACTAGGACAAAGTATACCAACGGGCATTATCGTTTCAACGTTGAAACTGTAGTTTAAGATGAGAAAACTGGAAGTAACAAGTTAACGTATATGAGACAGTTGAGATTTATAGCTATGTATTAGTTCCTGAGGTCTCCGGTATCTGGATCGATCCATTCAGAGCGCAGAGGGCGGCATCCGGCAAATTTACGGCTGGATCCCACGGGACTGAAAAATTTCACAATAAATAGTGGGATTGTCCAGTCACTTCCAATCATCAGCCCAATCGCACGTAATTCTGTAAAATGACATGCTTGCCAGAAGTAGCTTATTGTTGGTTCGTATAGATTCAGTTTACAGTTCGCCTTACGCCTCACCGGCACACACAGGTCTTAGGGTGACGATGGGATAGGAAAGAACTAAGAGTGGGAAAAAAGCGACCGTGGCCTTGATTAAGGTGCAACATTTGCCTGGTGTGAAAATGGGAAACCACGGAAAACCATCTGAAGGGCTGTCGACAGTGGAATTCGAACCCACTATCTGCCGAATGCAATCTGATAACTACGTGACCCAACCCGCCGAGGTGCCAGAATTTTGTCCCGCGTGAGTTCTTTTAGTCCGGAAAATCTATCGATACCGGGCACCGGACTAAGCTAGGATCGAATGTGCCAACTTAGGCTCAGAAATTCAGCGCCTTAACTGTCTGAGCCACTCAGCCCAGTTTTCGATTTTCTGTGCTAGCATGTATCACAGCAATCCTTGCCTTTTTTTTTAATTGGCAATGCCAAAGACAAGTCTGCACAGACTTTTCCCAGGGTCTGGCTCGTAACCACGTTTCATCAAGCTATAGGCTACACGCTCAGCGAGATAGCGTGTTGGCAGAAAGTACGGGAGAAACACAAGTGCACTTTCTGTAACGAATAACATAGGTGCTTTGAAGAATACACACAAACTTACGAAAAACACGATGCCTTATTTGGCAAAGTGTATCAGGTTATCACACTTGGAAATTACAGTCCTGGTCTCCACACTGTTCGTTCGCCATGCTGTGGTCATTCTACCCACCTGGCGGTTGAGACTGATCTGTTCTACCCTGTCCCTCCAGCGGTCGTCCAAGGAGAGAGGTGGATTCTTACGTCTTCACACCGCTTGTTTCAGCTGGTCCTAGGTGTGTTCAACCGAATTCATTCCAGCAAATAACGCAGATTATTCTATCCGATTGTTTTGGGCCTCTCTAAGGATGATGTTTACATGACGGAAGACGCGCACTAATACTGTTCGGCGAAATACGTGTGTAGAAGGCAGGCGTCTCTTTGGAGCTTCGGCTGCATTCCGACCAGGTTGTCCAGATTAAAATGATGTCTGTGTATTCGTCGCTGCTGAACACACTAGCCATTGCCGATATGCAGACAGCAAATATAGTGCTGCTGTACCATACACCAGACTAGAACTATACGGTGGAAAACGAGGTTTACTAAAGCAAGGGGTGCATTAGACCGGTAGTGCTGGGTAACATGCTGCGAGCGACCGTCCAGTTGTTATCTCTTCATATTCTGGCGTAACCTGCCCGCTGGCAGTAGTGCCCCTGTGAAAATCAGTTAGTAGATATCCCGTTCATCATATGTGCATGCGGGACATTTATAAGTAGAAAGTACGGCGCTCGCGAGCCGCCTGTTTTTTTTTTCTTTTGTAACGATTGTTGTAATTAGGCCTAAATGAATAAGAGAAGAACGTAAAGCTTCACTTGACAATTTTGATTATATCACAACTTTCATTGTACACTTTCATACCGTTTCTGCCATTTCTGGCTCCTTTTAGCACAAATCTAATACGGTACTTATGTTTTATGCAGACTTCGTAACACTGCTATAAATTATATGTGCTATTATAGAATGGCAATAACTGCATAACGGGAATACAGTGTAGTACCGCTGTGCAATAAATGTACAGCGTTACGAGTACAGACAGGGCGTAGAAAATCATGCAAAGTGAGGCTACTTACTGCACCATATAAGTTTATATGAGACTCTCACCTGATGAAGAAGAACGTGTCTACAGAGAAAGCGCCGTTGCCGATGGATTGAAACAGGAAGTCTTTCTCCACCAGCTGACGGAAGTTCTGGTTATCTGGAACACAAACACATTATTGCACTACACGGGGACAAGTTTAAACTTCCCACGAGTAATCGTAACTTATACTAGTGTCGTGTGCTGTCTGGACAAGGCGACAGCAGTAGTCCATAACAAGTAGCTTGCATGTTGGTAAAGAGGAGAGGAATGAGAATACAGGAAAGAAGTCACGAGGCGACAAGAAAAAGGCAGTGGCGTAACTATTTTCTGAGATTTTTCCTTTTCGGTTACTACAGGGTAGGAAAAAGCTAGGACTAGGAAAGAAGTGGCCGTGGCGTTAAACACGATACAGCCAGGTGTGAAAATGGGAAACCATGAAATATCATCTTCAAGGCTGCTAATTGGGGAAGAGAGGGGAGGGGAGGGAGGTCGAATCCACCACCACCTGAATACAAGCTTACAGCTAGTAGCTCGTAACACGCAACGAGCTCTCTCGGTCTATATTCTAATAATAATAATAATGTTATTTGCTTTACGTCCCACTAACTACTCCTTTACGGTTTTCGGAGACGCCGAGGTGCCGGAATTTAGTCCCGCAGGAGTTCTTTTTACGTGCCAGGAAATCTACCGACACGAGGCTGACGTATTTGAGCACCTTCAAATGCCGCCGGACTGAGTCAGGATCGAACCTGCCATGTTTTGGTCAGAAGGCCAGCGCCTCAACCGTCTGAGCCACTCAGCCCGGCGGTCTATATTCTAAGAGCTTCTTGCAAAGTTTTAGCGTATCTATCTCTACTACGACTTCTGTACGTTCTTACGCGCCTTTCCCACAACAAATACCCGCGATACCTAGGAATTACTCAATTGAACGTTATCCTTTGGTGAACACCTTCAAGAAACTGCAGCGGAACTACGATGAAGGAATAACATTCTGCAAAAGTTGTGTGGTGTGATGTGGGGCTCATCACCTTACCATCTTCAGCTCGCGATCTTGTTTCTTCAGCTGCGGAATATTGCTTACTGGTAAGGTTAAATAGTAGACATACGAAAAATGATGACACGTAGCTAAAACACACAATGCATCTCGTATGAGAGACAATCACACATTTTGCTACCTGTTCTTATGCAAATCCCACCACAATATCTTCGTCGGGAAAGTGCTCTCCTACGACAGTACAAGAAAACATCGAAATGCCAGTACATGGAGACGTCGGTGATGCTGCTGACAGTAGGGCTATGCACCAGACATCCACCTCTTATGACAGGCAAGAACCAAGCAGACAACAGCTTCAGTCTTTTTCAGGTGTGTGCCTCCGGCGTCTCAACGTACTGTGGCTCACGAGAAAATCAGAGGCTTTTGCTCTACCTCGGAAAACTTTTGTCTGCAGAATCCCGTTGTAAAGCTCCAAGTAAAACAGTTCAGCATATTGTAGAATTATTTCCTCCTCCCACAGCTTATCAGAAAACCCCGGAGATATTATATAGCTAATACCATCAAGTATAGACTATATAAATAGTTTATCTGTGCATTTGTAATCTATGCAAATAGTTAATAGTATAACTCTGATGGGGTTTTCGCCATATGGTAAATAAATAAACCTTATTTGTCAATGTTTTTTAAAGTCCAAATAGTTCTTATACCATGTGCATCTACTGATCGGTTTTCAGCCAATGGAAAAACCAGATAAGAAGCCCCAAACTGACGTCGAGATAATGCAATACATTGACAATGGTGGTGGTGATTACTGTTTTAAGAGGAAGTACAACTGGGCAACCATCCTATACACAAGAGAGGATTTAACCTAAAGGAGATCCAAAGGAGTTTTAAAAGAGGTCCCACAAACGGAACGGAAGTCGATCCCCACTATGACTGCTAGTTAGTACCTGACTATGTACATTGTTACTCTATGGAATTTAATTACCTGTGCAGTCTAATCATTGTGTATTATTGTGTGTATGGCCATTGGCTGCAATAAATTGTTATATATTAACGATAATCAGAAGGAAAAGTGGACAAGGTCCAACACTTCAAAAAATGAAGGTATCGGCCAAAGAAGACAAGCCCCATGAAGAGTGTGAAGATGGAGAACTTCCTACGACTCGAAAAACCTGATACCATCGGTGTATTAGTTCTACCTAAACGTATACATTACAGAAATTATAGAGAAACAAAATCTCGATCTTTTTTGAGATAAATAGTAATAGATATTTTTTAAAACTAAAGTGTGTATTGCCAAGTCCGTGTTGTATTGTGTCGTGTCGTGTCGTGTCGTGTCGTGTCGTGTCGTGTCGTGTCGTGTCGTGTCGTGTTGTGTTGTGTTGTGTTGTGTGTGGTCGGCCCATACTTGTTACCTCCAGGGAGCTGTGCAGTTTGGGTCACGTACAGTAGGTATCATCTTTCATTCATCGTCGCCATAAGACGTATCTGAGTCGGTGCGACGTAAAACAACTTCCTCCATCGTTTCTGTAACGCAGCGATTCCAAACTGAGCGAAAATGTATGAACCATATTTGAAGGGTAGTGTTGGAATGTTTCCCCTATCTTGGTTCCAAATTCAAACAAGCACGAGTGTATTATACCACTGATTTCCGACTCCCTGAAATCCGTACGAGAAAAATTTGACAAGTACCCCCCTCCTTTGTCCTCTGACCTGCATGATTGGACCACGAACCTTTTCATGGAGTAACCAAGCAGTTTAGATTATTTATTCAGCCTGAAGAAAAAGGAGCAATCAGCTTAATTCAAATGTGATCGGACAATAAAATCAAAACTCAATTATCAGTCATGAGATGTACAGCATTTTTTGGTCAATTCGAACTTGAAGGGTCTAGAAAAAAATTCGAACTAACCATGAATTCTAATAAAACAGTATCACACACCGCACTTACGCGGAACTTGTGGACGCAGCTACAAGCACTCGAAATACGAGCTATTCTTCGGATTCAGTTGGAGGCTCATACACGCTTTCGCTCTGCTCTACACGAACTTTAAACGTACTGCGTGTTGTCACAGCACAAATATTGCATTCTGACGTCATGACATTACGGAACATGTAGACTAATATTGATGGTTCTGAAGAATGAGAGTCATAATTAATTTACATCCTTGCAGTACAGTTTTTGATTGTCTCGTTTCAGGCCCATGGCTACATATAAAACAAAAACAAGGAAAATAGTTTGTTTCTGTCTCTTCTACCACCTGGCGAGTTGGCCGTGCGGTAAGGGGCGCGCAGCTGTTAGCTTGCATCCGGGAGATAGTGGATTCGAATCCCACTGTCGGCAGCCTTGAAGATGGTTTTCCGTGGTTTACCATTTTTGCACCAGGCCATGGCCGCTTCCTTCCCACTCCTAGCCCTTTCTTATCCCATCCCTGTGTCGTGCGACGTAAAACAAATTGTAAAAAAAAAAGTGGCTTTTCTACCATCCATAGAAGTTGGGGTACTGAAGTGAAATACGCTCTCGGTTTTAAAATGATAAACAGATCTTCAAATACATAATAACGTGATGTTTGGACCTGTCTCCTGCAGCACAATTTCATTCTTAGCCGCAACTTTGATACACAAAGTTCTTCTTCGACGGACCAAATTCTATTTCTTTGTTTTGCTTTTTAATGGCCGTCAAACATGAAAACGCTTGTTCACATAATTAAGATGTGGAGAATAGGAGCAATGTATTTGAGCATGTGGAGAATAGGAGCAATGTGTTTGAGCATGTGGAGAATAGGAGCAATGTGTTTGAGCATGTGGAGAATAGGAGCAATATGTTTGAGCATGTGGAGAATAGGAGCAATGTGTTTGAGCATGTGGAGAATAGGAGCAATGTGTTTGAGCATGTGGAGAATAGGAGCAATATGTTTGAGCATGTGGAGAATAGGAGCAATGTGTTTGAGCATGTGGAGAATAGGAGCAATGTGTTTGAGCATGTGGAGAATAGGAGTAATGTGTTTGAGCATGTGGAGAATAGGGGCAATAAGTTTGAGCATGTAAATCTTTCTGCAGGAAGTTCTTCTTTGAGCAATAAGCAAAATACAGTAAAACTTGGTTAATTCGAACGTCTTAACACACATCTTTATTCACACTTTTTTTTTGCTAGTTGTTTTACGTCGCACCGACACAGATAGGTCTTATGGCGACTATGGGACAGGGAAGGCCTAGGAGTGGGAAGGAAGCGGCCGTGGCCTTAATTAAGGTACAGCCCCAGCATTTGCCTGGTGTGAAAATGGGAAACCATGGAAAACCATTTTCAGGGCTGCCGACAGTGGGGTTCGAACTTACTATCTCCCGAATACTGGATACTGGGCGCACTTAAGCGACTGCAGCTATCGAGCTCGGTTTTTTTCACACTACTAACAGGCAACGGTGAATACATCCCTCCTCATAGGGAGACATCTGGTGGTAAAACTGGGCTTGATACGCACTTAGTTCCGACCGTAAGTAGATAAGGAAAGTCCAGGAAGAAGAAGAAGAATGGACTTGAATACTGCAGAAGAGGTACAGGCTTACAGCACACCCGTGCCAGGACCAATAAATCTCCAGTCAGATGTTACAGCGGGAAGCATGTGCAGTACACACAGATCCCGTCCGTGACCACGGTATACAGAGAAAGCTAGTCATGTAGCATTAAAGCCTGAAGAGAAATCTGCAGATTTCGAGGTTGTTACTTCCCTAATCCATGCATGAGGCCATCTGGTAGTCCCTCATTTGCATCTCCAACCTAATAGCCTTTCAATAAATTATGTACCTGAACAGTCTGTGTGGCATAGCCGGCTCGGCATTCGATACTGTGTTTAACCCACAGAGGCTCATACGTTGCGAGAATCACAGGACCCTAACTGCTTCCACTGACTTGTGCTGCGGTCCTCCCTTCGAAAGTTCCGACCTCTCTTGATCAGTTAATACAAAGAAAGCAAGATTGTAGTTTTGGATGACTGTGGACATCGTTATCATAGCCGTTGTACCTTCAGTTTTACGTGGAATCTGAACTACAGGGAGGAGAATTTTCATTTCAAAAATCGAGATTCGAAACACGACCTCTTTGGTGAAAGGCCAGAGCACTCCTCAACTAACAACAATAGTTAGTGTATTTTTGAGCAGACTGATGAGTTAGCACACTGTAGACCATCAATTAGTTTTCTTCCCGCTCGGCGATATTAGGCATACAAGGTCAAGGGTATCTTTCATATCCTCCCTCATTTCGTGACTCCCTTTTCTCCCATTATTCTTCTTCACGTCTTGTCATTTCGATGGTCATTTTTATTATCTTTCTGATCAATATGGTATGATGACCACGTAGTTTTTACCTCATAAAACAATGACGACAAAAACGACCATCATCGCCAGTTAACTCTCTTACCATGACTGTTGAACATGTCCATATCAGTTATGCTCGCCGTTGATGAATTCAGCACTATCATTCTAAATTCTAAATGACCCTACATTAAAAATACACTGACTGACAGAGCAAATGCACCACCAAGAAGGAGTGGTCAGAACTTTATGCCAATTGCAGGGTAGACTGACGTCACTGAGGTATGCTCATGATGTGAAATGCGCCGCTGTGCTGCGCACGTAGCGAACGATAAATGGGACACGGCGTTGGCGAATGGCCCACTTCGTACCGTGATTTCTCAGCCGACAGTCATTGTAGAACGTGTTGTCGTGTGCCACAGGACACGTGTATAGCTAAGAATGCCAGGCCGCCGTCAACGGAGGCATTTCCAGGAGACAGACGACTTTACGAGGGGTATGGTGATCGGGCTGAGAAGGGCAGGTTGGTCGCTTCGTCAAATCGCAGCCGATACCCATAGGGATGTGTCCACGGTGCAGCGCCTGTGGCGAAGATGGTTGGCGCAGGGACATGTGGCACGTGCGAGGGGTCCAGGCGCAGCCCGAGTGACGTCAGCACGCGAGGATCGGCGCATCCGCCGCCAAGCGGTGGCAGCCCCGCACGCCACGTCAACCGCCATTCTTCAGCATGTGCAAGACACCCTGGCTGTTCCAATATCGACCAGAACAATTTCCCGTCGATTGGTTGAAGGAGGCCTGCACTCCCGACGTCCGCTCAGAAGACTACCATTGACTCCACAGCATAGACGTGCACGCCTGGTATGGTGCCGGGCTAGAGCGACTTGGATGAGGGAATGGCGGAACGTCGTGTTCTCCGATGAGTCACGCTTCTGTTCTGTCAGTGATAGTCACCGCAGACGAGTGTGGCGTCGGCGTGGAGAAAGGTCAAATCCGGCAGTAACTATGGAGCGCCCTACCGCTAGACAACGCGGCATCATGGTTTGGGGCGCTATTGCGTATGATTCCACGTCACCTCTAGTGCGTATTCAAGGCACGTTAAATGCCCACCGCTACGTGCAGCATGTGCTGCGGCCGGTGGCACTCCCGTACCTTCAGGGGCTGCCCAATGCTCTGTTTCAGCAGGATAATGCCCGCCCACACACTGCTCGCATCTCCCAACAGGCTCTACGAGGTGTACAGATGCTTCCGTGGCCAGCGTACTCTCCGGATCTCTCACCAATCGAACACGTGTGGGATCTCATTGGACGCCGTTTGCAAACTCTGCCCCAGCCTCGTACGGACGACCAACTGTGGCAAATGGTTGACAGAGAATGGAGAACCATCCCTCAGGACACCATCCGCACTCTTATTGACTCTGTACCTCGACGTGTTTCTGCGTGCATCGCCGCTCGCGGTGGTCCTACATCCTACTGAGTCGATGCCGTGCGCATTGTGTAACCTGCATATCGGTTTGAAATAAGCATCAATTATTCGTCCGTGCCGTCTCTTTTTTTTCCCCAACTTTCATCCCTTTCGAACCACTCCTTCTTGGTGTTGCATTTGCTCTGTCAGTCAGTGTTGAGTTCGTGCGTAACCTCGGCCGAGGTAACACGGCAAGCGGCGTGTCGGTACTGTGCGGTTATCGCGTAGTGCAAGTGTGTGTTCCTAATACATATTTTGTGTAGTTCTTGGGAAATTGTACGTACAATCATGGCAAGTATCAGGAAGAACACTATAAAATGTGTTTTCGACGACAGGATTAATAGGCCTTCACCTTTAGAAATCCATCGTTGGATTAGTCACGAACTAAAACTTAACAGAGACCAAGTGATTGCTATACAGTTAAATAACGGAGAAAATGCTGTGTACATAAAACTAGTATCTGTGACTCTTTATGAAAACCTTCTAGCACGTCACGAAGGAGTGAAAACTTTTCTATTAGCTAATGGTGGTACCACTAAAGTAACGGTTTCGGCAGCGGACACGTTAACTAAACGCGTACGTGTGTTCAACCTCCCTCCAGAAGTAAGCAACGATCGTCTTGCACGAGTGCTCTCTACATATGGAGTAGTCAAAGACATCCAGGAAGAACGGTGGAATGAAGCCTACGAATTTTCTGATGTAAGTAATGGCATACGAATTGTAAAAATAGAACTTAAGTACCCTATCCCGTCTCAGCTTATGCTGAATGATTGTAGAATTCTACTATCGTACGAAGGACAATCAAAATCATGTTTCTATTGTAAAGAAACGACACACCTTCAAATAGATTGTCCCAATAGGAAAGCGCGTTCCGCGCTGAGTAGAAAACAAACATACAGCTCCGCAGTGGCCGAGTCTGATGGGAGCAGTACACTAAGCAATACAACAGATGCAGAAGTCGGCGTTCTCTCGCCTGAATACCCAACCGTATTAGAGAGTATTACTCACACTCCGCATAAACAACAACACAACTTTCAAGAAACCTCGCTTCTAGCTGACAGCATAGCAGACACATCTTTACCTCGTAGTACGGAAGAAGCAATCAGGACACTTTGTAGCGACAACCTGGAGAAGGGGGAAAATATTCAGACACTACGGGAGACTGTAGATCAGGCGGCAGCTGACGAGAACCCAGTTGGAATGAAACAAATAGTAAATACACCACTAGAAAGACAGCTGTGGTCTGAGGATATGGAACTTCAGGACGACACTCATACACCAACAGGAGACACTCAGTTAACCAACAAGAACACACACCCAGATTTTACAAACCATCCAATTACAGACAACAAACAAACACAGCCTGCTTCCTTGCGCAGTGCAGACATGGAGCTTACACCGGATTTAGACAATTCTTCCCTTGCTGACCCTGTAATTGATCCTAACACACCTACAGGACCGAGTGTTAGTGAAAGTGCAGTGACGTTGCTAGCAGGTGACAAGACTACCCCGAATACGACAGGCAGTACCAAGGACTCTCACAACCTACAGATGAAAGTTGTCAAACAATACGTTGCACGTGACGAATCAAAACCGTACAACACCCAAAGGCGTAGTACCTCACGCAGTCGGCTTAAATAATAGAAACTCTAAACCAGAGTATGTGTGACAGTGTATTGACCACAACAGCTTAATCACATCCTTCTACCGGAATGAATTCTACTACAATTACCTTGATTCTTCCCTTGTTTCTGCAGATGACTCTTCTACGTTGTGTCACCACCTTGAATGTAGGCGGCGTCAAAAGTCTAACCACGCAAGCTCTCCTTCAGGATTTTCTCAGGGTTCATGACATAGATATCCTATTTCTTCAAGAAGTTAATGATCCAAACTTAGAATGGCTGTCGGGATACGAATATAAAGTAAACGTAGGTCCATCACTTCGAGGTACGGCTATAATATATCGAGCAGGACTGACTGTTTCTGACGCGGAGTTTCATCCCAATGGTAGAATTGTTTCTGTGCAATGTGAGGACACCATTTTTATTAATGTTTATGCTCCGTCCGGTTCGCAAGGGCGTCTAGACAGAGAACGCTTATTTGACGATGACATCAGATATTTTGTGCAGGGCCCTATTAACAACATAATTTTGGCCGGTGATTTTAACTGTGTATTAAATCCGCGTGATCAAACTGGACATTTCAATAACTGTCGCAGCCTACAAAATCTTGTTGCGGGATTACAGTTACATGACGTTTGGGAACTGAAACATGGAACTGATGTCCAATTTACATTCTACAGGGCTGGGTCGGCTTCTAGAATAGATCGGGCGTATATATCACGAGAGATGAAAACTAGGCTACACAGTTCTGAGGTTATACCGGTGTCCTTCAGTGACCATCATGCTCTCCTCTTTCGTTACTCAACAACAATACGACCACCTCTACATGGGCATGGATTCTGGAAACTTAATGCGTCCATCTTGTACGACCAAGATGTCCAAAATGATTTTCGAGCACTATGGATGAAATTGCGTAGTAAACGATCTAAATACCATTACCATGTGACCTGGTGGACGGATACTGTTAAACCAGAAATTAAACGATTTTTTCAAAAGATTTCTAAACAACGGGCAAAGGAAAAGAGGAATACCTTGAATTTTTATTATGCAGTTTTATACCAGCTTCAACGACAGCAAGCCAGTGGAGAGAATGTCCTTAATGAAATGAAAGAACTCAAACACACTATCATTAATATTCAAGAGAATCATCTGAAAGGGGCGTTCGTCCGTGCAAAAGTCCCCTCAGTATATGAAGAAGAGCGTGCTTCACTATTTCACATTTTGACTGAAAGACGTAAAGGGAAGAGGAAAGCAATTACTAAACTCCGGGATGAGCATGGTCACATACAGTCGGAGATGACAGACATTCTCAAAATTGGTGCAGACTACTTCACAACACTATTCCATGACGACCCACCCATTAATCAGCCCTCTTACAGCATCCTACAGCACGGTCTACCAACACTGAATAAATCGTATGAGTCAAGTTTGATTGCAGACATTACCTCGGAGGAAATACTCTCTGCACTTTCCCAAGCACAGCGTCATAGCTCTCCAGGCCCAGATGGAATAATTTATGAATTCTACAAAATAATGTGGGACATAATAGGGGGTGACCTGTTGCAAGTGTACCAAGAAATACTAGAGCGGCCACACATCTTAATGGAAGATTTCACGTCGGGAATTATTATTTTAATTCCCAAAACCACAAGACCTCTAGAAATGGAAGACTTCAGACCGATCACCTTGCTAAATACAGATTACAAGATCTTCACTAAAATAATAGCATCTCGAATAAAACTGCAGTTGAAACAGATCATCGGACCATGGCAATCGTGTGGGACATCAGATCAAAATATTATCTCCAATCTGTTAGTGCTCAGAAACATCATTCTGTTACACGACAAAGCCTCATCGAACCTTCCTCCCACGACACTCGTAAGTTTGGATTTCCACAAGGCCTTCGACAGAATAAAACATCCATATCTATGGTCCACAATGCAAACTTTCGCCTTTCCACCTAAATTGATTGAGTGCATTAAAGAACTGTATAGAATAGCTACCTCACGAATCCTTATAAATGGACATCTCACTGGGAAAATACCTATACGGAAATCAGTTCGTCAAGGATGTCCCCTCTCTATGCTTCTGTTCATCGTAGCGCTAGAACCATTTCTCCACCGAATAAATCAGTGTATATTTGGCCTGTCACTCGGTGCACAAAAAGTGACAGTACGGGCGTATGCTGATGATGTGTGTGTTATCCTAACAGAACCATCCGACGAAGAGCGAACTCTACATATCATCCACGAATTTGAAGAAGATTCAGGATCGAACGTAAATAAGAAAAAGTCCGGAATGCTGCTTCTTGGCCGTCATCCATCACCTTCGCCTAATAGATCACTGCCCATTGCAACTAAGTTGAAGATCTTAGGAATTGTTTTCCAACAAAATTTTAAAGACATGTTAACCGAGAATTGGACGTCGACAATTAATAAAGTTAGAAACACCTTAATGCAGCAGCATACCAGGTCTCTGAATTTCATCCAAAAAGTATGGCATATTAATGTGTTTGCTTTATCTAAAATTTGGTACTTTGCGCAAGTCCTACCTGCAACAAAACAAATAACACAGCGTATAGAACTTTGTCTAGGCCACTATCTTTGGAGAGGTTCCCTATATCGGGTGAGACGTGATCAGCTGTACTTGCCGGTTACACATGGCGGACTCAACCTAATCTGTGTAGACCTGAAATGTAAGGCTCTGCTGGGAAGAACAATACTTAAATCACTGTCAGGGTTGCACACTCGAACAGAACTGACATTTCTTACACCTCCGGAGCCTGATGTCAGAGGTGGTCGACATAGGCATATACATCCTGCTTTCCGAACCATCGTTGGTATCCTTGACAGCCTCCCGCAGGATCGGAAGGAACGAAAAGAATTTCACACGACAAAGAATTTCTACACTTACCTGCTGAAAGGATTACAGCGACCAGTACCGGTAGAACAAAAATTTCCTCAAAGAAAATGGAAAATGGTGTGGTCAAACGCTAGCAATCAACAAGTACCCACCCCGTGGAGGTCATCAGTCTACTCGTTAATTAATGACATCGTTCCAACAGCAACAAAACGATTTCGTCACAACTTGTCTGAAGATAATAAGTGTGGACATTGCGGCGAGGTTGATACCACAGTGCACCGAGTTACATCTTGTCGAGAAGCGCGACTTGTCTGGACATGGACTGTCAATACAGTGCGGAAAATACACGGAGGTCTGTCTTCTTTATCGACTGAGCAGTTAATGATTGGCGAATTTCAACTGGAGGAAAAATCAGCAGTGAATGCTGTAACATGGTTGCTAGCGGCGGCAGTGCATTGGAATTTGACGGCATACGATAAGAGTGGATGGACTTTGGTGGACTTTATCAGATCAATCAAGACTGCTCGTTGGGAACTGGTAAAAAACCGCAACATAGAGAAATTTGCGAAACATCTATTTCATTTTTAAATGTATTTTCTGTTATGTTATCCGGTGAGGTACTGAGAACTGATAACAGTGAGATGACTCTGTATTTTTTTTAAAAAAGAGTGTTATTCTAATTTTGGATTCTTTCCTTAAATTATAACGTGCAGTTTAGTGTTTCTATTAGACTCAACACTCG
Source organism: Anabrus simplex (assembly GCF_040414725.1). Classification (NCBI taxonomy): domain Eukaryota; kingdom Metazoa; phylum Arthropoda; class Insecta; order Orthoptera; family Tettigoniidae; genus Anabrus; species Anabrus simplex. Next base: position 1,558,460,605 of record NC_090265.1, read on the forward strand.
TATACAATTCTACAGGTGTGCTTTTGGGTTTCAGGTCAGTCCCTTTCTTTAAATTGTCATTTTAAAAAATTAATTTGCAATGTGATTTGTACTTTGTAACTTTGTACTTTTGAAAAGGCGAATTAAAAAAAAAAAGTGTATATGGGACGAAAACGATCGAAATTGTAGTTTCTATAAGTCTTGTTTTGTACAGATTGTAGATAGAACTAGTATTTCCGGAGTCCGGCTCCATGGCTAAAATGGTTAGCGTGCTGGCCTTTGGTCGCAAGGGTCCCAGGTTCGATTCCCGGCAGGGTCGGGAATTTTGATCATCATTGGTTAATTTTGCTGGCACGGGGGCTGGGTTTATGTGTTGTCTTCATCATCAACATTTCATCCTCATCACGACGCGCAGATCGCCTACGGGAGTCAAATCAAAAGACCTGCACCTGGCGAGCGGAACACGTCTTCGGACACTCCCGGCACTAAAATCCATACGCCATTTCATTTCATTTCATTTCATTTCATTTCATTTCATTTCATTTCATTTCATTTCATTTCCGGAGATGTGAACAATTCAATAATCGCGAATATCTCCGTTATACATAAACATGATGTAAATTATATATTGCATAACTGGTATTATGTATGGTCTTTCAATAAAGTTGATATTAACGGAGATCCTTGTTATTTCTAGTTTTTGCCCTCTTAATATCGCTACACTAATCAAATAAAACCCAGTGAACAATCCTGCTATTCATGAACTTAAATACCGAGCTTCGAGCATTTGTGTTAATCCCGTTTTTCCGTGATGGCAGACTAATCAGCGAGAACTTTGATATGGTGCGACACTGTTCCCAGGATTGGAAGATTTTCGGTCCTCAAAAGTTTCAGTCACCTCTAAAGTTCCTGGATTTGACGTACCTCGCGGCATATGGTCAAAACTAAACCGCATCAGGGCCAACTCTGGAATTTGTGCGGACTCTCTGTTTAGTGGAACAAGTTACCTTCTCCGAAGTGCGGAGACTGTGGAACCGATCGACAAACAGTGAAGCACATCCTTCAAGATTATCCCATAGCAGCATACGGGAGAGACATCAAGAGTGTCACCTCTGTGACTTCTACATCAGCAGACTACATTTTCTTGCCGTGGTACACATCCTTATCTGGCCGATCTGCGCCGTAGTATAAACCTTCCGAGTACCATCTCCCCCATCCAACGAGATGATGAGCAGTTAACAGACCTCGTCATCCGTTTTACGAGAGATAGTGGCATGTATTATCATGCATAAAAATAGTATTTTCTTCTATTACTTTTTACTTGATTTTTTACTACGTTTTATTCTATTGACTCTGTTATAGTTTGCGTTTATGTATTTTAATGTGTTTTTTTAAACATGAATGTGAATTGCACTTCAAGGCAATGTCTCATTCTGCCGTAATCTATATTTTCTTTCATTTTATCAGAAAATAAGACATTGCGAATTAGATCCACCGATTATTTTAAATTCATAATCATTTTTCACCATCATTCGTTTTAATTTATATTCAGTCGATATACATTAAAATTTTAATTATCATGTCTTTTCCTTCCTCCTCGCACAGTACCATTAGGGGCTGATGACCTATATATTAGGCCCCTTTAAACAACAATCATCATCATCATTATCATCATCATCATCATCATCATCATCATCAAACTACATTTTGAACTTAGATTTTAGATTGTGATCAACTTTGTTTTCTTTTTTGTTTTTATAAAATGTAAATGTGTACCATACGATTGATAATAATAATAATTAATAATAATAATAATAATCCATGATGGTGGCACAAACAAACAAATAAACATTGAAGTTTTGTATACCTATGAATAGTGGCGGTTCGTGGAGTTCACAAGAAATGGAGAACAATGTCTTAGTCTTACAGTTAGTTGACAACCACACATCCATTCCCATGTTTCGTACACATTTTCGATGAAGTTCCTCTTGTATGTTCTATATCCCCGATCCTGTCTTAGGGAAATGGCACTAAGAGGTATACATACTACATACCCGTTATGTGTTCTATTTTCATCCTTAAACATCTGAGTTATACAAAGTTATGGTCGTAGTGGATCTACCTCCTTTGACAGTATTCAGTCCTTATTGCCTACTTAAGAGTGTTAGTCTGAAAAATATCTCACCCCCACACATTCAATTTACTATAGCTGACACATCAAATACAAATAACACTTCAATATTCACAAAAACCTTTTCTAAAACGCGTCGAACTGCGACATGCACCGTCACGGCACACTAAATTAAACAGGAAGCGTGTGTTTACCTCTTCGTGGCCAACAAAACTGCATGGAAAACCGACAAGCACGAAACGAAAATCCGCTGAATTCCTTTCTCATAAATGAAAAGGAGCCCTGCTAGAAATATCTCGAATCCACTAGGTGTAGTGGAAAAATTTCTACATTGGCACAACTGGATTGGTTCAATGAAAGGAAATATACATATATATTCCTCACATTATTTGTGTTTCTAATTTCACACAGTTTCAATTATAAGAAAGCATTTCTTCATTGGAGAAAGGGGGTTGAAACTCTCTACGAAAAGAGAAAGTTAACAAAACTGTTCCTGTGACCATCTGATGTACAGAATATCAACTAAAACGGAGAATCTATTACAGCGCCGAAGTGTCTGATCTCAAAATCTTTGTGACCTTAGTGGATTTCATCGCAAACCTCTCATCACCTCCCCTTACTTCTCTTGCATCTGTAAATGAGGCTATGTTGCTATCGAATGAGAGAGCAAGTCCATAACTAGAATGTCGCCATTGCTAAGTTACCATTTTTTTTCAAAAATACGGGAAAGCAGCGTAACGCATAAAATTTACAAAAAGCAGCTTTTAAAGAAAACGTCATAAATGTTATTTTAAATGCTTCACGGACGTATGGCACGTGGCCGCGAGATCTAAGTGTTGAACCACGCCTGCCTATGAGGCAAAAATTTGAACTGTATAGACAAAACTGTAGTTTTATTTATAAATGATTTCAAGAGAAAATAAGTGTTTTTATATCTGCCTAAAAATGTACTCCTGCGCGAGATAAATTACCAGTTTATGTAACTTACGTAAAAAGAAAAGTTACACGCAAATTACCTCGCCAACCCTTATTTTACCTAGAACAATGTGTATCTATGAAGTGTGTGTATAAGATTCCTCAACGACTATTTCAAACATAGTTCTCAGTAGCTAGAACTTGTGCGAGCAGAGATAAATTAAAAACAGAGGACTTACCTGAGAACGGGAAGGCGAACATACAGGTGTGTCCTGCTATGACCCACAGCAGACTGAAGACTCGCAGGCCATGAACACACGATAAGGACTCTTTGGTCCGGGTATCGCAGATTTTGAGTAGATTAGTCCACACCGAGAAACAGAGCAGCAACTGGCCAACCATACCTGTATACACGTTCCGAATCATTTGACATTTTTGTAGCAAAGAAAATAAACACAAATATACAAGCAGTAAGACGTTCACCATACACAACACTGAACAGTCAGGTAAACTAAAATGATAACTAAGTCACCCCAATCCAAACTGCACAGCGCGAGAACCTCCTACTAGTTCAACAAAAAAGATTTTAGGAATCACAAAGGCAATGTATAAAGTTGGCAAAACAATCAATGGCAAACTAGAATTTAACAAAAACCGGACACATAGGAAGAGAAGAGGTTGTAACATCATCTTCCATCTTATTATGTACCCATGCTGCGACGATACTTTTATGTACAGATTTTGGTATTAGGTGTGCTCTATATAGATCTGAAACATTTCTTTCACACGCATATCGTATCACTGGCTGAATTCACACTAGTTAATAACATTAAAAGTGTTCATTACATGTATTAATATCACGTTATATTTCCATATCAATGTCAACTGTCAAAATAAACAGAATAGTGGTCTTTCCCGCAGGCCCTCGTGTATTTATTTAAAGGGAACAAGGATAGCAAAAGTTTGAAAAATTCTAAACTAAATCTGAAATCTCACTTTACAACATTTAATTTAAATTGCTCTTCATCTTTTACTCTTGCTGCATAGAACAATCGAGATAAATCGATGGATCAGAGGTCGACTTTCGACTCAAGTTACTAAACTCGCGAATCTCGCGAATTTGATTCCCGACGGGTGAAAGGTGGGGAAAAAGTCGTGGCACTTCACGACATAATTATTGGCGTGCTAATCCTCTGGTGGTGCACTCTACGGCCACTGACAAAATTAACGAGCCTTAGGAACCGGCAGTAGCAATACCATGTCGCTGCTAGGTGGCAGCACAATATGAACATCCAAGTTGGTACGCAGGTCAGCTCAGCCCACACGGCTATTATTCTTATTCTTATTCTTATTCTGCTTATTATTATTATTATTATTATTATTATTATTATTATTATTATTATTATTATTATTGAAATACTGTACTTCCAATCTGAGTGTCTCAGGTTGGAATTCCGGCGGCTTCAGGTGTGACTTGCACACTTCCAGCGGATAGCGGAAGGAAGGTCAGTCGATGGTTTTTCTAGTCGTAAATTCAGGGTGAGTGCTCCGACCGCCATAAATAAATATCCTGACTCCTTGGCTGAATGGTCAGCATACTGGCCTTCGTTTCAGTGGGCCTTGGGTTCGATTCCAGGCCGAGTAGGGGATTTTAACCTTCGCCATTGGTTATTTCCTCTGCCTCGGGGAACGGTTATTTGTGCCAACATTAGATTTCACCCTAGATAGGGCCCCATCCTCATAAATGCGCACGTCACCCATGGGGTCAGCTTGAAAGACATGCACCTGGACCTCTTCGGGGGTTACACGCCATTATTAATGAGTTGGAGTTGTAGCGCGAATAAGGAAGCATTTAAGTCATGTTCTGAACAAATACAATTCATGAGGGTAAGGACAACGCCGATATTTCATCTTGTCTGCCTAATCACTTTACGTTAGGAAGGGAAGTGGCTTGACTTGTGCAAGTGAATCAAAGTGGTGTGGTTAGGTCATAGGATCGTTTCGTAACAACAGATAGTGTTGGCGACTTAGCTCACACAGGCCATTCACGTCCTAAAATAAACTATCTCCGAACTCTTGGCTACGAGCTGAATGTTACACGTCTTAATTCAGTGTTCGTGGGCATTACAGGACGACGTATGTCCAATCAAACTATTATGAACAGGTTGTACGATGGTACTCTACAGTTCCAGTGAGGTCCAACACTCAGTCCTCGGAATCGTGTAGCCCATTACAAAATTACAAACAATCACGCTACATGGATTCTCCAGCCTTTGCTCCGGTGACGAATTATGTACATGTCTGACCCTAGATTATTGCACCGAGCGAGTTGGCCGTGCGGTTAGGGGCGCGCCGTTGTGAGCTTGCATCCGGGAGATAGTGGGTTCGAACCTCACTGTCTGCAACCCTGAAGGTGGTTTCCCATTTTCACACCAGGCAACTGTACCTTAATTAATTAAGACCACGGCTGCATCCTTCCCACTCCTAGGCCTTTCCTCACCCATAGTCGCCATAAGACCTATGTGTGTCGGTACGACGTAACTTGTGGAAAATAAAAAATAATGCATACAGCGTACTGTGCAGCAAGGCGATGACTCATACGTGCTCTGATGTGCACGCGGTCACCACACACCTCCTGAGATCGTTCAGGACACACAAAAATATCCAAAGTACAGAGATGGCATTCTCCAAGTAACAGTACAACCATATACGAGGATTTCGGAGAACATGTTAATGGATGGACGATAACTTGCGTGCCCAGTCTCCAACGTTTAACACCATCCTTAGACATTTTAGTCTCAGCCGAAAGCAGTGGCTTACCTATTCCATGGACTTGAACACCATTGAAAATGTCTGGAGTAAATCGATACGAGGTGTTTACGTACATCCTGACCAACCACGTAATCTTCGAGACTTTCACAGGATCTCCAGTGATGACTTGGACAAACCGAACAAACAAAAATGGGTTGATGATCTTAGGGACGGTACGCCAAGATGGGTTCAATCATATCTCTGAGCTGTCCGCCTCTGTGGTGTAGTGGTTAGTGTGATTAGCTGCCACCCTCGGAGGAGCTCTGCTATGAAATTTGAAAAGTGATACGAGGGAGGGCTGGAACGGGGTCCACTCGGGAGGTCAAATGAGTAGAGGTTGGTTCGATTCCCACCTAAGCCATCCTGGAAGTGGTTTTCCGTCGTTTCCCACTTCTCCTCCAGGCAAATGCCGGGATGGTACCTAACTTAAGGCCACGGCCGCTTCCTTCCCTCTTCCTTGTCTATCCCTTCTAGTCTTCCCATCCCCCCCGCAAGGCCTCTGTTCAGCATAGCAGGTGAGGACGCCTGGGCGAGGTACTGGTCATCCTCCCAAGTTGTATCCCCGGCCCAGAGTCTGAAGCTCCAGGACACTACCCTTGAGGCGGTAGAGATGGGATCCCTCGCTGAGTCCGAGGGAAAAACCAACCCTGGAGGGTAAACAGATAAAGAAGAAGAAGAAGGAGAAGAAGAAGAAGAGAACGTGCTACTCAATATGGACCTTGTTATCTTCTACAGAAATATGCTCATTTTGGTCTATTGAGGAGGAATTAGTGCAAATGTATTACGCTTTCACCAGTCAAGAATTGTGTTAAGTTTCATGTACTATGTACTTCATAGGTAATGCAAAACTTACTTTCGATGTGTGAAGTAGTGAACAATATCACAAACCAATAAGCTTATAAAGTTGCTGTGTTGAAATACTGCCATGAGAAGTGTAGGTTATTCATCGCGAAAACGCCAGCCAGTTTTATTTTGTATAATCCATAGCCAATCAGATATTAAAATATAAAGAAATCTTGCATGAAGCACAAGCATTTCAAAAAAAGAGCATTTACTTAAAGATTGAAGCAATCGAAGCGTTGTTGAACATGCCAGCGAGACGAAGCAGGCCTCAAAGACTATTAACACAACATCACGTTTATTTACATTATTATAACTTAATTTATTTTTTCATTTTGAAAACTAGTCTGAATTTATTTTACTATTTTAAATTTAAGCCTTTTAAAGGCCCAGAGACATAGAATTGGATAACAAGAAAATCAGGATTTATTGGTGATCTTTCTGATATATAGGCTATATATACACAGAATATATCTCTACATTAGGCATTCTACATTTGTACATATATTATAAATAAACATTAAATTTGAGCGACCACAGTCATAATAACTTTAAATTCAGTTACGTGTTAAATTAATATTTACATGGCAATATACTGGGATTCGAACCCCACTGTCGGCAGCCCTGAATATGGTTTTCCGTGGTTTCCCATTTTCACAGCAGGAAAATTCTAGAGATATACCTTAATTATGGCCACGGCAGCTTACTTCCCACTCCTAGCCATTTTCTATCCCATCGTCGCCATAAGACTTATCTGCGAAGTAGATCAACTTAAAAAGTGCGTTGCTGATTGTAAATATAAGCAACTTTAGATAAATCATTAGGAGCTCTAGTCTTAGTTTCTCTCAAGATTACAGGATTACAAGATTACTTTAGAATGCTAACACACTTTATAACCTGCTGAATTTAAGGGAGTTCTTCGTGTGGACGCTCAACAGGAACAAAAACCATTAATTACCTATGGTCTGAGACTTCTCGCTGTGTCGGTTGCCGTCTGGATCCGTCCGCCCTGCTGGGCTGAAGGGCAGTTGCTTGCCTTGGCACTCCCCACCACCTGCAAGCACCACCAACACCACTCGCAACAAGCACTGGCTGAAAGTCATACTACATTCCTTGTATTGTCATAAGCACTTACCTCACTTTCAATGAGAAGAAACATTATACAGAGAATTCTGTAGTTCATAAATGAATTTGGTCATTTGAAAAATACCACATCTCCAGTATTTTTATAGACTAACAGTTCTGGCAGAGGGCCGCAGTGCCTTGACGCTCAGCACCCCCACCACTATTTACATATTACTAATTAATGATTTGCTAATATCACACATTATTACTTATTATAATAGTGATAAATGGAATCCTCATAAACATCTTACTGATATAGCAATTGATAATAAATGAAATTTACATTAAATTTAAATTGTTACAGACTAGTGAGAAACTTGGAACTTATTCAGTTTTGTTACGTTCTCAATGTCGTGTTCAATATTTGATTTTGCAATTCGCATACGGTACTTACTTCCAAATGTTTGTCTTTAACAAGTCGGGATCGTCCTTTGGGTTTCTAATGTTTCATGACCCAAAATGACTGTTCATATACATAAATGCTACGAAAGAAAGTTATCACGTATGCAATTTACTTAATCTTTTGAAATGTCTGGTGCTGTCACTGCCAGAGATTTCACTGGAGGGGGCGACATATAGCATAATTTCGTTTTAAACTCAGAATTACTCTGAATATCAATTAATTCGATCCAACAATTTATAGGTACTGTCCTAAAAGCATCATCAGACGCCAATGGAAATCATTCAAAATATTTGTGGAAATTTAGAATAGTTTTCAATCTGCTGTTGGACTTGACCTTAAGATCAGCATAGTCTATGCAAATATTTTTTCAGTTTGACAATACCGGGCCGTTAGTTGTGTATACAGCTGCTTCGTATGGACGAGAAATGTAGGAAAAAGCAAGACTTTAATGTACTGTATCACAATTATGCAGTATTTTTCTTTTGAAATGTCTCGTGCTGTCATCGCCAGAGATTTCACTGGAGAGGCTGTATCCCATATCTTCAAAATTGTAAAAAAGGAAAAGTCTCTCTTACGCAATATATTTCGGCCCTAGTTACCTTTACACGAAGAAATCCAAATATTATCTGATGAAAGCTACAATTCGCTCACTGTTGACAAGAAAGATGTGTCATGGACCAGTGAATACTACAATACTGAAAACTGTCTGCAGACAGTCACCAAAAGGTAAGAAATTTAGTACTGAAGTTTGAAAAATTAACAAATGAACAATTTTTGTTAAAAGCAAATATGTTTAATAATCATCCGTTTTATACTCTATAATACAATTTGTAGAAACACTTATGTTGAGAGAAGTCTTGAAGATAAAATGGTTACGGCCTCTAACCATAATCCGAAGAACACTTAGCATTGTATATACTCATTGCATTTAGATATCTCATATGTGAACAAAATTTGAAATGAGAGGAAATAAGCAAAAAATTAACTATCAAAGAACAGTGGGTAAAAATTTCTTACGACAATATACTTAAACTTTTAAAAATTCTCATTGTTTATTGTATACAGTTTTTCTTTATAACTTAAAAAATTGCTTTTCAGCAGATGTGGGGTTTCTCTAATGGCCGAATCAATTACTGTGAATTGTTCTAAAGCCTTATTCAGCAAATTTATGAACCTCATCGACTTATCAAAAGCATACACCATTGCAAAGATTCATAACCTATCATAAAATATGTCCATTCCCTAAACAAACCTCCAAGTACACGCTTTATTCTTATCACAAATTTAAACTTTCCTCCTCAGTTGTTTTCTAACAATAATACCTCTTAAAAGTGAATGTTTGCGAAATACGACTTACTAGCAATACAGTATATTATATTGGCACGGAACTTCGCACACTTTTGGATATAATAATAATAGAGAAAGAAAACATTTCTTTACAAATGTACTACTAGATTTTTATCTATTTGCCACAATACACAGTATACTAAAATCAATCAGCGGTACACCCTGGGATAGCAGACCGACTTACGATGCAGTCATTTTACTGTCTGCACACACACAACTCTGTCTGGGCGTGCGGTTAGGGGCGGGCAGCTGTGAGATCGCATCCGGGAGATAGTGGGTTCGAACCCCACTTTCGGCAGCCCTTAAGATGATTTTCCGTGTTTTCCCATTTTCACACCAGCCAAATGCTGTGGCTGTACCTTAATTAAGGCCACGGCTGCTTCCTTCCCACTCCTAGCCCTTTCCTGTCCCATCGTCGCCATAAGACCTATCTGTGTCGGTGCGACGTAAAGAAAATAGCAAAAAAATAGATTTTTCTGTTCGGGTTTCCCCCTGATTTTTTGAGGATCACTCTTCGCCGCAAGGCAGCGGTTTCTCTCTCTGTTTCTCTCAAGAGAATGGAGTGCCTCTTCCACCAACTACACCATTTTGATGATCTTCTATGCTGCAGCTACCGTTGATGACTTTATCATAACCCTGGCAAGGGACGTAATATAGATGTGGCCTGTCGTTTGGTCTGATCCCTCACCCTTGACCTTACCGGCATGGGTGGACCTACCAGCAGCCGAGGACAGAAGGTGTACATTTAAATAGAATCCCCTGTTTTAAACTAGACAGCTTTCACTAAAAAATTATTATTCGGTGCACTGTTATTTACAAAACATAAAATAAATGATTAATTGCACATGAATGATTTTGAAGGATAAAGAATAATGAATGCACAGATTAACATTATACCACTAAGAAACATGTTTGATATTCAAGTGAGGAGATACTGAAATTTTAAAGAGTTTGCAAGCTTTGAAGCAGAGAAAGCTGAGACAGTTGAATCATACCCTCTGCTGATACCAAGGTAGTGATGGAGACAGGTTTGGCGTAGACACTGGATCGCCTCTTGGCACGTCGACGTAAAGCCAAATCCAGGGCCGTACCAACTACTAGCAGGAGAAAAAAGACCGATGCCAGAACTCTGCAACAGTAACAAACATATAGATCTATGAGGACCCTGATCTGTTGTGTGTGGATAGACCTTTACCACGAAATTAAGAAAGTGTTCCTGTCACAAAATAGGATTCTTACCTTCCTAGAAATCTAATGAACCTATCCATAAAGTAAACATTACAGAGGAGACAAATGAAGAGCGCATTGCTCTTATCGAGTATAACACCAGTGCGCTCTATCGGAGCTAGTTCTATACATCCCTATTATATCGTTAATGTTGAATAAATGAACAATATCATGGTGAAAGTGAGAGCGGGCCCTGCACTGCCATGCTGTCCGGCTCCATGGTTCCCGGGTTCGATTCCCGGCAGGGTCCGGAATTTTAATCATCATTGGTTAATTTCTCTGGCACGGAGGCTGGGTGTATGTGTTGTCTTCATAATCATTTCATCCTCATCACGACGCGCAGGTCGCCTACGGGTGTCAATTCAAAAGACCTGCACCTGGCGAGCCGAACATGTCCTCGGACACTCCCGGCACTAAAAGCCATACGCCATTTCATTTTTTTCTTGAAGTACTTTACATTATACACAAAAGTACCCCAAATCTTCAATAAAATAAACTCATTAACACTTAAGGGAAGCATCAACTGCAGTACATACATACATACATACATACATACATACATACATACATACATACATACATACATACATACATACATACATACTGAAACTGGAATGCCCTGCGAGCATTCGCGTTCATGTATTTCTTGAGAGGAACTCGCTAACACCCGGCTGTATGGATTCAATTCAAAACTAGCGCCGAGCGCGCAGGCATTGTTGGGGACAGCATGCACGCAAGCGCTGCTCCAGAGTGCCAGCCAAGACCAAGTGACGTCACACCGAAAGTTCTTTTCGATTCTATGGTATTTCATCACGAACGGAAGGTTAAATCATAATTTTGAGAACGTCACCTTGTAGGCCTGGACAATAAATGCTACTAACCAAAATTTCATTAAAATCAGTGGAAGGATGGCCGAGATATGAATTTTTTTTAGATGCTCACATTTACAGTCTCGCCGTCCGATCTTGGGCAATAAAAGGAGGTCACCAGCCTTGAGTGAGTCAGTGTGTCACTGGATGTGTCAGTGTTTGTGCGAGCGTCGTGAACCAGTCGCCTCGCTATGTATTACGGTTTGTTACTATGTCCGGCTTAGGACCGGGGTTCGAAAGTACGTAATACTAGTGTTGAAAGCCTTCTCTGTGGACTCTAACTTCGCGTGTAAGCGAAAGCTTATTCTTGTTAATTTCGTCGAGCTGTGTAACATCATTTCGTTTTGTGAACTGTGTAATTGAAGAGACTGTACATTTTGAAACTGTGCTTAAAGCACTTAGGGCATAAAGACTGTGCTTTAGTTGTTCCCTCTACAAGAGACTGTGTTAGGCTATTTCGTAAAAATTGTGCTCTAGCGACAGAACAATTCTTTTATGGACAGTGTCACTTTGTTTCATAAAAGACAGTGCCTACTTTTCTTTCAAAGACTGTGTCAATCACTCCGTGAGAAAAACAGTGTCGACATTTTCTTTTTATAAAACTGTGCCAACCTTCACTTTTAAAAGACTGTGTCAATCCATTTCACAGAACTGTGTTAACATTTACTTTCATACAACTGTGCTAATATTTCCTTTCAAGGACAGTGCTGATTCGTGGAATACGGTACCTTTATTTCTTTTCGAGGGACTATGTCAATTCCCCTCGTAAAGACTATGTCTAAATTTAGTGTAATATTGTGCCTCAGTGATAATTTTACCTCTGAGAAGTTACGTGATTTTTGTTAAGACTGAGTCGTAACAGAACTTGGTTCTCTTTCACAAGACTGTGTTATAAACTGTTTCCTTCTGTCTTCGCAGAAACTTTAATTTATTTCTACGAGTGTGTGTGCTAGGGCATTGCATGTACTCATTGCAAACAGTGCAGAGACTGTGTCCGAAGGACTCAATTTATTTTCTTTTGAGATTGAGTGAAGTGGTAAACCATCGTATCTCAGAAAGTTCCAGATTATTTTCATTGCTTATCACTTCAAGTTCGATAGTGACTATTGCATCATTCTCACAGAACTGTGACTTTGAACTCATCTCTTTTTTTTCTCAAATGTATGTCCAACACCATTTACAGTGGAACCTATTCGATCAGAAAACAGTGTCTCGCCTTAATTCGCAGTGCAGTGCAGTAGAGAAGTGTCGTATCAGATTCCATTGACATTCTGTGCGAAAGCTTTACATTTCTCTGCTCCTTTCATGGGACTTAGTGGAATACAAAACTCAACAACTATTCCACGCTGCACTATCATCAGACGGCCGCCCCAGGTTCGAGTCTCCTTCGACATCAAGGGCTGACAACAGCCGGGGGTCAACACCGACAACGTGGGGCGACTTCGACGACGTGGGACGACGCCGGCGCCGACGACGGGAGACGACGCCGACGCCTCAGAACGACGCCTCCTCCACATCTTCAAGGGCATTCAAACTATTCGTCTGTAAAACCTGATATAATTTCTATGCATTTCTTTTGAATAAACTGCAAGTTCCACTGTAAGTATGAACTTTTTTCACTACCCTTCTCTCGGTACTCTAAAGCATGAACCGTACACGCCTTGGCGTTATCCATGCTCTCCGCAAAACTGAAGTACGGGCGTTCCTGTTTCAATACATACATACATACATACATACATACATACATACATACATACATACATACACTAGTGTCCAAAAGTTAAGCATAACCGCTAAACAAGGCCATACCACCTGATAGGAATGTCAGATGGATTGCTGAACAAACGGAAGCTGAATCACACACCATATGTCACACAACTTGTCCAAAAAACAGTGAGAGAAAGGTTCTGATAGCTAACATACACTTTTGACAACAACTAACAAAACTTAGTAATGCGTTCCACAACAAAACATGTTGTTAATAGGGTGTATGGTTGCCCCTAACGGCCACACATGCTTCGCAACGACGTGGCATGCTCTCTATCAGATGGTCCACGAGCTCTTGTGGCAATCGATCCCACTCCTCCGAAAGGTCAATGCGAAAGTCTTGGAGGGTCCTTGGTGGAGGGTGACGGATGCAATTCGCCTCCCCAATGCATCCCAGGCATGCTCTATAGGATTCAGATCCGCAGACCTCGCTGGCCAGTCCATGCGATGAATGTCTTCCCCAGCCAGAAATTCATCCGCCAGAGCAGCGCGGTGCGGTCGGCCATTATCGTCCATTAAGAGGACGTCTGAACCAACCGCACCTCTGAGGAGTCGAACATGTTGTCTCAGTACCTCATCCCTGTATCTCCGAGGGTTAACAGTGTTCCTCGGACCACCCATGGAGATGTGCAGGTCCGTACGGCCATTCAACATGAAGCCGCCCTACACCATGACGCCACCACCACCACCACCACCATCGTGGTCCCGTTCCACGATGTTCCTGTGGTTGTATCGGCTACCCTGTTCTCTCCAGATTAATGTGCGACGTGAATCTTTCTTCAAACTGAAGCGGGATTCATCTGTGAAGAGCACATGCCTCAATTCATTTATGTTCCAGTTTCGATGTTGACGGCTCCACAGTAAACTGACCCGTCTCTGTGCTGGAGTGAGCGGAACGCACACCGCTGGACGTCGGGCAAACAGCCCTGCTGTTCCGAGCCTCCGGTACACAGTTTACCGGGAAACGGCAACCCCTGAGACGGCTGCAAGCTCCGCGGACAATTGCCTTGCAGGTGCACTCCGATTTCGTGGGGCGGTTAAGGCCAGATATCGGTCCTGCTGTGGGGTGGTTACCCTTGGTCGACCTGATACTGACCTACGACTAACACCTCTAACATATTCTGTGTCTCGAAATCGTCTCCAAAGCCTGGCCTGCTTCCAGGCGGCCGAGTATTCTACCCTGCAAAACGGGCTACAAATGGCGTCGTTGTGCCATTATGTTGTCACGTTCACCACGAAGCTACACTCCGCACACTATAACAGGGCAAAAACGACTGAGGGAATATGGGGCGCAGGCACTGGCTGTGTTTACCTCGCGGTTACGCCGCTAGTCAAAGCAGGGAACAACACTCCTTTCCTACACAGAGCGAACACGTAAGGTTGGTAGGCGCATATATCGTGCGATTTGCGGTCTATTTCCTGTTGCCCTGCTTACTCGTAACTTATGCTTAACTTTTGGACCCTAGCGTACATACATATTCAAGCACGTATTTCTAAACTAAATCCGTGCTCGGTTTTAGGATTAAATGGGACATAAATACAACATAATCACACAATAAACAAGCAAATAATCACATACCTTGTTCAACGTTCTTATAACATACATACACCTTCGTTATGGACTGTTATGCTTTTCAGCGTTCAGTCTGCAAGCCTCTGTGAATTAAATCAAAGAACATGGAAGCGAACCAAGAGAGGTCAGGTGGATTTAAAGAAAATAGTATAACTATAAACTCGAATAATGACCTGACCTTAGAATAAATAATAACTAAACTGACTGAAAATAAGAACACCAATTTAAAGAGAAGGTAAAATTTAATGGAATTTAAAGGAAAGAAAAAATACAGTGGGTCTTGACAAACAAGATAGAATTCTCATGTAAAGTATTAAAGATAATTAAAAAATAATTAAATTGCTTTTTTATCACATCTGTAAGGAAGGATAAACCAAGATCACATTTAGAGGAAATTGTTTACAATCTGCCTTGAACCTAAAACGCACACCGCTGGACGTCGGGCAAACAGCCCTGCTGTTCCGAGCCTCCGGTACACAGTATTTGGGAGAAAGTAGGTTCGAACCCGACTGTCGGCAGCCCTAAAAATGGTTTTCCGTGGTTTCCAATTTTCACACCAGGCAAATGCTGGGGCTGTACCTTAATTAAGGACACGGCCGCTTCCTTCCCACTCCTAGCCCTTTCCTGTCCCATCGTCGCCATAAGACCTATCTGTGTCGGTGCGACGTAAAGCAACTAGCAAAAAAATGCAATCACACTTAAGTTCGATAAATATTAAAGGAAAACTCCGTGAAATGACAAAATCAAATCATCAGAAAATCATAAAAGGCATTTGGGAGATTAATTAATTATACCCAAACAAGTAGAGGTAAATGATAATCAAAATCCAAGACCATGAAATCAGAATTCAAAGTCAGCAACCATCGTCTTCTTACAACAACAAACCTAAAAAAAAGAAACAAAAGCCAACCTTAAAACAAAATCTGGTTACATCAACAAAGGCAACGCCCCTTCCAAACGGCTGAGCACACGTAAACAGAAACTGAACTGCAGCGGCAGACGAAACATGAACAAAAATTAATGCTATTACTGTATGAAACAGAGTTAGATTTCCATTTACTTAAATACTTACGTTATGGAAGACCTACATCACAGCAGAAGCCTAAATAGAGTAGATTACACGGCTAAAATTAAAGACCAAGCCATCAAATGTGAAGAAGTCCCGTAAAACGCAAGTACAGCTAGCGTTCGTTAAGTTTGGAAAGGACATACATTAAAAGAATAAATAAATGTAGGTGACCATAGGCGGTTTCATAATTAGTACCAAATGATCTAAAATATAGGGGCTGCCTGGCCGAGGCGGTAAAGGCGCACTCGGTTCGCCCGGAAGGATGTGGGTTCGAATCCCCGTCAGGAAGTCGTAAAATTTAAGAAATACGATTTCCACTTCCGGAGGTGCATATGGCCCTGGGGTTCACTCAGCCTACACCAAAAATGAGTACCAGGTTAATTCCTGGGGGCAACGGCGGCCGGGGCGTAGAGCTAACTACTCTACCCCATCTAGTGCCGAGGTTACGAATAGTGGAAGCCTTTACCTTCCACCACTCCCAGGGCTTTCATGGCCTGTACGAAGATGAAAAGAAAAAAAGGAAAGGATCTAAAATATAGTAACACGACTAGGGTTTCAACCACGATGGGTGAAACAGAATTATTACGTAGCAGAAATAGTAAGGTACATACTCAGATAAGTCGCACATATTGTTGCGTGTCAGGCCTGTGGGTGCCCCTTTCGGTACTTCCTAGAAGGGGCTAGTGAAACAGCCCACCGGCGAGCTCCCAGCCGGCCTGGAGGGCATGGCTGGTATTTTTATGTATTGTTATCGTCGGCTGGCTTACCTGTGAGTTTCTTGGTGATTCGACGGGAAGGTTGGTGGATGCAGAGTGGGTCTCGGCCCACAAGTGGCCACGGCTGGTCCGTGGTCCGACAGCTCAGCACTTCGACCGGCCAGCTGAACAGAGAAGGGTGGCCACGGCTCTACCGTGGCTCTACGCCTCTGTATTCGGGAGAAGGGACAGGGCTGTACCTCACGGCTGACACCAACCGTCGGCTGTCCTGAGAATAGTTTTCCGTAGTTTTCCATTCTCCTGCACTAAGGCGAATGCTGGGACAGTTCCAAGTATAGGCCACGGCCGCCAACCTCTTCACCTTTTCCGTGCATCTCCTTCACCGTAACAAATCTCCCGGCCTGAGAGACGGCGTTGCCATCTAAGAGGCCCGCCTCCCCCTTCAGGGAAGGAATGAAAATGCTTTTGGTAATAATCAACGGGAATGTTCCGCCTCTAGCCACCCCTCGAATGTTCTGGTTCCCATTACCCGAGCTATGAAAAGGAAGGATAGCCGCGGATAGTCAAGTCAGAGTTCGACTCCGTGATGGAGCTATAGTCAGTGTTGGTGCTGGACTCGGAGTCAGTATTGGACTCCGTGGTGGAGTCAGTGTGAGACTCAGTGTGGTGGGGTTCGATGTCTGCGCTGAGGACGACAGAGGTATTGGCTGGTCGCTAGTGCCCAACCGAGGTCTGAATCAGGAGCTGTTTTTGTGGTGTCGGAGAGTCCAGTGAGTAGGAGGACTGCAGACGACGGAGCGAAAGACTGTGTACTGCCTGAGAGTACTGTTTGTGTATTTCTGTGGACTGAGAATCGCCCTAAGTCAGCGAGGGAAGCCGCTATTGTGAGTGTGAGGGTAAATGGACCTGTGTTAGTATTCGCTGTTGTGAGTATCGTCCTGCTGTTGGATACTGTTGAGCTGTTTAAATGTTCACTGCATGTAACTGTGTGAATTACTGGCCTGTCTCTGGAGTCGAACCAAGGAAAAATCATCGTGTGATGTGTGGCCCGTAGCTCTGTGTTCAAAGTCAACGGTCTGCACACAGCTGCTGTATGAGGTGACTGGACTTGGGGAAGTGAAAATAAGGATTTGCCGTCCCAGGTATAGCAACGGGCCGGACCGCCTGGAGCGCCATCAGGAAGAGAGAGACTTGTAAATACAGAATGAACCGAAATTCGCGCGCTCTCCTCACATGCCAGCAATAAAAAAAAATAAAAAAAATCTCACAAATAGGGTCGATCCTGGGATGAGGCGTATGTTTTTTATTTCGTAAATGTAGTCCAGGTGGTATGGTATCTGGAATCTTAATCGTCAACAGCGAATAAATTAACGCCCACTACGTGGAAAGGGCGTCTTTCAAAGCCGACCAACGAAAACGATTGTTCGTCCGTTTCTAGGATCGTAGTATGTAAGTGCAAATGGTTTCCAGAGGACCCGCTGCAATCGCTGTTGACGATTAAGATGTCAGATACCATACCACCTGGACTACATTTACGAAATAATAAACATACGCCTCAACCCAGGATCGACCCCTCGACCTCCTGCATGCTAACCCAAAACTCTATCCACTGCACCAACTGTATGCTGACAGAGGTAGTTACCCTACATGTGGTCACAGTGTTGCCAGATTGCCACTCTTCAACGCCCTTTTTCTGCCGGATATACTCTCAGGACGAACTTTTGTGAGAGATAATTATTTTATTGCTGGCATGTGAGGAGTCGCGTTGCTACGCCCGAGTACGCGAATTTCGGTTCATCCTGTATATGGTAATTAGTAAGTGTGGCCATTCATAGTTGATTAAAATTGTGTGTGTACATTTATTGGGTTAACCTGAAATGAATTAGAGTAATGAAACAGAGGTTTATTCGTAACAGTATTAAATAAATTATGATATTACAATAGTCCGCCTCTGTGGTGTAGTGGTTAGTGTGATTAGCTGCCACCTTCGGAGGCCCGGGATCGATTCCCGGCTCTGCTACGAAATTTGAACAGTGGTACGAGGGCTGGAACGAGGTCCACTCAGCCTCGGGTGTTCAACTGAGTAAAGGTGGGTTCGATTCCCACGTCAGCCATCCTGGAAGTGGTTTTCCGTGGTTTCCCACTTCTCCTCCGGGAAAATGCCGGGATGGCACCTAACTTCAGGCCACGGCCGATTCCTTCCCTCTTCCTTGTCTATCCGTTCCAATCTTCCCATCCCCCACCAAGGCCCCTGTTCAGCACAGCAGGTGAGGCCGCCTGGGCGAGGTACTGGTCATCCTCACCAGTTGTATCCCCCGACCCAATGTCTCACGCTCCAGGACACTGCCCTTGAGGCGGTAGAGGTGGGATCCCTCGCTGAGTCCGAGGGATAAACCAACCCTGGAGGGTAAACAGATTAAGAAAGAATAATCATATTTTTTGAGAACTGCAATAAATGATAGCTAAATTTCCAGAAAATCTAGCATTTTAATAAGTAGGCCTAACAATAGGAAGCCATACTGGAGTAGTCCACGATACAAGCAACCGTTGCCTAGGAGACGGACATGTTTAAAGTTTATCAAAGGCTTCAAGGTATTATAGTTTTATACACCGAAACACAGCATAGGAATTTAGAAAAACTTTCGCATGTAGAAAAACCAAGATGCAGAAGAAATCAATTTCACTTCGGGATGGAAGAATTTATCTGGAGGTAGGCCTATTTACGATCTGAGCAGCACTAGGTCACCATTTCTTTAAAGAAAGCCAATAGAGAAGTCTCCTTCCAAGGAACGATGAAAATTCAAAATAGGTCTAACGACCCCAAAAGTAAATACACAGAAATGTGTAAATATTTGGGTTCAAGAGTCAAGATTGACCCAAAGGACTACCAAAACGCCCATAGAACGCAATTTCTTCCGACAACGCGTAAGAAGCATCCTGTAGCGCCGTTAGTCCACAAATAAGTGCCTATCTTTTCTTTCAATTCTTGAGCAGGGCGACGATAAAACAAGTGACTTCTAGCGCGACTATGAGAAATACCAAAGCTAGGCTTCACTTGTAAACAAACGGGCAGCGAGTGTTCAATAGAGTTATTCTGGTATGTGAAGGTGCGTAGGCCTTTGAAATTGGGGAGCTCAGTTCTCCGTTGTTGGTAATGAAGCTGTCGCCTTGTAATAAATTTACGTACATTATTACAAACTGTTCTTAAGTATGATCGATCACCATTATTAACTAACTTGTTGTGGTTTATCGTTAAAGAGAAAATAAACAAGAAAAGACAAAGTAAAAAGTGAGATAGAATATATATTACTACTTTGCTTATTGTGGTTATTTTATATTATTATTTTATTTGCTTTACGTCGCACCGACACGGACAGGTCTTATGGCGACGATGAGGGAGGAAGGGGCTAGGAGTGGGAAGGAAGCGGCCGTGGCCTTAATTAAGATACAGCCCCAGCATTTGCCTGGTGTGAAAATGGGAAACCACGGAAAACCATCTTCAGGGCTACCGACAGTGGGGTTCGAACCCACGATCTCCCGAATACTGGATACTGGCCGCACTTAAGCGACTGCAGCTATCGAGCTCGGTAGGATGTGGACGGTAGCTGAGATGGCGGACGGTTGCAGGCGTGTTGTGTGTTCCTGATAATAATCGTGTTTCTTGTGGTCCAAGTGCTTTTATCGCGGTTACGTGTGAATGAAATTGAACCGACTAGCGTATACTTTGATGTTAAGTGCGGTGTAACTTGTTGGGAAGATATACTCTCCAATAATAAGCTGCAAATAAGTGCCCACGTGTTGTGTATTAACGGCAAGCAGCAGAGAATGGCGTCCAGTCAGCGTGTAAAGCACAAGCCTTCGGCCAGTGACACATCAATCCTGACGCTGAGTGTTCTACTACTAGCAGTTGCCTGTGATGTCCAGCTGAACCCAGGACCGGAGGTAAATACCAGCCTTAGCATCTACTACCAGAATGTCTGTAGTCCTAAGAAATCACTCGTGGACTTAAACTTCGCTCTGAGTGACATTCATTACGACTGTGTGTGTTTAGCGGAGTTCTGGCTCGACTCTTCAATCGACAATTGTGAAATACTGCACGACAATTATGTTGTTTTCCGCCAAGATAGGCAAAATATCATTACTAGTAAGAACAAGGGAGGTGGGGTTTTAATAACAGTATAATTTCGTGTGGCTATTTCTAGCCGAGTGCAGCCCTTGTAAGGCGGACCCTCCGACGAGGGTGGGCGGCATCTGCCATGTATAGGTAACTGCGTGTTATTGTGGTGGAGGATAGTGTTATGTGTGGTGTGTGAGTTGCAGAGATGTTGGGGACAGCACAAACACCCAGCCCCGGGCCACTGGAATTAACCAATGAAGGTTAAAATCCCCGACCCGGCCGGGATTCGAAGCCGGGACCCTCTGAACCGAAGGTCAGTACGCTGACCATTCAGCCAACGAGTCGGACTTAATAGCAGTGAACTCTGCGTACGGTCCAGTGCAACGACCTGACTTAACGGGAAACTAGGAATGTGTTGTTGTGAAAGCCACCCCATCCCCTGGCCGAGCGCTATACACAGTCTGCTGTTACCTGCTCCCGGACGAGGTGAAAGTACGGCTCACAGACTTCCGAGAAACCCTGGCTCGAATCAGTCGAGTAGCAAAACGAAATGACACTATTATTGTGTGCGGAGATTTCAATATAAGCCAATTAGCCTGGGCCTCAGACGATTCGGGATCTATTAATCCTATTCTTGCCCATGTCAACGAGGAAGCCTGCTTTCTTTTAGAGATCACCAACGAATTTAACCTTCGCCAAGTTTGCGGTTTTCCGACATGAGGAAATAACTTCCTAGATCTTGCTTTCGTGTCTGAAGAAGTCACTAATAATACCCTGTGTGAAGCAACAGAACAGTTAGTACAATCAGATCATTCTGCGCTTGAGCTTAGACTTCATATTTCCCGTGTTCCTCGTTTACCACAGACTACAAAATCATTATTCGTTTGGCCAAAAGCAGACTTTCCCCATCTACGAAATATCTTATCCCGTTGTCCGTGGAACTTGCTCGAATCCTGTCCATCTCTTGATGCCGCAGTTGACTTGTTTTATGACTTACTGCACAGCGCTCTTAAGGACGCCGTACCTTCCCGCATAATGAAGACTAGGCATCTTCCCTCCTGGTATGATTCCGAACTTACAGACAAAATGCGGGCAAAGGAAAGAGCAAGGAAACGAGCTGCAAGGTCTTCACTTCCTTCACATTACGTCGAATTCGCGGCGCTAAGAAAGGAATACAAACAAATACAGCGGAGAAAGTACAGGGATTATGTCGGGTCTGTTGAGGAAGATATTATCAGACATCCACAAAGATTTTGGAAATTTATTAATTGCAAATCAAAATCTAGGCGGTTACCATCCATGATGATTAATGAAGACAGGGAAATTAGCTCACTGAAAGAAATTCTGGATAACTTTGCTGACACTTTCAAAACATTCCATCCACCCAGTGTTCCCTGTAATTCTCACACCGAACAATTCGGGGAAATTAATTTATCATCAGTAGTAACTTCGGCATCGGAAGTCTGCAACATCTTGAAGTCGATGGATACGAAGAAGTCTTGTGGTCCAGATCAAATTCCAGGAATTGTGTTACGTGATTGTGCTGAGGAGCTGGCAACCCCACTAGCCACGATAATCAACTGGTCTCTTCGTACTGGCAATTTCCCGTCCGAATGGAAGAAAGGATATTGCACCCGTCCACCTCCCGAGTCCCAGACTAGCATTTATCTCAGGGGTGTCGGTTCATTATTTAAGTCATCAAATATAAATATAGCGGCATCAAATAGAACACGGGAATGAACGGAGCAATTAAAATTTAAAAAATGGGGAAGGCTCGATTGGAAACTTGAATTTAAGGACTCCATGATAGGACTAGGAAGTGACTGTTAACTTTTAAAAGGGCATCAACTAACTACAATAAAAAGATTATGAGAATGGTTTCCTTTGAAATAATTTGCCAGAAAAAGCAGTTTATTACGCCATCCGACGTACGAAACTTTGATACATTTGGCAACGATATTTAAGTTTTCCACACATGTTACATAAACAAATCACTTGCTATACCGCAAGTGGTATCAATATCGTGCTGGGTTGCTTCTGAAATAAAATGACATTTTGAGGTATAATTTACGGATCGATTCCATTTGAATCGAACCGCTGTTCAAGGATATAGCTTCCTTCTATCGTGAGCCCGAGCATAACCCATGTTACGGTCGGCTTCTCGATTTAACTAAGATGATGTACTCCGGCTATATACATTTTTCCGAGACCGGTACTCGGACTGGGTAATGTTTCTCGTGAATTACGAAAAATGGATTACACGGACAGTTTCTATCTTACGATGTCCAGCTGATGCCATACCACTGAATTAGCATTTATATTTTATTTACACATGATCTGAGATGTTACACAGTAGCCTCAGTAGACTACTGCCACAGATGAGATAACGAGAAGCGGTGGGAAATACCGTGGCAATGACCTCCCCTCGCGTCGCGGGCGAAGTAAACAAACACACCAAGTATTACTGTAACTCGTCCCGTGCGGAAACCGTACGATAGCGAGGTAACAAATGACTATAATATTATCACTCTTATTATTGAAACATAAGAGTCGAGGGATGTTGTCACCAATTAATTAATTAACTATCGTCAGAAATATTCATTTATCCATGAAATCATCATCCACGAAATTATTATTATTATTATTATTATTATTATTATTATACTCAACGGTTCCTGGCACTGTCACGTTTGATTAATATCGTCATTATTATGCGGGATGCAAGCACAAATGGTTATTAATGTTATTATTATTATATCCCTCTTGTGGTTATTATTATTATTATTATTATTATTATTATTATTAAATAGGTGACTCCAGATTTTATTATTATTATTCACGTCACTCAAGAGGTTATTATCATTTATGAACCGGTCACTTCCGCCAAATATATTAAGATATCGGTCGCAATTATAATTATTTCACTGATCAACCAACGGCATCATTACTGTTATTATTATGACAATTATTATTAAACTGACCGCGATGATTTAACATCGTCCTTACATTGTTATTATTATTATCGGTTGATATTATCATTTAGATTCCCGTTTAACATCTTTATCTGCAATATTATTATTATTATTATCACGACATCATGATTGTCATCGCTCGTCATTACAATGATTACAATATACGATCGTTTATGTGGACTCTGAACTCTCATTATCCTTAGATCCGTAGTATCTCGACGAATAGCTATGCAGTCTATTTATTTCGTACATGCTGTCACGGGTTCGAATTCTACCCGCTACGTAACTCAGTATTTCTCTGTGACACTGCCCGTACATTTTACACTCATTTCAATATCCTAAGTGTCTCTCGTACGGAATTTATTTCCATTTTTTATCTCAATATTCCTTGATTCATTTATTTCTCACAGAATTATCAACTGACTTATTTATTCACTTCTGACATCGTACGACCTTTTATTATCTGACTGCAGATTCTTTAACATTTCTATCTCATTTCGATCTACGCCTTAGTTCGTTCTCCACAAATAATCGTAACATCTTGAAATTATATTTACCAAAATTTGACAATCATGGTTTCGTAATATTAGTCCTACGTGTTCCGGCTAATGAATTGCAACTTTAAGACACGATATTTATACGTAAAAAATATTGGACCGTAATTTAAACCACACGTTCATTAACATGTACGGATTATTAGCACCGATCTACATTTCAATATTATTAATTTATCAAGTTAAATTACCACACACTTTAATTCCGAATTAAAAACGACATCCCGTCATTAAATGATTTCCGACAAAATCAACACCTGATCACTTAAATTTATTATTACGCACTGATCACTAAAAATTTCCAATATCTCATGAATTATTATTATTTCCAAATTATATAAAAAAATTCTTCCAAAAATAGTTTTATTTTTATTTATTATTATTATTAATTTAAAAAATTAATTTCGCCTGTTACACGGTAGTCCACTCTTAATATGTTTAACGCATAACCCCTTTTACAATTTCGATTTATTCTGGCACTAATCAACTCCAGATACGATTTACTTGGAATATTATTATTATAATCGCTTCTCACAAATTTGAACAACTTCACTTTGAAAATATGAACATACTAATCACAACAAAACACAACTGGTATGGCGAAGCTGGATTTTCCTTCAGTGTCATTACATAGCTCGTTAAAATGACAAAACAGAAAAACACATATCGGGTCTTATTTAACTATCATAACCAAAATCAAATGAAAGAAAATTATTCTACAAAGAAATATGAATGCATGCATGACTTAACGTACTACACTATATATACAAATTTACATCTCCAACAAACTGAATACATAAAAGACCCGATTATTTACATTGTTCTATTTACTACTGTCCGTGCTACAAATTTAGGATGGGGTCGTTAAGCGACTCATCTTGTTACAGAAGGTAACCAAGTATAATCAAATTATTCCCATTTTTCCCAATCACGCTAACATTTCCCAAATATTATATACATTATGTACTCATCTTAGTTTCTCGGTATTCCATTACAGCTTTGCAGATGAGAGGCTCCTTTCGGCCCCTCTCTGCATTTTACTCCTCCATTCTTGATGGCGTAGTTCCACAAAAGATTTCCTGGCACATTACCATTTTACACTAATACCTTAATTATCACCAAAACTTCACCATTGACAACGTTAACACTGAACACTTTAACTTTTATACAACAAACTAATATCCTAGACCCAAAAATTTAATATTTTACACTATTTTAATCTTCGTCCAATTACCGCACAATGGACCTGGACACGTACGACGAGGTGTCAACTTTTACGCCCGTCGCGATTTATGTCGTCTGACGCGATACGCCCGTTTCATACGGCACTCTTGAAGTGTTCATGATAGCGGTTCGATATTGCAAAGTACAGGCTACTATTCCCTTAAAGTACTGTTCGTCACACAGTAGGTTATTTACGTACTTATTGTGGTACAATTTATATTACTCTCTTATAGTGCAATTAATTTACTTCACTGATATTTATAACTGACAAACACTGTCCTACGTTAACTATTTCCAGTTCATGTCGCTTGAGCGCGATCACATTTTACGAACACTGGCGGATGCTCGCGCCATTAAATGTTGAGTTACTGTATGCCCGTAAAATTCGAAGTTAGCTGCGACCGACAGTTCAGCTCCAGAGATTCAGTTCAAGTGTGTTGGCGAGGATCCCTTGTCCCGTATATATGGATGAAGCTTTCTCCCACGGATTCATTGACGTCATACCCCTGAGGGAGGGGGTGGATTTTTAATATCGGTACTTGCACTCCGAATTGGACGTTAAAATTTACATCAAATTAATCCACTCCGCTAGCCTATTTGCTGGATTAAATATGAACTCCTGGTGATCACAGATTTAGGAGATACGGGTGGATTTAGCTCCTCACATTTCGCGCCTTCGGAAGCGTCCCTTACAACGTGGTCTTCGTCCAGCCAATGACATTCAAGCTGTCTGGTTTCCAAGAAATCCAGCCTTCAATTTATTTAATTTGCCAATAATTATTGATTATTTTTCCATGCGTGACATCTAATAAATTCATTACATTGCTCCGTGTACTCACAATAATTTATTACTGATTAATTCTGAAGTTACGAGAATATCTCATCCATCATTCCTTAAGATGGTATCCCTGAGTCTTCCATCAAATTTTTACGATTGGCCGGCAAGCGGTCACGTGATTTAAATCTCCACCTGCCCGAACCTAGGCTAGCGAATGTCCTCGCAGCCGCTGTAGCTTTCCATGACGTCACGGAATTTCCGTCCTGCCAAAATTATCCCAGTGCATTACTCATGTAGCGAGCTTCCTTTGTCAAACTATCCCTTTCTCTTTCTGACCAAGACTTATTTGTAGACTTGTATTTCCTTGTTCGCCAACTAATGAGATCCCCTGCTGTGAAGTAGCTAAATGTTGGTGTGTCGAGCTAATCCGTCAGGCTCCAGTCTGTCGTCCTTCCTTCGCTCCTATTTCGACATTACATATATGAAAAGTTTTCAACTACACTTCTGTATTTCAATAAATGTACCATATATTATTTTATCAATCAAATCATGATTGACTTTGGGCCTAAGTCACTCGGGTTCAATATGTTATTCCAGTTTTTAAGAAAGGTTGCAGATCTTTATTTGTCAATTACAGACCAGTAGTTCTTCTTTCACTCATTTCCAAAGTAGCGGAAAAAGTCGTATACAAAGCAGTGTACAGTGCAGTCAGTGGTTTAATTAATATTAACCAGCATGGGTTTGTCCAGAAACGCTCAACTACCACCAATCTAGCTGTGTACTCCCACTTCATATCTAGCGCTCTGGACAATTGCAAGCAGGTTGATGCCGTGTACATGGACTTTTCCAAGGCTTTCGACTCAGTGCAGCATAATGCTCTTCTGACTAAGTTTTCAGCATATGGCATTCATGGAAGCTTGCTTGAATGGTTTAAATGCTATCTTTACGAAATAAGGTATTCAGTAAAATACGAGGGTACCATTTCTCGCCCTTATCAGCCGTAGTCTGGCGTCCCACAAGGTTCACTACTGGGACCTTTATGTTTCCTTCTATTTGTTAATGATCTGCCATCACAAATCCATTCGAGCAACTACCTGCTCTATGCTGATGACCTTAAAATCTACAGGATAATTGAAAAGATAAGTGACTGTGAATTGTTACAGTCTGATATAAATAATATTAGTGATTGGTGCAAAAAGTGGCATTTAACCCTAAATATTTCAAAGTGCAGTGCAATATCCTTCACGAGAAAAATGCAAGTTAATGTATTCAATTATCATGTAGGGGATCAAGAAGTAAAGCCTGTTAATAAAATTAACGATCTTGGTATTATCTTTAGTAATCAAAATGGTCTATCTTTCAATGAGCATGTGTTAAATATCGTTAACAAGGCATTTAAAACGTTAGACTTCCTCAAAAGAAATTGCAAGAGTTTTAAATCTGTTGCCCCATTGAAAACCCTGTATTTTTCGCTTATACGATCTAGTCTAGAGTACTGCTCTGAAGTGTGGATCCCCTCACAGCAATACTTAGTTAATGCCTTAGAGCGAGTACAGATCAGATTCTCAAAATGGATCAGTAAAAAGTGTTTTGGTATCAAGCTGCCATCGTCAGATTATGATTTGTTTTGTACAAACATGTGTATTGAGTCGCTTAGGACTAGGCGCAGGTATGTCAACGCACGTTTCATACACAAATGTATCGGTAATTTCCTTGACTGTCTCAATTTACTCCAGTTGCTACCAATTCATGTTCCTTCCCGCAATACTCGACAGGCTGTCACCTTTCACTTACCCAGGTGCAGAACGGAATCACACAGGAGCTCTTGGTTTATGCAGGCCCTAAGATCCCTGAACGAAATTAGCGGGATAGTGGATATATTTCACTCGTCAGCTAGTGAAATTCGCAGACATCTTATGGACGCTTCATAGACAGAGTGTTCCTTGTATCTTGTTCTGCCCATTTAGTAATTGAAAGTTATACTTCCTTCCTTCGGTCATTTCAAATGTATAAACACTTTTCTGTTTTCATGTCTTTTTCCCCTTCCTTATGTGTTTTGTAAATATGTATATATTATATATTGCTTAGTTATAATTAGTGGTAGTAGTAAGTCCTGTTAATATTGTTATTATTTGAATGTATTATATCATCTGTAATTGGAGAATCAATAACTCTGTTGATGATAAATAAACAAATCAAATCGAATCAAATCGTCCAGCCCTACGGCCCTGCCGCCTCTTTCCCCACCCATCTGTCGACCACCATAACAACAACAACAACAATAACAACAACAACAATAATAATAATAATAATAATAATAATAATAATAATAATAATAATAATAATAATAATAATAATAATAGGCAGGCTGAATAGCTCAGACGGTAGAGCACTGGCCTACTGATCTGAAGTAAGCAAATTTGGACCCACTTCAGTCCAGTGGTATTTGAAGGTACTCATATACGCCAGCCTCGTGTCGATCGATTTACTGATACGTAGAAAACTCCTGCGGGACAAAATTCCGACACCTCGGCGTGAAGCCGCAAAAGCATTTAGTGTCATGTAAATAATAATAATAATAATAATAATAATAATAATAATAATAATAATAATAATAATAATTCTGGCGATACGTACAAGATGCAGTAAAAGGCTGGCTGGCGCCATATCGAGTAGTTGGGATCGGGTACGGCCCGCACCTTGTGGATGTGGGCTGTATCAGGCAGAGCCCCACGAAGAATAGTGGCTGCATCCTCGGGGTTTCCACATTGTCCAGGAATACAAATTCCCAGAGAAATAAGACGGATCCCAGTGATGTTGAGTCGCAGCGTCGCTACACTGTAGGAAGCCATGTCTTCCAGCTCCAGGCACTGTGTCTGGGATCCCAACCAGAAGTTGTTGCCCCATAGGTAACTCGATGAATAACGGCCGCTGGCGTCGTACACTGAAAGATCATACAAAGAACGCTTTGATTTTTCGAATTAAAATTTACGGAGAGATAAATTCTCAAAGAAGATATTGTGAAAGAAAACATATGGTCAAAGTGCTTTTGCTATTGGTTTTGCGTCCCACCGACTCAGACAGGTCTTATGGCAACGATTGGATAGAACAAGGCTAGGACTGAGAAGGAAGCGACCGTGGCCGGAAACCATCTTCAGAGCTGCCAACAATGAGGTTCGAACCCATTATCCCTCGAATACAAGCTAACAGCTACACGGCCCAAACCGCGAAGCATACTCCTTCCGTAGGTCAAGATGTATGATGAGCCGTACTGCAAGGGCTGTTCAGTTGAAACAGATAGAGCTGGCAACACTGAAAATAAGTGACGGGACAACTAACTAAGAAGTGGCAGCACTGCACGGTTTGGTGTTTGTAGACAGTTCAGAACGTGGTCAGCCCAAGACACATGCCCCGTAAGTAGAGGAAAATGTTGAAGCAAGGTCCAAATGAATACAACGCGGCATAACTCATTTCTTGTGCAAAGAAAGTGCTTTGACCGGAAAAACTGTCTCGAAATGTGCTTATGCTAAATGATATAATTATAATTGCGTGTGGCTATTGCTAGTATGGTGCAGCTTTTTAAAGCCAGACCCTCGCATAAGGGTGGGCGACATCTGCTATGTACGGGAAATTGCGTGTTGGTATGTTGGAGGATATTCTTGTCTATGGTGTGCGAGCTGCAGGAACATTGGAAAGAGTATAAACACCCAGTTCTAGAGCCAAGCACGAAACAGCTCACATCAGATACCAAATTCTGCTAAACATTCTTAACGAAGCAGCCTCAGTAGCGATACCACAGAGAAGAAGTATAGATCATACTAAGAACCAACCTAATCCATGGTGGTTTCCCATTTTCACACGAGCCAAATGCTGGGGCTGTACCTTAATTAAGGCCACGCCGCTTCTTTCCCACTCCTAGGCCTTTCCTATCCCATCGTTGCCATAAGACGCATCTGTGTCGGTGCGATGTAAATCAAATTGTAAAAAAAAAAACAAAAAAAAAACATAGTTGAATGAGGAACGCTCCGGTATGACTGCTAAGAGAAAATTAGCCTTCAGTCGACTGAAACGCGAAATAACATGGACACTATATACTTTACAAAAACACAGACATCCAAGTTATATCTCAAAAAACTAAAGATGTTACAGACGTGAAAATAGGGGGAAATCAACTTGGGTGGTGGGGCTGGGGTGAAAAAGGAGTTGAATTATTTTTATGATGATCCGTATATCTCAAAAACGGAAGATGTTACAGTAATAATAATTGGTATTTGGAAGCTCCTTTAAAAATAAAGAAATACGTATTTTTGTTTTCGGAAAGTCGAATTAAGGGGAGAATGTGTAAATAAGTAAAAAAAATAGTTGAATTCTGTTTATGAGGATACTTATATCTCAAAAATTGAAGATTTTACAGACGTGAAAGTTGGTATTTTGAATCTCCTTTAAAAAAAAAAAAGAAACACTTTTTTCGGTAAGTCCATTTAAGGTGGAAGGGTGTGGAAAGAAGTGAAAAAATTGAGTTCTTTTGATAGGGACACTTAAATCTCAAAACCTGAAGGTTAGGGATTTTCACATAATGTCTTAGTGCAGTACCTAGGAACGATTAGTTTTATCAAATTACGGAATCCACGCGAATGAAGCCGCGGGTAACTGCTACTTATTCATATTTTGTTTCAGCCTTTCTTGTATACCTTTATTATTATTATTATTATTATTATTATTATTATTATTATTATTATTATTATTATTATTATTATTATTATTATTATTATTATTATTATTATTATTATTATTATTATTATTATTATTATTATTATTATTATTATTATTCACGACCGTGTAGTGTGGGCATCAGCCTCTGTTAACTTCTGGATCTTTCGATCCCTTTTTCAAGCGTGGGTCTCCCCATAAGATAAGGGTAGCGATAGTATTACCTAATTAATTTTGAAAGCAGTATGCTTTTTCTGCTTCAAGCGTCTGATGTGTTAGACGATAAACATAAATGTAGTCTGCTGACCCGATATAGAGCGTTTGTAAATGTAATTGTAAACTGAACTCCAGGGTTCGAGACCCGTCCGACATAAATGTGTTCTAGAAGCTACTGCTTCTTTCTCAGATCTGTCTTGACTCTACTTTTCCCGGTTAAGTACAGGCTAACCTATTTTCGTAATGTATACATTTATGAGACCTACGGGTCAGAAATCTCTGACTGACCATTTCGAGATGGGAGTTCTCCCCAAAATTGTAAATTTTCTGAGCTTATGAGCTCATCTATAGTAAACATTCTGAGCTTACTAGCTCCCCTATCGTAAATTTCCGAGCTTCTAAGCTCTTTTGTTAAAAAGTTCCTCTTGTTAAAGGTTTTTGTTGTTGTTGTTGTTGTTGTTGTTGTCGGAAAACTCAAGTCATAAGTAAAGAAAGGAAAAATGATCATTGATTTTGTTAGTAATATTTAAACTTTGGTTTTCACCCCTCATGCTTCTTTCCCTCTCTACCCTACTGAAATCTCCGTAACATAACGTCAATAATAATAATAATAATAATAATAATAATAATAATAATAATAAATATACTGACATGAGACTGTCGCCTAAGTGGCAGATTCCCTATCATTTGTTGACCTAGACTTTTCTTCAGTTATTTCAAAGAAACTGGAAATGTGTCGAACATTTCCCTTGGCAAATTATTCCAGTCCCTAATTTCTCTTTCCATAAATGAATATTTGCCACAGTTTGTCCTCTTGAATTCTAATTTTATCTTCATATTTAATTTCCTACTTTTAAAGTTTCAAATTAAGTTTATTCGTCTACTATTACGCGTAATTCATTGCTCACGACTTGTCAACCACTTTATAATGTGTTCTAATAACGCATTAAAATGTGAAATGTACCCATAATGCGAAATTAGTACTAAAATTCGATATAAATGTAAACCAAAGACGTTTTGAAAATACAACTTTGTGTTTATTTTTCTTCTGGAAACTTAAAGCAAGGAGTTTGTGCAGCTTTAGACTGCTTGAAAATGCTGTCGGCTGTTAAGCTCAAATACCCAGACTTTGCCCAAGCAGTTCTATTATCTACTTGAGATTCTACCAAGATTGTAGAAGTTTGAAAGATATTTAATCGTGATAGGAAAGTACGAATGAGAGAACGAAACGTTCAGATAAGTTCCATGATTTATTTTAATCGTGTCACTTGATTATGAACACGTTATTTTTGTATGAATGCCTACCCCTTAGTTCCCCTTTCCTGATATGGAAAAATGTTATTTTTGTATAATTTTGTTCATTTACATGTTTTTTATTCTGATTATTCAATATAAATGTGTGTTTTGTGTGTGTTATGTTACAATATATATCAATTAAATATAAATGTACAGTTTTATTATACTTTATTGCATTTTATTATAATATGAGCTCTGTGCAAATGCAATTTTAATTTTACATTCATAGCCTATTATCAAAATACATCAAATTCTATGGTTTTCTTCAAAAGAACTAAGTTACAAAATGTATTAACTCTAAAAAGTACAAATGTAGGCCTGTTGTATAAACACATGTATCTGTATGGCTGTGTAGTTCATTGTGTCACTAAACACTCATTGGGTATGACCATTGGCTGCAATAAAATTTCACATAAAGATAAAAAAAATGGGAAATTTCAAATATACAAACACTACAACATACTCAATGTACAAAATCATGGTGTTACATTTCATCAAACATGCGAGTACACCGGGCAGGTAATTAAAAATTTCCCTAGCCTCTGAAATGAAACACAATGACTTTCCCTCAGGAAGATATTTTGGAACGTCTTATGAGTAAAGGCTCAGAACTGGAGGAAGTAAGATGGAGAATTGTGACACTTCAAAGAATGGATTATCTACGTCACGAGGTTGGCGTATTTGAGCACATTCAAATACCACCGGACTGATCCGCGATCGAACCCGCCACCTTGGCTCAGAAACCTAGCGCACTACCGTCTGAACCGTTCAGCCCGACTCAAGAAGGACATTTACGTCCTAGTGGACACTGGAGAAAAGATGGCCGAAGTTAATCGGCAGTCTACGAAAAATACGAGAAAACTAGAAGGTGCCCAGCGCCGACCAGAACGTATAATAAACAAACACATCCGTTTAAACACAGCCAGGTGAACTCATTATATGAACAAATAGACGTAGCCTTCCTTAAGGAATCCCTGAGAGACAACGCACACCACCTGCAGCATAATTACCGCTCTGTTACGAGAGGCCAAGGAGTTTAGTCTTGTTTCCCCACACCTCTAGCCGGAACAACCTCATATTTAAGTGGATTTTACGCACCACAGACATGTATGGAACTTTCTACCATCTGAAGTAAAACCGCTGTAAAGAAAATGTGTATGTAAATATAAACCCAAATGTGATGTATCTTCTTTTTCCACACCTGTGGGAACTGCGTCGCACATGTGAATTTGGCCATGTTTTATTTTTTCTATTTGCTTTACGTCGCACCGACACAGATAGGTCTTATGGCGACGATGGGATAGAAAAGGCCTAGAAATGGGAAGGAGGCGGTCGTGGTCTTAATTAAGGTACAGCCCCAGCATTTGCCTGGTGTGAAAATGCGAAACTACGGAAAACCATCTTCAGGGCTGCCGACAGTGGGGTTCGAACCCACTATTTCCCGATTACTGGATACTGGCCGCACTTAACCGACTGCAGCTATCAAGATCGGTGGCCCTTTTTAAGGCAGGATGCCCTTCCTGATGCCAATCCTATATGGAGGGATGTAATTACTATTGCATATTTCTGTGGTGGTTGGTAGTGTAGTATGTTGTCTGAATATGAAGAGGAGAGTGTTGGGACGGACACAAACGCCCAGTCCCCGATCCAGAAGAATTAATCAGAAGCAATTAAAATCCCCGACCCAGCAGGGAATCGAACCCAGGGCCCTCTGAACCGAAGGCCAGTACGCTGACCATTCAGCCAACGAGTCGGACTCCATATGTGATGTATATAACCTGTATAAATTAGAATTTCAAGAATGATGTGTGCATGTACAGTGTTGTTGTTGTTTGAGTCATCAGTCCATAGACTGGTTTGATGCAGCTCTCCATGCCACCCTATCCTGTGCTAACCTTTTCATTTCTACGTAACTATTGCATCCTACATCTGCTCTAATCTGCTTGTCATATTCATACCTTGGTCTACCCCTACCGTTCTTACCACCTACACTTCCTTCAAAAACCAACTGAACAAGTCCTGGGTGTCTTAAGATGTGTCCTATCATTCTATCTCTCCTTCTCGTCAAATTTAGCCAAATCGATCTCCTCTCACCAATTCGATTCAGTATCTCTTCATTCGTGATTCGATCTATCCATCTCACCTTCAGCATTCTTCTGTAACACCACATTTCAAAAGCTTCTATTCTCTTTCTTTCTGAGCTAGTTATCGTCCATGTTTCACTTCCATACAATGCCACGCTCCACACAAAAGTCTTCAAAAACATCTTTCTAATTCCGATATCAATGTTTGAAGTGAGCAAATTGCTTTTCTTAAGAAAGCTCTTCCTTGCTTGTGCTAGTCTGCATTTTATGTCCTCCTTACTTCTGCCATCGTTAGTTATTTTACTACCCAAGTAACAATATTCATCTACTTCCTTTAAGACTTCATTTCCTAATCTAATATTTCCTACATCACCTGCCTTCGTTCGACTGCACTCCATTACTTTTGTTTTGGACTTATTTATTTTCATCTTGTACTCCTTACCCAAGACTTCATCCATACCATTCAGCAACTTCTCGAGATCTTCTGCAGTCTCAGATAAAATAACAATATCATCGGCAAATCTCAAGGTTTTGATTTCCTCTCCTTGGACTGTGATTCCCTTTCCAAATTTCTCTTTGATTTCCTTTACTGCCTGTTCTATGTAAACATTGAAAAGGAGAGGGGACAAACTGCAGCCTTGCCTCACTCCTTTCTGGATTGCTGCTTCTTTTTCAAAGCCCTCGATTCTTGTCACTGCAGACTGATTTTTATACAGATTGTATATAATTCTTCGTTCTCGGTATCTGATCCCTATCATCTTCAGAATCATAAATAGCTTGGTCCAATCAACATTATCGAATGCCTTTTCTAGATCTACAAATGCCATGTACGTGGGCTTGTCCTTCTTGATACGATCCTCTAAGATCAGACGTAAAGTCAGGATTGCTTCACGTGTTCTTACACATCTTCTGAAGCCAAATTGATCTTCTCCCAACTCAGCTTCAACTTGTTTTTCCATTCTTCTGTAAATAATACGTGTTAAAATTTTACAGGCATGAGATTGCGGTAGTTTTCACACCTGTCAGCACCGGCTTTCTTGGGAATAGGTATAACAACATTCTGCCGAAAATCGGATGGGACTTCTCCTGTCTCATACATCTTGCACACTAAATGAAATAACCTTGCCATGCTGGTTTCTCCTAAGGCAGTCAGTAATTCAGAGGGAATATCATCAATTCCAGGTGCCTTGTTCCTATTTAGGTCACTCACAGCTCTGTCAAACTCTGACCTCAAAATTGGGTCTCCCATTTCATCAGCATCAACAGCCTCTTCATGTTCCAGAACCAAATTATCTACACCTTTACCTTGATACAACTGTTGGATATGCTCCTGCCATCTTTCTGCTTTGTCTTCTTTCCCTAGAAGTGGCTTTCCATCTGAGCTCTTAATATTCATGCACCTATATTTCCTTTCTCCAAAGGTTTCCTTGATTTTCCTGTATGCAGCATCTACCTTTCCCAGGACCATACAGCCTTCGACATCCTTGCACTTCTCCTTCAGCCATTCTTCCTTAGCTACCTTGCACTTTCTATCCACTTGATTCTTTAATCGCCTGTATTCTTTTCTGCCCTCTTCATTTCTAGCATTCTTGTATTTTCGTCGTTCATCAATCACGTCTAGTATCTCCTGAGTTATCCACTGATTCTTAGTTGATCTTTTCTTCCTTCCTAACATTTCTTCAGCAGCCTTACTGACTTCATTTTTCATGACTCTCCACTCTTCCTCTATAGTGTTTCCTTCAGCCTTTTCATTTAGTCCTTGTGCAACATGTTCCTTGAAACAATCCCTCACACCCTTTTCTTTCAACTTGTCTAGATCCCATCTCATTGCATTCTTTCCTTTCTTCAATTTCTTCAACTTCTGATGGCATTTCATGACCAAAAAGTTGTGATCAGAGTCCACGTCTGCTCCTGGGAAAGTTTTGCAATCCAACACCTGGTTTCTGAATCTCTGCCTAATCATAATGAAGTCTATTTGATACCTTCCAGTGTCTCCAGGTCTCGTCCACGTATACAGCCGTCGTTTGTGGTGCTTGAACCAAGTATTGGCAAGGACTAAATTATGATCAGTGCAGAATTCAACCAGCCGACTTCCTCTTTCGTTCCTTTGTCCCAATCCAAATTCTCCTACTGTACTACCTTCTCTTCCTTGGCCTACCACTGCATTCCAGTCTCCCATCACAATTAGATTCTCATCACATTTTACATATTGTATTAAATCTTCTATCTCCTCATACATTCTTTCAATTTCTTCATCATCCGCTGAACTAGTAGGCATATAGACCTGCACTATTGTGGTGGGCATTGGTTTGGTGTCTATCTTGACGACAATAATTCTTTCACTATGCTGGTCGTAGTAGCTTACCCGCTGCCCTATTTTCTTATTCATTATTAAACCAACCCCTGCATTTCCCCTGTTTGATTTCGTGTTGATAATTCGGTAGTCGCCTGACCAGAAATCCTGTTCTTCCTGCCAACGTACTTCACTTATACCAACTACATCTAACTTTAGCCTATCCATCTCCCTTTTCAGATTCTCTAACCTACCACAACGATTCAAACTTCTAACATTCCACGCTCCGACTCGCAGAATGTCAGTATCCATCTTCCTGATGATCGCCCCCTCTCGTGTAGTCCCCACCCGGAGATCCGAATGGGGGACTAGTTTACCTCCGGAATATTTTACCCGGGAGGAAGCCATCATCAGTACATCATTCATACAGAGAGAGCTGCGTGTCCTCGGGAGGTAGTTACGGCTGTAGTTTCCCGTTGCTTTCAGCCGTGTAGCAGTATCAACACAGTTAAACCATGTTGAGTATTATTACAAGGCCGTTATCAGTCAATCATCTAGACTGCCGCCCTTGCAACTACCGAAAGGCTGCTACCCCCCTTTCGATGAACCATTCGTTAGTCTGGTCTCTCAACAGATACCCATCCGATATGGTTGCACCTGCGGCTCGGCTATCTGTATCATTGGGACACGCAAGCCTCCCCACCGCGGCAAGGTCACATGGTTCGCAGAGGAGGGCATGTACAGTATACAGTTGAATGTGGGCGAATGTGTATCCGTGCGGGTGTGGGAATGATTGTGAATCAGTATGAGCTCGAGAGAATGTGTATACAGGGGTATGAGTGAGGGTATGAATGATTACTCAATATGTATAGCATAAATCAAAATAATTATTAATCTAAGAGTACAGTGTTTGGAGTTAAATATGAATTCAAAATTGTCTTACATCTGCAAATATTCAGCAGAGTTTATGTAAACATGCATGTGGGGATGGAGGCACTTTCGTGTATGTGGGGCTTGCCCATTCTCCGTCTAGCACCACACCCCTACTCCCCTCCTAGATTGTACATTTATAATTTAAGAAAAATAAATAAATAAATAAATAAATAAATAAATAAATAAATAAATAAATAAATAAATAAAAATAGATTTCTTTTACAACCCACATTGTCCATGTTAGGATGTCTAGCAAAGGAACTAGACCTATATACTCACCGAGCTCGATAGCTGCAGTCGCTTAAGTGCGGCCAGTATCCAGTAATCGGGAGATAGTGGGTTCGAGCCCCGCTGTCGGCAGCCCTGAAGATGGTTTTCCGTGGTTTCCCATTTTCACACCAGGCAAATGCCTGGGCTATACCTTAATTAAGGCCACGGCCGCTTCCTTCCACTTCCTAGGCCTTTCCAATCCCATCGTCGCCATAAGACATATCTGTGTCGGTACGACGTAAAGCAAAAAAAAAAAAAGGACCTATAGGCTTTCACGAAACACGTGCCAAGTCTGGCAAACTAACTTCTGAAATACTACTACCTAACTTATTATAAAATATGAAATATGATTGCGGTACCAGTGATCAAATTCCATAGCTCGCGTACTGCCTTGGATGTATAAGATACTGGAATCGGAATTAACAAAAGCATCCCTCCTGTTGCTGGATTCGTAATCTGCTAAAATCAATACACAAACTGACTGGCAAAGCGTCGGCATTAAAGCCATGTCACTTTATTGATGTGCAATTTCTTCGCGAATACAAATTACTCCCACGACGCATCGGACAGTAGGCCTACGTGTGTTGGTTGAGAAGCATGCCGTCAGTCTCCCTTATTTTACCGGTCACTCACAGAATAGCTAATAATTATTATTCTTCTCCCGACTTTTTCCGAGTCTTGGTAGGGACCTGTGTCCTGAATAAAGACTTGACCCTGTTTTACGGCCGGATGCCCTTCCTGGCGCCAGCCCTATATGGAAGTGTGTATTCACTACTGTGTTTTTGGCAGTGGCTGCTAGTGCAGTGTGTTGTGTCTATAATGAATCTATTGAGATAAACAAACACATCCATTCTTCGAATCAGAGGAATTAGACACGGATAAAATCCACTGCTAGCCGGGAATCGAACTCAAGACATTCAGAACCGAAGTCCGTGGCGCTTACTATTCAGCCAATGAAGTGGACAAGTGAAATAATAATTAACCCCCTAGAATTAGCTATTAAAATGAGTATTATAAAGGTCTCTGATTCTCAAACTGGGAACGTTGGCTAAGGGTTGATATTTTTGCACACAATTCGACTGTACTGCACTCTTTTTTAGTCTACCATGTTTATAGCGACTTCCTGTTTCATACAATGGAGCAGCGACCTTCCAGCAAACCGGTCAAAGCCTGGTGTGTTGTAACGTGCGGACTGACCTCTAGAGTTACTTTCTCCGTGGTCACGGTCCACTCTGATGGTCAAGTATGGACAACTCGCACTGCAGCTCTCCATTTCACTGGAATGTGAAATCACCTCCAATGCACGGATTCTGTGTCACTCGAGAAGATGCTGCCTCCCTGAGTGTTTCAGACTTCTTGAGCCCGTTATCGTTTAAATTTACTCTGTGGGTTTCATTCCCCGTCAGGGTAATGCGATTCCACTTAATTTTCGCTAGTTGTTTGACGTCGCACTAACACACTGAAGGTTTTCGGCGACCATTATTGAATTAGTCCAAGTTGCCGTAGACGACATCTGCTTACACAGGCATACAAACAGACCTAGTTAGAAAGGTAATAACACATTAGCTAAGATGAAAGAGGCAAACTGGAGCGAAATAGTGAATTTAACTTACCAACATGAGTTGGAACATTTACACGAGGACTACTGCATAAACAATGAGGAAAGGTTGCTAGATGGGATACCGCTGGAATAAAGAGATTCATAATGAAGAAAATATACTGTGTAAGAAAGTACCTACTAGATATTGAAAAACCGACGATCATGCCAGAACGTAAGGCTAAAAGAACATTGACCAAAAAAAATAATAAGTGAGTAGGAAGACAGAATCACTTAGTCACATATCTTGATAGTGAATCTAAGGTAAAAAGTAGTAAAAGCATTTTTTTGCAAGTTGCTTTACGTCGCACCGACACAGACAGGTCTTATGGCGACGACGGGACAGGAAAGAGATAGGATTGGGAAGGTAGCGGCCGCTGCCTTAATTAAGTACAGTCCCAGCATTTGCCTGGTGGAAATGGGAAACCACGGAAAACCAGCTTTAGGGCTGACGATAGTAGGGTTCCAACTTTCGAACCCACCCTCTCCCGAAAGCAAGCTCACAGCTACGTGACCCTAACCGCACATCCAATCTGCTCGATAATAATAATAATAATAAGAATAATAATAATAATAATGAAATGGCGTATGACTTTTAATGTTCGGAGTGTCCGAGGACATGTTCGGCTCGCCAGCTGCAGGTCTTTTGATTTGATGCCCGTAGGTGCCCTGCGCGTCATGATGAGGATGAAATGATGATGACAATGCACCCAGCCCCCGTGCCAGCGAAATTAACCAATGGTGGTTAAAATTCCCTACCCTCTCCCTTGTCTATCCCTTCAAATCTTCCCATCCCCCGCAAGGCCCTTGTTCATCACAGCAGGTGAGGTCGCCTGGGCGAGGTACTGGTCATCCTCCCCAGTTCTATCCCCCGATCCAGAATCTGAAGCTCCAGGACAGTGCCCTTGAGACGGTAGAGGTAGGATCCCTTGCTGAGTCCGGGGGAAAAACCGACCCTGGAGGATAAATAAATAAATAAATAAATAAATAAATAAATAAATAAATAAATAAATAAATAAATTCCGCACTCACTATCATCCACAATCAGTGTAAAACCTCTCTTCACTCAGCAGATAAAAGATTTGCAAATAAAGTAAATTAACAGAATCGGATGGGTAAATTGTTGAACTAGGCCTACGTTGGCTCGAGCAACCGAAGGGGAAGGGACAGATGCACGCGGAAACGCACAGACGATATCGTAAACAAAGAGAACTGTTGAGTTCGTCCTTCATACTCTCAGCCAAATGGATCAACATTTTTGCTCGATTTTCTTTCGTGTGTATTATCAAAAGTTGTGATTTCAATAAAATTGACTCGCATTACTGTTCACCATGGCTCACAATTTAAAAGAAAAAATCATGAAATAATATTTTCGTCTCATTTTGAGTTCACCCTTTATCCTTGTAACGCCCCATTTGAAGTCAAGAAACGAGTTTACACAAAAAGAACGACGCTTTCATGTAGGGAGTCGTGGGAAGTGGAAGTAAGAAATGGGGAATGCCCTGTCGCATCGCTATGTACAGTGCACTTTCTACACTCCAAGTGGAGGTGGAATTTATCTGTACGGTTTCATTCCAGCGTAACGTGGTTTTGTAACATTGGGCGTCGCTGTACAGACCGCAGATCTACAGATGTGGAATTCCACTCCGGAAGTTTATGTTGCGACCAACAGGCCGGTTAGAAAGTCAGCCACCCCTTCAAGCTTAGGTCATCAGGAAAAGTGCGTCAATAGTCTTCTTAAGGACAGATCTGTGTTAGTGAGTTGTTATGTAATACTTCCTCACACAAGACTCAGAGCAGGAAGGAATTACCAAGAAACATACGAGGTACACACACATACATACATACATACATACATACATACATACATACATACCCATGCATTTATTTATTTATTTATTTATTTATTTATTTATTTATTTATTTATTTATTTATTTATTTATTTATTTATTTATTTATTTATTTATTTATTTATTTATTTATTTATTTATTTATTTATACAATTTGCTTTACGTCGCACCGACACAGATAGGTCTTATAGCGACGATGGGATAGGAAAGGCTTAGGAGTGGGAAAGATTCGGTCGAGACCTTAATTAAGGTACAACCCCAGCATTTGGCTGGTGTGAAAATGGGATGATGTTTCCACCTAGTCATACAATACGTAAGTTATATATGAAGTGAGGACGGAAAGCATTTGGAAGGATTGCATCGAGATTTATATTTTATGGATTTTTCAACTGGAATGACCTTCCCAAATTTTGGAGGAACTCAACTTCAGTCAGATTATAAACAGCTCTACTGTAGGAAGGACAGTCAAGCAACATTTCATGCAATCATCTTGAACACTATAAAGTCATGATGCGAATTGTTTAAAAATATGGTAGTTTTGTGAAACAAGCGATAAATTAGTAGACTGCTGACTGATAAAACTGACTTGTCCACCAACTCTGATCAGATGAGACAATTAAAATTTGTAACTCAGTCATTTTTATAGATATCTGAAAAGTGTTTTCACAGATTATAGAAAATGTTCATATTTTTACCCTCGAAGGGTAAACAATGATTTCTGATCAGTTTTAAAAAAAGCAGGGTTTTAGCCCAAATAATGTATTTGTTATGAATATTTAAATTCTGGGCTCGTGAAAACCCTGTTTGGAGAATAGGCTGTTTTAAAATGAGGTAATTTGTAACTACAATGTTAAATAGATCCGTTTTCTTCGTATTGGCAACACTGCCTTCATGTTCATGGCGTAGTTCAAGGTTCAAACTAACAGATAGCACTGCAGTCTAAAAAGTGACAATTCTGACTTAACATTCCTTTTATCTCTGTCCTGTATCCTGTGAAATCACGTCACGTCTGACGAGTTTTGTTATGAATGACACATATACTCCTGATGAAAAAGAACTTCAACTTTACTTTTTGCTTACGGTTTAATAATAATAATAATAATAATAATAATAATAATAATAATAATAATAATAATAATAATAATAATAATAATAATAATAATTCGTTCCACAAACTCCTTTTACGGTGTTCGGAGACGCAGGAGTTCTTTTACTGTCCAGCAACTAGGCTGAATGGTCAACGTCGTGGTATTCAGTTCAGAGTGTCCTGGGTTCGAATACCGACCAGGGCGAGGATTTTAAGCGCGTCAGGTTTATTCCTCTAGCTCGGGGCTAGATGTTTGTGCTCCTCTTAACACTCATCTTTATGTACACACAACACTAGAAACCACCACAGAAACATGCAATGGGAAACGTGTAAGTGACTACTGGTGGTAAAGGTGGCGAAACAGTGAAGTAGCGAGCAGACCATGTTGGTTTAACTAACGCACGATTGTGGTGTTGATTCACGGAAAGATTTGTTATTGGTCTGTATAATAGTGAAATGTAAGACGTAATTTACATATAGAGGCTATATGGAACATCCTCATCGTGCTAAACGACACTGTTATGTCGTGAACTGCTATAATTCAGAACGTTATAGCTATACTAGTGTAGGGATTTTCGCGTTCAATACGAAAAAGAAAGAAGACAAAAATGGATCTTGGCAGTGAACGGAATGAAATAAGTATCGTGAAATAATACCAGAAGTATAATTCAAGCGTAATTGTTACCTTGAAAATGACAGTGGTGTAAGCCATTATTAAAGCAGACACTGATAAGTTCCTTTTCCTTGTTAAAGTTGTGCTGATTCCAGATTTCATTCTTTCGGTAAATAGATCCGAATTCTCTCCTGCGAAAAGCATTGAGGGGAGTTTTGACTGCATTTTGAATCTAGTTAGTGATTTTTTTTTTTTTTTTTTTTTGTCGCGCTGAGTGGCTCGGACGGTTGAACCCAACTTGGCAGGTTCGTGCCTCGTTCAGTCCGGTGGTATTTGAAGGTGCTCAAATACGTCAGCCCCTGTGCGTGGATTTATCAACACGTAAAAAACTCCCGCGAGATATCATTCCGACACCTCGGTGTCTCCGATAACCATAAAAAAATTAGTGGGGCGTAAAACCAATAACATGGTTATTTGAAGCATTTTGAAGTACATCATATTTGACACGTAGGACATAACAGAATAACCTTCTTGTAAAATTACAACTTCATCCGTCAAAGGTTTTTGGAGGGTCGAATAATTTCGTTTCCGGAGCTAACCTCATTTAATTCCTCAGGGGTGGAATGTTTTAAAATATTTCCTATAAACATATATACCGCCATTTGGAATTTCGTCTTCGTACGTAAACTCCTTAGAGAATAATCTTTTTAATAATAATAATAATAATGATAATATTAGCTTGACGTCCCACTAACTACTTTGATGGTTTTTGGAGACGCCGATGTCCCGAGATTTAACCCCGCAGGAGTTCTTTTACGTGCCAATAAATCTACCGTCACGAGGCTGACCTATTTGAGCACCTTCAAATACCACCGGACTGAACCAGGATCGAACCTGTCAAGTTGGGGTCAGAAAGCCAACACCTTAACCGTCTGGACCACTCAGTCCAGCTAATCCTTTTCCACACCAGGTAAATGCTGGGGTTGTACCTTAATTAAGGCCACGGTCGTTTCCTTCCCGATTCTAGCCCTTTTCCTATCCCATCGTCGCCAATAAGAGCTATCTGTGCTGGTGAAACGTAAAGTAAATGGAAGAAAAAAATCCCTTCTGTTATTTAACACGTGTAATATACTGTAATTTGAAATAGCGTGCTCTTTTGTGGTTTTGA
The DNA here is from genome assembly GCF_040414725.1 of Anabrus simplex. Taxonomy (NCBI): domain Eukaryota; kingdom Metazoa; phylum Arthropoda; class Insecta; order Orthoptera; family Tettigoniidae; genus Anabrus; species Anabrus simplex. The sequence continues at coordinate 1,558,505,140 of NC_090265.1, forward strand.
TTCAATTTTGGGAATTAAATTCACGGCATTAAATCCATCATAATTGAAAAGATTCCGGATGATCGCTCCTTGCTCACTATTTACATTAGCAACTCGCTGCGCTAGCCTGCGCGGTAACTCAGCGAAGCCCGCTAGAGCGCTCTGAACCTCGTGATTTGCACCTTCCCCATAGTCAATACTTCCTTCCACGTAGGGTTGGAGTCAGGAAGGACTTCTGGTCGCAAAACTTGGATTAATACACGTACAGTGCTGACCCCAAGTATTTGGGAAGAGTCCATAAGGAAGAAGAAGAGCACGAAGAAGATATTTACGTGCAAGTAAATCTGCACACACGAAGCTGGCGTTTTTGAACAACTTTTAAATACCACCGGCTTGAGCCGGGATCGAACCCGTCAAGTTGGGCTCAGACGGCCTGCGCTCTATCGTCTGAGCAACGCAGTCCGCCACTAATGGTTTAACGCCACTCCACCTCAGAAAGGTTTACGGTGATGGATTGATAGGAAAGGGCTACGACTCGGTAGAAAATGGCCATGGCCTTAATTAAGATGTGACCGGGCGAGTTGGCCGTGCACGTAGAGGCGCGCGGCTGTGAGCTTGCATCCGGGAGATAGTAGGTTCGAATCCCACTATCGGCAGCCCTGAAAATGGTTTTCCGTGGTTTCCCATTTTCACACCAGGCAAATGCTGGGCCTGTACCTTAATTAAGGCCACGGCCGCTTCCTTCCAACTCCTAGGCCTTTCCTATCATATCGTCACCATAAGACATATCTGTGTCGGCGCGACGTAAAGCCCCTAGCAAAAAAAAATAAGGTGTGAAAATGGAAAACCAGAGGAAACTATTTCGAAGGCTGCCGATGGTGAGGTTCGAAAAAATTAGTCTTTAGGGCCCGGTTTCATAAACGTGGGTTAAATATTCTCTAACCCTGGGTTTGTTAACTCAGGGTTAATATTTTAACTCATTCTTACAAGTCACGCGTTTCACCAAGCTATTTCGGCAGAGGGTTAAATAACACCGCGTTAACCCTCGCAGGAAACAGCTGTCCTAATAATCACGGAGGCAGTGACTAAAAATCAGAGATCATGAACACACTTCTTGCGTGGTTCTTTTGTTCATTTCTTGCGCGGTATTTCGTTTTCTTCCTCAGGTCCGTGGTAGATATTATTCTTTCGTGATCTTGAACGAAAAATGGAAGAAGTGCAGAAGAGAAATAGTGGCACGAATTTTTCTGCTTTAGAAAAATCATTACTTATTGAATTAGCCATCGAGTACCGAAGTATTATGGAATGCAAGAAGATTGACGGTATACAATTAAAAGAAAAGGCGGATACAAGGGAAAGAATAACAGGGGAATTTAATAATATTGCCCACGTTACAGTGCGATCTACGAAACAACTAAAACAGTTCTATAAAAATTTTAGCTTCTCTGTGCCAAGAGTTGTTTTTAAAGTTGGCACACCTTCACAGCAATAACACACACGAAAGTAAATATACAGTTTAATTTCAAAGTGTATTTCTGTATAACCACTACGTAATACACAGTATAATGTTCATAAGTGTTGTACTATTGAACTGGTGGTGTGCAGTTGCATTCCTATATGCCACTGCAGTGCTGTCGTTATCAATGTGAAGAAATATGTCATTCTCAATTCCAACATTCCTGTTCCTTCTCCTTCCTGTGAGATACTGACGCAAAGTCAAGTTCTGTGGGGGAGGTTAATCTCGTGTCTCCACAGCAATATTGTGTAATACAGCTGTTGCTACTATTACGGTCAACGTAGTTTCTAGTTTAGTTCGCAAGCCCGAATTTGTTTCGATCAGCTGTGTATTCTAACCTCTCGCGAACTTCATCGACGAATTTACTGACGACGGTTTTTGAAGTCTATCTCTTCAGAAATTGTTCCTCAGATACATTTTCAAAGTCTTTTCCTTCTTATTATAGGCCTATTTCTGTTAGGAACACCGTTTAACAAATCTAAATAAAGCAACTCTGCATCAAATGCATGATTTACTGTGGCCATGTTGCTTTTAACCTCGAATAAACAGTTTAACTCAGGTGAAAGGAGGGGTTAACTTAACTCTGGTCTTAACCTAGAGTTAAAAATAACCCTCCTTGATGAAACGGAATGAACAGTCAAATTCAGAGTAAAACTGTGTAACTCGGGGTTAAGGTTTAACCCACGTTGATGAAACCGGCCCTAGATGTCTTAATATCAGTTAGATTTGGTAGCAAAGCACAATATATGGCCCCACGCCTTAAAGAGAATCAAGTTCAAGGTCTGTGTATTTCTTTTTTTTTTTTCTTTACAATTTGTTTTACGTCGCACCGACACAGATAGGTCTTATGGCGACGATGGGATAGGAAAGGCCTAGGAGAGGGAAGGAAGCGGCCGTGGCCTTAATAAAGGAACAGCCCCAGCATTTACTTGATGTGAAAATGGGAAACCACGGAAAACCATCTTCAGGGCTGCCGACAATGGAGTTCGAACCCACTATCTCCCGGATGCAAGCTCACAGCTGCGCGCCCCTAACCGCACGGCCAACTCGCCCGGTATACCCACTTTCAGACCACAATAAGAACGCGTCTTCATGTCGAGAGAGTTTAACTACCTGGGAACTGTTTTTAGAGTCGCACTTTCTAGTATAATGAAGGTAAGATTACAAACAGGGAATCGCTGCTATTATGACGAACCCCTCCTCAAAACCAGGAGGTTGTCGTGGAACTGCGAAACAAGACCTAAACAAATAAGCGGTATTTCAAAGGAAAGTGATTGGTAAGATCTTCGAACCAATACTCGACGAAGAAAGTGGAAAATGGAGAATCAGTCACAAAATAGAGCAATATGTATGCACGGAGAAGCAAAGTTCATATAAGCATAGAACAAATTCAGAAATGATTTTTCAGATTCCTGTATCTCAAAACAACAAGGTGCCTTACTACTAAATTTTGATATGAAGAAATTGGAGTATCGAAGGCAGACGGATGATATGAAAATTTTATGCAGAAGTGTAAATGCAATAATTGATAATCCAGTCTTCCTATTGAACCCATAATTCCAAAGTTCAAGGGTTCAATATCACGCCTCAGCATGAACGTCCTCCTTATTGCATCAAAGTCAATCGCTTTATTGAAGAACCTTGTAGCAAGAACTGTCTCACTATTCACCTGTGGGTACAACAGACCTGTTCGCAAAAACCAGAGCCTAGATATCAGTACTCCTTTCCACTAATTTATCTTCGGTTTCAGAACTGCTATAAACACTCCATAGTTAATGAAAATGTTCCCCATCCCTAGCAGGAAAGGCCTACTGTAGATAAATTAATGAATTTTTTTTTTCTTCCTCAAATGACTGAGGTTGCCAAACCCGCAAAGAATATCACACGATATCAATTTGGTACCTAATCTAATTACAATACAGAGTAAAAAACAATCATTCTATTGATAATGTCGAGAAAACAAAGACGCAGCAGATAAATTAATTGATTTAATTAAGTGGGTGGAGAGTAAAGCTGATGCCTCAAGATTGATATTGAAACTTTCAATGTTTGTATGGACCAGCTCACGAGGGTCTCATTCGGCACACCAAAGCGTCGTAAGTAGGTGACCAGTAGTTTAGGATTGGTGCCCGTTGCACCCAGCACGAGCCCTATGACCTCAATGTCTTCAAGGTTGTACTTATTTAGGCAATATGGAATGTTTCTTTATTTGTTTGTTTGTTTGTTTGTTTGTTTGTTTGTTTGTTTGTTTGTTTGTTTGTCCTACCCTTGTCCCGTTTCTCGGGTATGAGGTGATATGAACCTGTGTCGTGGCGGGTTTTTATGACCGGACGCCCTTCCTGACGTCAACCTCATCAGAGGAGTTAATGAGATGAAATGAATGACGTGATATATGATGGTGGGAAGGAAGAGGGTGAAACCTGGTGCTGGCTCATAGCCTACTCCTGTCAAATAGTACTCAAGGCTTAACGTACCCATCAGACGGACGAATCACCATCGACAGCGTCATATGCCCTCACTCCATGTGAACACTGCGGAGAGGTTTGGAATATAGTGCAGGCTTTTGGCTCGCATTCTAGTGATTAGAAATTGTATACCACCACCTCCCCTACCCTGCCAGCCAACATTGTGATGGTGAACATTTTTTCGACCAACGGGACTCGAACAGGCTAACCACGATGTCAGACCGTTCAGACTTCAACGCCTTAACGATCAGGGCCATCAGGCGGGCGTAATATGAAATGGTTGGTGAATATATACTGTGTGAATTGATAGGTTAGTTGTTAGTACGTTGTTACAAGTTTGTTAGTTTGTAAGAAACATAATGTGTGTTAATTCGGTGTCATTTTGTTGGGTTAAAGTAGCTCTGGTTAATTTTATCATGTATTTGATACATAACAGATAATTCGCGTAATATGTGTCCTTGAAACATATTGTAGGTATTATATTCGACAGATATATTACCAATAAACCGGGCAAGTTGGCCGTGCGGTTAGGGGCGCGCGGCTGTGAACTTGCATCCTGGAGATAGTGGGTTCGAACCCCACTGCCGGCAGCCCTGAAGATGGTTTTCCGTGGTTTCCCATTTTCATACCAGGCAAATCCTTGGGCTGTTCCTTAATTAAGACCACGGCTGATTTCTTCCCACTCCTAGCCCTTTCCTATACCATCGTCGCCATAAGACCTATCTGTGTCCGTGCGACGTAAAGCAAATTGTAAAAAAATATTACCAATAAGCAGAGTAGGTACACTATAATTGGGACCTGCAATAAACCCTGTTGTGTACGAAGGATAAATACATATAAATAAATGAAATATAGTCCGGCTCCATGGCTAAATGGTTAACGTGCTGGCCTTTGGTCACAGGGGTCCCGGGTTCGATTCCCGGCAGGGCCGGTAATTTTAACCTTAATTGGTTAATTTCGCTGGCGCGGGGGCTGTGTCGCCTTAATCATCATTTCATCCTCATCACGACGCGCAGGTCGCCTACGGTAGTCAAATCAAAAGACCTGCATCTGGCGAGCCGAACTTGTCCTCGGACACTCCCGGCACTAAAAGCCATACGCCATTTCAATTATTTTTTTTATGAAATAAGACACCCTTGTCCTCATCCCAAGGTGGTGGAGCTCTTTTCAGGCACACCCAATGCAGGTGAACTGCATGTACCATTTTAACCACATACCAGCACTCCCGCCATTCTTAAATTTCTGGCAGTACAGGGAATCGAACCCGGGACCCCGAGACCGGCAGCTAACGGACTGTAGTACAATGTGTGGGGTGTATAATCGAATGCAAGACAGTCGATGACCAAAAGTAACGCTTATAAAACCAAACTGGCCGACACAAGTTCTATAGGAAGATCAAGGACACAACAGATTGATTGTAGGCCTATGTCAACTAATGATCTTCCGCGAGTGGAGCTACTGTATTCAGCTTATTGAAAGTAGAGCAAAAACAGACTGAAGTCGAAGCAGTCGCTCATGGCAGCGATCCTTTGTGCCTAGTCACGTTAAGTATGGTAAATATTGTAACGTAAAGTAGTTTGGCTGCGCTTCACAACAGTCTAAAATCTCATCAAGTAAAAGCACGATCGATTACGCAACCACCATGACATACTGCTGTCAAAAGGTACTGCATAATTTATCGAGATAAGAGATCGATTTCCGGCGCTTTACACTGCTCTTCTATTCTTCCTTCCTGTCCCCAACTTGCATTTGCCATTTCGAGTTCTAATGTGAAAGTATGACTTTGCCCTCACATTTCGGGTAGCCCTAGTTCTGAGCAAGACTGAGCGAGTTCAAACATGGAAGAAGGAGGAGGAAGTAGAGATTGTTAAAAAGCCAATGAGTAATTCTGAGTTTTAGCGGAAATTTGATATATACACAGGACAATAGTGTCGATGTCACCTCTGAACTTCGGAGGTAGTCCGTAGTCCTGAAAATGTTCGAATGACTTCAAAATAACACGATATCGACCAATAAGGAGGCTGATTACATCTGTATTTCGCAGATTGTATTTAAATTACTTAATGAAATGAGATATTAATGTTACCTACAATGTGGTACAGTCAGTAGAAAGAAAATTAGGTACGACTGGTCAGCACGAAGGGTCCATAAGAAATTAATTTAATCAAACACGATAGAAATGGCCAAAGAGACCTATAAAATGAGTTGGTAGAAACAACAATGAATTCCCTACATCGTGTCACGAGAGAGGGCAGCTTCAAACACAAATGGCATGTCCTCGAAGTTTTTCACGCCCTTTCTTCGGCACGCAGGTTTAGAGACAAGATGTTCCCAGTGAGTGTGGCTGAACAATCTGGTTTTGGGAAATAACCTTTTCTTAAGTACTTTCTCTGGGCATACTGCCCGGTGTGACCTGTTTCATAAACAGTTTTTTTTCTTTCTTTTTGACACAGTTTCTTTAACATTTCCTTCCCAGATTTTGTTCATTCTTTTGCAGAGTTCCAGTTCTACACCCGGTCCACAGTTGAAGTAAAATACAGTAATAATTTTTTAAATTTTTTACATGTTGCTTTGCGTCACACCGACACAGATAAGTCTTATGGCGACGATTGGATTTTAATTCTGAAATATTTATTTATTAGTGGCCTATCGATAAATACTGCATAACTAAAGTTTTATAGAATTAAATTTCCTATCAGTTATGTCTTATTCATTTATACCGTACGGGCTGTGATAACGGAGATATTCATGAATTTGGATTGCTAAGTCCACATCAGCGCCGAGCCACGAGAAAATGGGTAACAGAATTTAATGAAAATCCGTATGTAAAGTCGAGGAATACGGAACTATAGTCTGCGCTATAAATGATTTTACTCACCCTGGTTAAAATGGTAGTTTAGGGGGAGGTGCCTAAAATGTTTTTTTTTTTTTTTTTTTGCTTTACGTCGCACCGACACACATATGTCTTACGGCGACGATGGGATAGGAAAGGTCTAGGAATTGGAAGGAAGCGGCCGTGGCCTTAATTAAGCTACAGCCCCGGCATTTGCCTGGTGTGAAAATGGGAAACCACGGAAAACCATCTTCAGGGCTGCCGACAGTGGGGCTCGAACCCACTATCTTCCGATTACTGGATACTGGCCGCACTTAAGCGACTGCAGCTATCGAGCTCGGTGAATATTATTTTAAGTAGAAGTACAATAGGCAACAATTCTCTATATAACACTGATCAGAGAGAAAAAGTGAAAGGGGTCCGACACTTCGAAGAATGAGGTAATCGGCCACGAAGGGCGTGAAAATGAAAGACTCCCTAGGCGTCCACACGTCATACTGTCGGGGTCAGAAAAGGACAAGAGTTGACCATGGGAGGTCGGATAGGGTAGATGAAAGTGAGGAGTCTGGCACAAGTAAGTGGAAGCAATGCCAGGACTCAGCTAAGGGCCCCGTGTTTGCCAACCGACTCTCCCAAGTTCAGCGCCTTTCGGGCCACATTTACAGTAGTCGCCTCTTACAACAGGCACGCGGTACCGTGCGTGTTATTTTACCCACAAGGGAGTGACTATAATAAGGGAATTCATGAATTTAGATGAATTTAGTCTTTTGTTGCTTAGTCCTTATCAACGCCAAGCATTGCTAACACGAAAATATTGTTCAATTGTGTTAACTGGCGATGGTTTCTGTCATGATTGTCTTAAGGTGTGAAAACTCATGGTCATCGTTCCATATCGACAAGAGAAATTGTGAAGATGGTTATAAAATGAGAAAAGTCATGAAGGAACGATCTCATGAATAATAATACAAGAGGGAGTCATGAAAGAAAAGAGGACTCACTTTACATTAGATGCCCTAATATTACAGAGTTGGAAGAAAATTAAATGCAATGGCCTACAATTTAGAAACCTCATAAAATTGATGAACAATAACATTACATTGACCATTGTTTGTTGTGATGTGCATTGTGTCTTCTGCTGCCACTCATCTTCGATAGATGGTGTTACTGCTGCGTACCGAGTATAACAGCCTGCCTGAATATTGGCGGGAAGTAGCTGGGGAGTCACTGTAGATCTCTTTCTTCTTTAGCATGCCATTCTTCTGGTATATACATTTTTTGATATTACTCGTACGTAACACACTTGTTCATCATAACATCCCGTCCATTCAAACCCTACTCTGAGACACTGACTGTAACGAGCAGTGTGCACTCTTAACGGAATAATGGCAGAGGAGTGTTCGCGGCTGTCTGCGGCCCCGTCTGGAACTTTGGACTGTTAGATCGACAGTGCAGTACTGTTCGTTAAAAGTGAGAAAATGTGCACTTTTTCATTTGATCGAGTATTTCATATGACAGCAGTACTTCTAATCGCGATCTTCCTACTAACTTCATTGTAATGACCTATGTTGACTTCAGTTGGGAAAACCACAAAGACAGTCTTTTTGAGAATTCCTTAGTGAAGCACGGGCACATCAGCTAGTAAACATTATAATGAGATCTAAGAAATATCTTATACCCATTTGATACATTACCAGCCTATTTAAGTCTTAGATGTCAAACAGTGCTATATTTTCTACGACAAGCATGTATCTCATCATCATCATCATCATCTGTTTACCCTCCAGGTTCGGCTTTTCCCTCGGACACAGCGAGGGATCACACCTCTACCGCCTAGGGCAGTGTCCTGGAGCTTCAGACTCTTGGTCGGGGGATAGAACTGGGGAGTATGACCAGTAACTCGCCCAGGTGGCCTCACCTGCTATGGTGAACAGGGGCCTTGTGGAGGGATGGGAAGATTGGAAGGGATAGGCAAGGAAGAGGGAAGGAAGCGGCCGTGGCCTTAAGTTAGGTACCATCCCGGCATTCGCCTGGAGGAGAAGTGGGAAACCACGGAAAACCACTTCCAGGATGGCTGAGGTGGGAATCGAACCCACCTCTACTCAGTTGACCTCCCGAGGCTGAGTGGACCCCGTTCCAGCCCTCGTACCACTTTTCAAATTTCGTGGCAGAGCCGGGAATCGAACCCGGGCCTCCGGGGGTGGCAGCTAATCACGCTAACCACTACACCACAGAGGCGGCCAAGCATGTATCTACACGGTTTAATTGCGTGCATCAATGTTTATTTTATGTTCTTGTGTTTTCCTTTCCCAAGTGTCATTATAATACAAAATAATTTTGCTGTCCTCCGTGCAATCCACTCTATGTTTAGTAATTTAATAATAATAATAATAACTCCGCCTGCAGCAATTGTTGGGTGGACTGAGTAGCTCCGTAGTTGCTGTTGCCGGTCTCAAGCCCGGATAAAGGAGGAATTCAGCTTAGAACATCTAAAAGCACCCTTGAACTTCAGCACTGAATTGAATTGATAATCATGACTCACTTGCCCTGGGCTCATGCCCGCCAGCCAAAATCTACCACCAACTTAGCATGATGGAAACACAAGCAACAAAGCAACTCCCTCAGGCCTTAGCTGAGAATAGCAAAGGCAAACTTGGTCATTCAGATTCTCGGGGACCAGGACACCATGCCGGGAAGATTCGGAGCTTCCCAAAACTCCTCAAACTCAAGACGACGCTATTCATTGGTGCGCTCAATGTTCAAAGACTCACCGAAACAGGGAAACTCAAGATGCTGACGGATACCTGCGATAGATTCGGTATTCGAATTCTTGCAGTTCAGGGAACACGATTTCGCGATTGTGATCAGTTCGATTCTAGTGGATATCGCATCTGCAAGGGAAAACCTGCAATCAAACTAAAAAAATAGTAATCCAAATATACTAGGAACTGCATTTCTAGTACACAACGCTATCCAGAACTCTGTGATAGGCTTAACATCACCATCGGACCGCCTCTCCCTACTCACAGTTAAATGTGCCAATAAGGCATACACATTCGTAAATACGCATGCGCCACTTAACAGTGATCCTGACAAAAAATCATCAATATCCCTCAACACCACGTCAAGATCCTCCTCGGTGATTTCAATGCTCAAATCGGCAGAGTACAGAAATACAGACACATCGTTGGAAATTACTCGACACATAAAAGAAACAAATGCCAGTGAACATCGCTTGATCAATGTATGTGGAATGGCCAACCACCAACTAATGTCCACACACTTCAAGAAACCACCGCGGAAAATGACCACATTGAAATCACCAATCAACCACATCGGAGAATATCAAATCGATCATATAGCAATAACCAGAAAATTATCTCCGAAAATCATAAATGTGAGGGTGCGCAAGGGTTACATAGAGTCCGATTACCATCTCTCACAGATCAAAATCCGCCTCATAGCAAATGGAAGGAAATATCGAATATCTAAATTCCTACGCATAGACCCGGAATACTTGAGAGGACATGCTCAGGAATTCGAACAATCACTGGAGACCAACACACAAACATGGGAAGAACTTTGTGAGACCATCCAACAATCATCAAAGAAACTCGGATAACTACCACGGAAACGGAAACACAGATGGTGGACTTCAGACTGGGACAGAGCCCTGGGATTTTGCATCTAAGCCTGGAAGACTTGGCACAGCCACCAAACTATGGAGAATTGGAAGAACATTTTAGAAACACAGGGGGTGACATCCAACACAATCAAACGTATACAACGCTCGTATCGTCATAGAAGATTGGAGGAAATTGATAGTGAATTCAAAAGGAACAATACGCGAAATTTTTACAAGACATTCAGGGAAGAACTAACGAACTTCAAGGCACCCATCCTTTGTATCCGTTGCCCTGAAGGAACACTCGAGACGAATACAAAGGCCAATTGTGAAATCCTGAACCAATTCTTTGAGAAGCTACACAACAGTGAACCACCTACAGAAAGACTCTAATTTCATGTAACTACTCCAAACCAAGACTTGGTACCATCTACATACGAGGAGATACGAGACATCATATTATATCTCAAAAGCAACAAAGCACCAGCGGAAGATGGAGTAATCGCCGAAATGATGGAGGGGAACTCATGGTTGATTAAAGTACAAACCATCATTGCAAATATATGGGAAGCCGGCATCAAACCATCAGATTGGAAAACCACTTTGATTCACCCACTACACAAAAAGGGTGACAATACTGATCCAAACAATTATCGAGGTATTTCACTTCTATCAATCGCCTACGAAGTGTTCTCACCTGCCCTCTTCACCAGGTTATAGCAACAAACAGAACATTTAATTGGTGAATACCAGGCAGGCTTCCCACCACACCGATTATATGTGGAACAGATCTGGAGCCTGAAGATGGTTTTGCAACACCGCCAATCGAACAGCACAGTCGTCACTTTCGTAGATTTTAAAAAAGTATACGACTCTATTGACCGCATCACCCTGTTCAATATACTGCATGAATGTGGTGTGGATAGCAAAACAACTGTGTTAATTGAACTGACTTTGACAGACACAACCTCTAAAGTAAAATTCTTGGGTGAAACCTCCGAACCTTTTCAAATCAGAGCAGGAGTAAGACAGGGTGATGGGTTGTCCCCACTCTTGGTACTGGATAAGATCACCAAAATCTGAGAGAGCGAAGTACCTGGAATAAGTATGGGAACCAAAGATAAGAGAATCTACATAAAGTGCTTTGCCTTTGCTGACGACCTAGCAATAATTAACCGGACTCCTGAGAACTCCATCGACTTCATCGAGAAACTTCATGAAAATGCTATCAAAATCGACCTCCAAATCTCTTATGAGAAAACACAACACATGGACTCCAAGAACCAAAGCCTGACATCACTTGCAACGAAATATGGCAACATCGCACACGTTAAGCACTTCATGTACTTAGGTGAAATTATCGGGAACACTGGAAATGAAAACAGACCTATAGCTAATATAACACGCGCAGAAAAATTACGTAGCCTAAAGCCTACACAATTACTAGGAATATGTACAATAAGTAATCGCTATCCACTAAAGCCAAACTCCGACACTACCACACAGTTGTTCACTCAGAAGCACTCTACGCAATTGAGACGTCTTCCTTCATCATCAACATCAAGGCCATTGAGAAAATAGAACGGCAGATACTCAGGAAGATATTTGGACCCAAGATTCAAGACGGTATCTGGAGACGTTAAAGCTCAGAAGAACTGTATTCTATGACTGAGCGATTCTCCTCGGTTGCACGGAAGAGGAGCATGAAATTGTACGGACACACAGCACGAATGGACGACTTTCGACTGACCAAAAAAATCTTCTTCATCACTAACGGAAGCCGACAAACCAAATTACGCTGGTTAGTAGACACTCAAAGCGACCTTGCAGGAATTAATATTGACCCCCTGGCAACTACACGGACCACATTTAGAAAATCAATTCACATAAATTCAGATCCAAGAACCCAGCAGCCAAGAACTTGAAACTCAAAAATGTTGGGACACAAGAGAGAAGACAAGCGCATAGTGAAAGGATGAGAAAGTTTTGGGAAGATAAGAAGAACAAGAAGTCAATGCTTAATAATAATAATAATAATAATAATAATAATAATAATAATAATAATAATAATAATAGCGTGTGGCCTCCGAAGAGGCCAATGTTTTTATAGTCTTACGTTCTGACATGATCGTCGGTTTTTCGATATCTAGTAAGTACTTCCTTACTCAGCATATTTCCTTCATAATGTATCTCTTGCCGGGCTGAGTGGCTCAGACGGTTAAGGCGCTGGCCTTCTAACCCCAACTTGGCAGGTTCGATCCTGGCTCAGTCCAATGGTATTTGAAGGTGCTCAAATACGACAGTCTCGTGTCGGTAGATTTACTGGCACGTAAAAGAACTCCTGCGGGACTGTATTCCGGCACCTCGGCGTCTCCGAAGACCGTACAAGCAGTTAGTGGGACGTGTAACAAATAACATTATTATTATTATTATTATTATTATTATTATTATTATTATTATTATTATTATTATTATTATTATTATTAATGTATCTCTTTATTCCAGCGGTATCCCATCTAGCAACCTGTTCACATTGTTTACGCAGTAGTCTTCGTGTAACTGTTTCATCTCATGTTGGTAAGTTACATTCATTACTTCCCTCCCTTTTGCCTCCTTAATCTTAGCTAATGTTTTATTACTTTCTTAACTACGTCTGTTTGTATGCTTGTGTAAGCAGATATCGTCTGCGAAAACTTGGACAGCCACTCTTATTCAATAACAGTTAAGAAGAAAAGGAATGGGAGAGATGTAGTGATGCACGAGAATAAGATAATGTCTACTGTACTAGCAAAAGAGTTAGACATCTTTGCCACACCATCCCACTGAAGCACTGGTGTGCATTCTGAATCTTCCCATAAATACACTTTTATAGCATCCGTTTCTCTGTCAGCCTGCTGGAAACTTTTTCTACTTCAGTAAGTTGTGTACTGGCCTAAGTTCGAATGTAGACTGCTAGGAATTAAAGCTGGTTTTGAGACTGAAACAGAGTGAACTCAGACTCCAATAATGCGATTGTTTTCCTGGTTTTCATAACAATATAAGATGACTACTGGAATGGTACCTAACACATCCGCGTTATTCAGACTCTAGTGCCATAAATACAGTACACCACCTAGTACGGACACCACTCTGATACAGGTTATCAGACAAATCTTCTCACATTTCAAGGACGTGGGGCCAATGATTTAGATATTACAACAAGACCCTTCCATTAAGCACCACCAATAAATGATAGTTCCTTTTGTGAAATTACCGTGGCACTGTAGAGTAGGAAATGACAGCTTTTAAAGGAAAGCAAAGGCCAACTAACAAATCCGTGGTACGTAAAATGCACTTAGGACGTTGGCCTGTCAGAATGACTGCTGCCCACCCAGATCGCCTGCAGATGTAAGAATGTTGCATGGTTGGTATAACGACATCCCCAGCTTATAGCTTGACTGCAGTATTTTGACCTGGTCTGTTGCCTTTCATACCAGCCAGCTCCTCGGTTGAGTTTACGAGAATTAGTGAACCACGATCTAGCCTTTAGACCAGGATTAAAACCTTTGGACAGGTCGGAAATAAAACAAAGGCCCTCCAGGAGAGAGGCGATCACGATACTCATCACAACAAACAACAAATTCAATTCCTCGTCTTATTAGGAGCCTTAAAAGGAAAACAAAGGAAGGAAAGGGAGTAACCTTGTAATTTCATCTGCCTGTTAATCTTCAGCGGAAAACTGCGGGACCTTTAGTTTTAGATGGAATTCGAACCGTTGGTCGTGGCATTTCATTCAAAAAATCTTATTTGAAATGACTTAAATTCGAACCATAGTCATCTTAGTGAAGAGCTAGGGACAAGTTTGCTCTAGTATCACACCTGTGGAATATCGTGAGTTCTGAAACCTGAGAGATTACGAGTATCGGCTAAACAAATCAACAAATTGTAGTGATATAAAAATGAGGAAAATCAAATACATCCTCAGCCTCTCAGACTGAATACCGTCAGCATCGGAAGAAACAGAAATTAACTATGGGATACAGAGAAGATGGAGAGAGTAAGAAGTCAGGCGTGACAGCTTGTCCCAGTGAGGGGGGATTAAAGATGGTTGGATCTCGTTAGTGTTCTCTACTCATCTTTCGTGCGACTGTCGTTGTTGACGTATCACACAAACTCCATCTCAGGATGACTTGGCACAAATGGCAACAACAAATCAACGCTTTTGTTACACTATAAGCTCGTCTCTGGGAGGCAAACCTGCGTCAAGAGACAAGGACGTGTTGAATCTTCATACAATGAACAATCGATGTGCTCCTGCCGTTGTTACGTATATAGGCTGTGGTTCTGAGCAGGAATCCGGCAGTTTCCTCGTTTGTGCTAATAAAAGATTGCACGTTTGCTTAATGAAAACCAAACCATACCCTCTTGGCGCAACAGCCTCAAAGGGCCATGGCCTGCCAAGCGACCGCTGTTCAGCCCGAAGGCCTGCAGATTACGAGATGTCGTGAGGTCAGCACCACGAATCCTCTTGGCCGTTATTCTTGGCTTTCTAGACCGAATTGCTGAACGAAAACTGTTCATATACTCTGATTCCCTACCACTTAAAAAATCTCAAGCCAGCCTTAGTTTTGTTAGTGTGATTAGCTGCCACCCCCGGAGGCCCGGGTTCGATTCCTGGCTCTGCAACGAAATTTGAAAAGTGGTACTAAGGCTGGAACGGAGTCCACTCAGCCTCGGGAGGTCAACTGAGTGGAGGTGGATTCTATTCTCATGTCAGCCATCCCCGAAGTGGTTTTCCCTGGTTTACCACTTCTCCTCCAGGCAAATGCCGGGATGGTACCTCACTTAAGGCCAAGGCGGCTTCCTTCCCTCTTCTCTGTCTATCCCTTCCAATCTTCCCATCCCACCGCAAGGCCCCTGTTCAGCATAGCAGGTGAGGCCGCCTGGGCGAGGTACTGGTCATCATCCGCAGTTGTATTCCCAGACCCAGAGTCTGAAGCTCCAGGACACTGCTCTTGAGGCGGTAGAGGTGGGAGCCTTCGCTGAATCCGAGGTAAAAACTGACCCTGGAGGGTAAACAGATTAAGAAAGAAATAAATTATTCTTAATTGAGCAGATATATACTGTAAAATATGTCAAATTTAATTTCTGAGATATTTACAGAAGATAATAAATGCCTCACAACTTTCTCTTAACGTGCCTTCCTACCCCTGGATTCCTTTTCCTGCTGTCTACCGTTCTTACTCTTCTTCTCACACGCTGAAAAACTGGTGTTCTGCCACAACATAGCTGGTGTATATAATGTTATGGCTAGGGATCGGAAGTTGAGGAAAAATCTTCTCTCGAGTGTCCGAAGACGAGACCCAAAATAATATTTGTTCATTCTGGGTCACTGTAGGCCAGAAAATGGTGGATATTATTTGTCCATATTTGCCTTTATCGGCGTTTTTTGGGTTATTGATCTTTTTTTTTAGCAATTTTGTAGGTCTTAACGGCTTTTTTCGCAACTTGGCCTCCTTTCGACTACATTTTTACTGCCCATTCTCAAGTCGAATCATCATTAGTTCATCCATTACCTCTTAAACATATGTTCTCTAGTAAATAATCACCCCTAACTTCATGGCACTGCAGTCCTGAAGAGCGTTAGTTTACTAAGCGACTGCTGCTCAGCCCGAAGGCCTGCAGATGTCGTGTGGTCAGCACGACGAATCCTCTAAGCTTTTTTTCTTGTTTTGTTTTTTTCTCTAGTGAATACATATATTTAAACATCTGACAAGAGAGCAAATGAAATGAAAATGCAATGAAGAACTAGTGCTTGGAAAAACCAGGGGTATAAAATTATGTGCAAGATAAATGCAATATTGAAAGGAGAAAATGTTGATGTGAGTGTTTTTGAGGAGTAAGATGTCACTTGCTTCAAGTATAAACCCTTCACATCTGTTGATGTGGAGAAAAGTTCTCGATGTTTTGCAACGTGATGTCTGAACACTGACGATCCTTTACACCTAAGAACCTGGAGATGACTCTTGTGATATACTGCAAAGCCAACTGAGGTAACATTTCCGAGTTCCAATTTCTGTAACCCTAGTGTGGTCAGTCCGTCAGCGATGCCGCTGCTGGGATCCTCAACAGCTCTGCCATCAGCTGTCATAGATGACCTAGGCATCACTGAAGAGGCGTACTAGGGAAATGAGGAGTGAGGTAGTTTCCCGTTGTTTCCTCAGATACCAGTTATACTAATTACAATTTCTTTCTTCAGGATGTCCATTGCAGGTTCGCTGAATTCATTCTAGGTGGAAAAAATATACTCTAAATTCTGCTTGCACTTTTTTAACAAACGTGGAATTCCTTTTTAAGTTATGTTAATCTAAAAATGTATACTGTCTGAAAATGAAGTATTTTTACTCATATACTTTTGCACTGTATGTTGCATACTACTAGAATTTTCTTTCATCCTTAATTTCCTTACTCTCCAGGGTTGGTTTTTCCCTCGGACTCAGCGAAGGATCCCTCCTCTACCGCCTCAAGGGCAGTGTCCTGGAGCGTGAGACATTGGGTCGGGCATACAACTGGGGAGGAGTGCCCATACCTCGCCCAGGCGGTCTCACCTGCTATGTTGAGCAGGGGCCTTGTGGGGAGGGGGGAGATTGGAAGGGATAGACAAGGAAGAGGGAAGGAAGCGGCCGTGGCCTTAAGTTAGGTACCATCCCGGCATTTGCCTGGAGGAGAAGTTGGAAACCACGGAAAACCACTTCCAGGATGGCTGAGGTGGGAATCAAATCCACCTCTACTCAGTTGACCTCCCGAGGCTGAGTGGACCCCGTTCCAGCCCTCGTACCACTTTTTAAATTTGGTGGCAGAGCCGGGAATCGAACCCGAGCCTCCGGAGGCGGCAGCTAATCACACTAGCCACTACACCACAGAAATCGCCCCACCTTCTGGAGGGGAAAAAATGTTCCATTTTATCCAACTGACTGTTTTTAAGTTTCGGCAGACTGAAGAACGTAACAGTTATCTCAAAAAATCGCCTCAAACTAGGAATTGTAAAAATAAAGCAATTTGTACAGTCCCTATTATTTTTTCAGCTAATTCCTTCCTTTAATTTCTTTAAGTATTAAGAAAAATACTCGGTGGATATACGCATAAAATGTCGTTCGTTGCAGCTTACAGATTCGTACAGCGCCACAGCAAGTAGTGGAGACTCACGCGGGAGCGTGTAGTATGGACTCTGATTAAGGGTAGCAGGGGTGTATTTTTGTCAAGGTAATGGACACTGAGGTATGATTCATCCACTTGCCGCGCGCATTCGTTAGTCTACCAGTTTCACTCTGTAAATGTGTCTATAGTTCTATCTAGTGTCTTACTTTGTTAGTGTGCAGTCAAATAGCCTACTAAATTATATTTTAATAATTGTATAATCGCGCCAAACTTCTATTTAATTGTAATACATATGTAATTATTGTCCCATTGGTGAATGCTATTGTATAGTACTACTAGCAAGATACCCGTGCTTCGCTACGGTATTATACTGAAATTCATAATTGAATGCTTAACGTGTTATATATAATCCTCCGAAATTCGCGATCAGACTCGTTTTCTGAGAGATTACTTCAAAGTTCCTCACATTTTTTAATACTTCTTTCCAGCAATCGATTTCGTACTTCCCGGACTAGGTCCAGGTATTCCAAGCGGTCAGTTGGGTCCCTAAATCTTTGTCATCTTTTCCTATAAGCATTTTTAGTATGGATCAAATCCTGAAGGAGATCCGGCGTGGTGTCGTCTTGGGTGCCTTGGGGGTACTGAACCCGCGGCCGGACTATATTCGTAGACATTACCAGGCCAGGACCCGTTTCCAGCAGGGTCCGCACATTTTGACGACGGTCCAGAACATTATTATTATTATTATTATTATTATTATTATTATTATTATTATTATTATTATTATTATTATTATTATTAGATGTTCTGGACCCCACAGCAAGATGCAAGACCGCTACTTGGCGGTAAACTACATCTGCTGCCATTGTCATTGTTGACAATGTGACCAGCACCATTGTCGCGCGTAGGCAAGTGTGCGGGATTTCTGGCGATACGAATGACATACTTCCGTGCAATATTGACCTTATTATAGAGGTGAACAATTGCACCGTCAATATCATTCCTATCGTTTATTTCAAATGTGTTTAAATTTTTATTTATATGCCAGGAGAGTCTGCTGTAATCTAAGAACTTCTCCGAAGGAAAAGATGGCTGTTGAAAACGAACCCAGGAAAGATTAAAAATGATCAGTTTATGATCAGAATAAGTACGGTACATCGAAAATGTACAGCCTGTTTTCAGTCATTCGACAGGGTCAGGAATGGAATGAATAAAGCCCCATCTAGCGGCGACAATAGGAATTGTGCCGGCTGCCGAAACACTCCTCTGGGGCAATGATTGATGAATTACAAATGAAATTAAATATTGGACAGTGTTGCTGGAATTAATAATGACAGGGAAACCCGGAGTATCCGGAGAAAAACCTGTCCCGCCTCCGTTTTGTCCAGCAAGAATGTCACATGGAGTGACCGGGATTTGAACCACGGAACCCAGCAGTGAGAGGCCGGCGTGCTGCCGCCTGAGCAACGGAGGATCCTTATAAGTACATTATGAGCAGTAAAATCATTTGGTCTCACCTCCTTTTACACACCACCGCCGTTAAATTTATTTAACCCCCCCCCCCCCAAAAAAAAAGAATTAAAAGAAGGCGTGTTTCTTTATGTTTGAAGGAGATTCCAAACACCAATGTTCACGTCTGTTACCTTCAGTTTTGAGATATAAGTATCCCCATGAAAATAATTCAGTTATTTAACTTCCTCTCACAATCCTCCCCATCACCCCTAAGTGAATTTTCCGGCAAAAAATACTTGTTACTTTAATAGTAAAGGATCTTCTAAATACCAATTATCACGACTCTAACGTCTTCAGTTTTTGATTTATGAGTCCTTATGATAGGAATACAATTCCTTTTCACTCTCGCCCCCCCCCCCATGATTATTTCCCCCCAAAACGCGTTTTCTTTGTTTTTAAAGGAGATCCAATTACCAATTTTCACGTCTGTAACAACTTATTTTTTATTAGATGTATGTATTCTCATACAATTAAGTCAATTAATTTTCAATTCTTTCACCCCCCTCCCCTTCATTGGATTTTCCGAGAATACGTGTTTCTTTACTTTTAAAGCAGATTCCAAATATCAAATTTCACGTCTGTAACATCTTCATTTTTGAGATATCAGTAGCCTAAAAGAAATTCAACACCATTTTCAGTCACCTTTACCCCCCCCCCTTCCACCAAAGTGGTATTTCCGAAAACTCAAAATACACTTTTCTTTATTTTTAATAGAGATTGAAATATACCATTTTTCACTTCTGTAACATGTTAAGTTTTTTGAGATATACTGTGGAAATTCTCATTTTAAAATTTCACCCGTTTTTAGTTACCCTTAAGTGGAGTTTCCAAAAACAAATCAGCTATGTTTCTTTACATTTACAGGAGATTCCAAATACCCACTTTTTACGTCTGTAACATTTTACGTTTCTGAGATATTCTGTAGATATAGTCTTTCAAAAAATTCACCCTAATTGGTCATTCCTCTTTAACCGCCATTAATTGGATTTTCCAAAAACATAAAATACGTGTTTCTTTATTGTTAAAGGAAATCCCATATACAAATTTTTCAGTTCTGAAATATCTTCAGTTTCTGAGATATATGTATCCTCATTAAAGGCATTCAACCCATTATTCACTCTTTTACACTCCTCCTATTGGGATTTACAGAAAACAAAAAAATACGTGTTCCTTTATTCTTAAAGGAGATTCAGAATACCTATTTTTACATCTGTAAACTTTTAAAGTTTTAAGATGTAGACACACTCATTTTAAAAATTCACCCCCCCCCCCTTTTCACCCCCCATTATTTGGATTTTCCAGAAACGAAAAAAATGCCCGTTTCTTTATTTTTAAAATAGATCCGAAATACCAATTTTCAGGTCTGTAATATCTTCAGGTCCTGAAATATAAGTAGCCTCATTAAAGGTATTCAATCCCTTTTAAACCCTTTCCACCCTTCCTATTGGGATTTTCCGAGAATAAAAAAATATGTGTTTCTTTATTTTTAAAGGAAATTCTAAATACCATTTTTTTACATCTATAAGCTTTAAAAGTTTTGAGATATAGATACACTCATTTAAAAAAAAAAACCTTTTCACCCCCCATTAAATGGATTTTCAAAAAAAAAAAAGTTTCTTTATTTTTAAAGGAGATCCCAAACACCAATTTTCTGGTCTGTAATATCTTCAGGTTCTGAAATATAAGTAGCCTCATTAAAGGCATTCAACCCCTTTCTCACCCTTTTCCACCCTTCCTATTGGGATTTTCGGAGAACAAAAAAATACTTGTTTCTTTATTTTTAAAGGAGATTCTAAATACCAATTTTTACTACTATAAGCTTTAAAAGTTGTGAGATATAGATACACTCATTTTAAAAATTTACCCCCTTTTCACTCCCCCCATTAATTGGATTTTCCAAAAACAAAAAATACGTGTTTCTTTGTTTTTAAAGGAGATCCCAAACACCAATTTTCAGGTCTGTTATATCTTCAGTTTCTGAGATATAAGTATCCTCATTAAAGGCATTCAACCCCTTTTTAATCCCTTTTCATCCCACCTATTGGAATTTTGCAAAAACACAAAAATACGTGTTTCTTTATTTTTAATGAAGATTCTAAATACCAATTTTTACATCTGTAAACTTTAAAAGTTTTGAGAATATTACCGCACTAAATATATTAGACTTAACCTTTACGTCTCTATCGAAATTTACTCAGGGAGCATTAAAAACGTACCATTTTGTAGGTTGTTTTTCTTTCCATTTTTGATGTCCTACCCCCACCCTTCCCCCACCGCTCCACTAATATAGCTCTCAGGCTCGGGTACTTTTTGATGTTTGTGCCCCACTCCCAATCGCCGCTGCTGAGTTTAGGCATTTATGCTAAAATAGGCAGGCAAATAAACACTTAACATTTAGAAAATAGACAGTAAAATAATTAAAACAGGCATTCATAATGACAAAAATGGGCACTAAAATAATAAAGATGCTTTAATGCAAGCTACGTAACACAAATCAGCATCACATTTTAGTGCGTAATCATAGACTTGTTTCCACTTGGTTGTATCAGGTTTCTCGCTCTTACCTTCCCTGTCTGACCTCCCTGGTCATTCTAGTTCCTTTCCGACCCCGACGGTACCAGAGCACTCGAGGCCTAGAGAGTCTTTCATTTTCACGCTCTTCGTGGTCCTTCCCTTTCTTTTGCCGATACCTTCATTTTTCGAAGTATCGGACCTCGTCCATTTTCCTTCTGATTAGTGTTATCAGAGGATGGTTACCAAGTTGTTCTTACTCTCAAAACAATAATCACCACTAGCACTTAATTTTACGTAACATGGACGTGATCTAGCATCCCTTATATCGTTTATACAAACGTTATTTTTTATCTATTAAGCTAAAATGAGTTTTATTATTAGTACAGTACATTGGAATTATATAGTTTTTCTTTCCAATGATTAATATTAATACATAGCCCGGCTCCATGGATAAATGGTTAGCGTGCTGGCCTTTGGTTACAGGGATCCCGGGTTCGATTCCCGACATGGTCGGGAATTTTAACCATAATTGGTTAATTCCCCTGGCACGGGGACTGGGTGTATGTGTCGTCTTCATCATAATTTCATCCTCAACACGACGCGCTGGTCACCTACGGGCGTCAAGTCAAAAGACCTGCACCTGGCAAGCCGAACTTGTCCTTGGATACTCCCGGCACTAAAAGCCATACGCCATTTCATTTTTGATTACCTAGATGAAAAGGCTTATTGCCTAACTTCCGGGCTCTACTTATATCACAATCTGATTATGTCACAGACGTGAAAATTGGTATCTGGAATCTCTTTAAAAAAAAAAAAAGAAACACATATATTTTCGTTTTCGGAAATTCTACTGAGGTGGGATAAAGTGGTTGAATTATTTTTATGGGGATATTGATATATCGGTCAAAAACTGAAGATGTTACAGACGTGGAAATAAGTATATGGAATCTCCTTTAAAAATAAACATGTATTTTTTTATTCGACTTGAGAGAGGACTGTTTCTCACATGTACAATTCTATGTCGCATATCCCAGCGTTAGTTCTGCCAGTAGGCTCGTCATCTTTGCCCCAAAAGGCAATACCACAAAAATGGTTTACAAAGAGGTTCTGAGATAAATGAAACTCATTTCTTTGTGAGTTTATATAGTTTAGGGATTTTCAGATAATGTCTTAGCGCAGTGCAGCGGAACGATTACTTTTATCAAATTACGAAATCCACGCGAGCGAAGCCGCGGGTAACAGCTAGTTTAGGATTGAAATATGTCCGTTCGAACCCAAACAGTTCCCCTATCCTATCAGAGTGCCGAACTATTGCTACAGCACAGTGTATAATACTTGACTGACAGACAGGACCTTTAAAACCAACTCAGCTCGGCTAGAGCTATATTCCCTCAACTGATTACCGGGATTACATCATACTTCTGCTGGATACCACTAATGTCAACATTGTCGGTAGATGCACAGTAGGTCTCGGCCCTCAAGTGGCCACGGCTCTACCGTGGCTCTACGCCTCTGCATTCAGGAGACGGGATAGGGCTGGACCTCACGGCTGGCCCCAAACGTCGGCTGTCTTGAGTATGGTTTTCCGTGGTTTTCCATTCTCCTGCACTAAGGCGAATGCCGGGACAGTTCTTAGTACAGGCCACGGTCGTCAACCCCCTCACCTTCACCGAGCATCTCCTTCACTGTAACAAATCTCCCGGCCTGAGAGACGGCGTCAACGTCTAAGAGGCCCACCTCCCCCTACAGGGGAGGAATGACAACATTTTAGTAGTAGTAGTATGTCAGCATGTATAGCAGATGAAATGCAGTGATGATATGGATTACGAAGCAAATTATATTCACTGCCCACGAGGAATAAACAACAAGCGAATTTAACACCTGGATATTTAACATCTCAGAAAAGAAATAAATTACCGGTACGGAAGATTGATGGAGATGAGGTTACGCCCAAAATGTACGTAATAAATCATTCACAACAGCATATACAAGGAAAAATTCACACTTTCAATATATTTAATATTTCAATAGAACTGAATTCTAGAAGCTAAATTCGCAGTAGCACGTTCTATAAGGTGTCATTCGTTTCTTCTCCGTGAGGTTTATCGATATAAGTAAATACTATGTAATTAGCTACATGAAAAATCGTGAAATATTTGAGACTTTTGTCAAAAATGTCCAAAATGTCGCAATATTTTTAATTTAAAGAAGGCTCATCTCTACCGCAAACGAAAACAAATAGAAATAGTAATGCAAAGAGAGACGAACAAGCCGTCTGTGAACAACATAAGAAACCCGAGACAGCCGAGCCCTACGAACCGCAGTCGAGTACGACTATTTTTCCACTCGAAGCTCTGGAGAGAGAAAGGGCAAATATGTCTTCGCGAGTCAATGACGACTGGAAATAGTGTGCTCACGAATTCACTTGTTTCTGACAAACACACAGCGTATTCTACGCGCAAAAAACCCTGCGGTCGTGGCATCGTATAGCCCCTGCACACGTTTTCTTAAAACTTGCGATTGATTGGCAGCAACATTAATTATAAATCTCCCGGTAGATGGTAATGTCTTCACAAAATGATGGTTCGTGGTGTGGGTTACTGCAGACATGGCCTAGTTCGTGAACCGTGGACAACGGCTGAATGATCTAGGAAGTGGTCCTGAGAGTCGGGATACAATTTGCTGAGGAATGGCAGTGGGCATCTCGGACATATTCTGAGTCATGGCCCTCCTTGTGCTCAGGCGGCTAGGACTATACAATCCACTGGCGGTCCCTAACCAGTTAGAGAGAGATCTTCACTTGGACTTTGTGTAAGTAAGGGTAGCATCCTGCTTTACAGAATTTTCATCGAGCACGCTCAGAACGCTTTAAGCAAGCCTCGGGCCTTTCGGAATACCGGAGTCCCATTCCCATTTGACAGGTGAGGGACTCCTTGGAAACAACTTGGCGAACGAAATGTAATTTGATGGGGAGCTGTCAATACTAATAGGGCTTATGGAAGAAAGATAGTGGAACTGGCTGAGTCAGCAAACATGATGCATCTGGATGTGTTAGGAGTTAATGATATTCGGGTAAAGGGAGATAACGAGGAAGAGATACGAGATTATAAAGTGTATTTGATGGGTGTTAAAATGGGAAGGGCAGAGTGTAGGGTAGGACTGTTCATCAGGAATACTATTATACGCAACATAGTTTCTGTTAGGCACGTAAATGAGCGAATGAGGTGGGTAGATTTGCCAGTTGAAGGAATCAGGACTAGAATTGTCTCATTGTGCTTACCATGTGAAGGTGGATTATGAGGATGAAGTTGACAAGTTTTATGAAGCACTGAATGACATCATAGTCAGGGTCAACAGCAAAGATAGGATAGTGCTAATGGGCGACTTCAATGCGATAGTTGGAAATCGAACTGAAGGATACAAAAGGGTTATTGGTAAATGTGGGGAAGATATGGAAGCTAATAAGAATGAGAAGCATTTGCTGGACTTCCGTGCTAGTATGCAATTAACAGCTACGAATACATTCTTCAAGCATAAGGCTATTCACACCTACACACGAGAAGGTACGGTCACTAGATCCATAATAGGTTATATCTTAACCGACTTTGAATTCAGGATATCTGTTAGGAATGTGCGGGTATTCCGGTGATATTTTGATGATACAGACCACTATATGATCTGTAGTGAACTAAGTATCTCTAGGCTTAGGACAGAGAAAGTGAAATCTGTCTGCAGACGGATAAGGGTAGAAATTTTCCAGGACGAGGAAATTAGACAGAAGTACATGGCTATGATTCATGAAAAGTTCCAAACAATGGACAGTAATGAGGTTCAAGATATAGAACGAGAATGGGTGGCATACAATGATGTTGTACTAGAAACAGCAAGGGAATGCCTAGGAACAACTGTGTGTAGAGGTGGAAAAAAGCGACATGTTGGTGGAATGATAACGTCAGAGCAGCTTATAAATGTAGAATGTATATCAGAAATGGCTCCAAACAAGGACTAATGCAGCGAGGGTATTGTAGGTAGAGGGAAAAAAAAGCGAAACAAATAGTTGTTGAATCCAAGGAGAAGATTTTGGCAATAACCTAGAAACGCTAGGTCAAGCAGCAGGGAACCTTTCTTGACAGTAACAAACAATCTTAGGAAGGGAGGGAAAAAGGAAATGAATAGTGTTTTGGGCAAATCAAGTGAATCCATAACAGATCCCAGAGAATCACTGGAGTGGTGGAAGGAATATTTTGAATATTTTCTCAACGTAGAAGGAAATCTTCCTTGGTGAAACTACGCTTGAGGAAATGGACAGGGTGGTAAATAAACTCAATTGTCGTAAAGCAGCAGGAATAAATGAAATTACACCTGTAAAGGTGAAGTATTGTGGGAAGGCAGGGATGAAATGGCTTCATAGAATAATAAGATAGCACGGAGTATTAGTAAGATACCTTCCGATTGGACATAAGCAGTAATTGCACCAGTGGCGTATACTGAGAGCTACCAAGGCTATCGCTGAAGCCCAAAGCTCAAATAAGAACAATGGAAATCTAAAGCACATTATAATGTAAGCATCTGACACTTTTCTCCCTTTACAAAACTTGAAAGCAATGAGGAAAAGAACGTCGCACTTATTTCTGAGAGCAAGGCATCGGAGACTGATCCCGCATCCCATGCTCTGCGTCCTTCTCCCCTCGCCGCACCTTGTGGGGCTTGCTGCTGTATGTACGATAGGTGCGGGGACCGGCTTGGCCTTGGGACCGGGGGGATAGGTGTGCTATGCTTCGTTCCGTCCGATTGCCACTGCTAACTATCAACCATGCGTTCCTCATCGTATACTTCCTCAACTCATCCTTCTGACTTAATTATATAGATAACAGAGTGCTGGTATTTCACTCCCGTTTACTTCTACATCCTTGTAGGAAGACACTACAGGCAATAATAGACTTTTCTCGTTATAGCTAGATCAGCTAAAATGAAGTGCAATCTTTCAGGTTTAGTGTTCTCTTTTGTTGGTTGGAATCGAACCCGTGATCATGGGTCGGACACCACCACTGATCTCCCGAGGAAGGTAATAAACCAGTGAACCATGGGTACGACTGCTGGTAATGCTGTAAGATTAACTTTTTATTTAATAATAATTGCTACTACTAATAATAATGGGGCCGATGACCTAGCTGTTAGGCCCCTTTAAACAACAAGCATCACTAATAACAATCGGTAATAATAATGGTGCATGGCATCTGTTTAGGCTTGGTGGTGGCCTAATGAGGATGAAATGATTCGTGAAGACGTCATAAACACCTAGTCTCCAAGCCAGGGGAATGAACGGTACGAGGAGTTGATTCTGAGAATTGAAGCGGGGCCATCGGACCAAAGGCAAACATTCTATCAATTTAGCCACAAAGCCGGACTTTAATTTGCTAAGGACTTTTATTTGCTAAACCTTGTTTTATCATCTTCACTGATCAGGTGATGGAGTATTGACCGCAGCAGAGGCCAGGGCAGTAGCTTATGAAACTGCCTTGACAACACAGCAGGCTCTCCGGTGGATATTGGCTGCAGTACAGCAAACCAACCCTACATCTAGTGGTAGCCCACGTCTTGATCCTAGCATACGCCACGGAATTGCACCTATGTATAAGCAAGAGAACAGGAAGGACAAGGTGTTCACTGGCATCTTTGAAAGGAGGGTGCGATCAGTGATACAGAGGAAATTGGATAAAAATTAGTGTGTTTTCAGACCATAGTGAGGTTATCAGGATCAGATTTTCAGTATGCGCCAAGTAACTGAAAAGTGCTACGAGTAGAATAGACAATTATGTTTATGTTTCGTAGTTGTAGAGAAGGCACATAACAAAGTACCGAGGGAAAATATGTTCGCCGTACTGGGGGACTATGGGATGAAGGATAGATTATTAAAAAATCAAGGGCATTAATGCTGACAATTGGGCTGCAGTTAGAATTGATGGTAAAATGAGCTCTTGGTGCAAGTCACTTACAGGGATACCATTATTATTCATAGTTTACATGAATCATCTGCTGAAAGGTATTAAGTGACAGGGAGGGATTCATTTAGCTGAAAATGTACTAGGCAGTCTGGCCTATGCTGACGACTTGGTTTTAATGGTAGATTGTGCCGAAAGTCTGCAGTTTAATATCTTGGAACTTGAAAATAGGTGCAATGAGTATGATATGAAAATTAGTCTTACTAAGACTAAATTGATGTCAGTAGGTAAGAAATCCTTGATAATTGAATGTCAGATTGTGGATACAAAGCTGAAACAGGTAGATAATTTCAAGTATTTAGGGTGTGTGTTTTCCCAGGGTGGTAGGGTCTAATATAGTAAGTGAGATTGAATCAAGTTGCAGTAAAGCTCCCGGACGAAACTATCTTTACATCGGTCAATTTTCAGACCAAATTTGCTTTACGGGGTTGACACCTGGATGGACTCAGGATATGCATAAGTTAGAAGTAACAGACATTAAAGTAGCGAGAATGATTGCTGGTACAAACAGGTGTGAACAATGACAGGAGGTTTCTATGAATGATGATATAAAGGCTAAGTTAGGAATGAACTCGATCGATGAAGCTGTACGCTTAAATCGGCTTCGGTGGTGGGGTCATGCGACGCGAATGGAGGTGGATAGTTTATCTAGAAGAATAATGGACTCTGTCGTGGAGGGTAAGAGAAGTAGAGGGAGACTAATACGACGAAGGTTAGACTCAGGTTCTAATGATTTAAAGGTATGAATTACAGAACTAAACGAAGCGACAGAACTAGTTACAAATAGAGGATTGTGGCAGCGGTTAGTAAATTCACAGAGGCTGTAACCGTACAAGAGTACAATTCCCGATTTTAGGTTAGAAAATCATCGTAAAATAATTTGTAATATAAAGTAGTGAATATCATGTGAGTTTGTCAAATTAAGATGTAAGAACATAATATTTTAAGAAGACTTTGTAGTTAGGGAATATTGGATATGTGCATCATTATAATTTGTATAAATTTCTGTTTGGGTAAGAGTCTGTGCACATGGCCTAGCAGTGAAGATTGTGCAACCTGAAAAACAGTGAATGTATCGATAAAGATGGTTAAAGTCAGTTGTAAGTGTTGCAACAAGTGGCTTGGAAACCCAGGGGTTCGGCCAGGAAGTGTATGCTGAAGATGATAATTCATTGGGGGCCACTTTTACAGAGAAGTATATACCGTCGCGACCTTTAGAGAGCTTTCTATGCTCAACAAATCTTCCACTGTCTTTGACGACCTCTTAGGCAGCGTAAGCCAAGGAAGCGCTCGGATGACAGTATTTTTTATTTGGTTTCTTTCAGTAACATCGCCACTGCTCAGCTTGAGTTTCATAATCCTGAATCTTCCTTCATCAGTCCTCTATAAAATGATGAAAATCGTATAAAATTCCATTGGGCGGTTCTCAAGATGAACCCACAATAACAGGCAGACATGAGACGACCGGAGAGAGTGGAGCGGAGGTAGGCTGTAACAGTCACGCAGGAATTAAAAGGTTAGCAGAGGGAAGGATGGAATGGATGGTAGAATAAAACTGGTCTTTGAACTGGTGACCCAAACAATAATATAGTTCAACACGAACAGAAACAACGAGTTGGCCATAAATCACGAGATAACTTTCAATTACTTCGTGGCCTTGTAAAACACTCCAGGATAAGCAGCGTAACGAAAAGTGTGATTTACTTTGTTTGGTAATGGAACGGCTTACATCTGCGTTCTCTAATGTAAACTGAAGAGTCTCCTTGTGTTCCCCGTTTTAGGTCTGACAGACAAGTAATTACACTCATGTTCATAAAAACCAGAACGCCTTGAAAAACTAGAGATAGGAAGTTCATATTCACACGACGTGTGCATTAGTATGTTCTGAAGATATCACTATTAGCATGTGAACTATGTCGGCCCTCAGGTTCAAGGTCCACATCGATATCTTGGCGCACACCACCGACTGGTAAAATGTGCGTGCGGCTCTCGTTGTCCCTATAAACCGAAGGTAATGGATCAGTGTAACTTGAGCAGACGTATGCGAGAACCGTGCCGTCAAATGAGTGAGTTTGAAAGAGGGCACATTATTGGCATGAGAGAATGTGATGCTCCATCCGGGAAATTGCTGCTCCTGTGAGACGAAGTGTATCGGCAGTGCAACGGGTGTGTACAGAATGGTTCACAGAAGGCCGTAGAGCACGACGAGATGGGTCTGGTCGCACCGCCCAGACCACCAGTCGAGAAGATCGACACCTCATCCGAATGGCATTGCAGGACAGATCTGCGCCCCCCTCGCCTCTGGTGCAACAGTGTAACACATCGTACACTATCATGAGTGACAGTCCGTCGCCGTTTATTACGGTCTGAGTTACCCGCGCGTCGTCCAATTCTCCGGCTACCTTTGACTAATGTGCATAAACATGCTAGACTGCAATGGTGTATGGAACGCCATCACTGGGGACAGGGATGGCAGCAGATAGTGTTTTCGGACGAACCCAGGTTCTGTTTCTTTGAAAATGAATGCCGCATTTTAGTTCGCCGCAGACAGCGGGAGAGGCATCACATTGACTGCATTCGCACAAGACATCCAGCGCCATCTCAAGGCCTTATGGTGTGGGGTGCTATTGGGTACAACCTCAAATCACAGTTGGTGAGTGTTCAGGGTACTGTGACCAGTTTGACCTACGTGAATGACATCTGCGACCCGTAGCCACACCCTTTCTGCACGACACCCCAGACGCCATATTTCAGCAGGACAATGCGCGACCACATGTTGCTGCACGAACACGTGCCTTATTGTTGTCACAGGATGTCAAAGTGCTGCCCTGGGCTTGTCGCCGATCGGAAATGTGTGGGATATGGTGAAACGACGGGTGCGGCGCTGTGACCCAATGCCAAACACCAAAAATGAACTGTGAAACCAGGTGAGTGCAGCATGGATGGCTTTACCCCAGACGCCATTCGCGCCTTATACGCATCGATGCCATCACGCATAGAACAAGTTATCAATGCCCATGGAGGACCCAGTGTCTACTAGACAACAGGACACATGCTGAACCTAGGTGACTGAAATGCTAATCGTTCCTGCAGAACATACTAATGAACATGTCCTGTGAATATGAACTGCCTACCTCTAGTCTTTCAAGGTGTTCTGTTTTTTAAGAACATGTAAAGGACCGATAGTTGTAACGACTGCCTTGCAAATTGAATACCATGTTATAGGTATAGCTTAGCACGGATATCCACGAAATTAGTGTCTTGGCGGATGCAAGTGGATGCAAGCGGATGGCAGTGCGGATAGTTGTGCTAAATAATTATGTTTATTGATTTTCATTCAGGTACATCAACGAGTGAGTCTTTCATACATTTCATGCAGTTATGTTTGTTTGTGGTGAGACGACCCTTGACACTGGTATGGGAAAATGGTGCTATATAAAAAAGCCTTGAGATTATAAAGTCGTACATCTGACGTAAGCCTAACTGGCCCCTGCTCGCAATTAGTGGAAGGAAGGAACAAAGGTTCTGAAAGAGAACCGCTCAATTTGTCGTTAGTGTTGGCAAGAGGAAATCCGTCATAAGCCTGTCATTGTAGGGCGCTGTTGCTAGGTATTAGGACTTTGTAGTATGTTTCAATACCTTGGATGTAATATAATAAAATAGTTGTAATATCCGCGGATAACAATTCGCGGATACGGATGAAGAAGTGCTGATGCGGATGAGGGTGCGGATTAAAGAAGTGTGGACGCGGAGCGGATGCGGATAATATTTTGTACATTTGTACATTTTGTACTTGTAGTTTCACGCACAATATTGACATCGAAAATAATAATAATAATAATAATAATAATAATAATAATAATAATAATAATAATAATAATAATAATAATAATAATAAGTTGATTCCATCATGCTATCAAGTTAAAAGACGATTGAAATTTAATGACACATTATCAGAATGAACACTAACAGGTTAACTAAAATAATTCTCAACCTGGTCCTTTCATTAAAAACCAAGAACAGGTGGCTTCGTGAAATTGAAACAGATCTCCAGGAAATCAACATCTCAGAAGACATTGTGTAGGACAGATGTAAATTCACAACCAAAATCGACAATCACCACTTTGAAGACAAACCCAACACCAGAGCTTCTATAACTTGGACAGAAGAACAAAGGAAGAAGCTCAGCGAGAGGATGAAGAGATTTTGGGAGGAAAAGAAGGCCAACACATCAGCTAAAGCAAGTTCAACCGTGCTCCTGAGTAGGGCATAACGATGTAAAACAATAATAAAAGTAGGGGAAGAATAACGTTATTGAGCTTATTTCAATTTACTGGTGTCACTGGAGCCCCCTGGCTCGTTTCAGATTTTGTCCAGTCCTTTCCTGACATCACGTGATTTTTCAGGTGAAAATTCTAACCATAGACCCGCCGAGATTCAAACCTTGGGCGTCAAGACGAAACTCAAGCCCCTAAATCATTGCGTTAATCACACCTCCAAACCAAACCAAACCAAACCAAACCAAACCAAACCAAACCAAACCTCATGGTCCAACAGCCCCGAAGGGCCATGGCCTACGACCGCGCTCAGTCCTAAGGCCTGCAGATTACGAGGTGTCGTGTGGTCAGCACGACAAATCCTCTCGGCCGTTACCCTTGGCTTTCGAGACCAGGGCCGCTATCTCACCGTCAGATAGCTCCTCAATTGTAATCATGTAGGCTGAGTGGACCTCGAACCAGCCCTCAGATCCAGGTAAAAATCCCTGACCTGGCCGGGAATCGAACCGGGAGCCTCCAGGTAAGAGGCAGCCACCCTACACCGCAGGGACGGCAATCACACCTCACAAAATAATAATAATAATAATAATAATAATAATAATAATAATAATAATAATAATAATAATAATAATAATAATAATATCAAACACTTTTGTCAGTAACGTACGAGACGTTTGACATTTTCAGATGTTCTTCTGAACGAAGTACCGTACGTTCGATTTCCCGTTTAGAATATTGTCTTCTTGACCTTCTGTTAGATCCCTCGTTGCCTCTCCCGCTTGCTACTGTACAAATCAAATTACGACACAAACAACTTTTAATTAAAATTAACTATGAAATACTTCCGTCAGAGAGGAAGAAGACGTGGGAAACTCGTTAAAGCTGTGAGCATTGTCTCACATTTCCGGGCTTACTAACACGAGAGCAATGTAAGAGAGCATCACTCAATGGCGTAATGGAGGTTATGTTTGTTATCACCTCCCTGTCTGAGTGATGCAACCTGGGTTGATAGCGTGGAAATGATGAGTATGACTTTCAGTCTGAGCCCAAAACCGGTTCTTCTCCGGATATAGACTCCACGAGGACACTTTCTCTCAACAAGACTTTCCTTCCACTCAACAAGATTAACCGTTAAGGAAACATTGCCAAAACACACGTACCGGCATTCACTTTCTTCTTTTTTTTCCTCTTTACTCTTTGAAGATGAAGCAACAGACTTGCTAATCAAACAAGAGTAACACAAAACAGAGGTCAAGACCTAGGTGAAACCGACAGTGATGTACGAACGGATTTTAAGGAGAGGCCATCTGGTACCGCTATTCCTTTCAGTACATTCATTTGTGTGGCCATTGAGGACGGAAGAGAGCATGCGCAACATGTCAAAGGACCTATTTGCATTTAGTGTTGGTAATTTAGCCCTGGTTCAACCCAGGTACTTGCCGTGAAAAAGGGAAACAGCGAAAGCCAAAGGTGATGTTCGAACCTATGATCTCTCTCACACCCACACCACTTATTGGTCACTTCTCAGTCTTCGTTCGACATGTTCAAGGGATATACTTAGATAGCATACGTCACAATTCTGGAAACTGTTTGGATAAAACACATTTTGCAGCTGTACGAGGGACATAGCACGGTGCATCTGTTTAAACATCCAGACGGTAAACAGTGATATTCAAACAAGTTGCTGTGAAAATGAAAGAGGACAGTAACATAACAAATGAAGAAATGCTGTAAATATGAAAAAAGTTGTATCCGTCATTATCATTACATTTTATTACGGTATTGCATTAGCTGGAGGATTCGTTTACTTTACACAATAATCAGCACAAGCAAATGCAACAATACATTCTGTATTAGATAGGTTCTAACAGTGCATATCTATATATTAATTTTTTTATTAAAACTGAAGTCAGTCAGTCCGGCCATTCTATCCGGTCGATTTCCTTCATTTTTTCCAACTGAAAGGTATTCATGCACAGATTTGTCATCAGGTACTATAAATCACTTAACTTCCGCCTTCCTTAAATTATTTGATTTTCAATTTTTTGTCTCTTTGAAGCAATCATATCTTTGGTTCTAATTAAGGTACGCAGTTCGTTTTGGTCTAAAAACACTCAGTAGATCAAGCGCTTTCTTTTGAGGTAATAGCTACTTAAATTGGTGGATTCTGAGAAAAGTTATGAGTACATTTGTCTCCATGACGAAGATCTTTGAAGGGCTTTTGAAGAGTTCGGCGCGTAGTGTTGTTCCAAGGAACGTTTAATTCAATTTGTTTGTGTGATGTATTTTCAAGTGTTTTGTTGACATAATATTACATTCTATTACCATAGAAGATCATGTTCTTTATTTCATTAACTCGAAACTTTGCAAATACATCCTTGAGGATAGTAACGAACAACGCCATACTTTGTACATTGCGGACGGAGCCGGCGGGAACCTGCTAGTTGCCGTTAGAAAAGTAAGACAAAGTAAACAAACTGCACCATGAAACTCAGTCATGTATCCTAAGGATAGGCTACGTGAAGTATACTACATAACACTCCTTGTATCTGTACCGTACCTAACTTTTGCAATCATTTCTGCCATGCATAGAACACGCTCAGCAATGTTATTTATAGCCCTTTTTTTAAATCAAGACATTTCCACAGGGAAACGTTGTTCAAATATGCATCAACCTATTCAATACTGTACAACTATTCGGTTATAATAAATAGTCATTTTAATCTTACTGTAAATTAGGACATGTGTCGACCACGTATGGACCAACTAACATCAAAGATACAAGTTAAAATGAAAACAGAGAGTACAAAGACATTTAAATAAAAAGCATACGGATATATTTAAAACATCTTATAAAATATTTGCTGCCGGCGTCTAAAAAGAGGCAACTAGCAGTTTCCCGCCGGCTCCGCCCGCAATGTACAAAGTATGGTGTTGTTCGTTATTATCCTCAAGCAGTGGCGGTTTCTGGTATAGCGCAATGGAGCAATGAACCTCCAGTTTATATCAAATTGTACTCAACTACGTAATTTTCACAACTCCCTTGTCAATCTCGAAGCTCTTGCTAAATCCCTCTATCCGTAATATACTCGTACTGGCTTTCAATTCATGTGAGCTGCGCAAGGTCTGTGGCTGGATACTTGTCTGGAATGAACCCCCTTACAAAGGCGATCTCTCCGTCCGTACAAAGGCGAAGGGAGTGGCGAGGTGCGAGGGGACGAAAGCCAGCACTAAGGCAAGACCAGGATATCGCAGAAACGGATCTCTGTTCTTTACGCATGCGCAATAGGCCACTGTCTCAAGACTAGCTAGTCGTGTTGTTGGGGTTGGGGTATGTGCCTGCCATTTGCCTTCTTTGGAATAATTACCTTTTGGAGAGAAACTTAACTCAAAAATCATTGAGGCAAAGAGTAGCGGCAAGGCAATACCAATGAAAACTTTTAAATATAGTTGTTACTATTCCCGTGACATCGGAAGCAGAAAGGTGTTTCTCTACCCTGAAGAGAATAAAGACTTTCTAGCGCAGCACAATGACCGAGGATAGACTTATTGCTCTTGCTATGTTGTCAATTGAAAGGAACTTTGTTCGAGACTTTGCGGACTTCAATGAAGCAGTTATTTCTTATTTTGCATGTGGTAAAACTCGGCATGTAGGCCTACCGTGTTTTCTGCTCCTCTCGTATTTGATCACATTTCTAGGACGTATGTCATCTTAGTTTAGGAGGTTACGGCCCACGACGGAAGAGAAGCTGGCGGAGATGGGGAGAGGAGAGGTTGGGGGGGGGGAGGCAATTTTTTCTTCTTTTGAACCCCCAGTGATGAAAGTCACGCGCCGCCACTGTCCTCAAGGATGTATTTGCAAAGTTTCGAGTTAATGAAATAAAGCACATGATCTGCTATGGTAATAGAATGTAATATTATGTCAACAAAACAGTTGAAAATACATCACACAAACAAATTGGTGTGGTGTTCTCCAAAAGGTAAAATTAACATAGTACAAAGACAAATCAAAAATAAAACACACGGGCATATTTAAAACATCATATAAAATTCCTGCTGTTTGCGTCTAAAAAGGGGATAAAACTGATAAATTGGTGTTCTCTGGAAAGCAGTAGAATCAATGGTGATTGATTTCGATTTCTTCACCATTATTCTTATTATTAACTTGTTTTCATTCCTCCCCTGATGGGGGAGACGGGCCTCTTAGACGGTAACGCCGTCTCCCATCCCAGGAGATTAGTTACGGTGAAGGAGATGCTCGGAAAAGGTGAGGGGTTTGGCGGCCGTAGCCTATACTAGGAACTGTCCCGGCATTCGCCTTAGTGCAGGAGAATGGAAAACCACGGAAAACCATTCTCAGGACAGCCGATGGTGGTGACCAGCCTCTCACCGTCTCCCGAATACACCGGGCGAGTTGGCCGTGTGGTTAGGGGCGCGCGGCTGTGAGCTTGCATCCGGGAGATAGTGGGTTCGAATCGCACTGTCCGCAGCCCTGAAGATGGTTTTCCATGGTTTCCCATTTTCACTCCAGGCAAATTAAGGCCACGGCCGTTTCCTTCCAACTCCTATGCTAACGCCATAAGACCTATCTGTGTCGGTGGGACGTAAAGCCACTAGCAAAAAAAAAAAAAAAAGTAGCCGAATACAGAGGTGTAGAGCCACGATAGAGCTGTGCCCACCCCTCCTTTGCTTGGTTGGTCGGTCGGACTGCAGAGCTGTCGGACCTCGCATCAGCCGTGATCACCTGTAGGCCGAAGCCCACTCTGCAACCGCCGACGGCACTTTAATAAAATGGGTGTCAGACAGAACTGAATAGTTGGTAATATAGCACGCATTTCGATATTTTAGATATAGGAAATAGAGCTTAATCATAATGTACATAACTTTACAATATACAGCCGGCTTCACTGTGTAGGGGTAGCGCGCCTTCCCCCTACGCGGAGGCCCTGGGTTCGATTCCCGGTCAGGTCAGGATTTTTTTACCTACATCTGAGGGCTGGTTCGAGGTCCACTCAGCCTACGTGATTACAATTGAGAAGCTATCTGACGATGCGATGGCGGCCCTGGTCTAGAAATACAAGAATAACGGCCGAGAGAATCCTTCGTGCTGACCACACAACACCTCGTAATCTGCAGGTCTTCGGACTGAACAGCGGTCGCTTGGTAGGCCTTGGCCTTTCTGTTGCGCTATGGGGTTTGGTTTGGTTTACAATATACGCCTTAATTATTCTCTTCATTATAGAGGTTGCAGCCTTTTCAATCTATGGTCGCCGGGCTGAGTGGCTCAGACGGTTAAGGCGCTGGCCTTCTAACCCCAATTTGGCAGGTTCGATCCTGGCTCAGTCCGGTGGTATTTGAAGGTGCTTAAATACGACAGCCTCGTGTCGGTAGATTTACTTGCACGTAAAAGAACTCCTGCGGGACTAAATTCCGGCACCTCGGCATCTCCGAAGACCGTAAAAGTAGTTAGTGGGACGTAAAGCAAATAGCAATCTATGGTCCGTACTGAGTATTCAGGAATGTTCCGACGATGTTGCAGGTCTTCAGAACTGCATCTTTTGTGCCACATTGTGAGTGTAGATGGGAAGCTGTAGTACCATTACGTTTTCTGGAAATGATTTTGGTGAGTCCAGTGGGAGAAAGGAAGAATTGTCACTTTTTTTTTTTTTTTTTTTCCAGATCCTTGCTACTTCCATAGCCAGAGGAGTATATTTATCGATCTTTTCCCTGTATTTCTGTTTCAAATTGTGATCATTTGGGATAGCAAAGTCAAAGCGATATGTGTGTTAATTATTTTTGTCTGTTAATATTATGTCTGGTCTATTGTGCGAAGTTGTTTTATCTGTTTGTATCGTTCGATCCCTGTAGAGTTTAAAATTTTAATTTTCCGGTTCACTTAATGAGGAGTATTTGCAGTAAGGCACTCCGTTCTGGATCAAAGATCGGACCAGGGCAATTTCTTGATGTATAACTTTGGCTACATCATTATGTCTGTCAGTGTACGATGTTGGCGCTAGTAATCGGCAGTTGCTAATGATGTGCTCAATGGTTTCTGGGCTCCTGTTGCATTTCCTGCACTCGTCATTCTTAGTAGTAGGATGTGTTTCCTATAACTCTTTGTTGAGATCACTTAATCTTGGATCGCCTGGTCGAATCCCTCAGTTCCTGGAAACAACCCTCTCCTAGACAGCCATGTGTTTGAAGGTTGCTTGTCAATGTTTTCATCATTGCTCTGGTTGTAGCTCGTGTCATTTATTCATTTAATTGTTATCGTATAACACGTGTTTGTGGAAATATCATCATCATCATCATCATCTGTGTACCCTCCAGGTTCGGTTTTTCCCTCGGACTTTGCGAGGGATCCCACCTCTACCGCCTCAAGAGCAGTGTCCTGGAGCTTCAGGCTCTTGGTCGGGGGATACAACTGGGGAGTATGACCAGTACCTCGCCCAGGCGGCCTCACCTGCTATGCTGAACAGGGGCCTTGGGGAGGGATGGGAAGATCGGAACGGATAGGCAAGGAAGAGGGAAGGAAGCGGCCGTGGCCTTAAGTTAGGTACCATCCCGGCATTCGCCTGGAGGAGAAGTGGGAAACCACGGAAAACCACTTCCAGGATGGCTGAGATGGGAATCGAACCCACCTCTACTCAGTTGACCTCCCGAGGCTGAGTGGACCCCGTTCCAGCCCTCGTACCACTTTTCAAATTTCGTGGCAGAGCCGGGAATCGAACCCGGGCCTCCGGGGGTGGCAGCTAATCACGCTAACCACTACACCACAGAGGCGGACTTGTGGAAATATAATGTGCTAAAAATTGAAATACGGTGTGTGAAAGTTCGCATTTGCCACAGTGCTAAGAATTTATGCGTACCACGGCGAAAATACAACTGTACAAGTAAGTAGACATTAATGTTTTCATTTTCTTCGTATGGGAGCAGGTTACCTTTATGAAAAACGAAAATCCCAACCGAAAACATAGGCTACCTGTTACGAAGAAGAAAGGTGTATGTTACACTCATTTTCCAGAGCTCATGATGAGTTCTGCTTTTGACCTTCTTGTTACACAGATTTACAGCAGAGCGTTTTATTGTTGATACAGAACAAGTATAAAAGTGGACAGTAGCCAATGGAACATGCATATGGTTATTTCTTGGGTTCGTAATGTTGAGTACGTGCTGCATTTTCTCCCCAAAATTAATGCGAGTAAAAACCATTCCTCGGCAGTTTCCGTGAATGTGGGAAGTAACTAATAGATCTGGGTGATCAGTGCATTAATATTTGGGTAAACATGGGCTATTCCTATACAAAAAAAAAGATACGAATAGTTGTATAGAAGAAAGATTCTCAAGAAGTCTTCGAAGGATAGTGCTAAAAGTGTCAACAACAACAACAACAACAACAACAAAGCCAAGAAAGCTACTGTATTTATGGCCATATAGAGGTATGGAAGTAAAGTGTATTATTGCACGTTTGTTGTCTCCATATTTATATTAATGCATAATAATTATTTGTTGGGTACATTGACGAGTAAAACACTGAAGCTTTGACCGCGTAGATCGTACTTCAAACCTACTTCTCCCAAAATTACATTGACCTGACTTACGAGTTATGATGCGATTACAGGTTTTAGTGATCTCATCTGTAATATTAATACAACATTTGTAAATATTTCATAATTACAGAAGGTACAGACGCATCATGTCCATGCATTACACGGGTCGGACGGAGGAAACAGTTCGCCTCTTTGTGTGACGTCATCGGAGGTACAGTACGGCCTGTACATCACGAAGGCAGTGGCACGATGCACCGCTGGAAATGCTTTCGGTATCCTTCCTTACTTCCTTACTTTTTCAATTAGTTGCTCAAGAGTCATTTTAAATAAGCAAATACTGCGCTGAATGAGAAATAATAACACGAGTTGTCAGTTGAGTGGGAAATGAGTGACGGAGAATAAGCGCGCAATGACACCTCGCAATTATATGTAGTCCAGTGCGCATGCCCATCCAGCGCGATGATTTCCAAATATAACCGAGATTCATACACTCTGCGACTAGAGATGACCTTAAATGATATTTCAGAATATCTGTGACCAGCGTATCTGTGGCACAAAAATATCTGACTTTTATGTGTGATTCAGTCACAGGAAGTCCGAGCATATGACTATCGTCACGGTCACTCTTTGGTCGCGAGCGGCCAGTATGGAAATACTTCTAGTTGATATGATGAGAATGTCGAGTAGTATTTTTCGGAAGATTCGGGACATTAGAAGTGGGAAAAATAATATTCACATTTATAATTTGAAATTGTAATAATTCATAGAGAATAGGTTGTTAACATGATGCGCATAACTTAACGAGCGGAATGTGATTACCCGTGTCGTGTCTCCGGGACACCAGTTATTTTCAGTACTTAATGTAGGTTTAAAATTAAAAAAAGACTACAAATTTATTAAAGTATTACAAAGATTCCTCCCATATATAGACAGGGCTATTCAGCAAAGTTGTCCACCTCTAATAACTCGTAAACGGTTAAAGATATTGACATTTTGTCTTCATTTTCAGTAATGGTACCAAAGGGCTAATACTCGGACTTAAAGTAATGACGTTAATATTTTCTGGGATCATGGAACGGTACTAACTTCGTTTTTTTACTCACGGTACCACACTATTTTGTACACATAGTCTTAAATCTACAAACATTACAAAATCAGCACCGTGATTATTTTGAAAATGGGACAAGTACTCCTCGAAAAAATATTATGTATTCAAACATGCCTCATTTGCCAGCTGAGGACTAATCTGTTCGATTCGCGCTACGTATGGAACATGAGCTATCTACTGAGATGCTAGACTGGTATTCTCTCTACTGTGCTCATAAATACACCATGATAAAATGTATGATTTAACACCTTTAATATCGCCCTAGGTAACTGGTAAATGAAAAACGGATATAGACCTTGAGCTACAGCAGATAACATAGCCCTGTGAACGTAATCCAAGTACACAACTTCACAGGTACTTCCGTGACTGCGTATCTGATATATCGGTGACAAAGTAACGGGCTGTGATTTATCGACCCAAGACCAGGTCTTGATCGACCATCTCTATCTGCGACATAGTAACGTAGCGAGCAGAACGAACCTAGCGTCGGAACTCTGTGTGGCCACTCCAATTGTCAACAAAGGAAGAAGCTATTTTTCTGTTCGCATGGCGACCGTCGTGTGCGTAGCGCTCTGTGTGGCCGCGCTTTTACTCGTTGTTCGGTTATATTCAATTATGGGTATTTATTGGTAAACATCTGATGGAGAATAGTTCTGGATCCAGTCGCATTTCTTTCCGTGCCCGTTGCTTTGAAGTAGAAACGCATGACGTCTGCATTCATTTCTCGAGTCCATCTCAAGCCTTGCTGGTTGCACAAGAATTCTGCAAAGCACTTTCAGTAGTGCCGACATGTTGTTGGGTATCAGCATTGGCATCTGTGGCTTATTATTATTATTATTATTATTATTATTATTATTATTATTATTATTATTATTATTATTATTATTACGAAACAGAAGCGTACGTTTGACGATTTTGTAATATATTTTCGGGATAATACTACAAGGTTAGTATAAACAGGTGTACTATTCCATTATTAACCTCTCTATATGACCGAGATCGATAGCTGCAGTCGCTTAAGTGCAGCCAGTATCCAGTATTCGGGAGGTAGTGGGTTCGAACCCCACTGTCGGCAGCCCTAAATAGGAACAAGGCACCTGGAATTTATGACATTCCCTCTGAATTACTGACTGCCTTAGGAGAAACCAGCATGGCGAGGTTATTCCATTTAGTGTGTAAGATGTATGAGACAGGAGAAGTGTCATCCGAATTTCAGCAGAATGTTGTTATACCTATTCCCAAAAAGGTTGGTGCTGACAAGTGTGAAAACTTACGCACCATTAGTTTAGTATCTCATGCCTGCAAAATGTTAACACGTATTATTTACAGAAGAATGGAAAGACAAGTTGAAGCTGAGTTGGAGGAAGATCAATTTGGCTTCAGAAGAAATGTAGGAACACATGAAGCAATCCTGATTTTACGTCTGATCTTAGAGGATCGAATTAAGAAGGACAAGCCCACGTACATGGCGTTCGTAGATCTAGAAAATGCATTCGATAACGCTCATTGGACCAAGCTGTTTAAGATTCTGAAGGTGATTGGGATCAGACAACGAGAACGAAGAGTTATCTACAATCTGTATAAAAATCAGTCTGCGGTGATAAGAATCGAGGGCTTTGAGAAAGAAGCACCAATCCAGAAAGGAGTGAGGCAAGGCTGCAGTTTGTCCCCTTCCTTTTCAATGTTTACATAAAACGGCAGTAAGGGAAATCAAAGAGGAATTTGGAAATGGAATCACAATCCAATGAAAGGAAATCAAAACCTTGAGATTTTCCGATGATATTGTTATTTTATCTGAGACTGCAGAAGATCTCGAGAAGCTGCTGAATGGTATGGACGAAGTCTTGGGTAAGGAGTACAACTTGAAAATAAATAAGTCCAAAACAAAAGTAATGGAGTGCAGTCGAACGAAGGCAGGCGATGCAAGGAATATTAGATTAGGAAATGAAGTCTTCAATGAAGCAGATGAATATTGTTACTTGGGTAGTAAAATAACTAACGACGGCAGAAGTAAGGAGGATATAAAATGCAGACTGGCATAGTTCCTTATCTCAAACTGATCCATTTGCTGTCCTCTATCATCCCTGAAAGTTTGTAAGTTAACATTATCATGGATGCAGCCTGCATAATGAATGCTCCAGCGTGCCATATTTTATTGGTAAATTAAAGGCTTTTATCAAACCTGTTTCTTATCTACTCTACAGTGAACATGAATTGACACTTTGATAAACTGAACTAAGAGAAGGATTCCAATCGATAAATTCTTGGATGTACGTCGGGTCGTTCAGTAACTCAACGAAATTAAGAAGCAAGTAAAGAATAACTATGTTTTTAATCGGTAAGAATGCTCACTGAAACACTCAGTTCAGTGATGACTAGACATACGCTGTATAAATCACCAATATAAGCATGCAACTATGCTGCAAAAAGTGGTGGAATATGCACTTATTTTCATACTATTCATCACTTTTATGAAATGCAAACGTAAGATTTCTTTACTAGACTTACGCGATTCAGCCACACCAATACAGAAAACCATGATCATGAATAAACAACTGCATGAACATTTAAAAAAAAAATTACATTACTTACAGCTGCGGATGTTTCACAAGTACAAACAATCCGTGTATAGTTGTGAGACGTATCAGTCTATCAGTGTTCATTGTGTCCGACTCGTTGGCTGAATGGTCAGCGTACTGGCCTTCGGTTCAGAGGGTCCCGGGTTCGATTCCCGGCCGGGTCGGGGATGTTAACCTTAATTGGTTAATTCCAACGGCCCGGGGGCTGGGTGTTTGTGCAGTCCCCAACATCCCTGCAACTCACACACCACACATAACGCTATCCTCCACCACAATAACACGCAGTTACCTACAAATGGCAGATGCCGCCCACCCTCATCGGAGGGTCTGCCTTACAAGGGCTGCACTCGGCTAGAAATAGCCACACGATTTTTTTATTATTAGTGTTCATTGTCCCCTAGGCAAGACACGATGTGTTCATCAATACACATATACCGAGCTCGATAGCTGCAGTCGCTTAAATGCGGCCAGTGTCCAGTATTCGGGAGATAGTGGGTTCGAACCCCAGTGTCGGCATCCCTGAAGATAGTTTTCTGTGGTTTCCCCATGTTCACACTAGGCAAATACCTTAAGTAAGGCCAAGGACGCTTCCTTCCCACTCCTAGCCCGCTCCTGTCCCATCGTCGCCATAAGACCTATCTGTGTCGGTATGACGTAAAGCAACTTGTAAAAAAATGTCAATACACATTATAAATCATAATTAGGTTGTAATTAAACCGTGTAAAAAACACAAACATGAAGAAAAGCACTTAAATACACATTCCTCTTTCATTTTTCACTGCACATCCCACTTTTCCTGTACATTATTTACTCTGCAGTATACACAGGCCCCGATTTACAAATGGGCGGACTGGGCATTTGCCCAGGGCGCCAGTTTTCGAGGGGCGGCGGCCGGCGCATCTAGTAATTATGGCCTGTGTGAATTACGTCTTAAATTCATTACTCTCAAATTACTTTTACTTTCCACAAATTATTTCAATTATTTTATTAGCCTATATAAAATAATTTAAACTATTCTAACTTTAAAACCTGAATTTAATCTATATTTAAATTTTATGAAGAAAATTTAATAACTGCAGACAGTAAGAAAGGTATTATTTAACTCGTGCGGTTGCTGGGTGGACAATTGTAGTTGGTGGCTTGGCAACCCTGTTAGTCTAGACAGCCACTGCCCTGTCTGTCATTGGCTCGTGACGGTTCGTGTGCGTATTGTTGTTTACATCCGCTCACCATCAACCTGATAACCTCACCTAGCCAACTCATTG
Source organism: Anabrus simplex (assembly GCF_040414725.1). Classification (NCBI taxonomy): domain Eukaryota; kingdom Metazoa; phylum Arthropoda; class Insecta; order Orthoptera; family Tettigoniidae; genus Anabrus; species Anabrus simplex. The sequence goes on from NC_090265.1 coordinate 1,558,549,499, forward strand.
TCTCGCGTAATTCTTACATGTTTTTCGGTATTTAAGCAAGAGTAAAATGTGAAGTGGTGCTGAATACAAAAAACGCCCTGGTAAAACGCAGAGTGACGAACTTGAACTACTTAAGAAAATGCCTAAAATGGAAAAGTTCTTTACTTTGACTCGTTCAACTCCAACTTCGGAATCGGAATGCCAAGATGGCATAACAAAACCTTCGACTTCGTCATTGGTCCCATTTAACTTTACACAAGATGACTTACAAGGCCTAGATATACAGACTGATCAGACCTGTGTTAGTATTAAATTGAACAATGAGTCTGAAGTTGCCCAGCAGCCGTTTGGAACTATTTCACAATCACAACCTGAGGTTACCTTACCTAATTCATCTTCTATAGATGATCCTGCTACTTGGAATGTCAAGTTAAACTCAGTAGTTGAGAATATTATTAAACATTGTCCAAAACAAAAACGTAATGGTGGATTTTTCGAAATCTCTGCGAACTTACAATGATGGTAAAAGAACATTGTCTCAAAACATGTTTAAGAGTACTCTTTCTAATGGAGACGTTGTTTTTAAGAGATTGGTTATTGTATTCACAGTCAACTGGGAAAGTATACTGTATGGAATTTTTTCAAAAAACATTTCATGTAAATTAACTGAGCAATGTTTATAGCTAAGAACACTGTATTTTAAATAAGTGTTTTAAATCGAAGTTTCATGATTCTAACTCAAGTAGTGTTAGTTACATAGCGTTTCCTTTGATATTCTTTAAAAACTCATAATCTTGAAAACTGTACTCTTTAATTTGTAAACAATTTTTTTTTTTAGAAGACAGAGAAATGAGCGGTGGGGGGGTGCTAAAGATTGTTTGCCCAAGGCGCTAACTACTTGAAATCGGGGCCTGAGTATACACCATAACAATCTTCTCCAATCTTTCTGTTATAAATCCGTGGTGTTTGTCTGTTATAGAGATGGGGAGATTCTAAACGAATGATTCATAATGAACGAATCACTGCACTGAACGATTGAATCATGATTCAGTGAACGAAATGAATCGACTCCTTTTTGAATCGAAATCTGAATCGAGAGGTGGCAGCCACAACTCGTTCCTTGGTTCCTCCAAGACCTGGTTCCTCGTTCGTTCTGATTCATATCGCCATTCGCCAAATCGGGTGTCCACCATTTTTGAATCAATGACAACATGTGAAGAACGACTCTGTTACTTTTTATTTAACCTGAACTAAAAGTCCAGTTCACAAGTCAAACACTCCTAACCTAACCTTACAGGAAAAAAATATTTTTTTAAAAATAAGAAATTATGACGTCGTTTCAAGTCACACACTTCACGGAACTTTAATATACACTCAACTTCCAGGTCGTTGCGAAATGTTAGGTTAAGTTTACTTCAAGGTTCCCGTTCTCGTTCTCGTTCTCGTGAACTACTGTGAACTAACTTGTGGAACAGGAAGCCACCCTGTACTCGTTGTCAACCCTTAGTAAGAATCGATACTTTTTTAAAAATCTTGTCATGTCATGAAGTGTATAATTATGCAAGTAGAAATGAAACTGCTAACCATGATTTCTTTGTAGTATATAGGCAATACAAGACTATTAAGGTACATTACTTATAGGATTTTCATCATGATGATGAAGGGAGCAAATAAAACAAGGCATAAATCCACCAAGTGATAGATTCTTGTGAATGTGATATGTACACCAGTTAACTTACTATATGACACATAACCTCAATTATTTCTTAAGCATTTTCGTAAATTGTTCCATACTTCCCCCTTTGGCGTTATCCGTTCTGGATTCTATGGTTACTCTGAGGAACGGCAGTATATTAAGGGGCAACCGTACTAAAATAAAAAAATACAAGTCACCGAGCAAGTGGCTGCGCGGTTTGGTTCACGTACCTGTCAGCTTGCACTCGGGAGATAGTGAGTTTTAATTCCACTATCGGCAGCCTGCTTCCTTTCTATTCCTAGCCCTTTCCTATCCCATTGTCGCCATAAGACCTGTCTGTGTCGGTGCGATGTAAAGAAGATTGTATTTTTTTAACAGTCAGATGCTTTACTTCGATAACGCATTGTCTTATTGGCGGTAATGCACTATTTATTAATAATAATGTTATTGGCTTTACGTCTCACAAACTACCTTTTCGGTTTTCGGAGATGCCGAGGTGCCGGCATTTTGTCCCGCAGGAGTTCTTTTACGAGCCAGTAAATCTACCGACACGAAGCTGATGTATTTGAGCACCTTCAAATTCCACCGGACTGATCAGGATCGAGCCTGCCAAGTTGGGGTCAGAAGGCTAGCCCCCCTACCGTCTGAGCCACTCAGCCCGGCAAAGTCTTCCGGTATTTACTGTTTATGAACCGTTAATCTTGCCAATTTGACCATGATCCATTTGCGGATGGCATTACATCCATAGTCTTACATGTGGGCAGAGATTTGTTACTTATTACTTCACTACCTACTTATAGGATTTTCATCATGACGATGAAGGGAGCAAATAAAGCAAGGCATAAATTCTCTCTCCTTGACCTTGACCTAACCTGTCTAAAGTTGCTTCCAGTCAGTATAGGTTGCGAACATAATGAAAATTGTAAGGAATGTTGTTAAGAAAAATCGAAGTTCAAAAACCGTAAAGTAGCAGTTGCTTTGTCACGGTTGATTATTTCACAGTCAGGTCATCATGTTTACATTTGGTCTCATATATTTTAAAAATATTTCTGCAGTAAAAACATAATTAAAAGTAAAGTACTGATGGTGAGCTGCTGTCAATATTCACTTTAGAATTGGCACAAACATGTTCATATCTACTATAAATTTCAAATTCGATTGTTGCATAATTTCGAATGGTAGCTTCTTAAGTTTGGAAAGGATTAGTCGGACAGTGGCGTAGCATTCTTCGACTATAACCTCTAAATAGGATATTACTCTACTGTAGTTAAAATGCTAGCGATTACCTACATTTCACTTCTTGTAACTTGTAAACTTCTAAAGCAGTAGCAGTTATAAATAACATAACGGAATGGTTTATCTGAGTCCATAGTTTCGCTTTCGGCTCTCCGTCACGTGATAATGAACGAATCATTTTGGTGAATCGATTATAGTTACAAAATGATGATAGGACATAATGAAGGTGCTTGTGCGTGTGTGGTGTGCGTATGCATGAGTGTCATTAATGACACTGATAGAAGTTAAATACCGGTATGTTAATATTCAGATTGTAGTACGCGTACACTGCAAAATGTAACAATAAAAAAAAAAAAAAAAAAACCAAAATCATCTCCGTAAGGCCATGAAGGCCCTTGGAGGGGCGGAAGGTAAAGGCTTCCACTATCCGTAACCTCGGCACTTGGTGGGGTAGTGTGGTTAACCTGGTACTCACTTCTGGTGTAGGCTGAATGAACCTCAGGGCCATGTGCACCTTCGGAAATGGAAATCTCGTTTCTTAAATTTTACGACTTCCTAACGGGAATTCGAACCCACGTCCTTCCGGGCGAACCGAGCACGCCTTTACCGCCTCGGCCAGGCAGCCCCTAATAAAATATAGAACTAGAAAATAAATTCAAGGAGCCAACCCATTGAGTGAACTTTCACTTCTTTATTGTCAGTTCCTGTTTATTTTCCGTTGTAAAAATGCTATGGGGAGTTATAACCCCCAGTAACCCCCCTTGGCTACGCCTCTGGACCCAAGCCGCGCGGCCTCTTGCTCGGTAAATGTGTTGTCACGGAGGAGCATATTGTTCCGTAAAAATTGATACACCGGGAGAGTTGGCCGTGCGCGTAGAGGCGTGCGGCTGTGAGCTTGCATCCGGAAGATCGTGGGTTCGAGCCCCACTGTCGGCAGCCCTGAAGATGGTTTTCCGTGGTTTCCCATTTTCACACCAGGCAAATGCTGGGGCTGTACCTTAATTAAGGTCACGGCCGCTTCCTTCCAACTCCTAGGCCTTTCCTATCCCATCGTTGCCATAAGACCTATCTGTGTCGGTGCGACGAAAAGCAACTAGCAAAAAAAAAAAAAGTTGATACCGTATGTAGCCTACTCCTCATTCGCTTGAGTAGTAAGTTACACTATCACAGGTGTTCTTTGAGAATTAGTACAGCTATTATGAATTATCTCATGGGCAGACACTTTCTCTTTAACCTCTCTCCTTTCGCTGGACGCGCGTGTCAAGGACAAGGCAAACCAATTTGAGTGACCTTTGGAAAGAAATTCTGTTTTTCCTTTTCGCTGAACTAAATCCCTTACTTGGACCAAGGCCGAATGACCAGCAGGCTGTCTAGGTAAGGTGTAAGCACTTTCTTTCGCCCTCAGGCTGGTTGACTCGCTGGCTAGCATACGTATATTTGCTGAGTCCTCAGCCCAAAGGCTGTTCTGTTCTGCAATCAGCTGTCAGATAGCCCAAGGACTTCTTGCTTCATACTTCATATTTATCTCGAACTAGCAAGATACCCGTGCTTCGCTACGGTATTATACTGAAATTTATAATTGAATGCTTATTGTTTTAGATATATAATCCACCGAAATTCGCGATCTGCCTCGTTTTCTATTAAATTACGGCACGTTTCCTCCCATTTTTCAATCTTCCTTTCCAGCAATCGATTTCGTACTTCCCGGGCTAGGCTCAGGTATTCCTGACGGTCAGTTGAGTCCGTAAATCTTTGCCATCTTTTCCTATAATAATTGTAATATGTATAAAATCCTTCAGGAGATCCGGCGCGGTGTCATATTGGGTGCTTTGGCGGCACTGAACCCGCGGCCGGACTGCATTCTTAGTCATTACTCGTCCAGGAGCCGTTGCCAGCGCGGTCCGCACATTTGACGACGGTCCGGAACATTATTATTATTATTATTATTATTATTATTATTATTACTATTATGTGTTGCTGGAGTGGCTGATGACAGGGAAAACCGGAGTATCCGGAGAAAAACCGGTCCCGCCTCCGGTTTTTCCAGCACGAATGTCACATGGAGTGACCGGGATTTGAACCACGGAACCCAGCTGTGAGAGGCCGGCGCGCTGCCGCCTGAGCAACGGAGGATACTTATAAGTACATTAAGAACAGTAAAATCAATTGGTCTCACCTCCTTCTACACCCCACCGCCGTTAAGTTTATTTACCGCCACCCCCGCACCTCCCCCCCCCAAAAAAAAAAAATTAAAAGAAGGCTTGTTTCTTTATGTTTAAAGGAGATTTCAAACACCAATGTTCACGTCTATTGCCTTCAGTTTTGAGATATAAGTATCCCCATAAAAATTATTTACATTTTTCACTTCATTTCACACTACTCTCCCCCCCCCCCCCCATAAGTGAATTTTCCCGCAAAAAATACTTGTTTCTTTAATAGTAAAAGATCTTCTAAATACCAATTATCATGACTCTAACTTCTTCAGTTTTGATTTATGTGTCCCCATGAAAGGAATTCAACTCCTTTACACTCCCACCCTCCAAGATGGTTTCCCCACCAAAACGCGTTTTTCTTTGTTTTTAAAGGAGATCTAAATACGAATTTTCACGTCTGTAACAGCTTTAGTTTTTATTAGATGTATGCATTCTCATACAATCAAGTCAATTAAATTTTCAATTCTTGCACCCCCCCCCCCCCTTTCATTGGATTTTCCGAGAATACGTCTTTCTTTACTTTTAAAGCAGATTGCAAATATCAAATTTCACGTCTGTAACATCTTCATTTTTGAGATATCAGTAGCCTAATTCAAAGAAGTCAACACCATTTTCAGTCACTTTTACCCACCCCCACCAGCCAAGTGGTATTTCTGAAAACTGAAAATAAACGATTCGTTATGTTTAATAGAGATAAAAAAAACATTTTTCACTTCTGTAATATGTTAAGTTTTTTTAGATATACTGTAAAAATTCTCATTTTAAAATTTCACCCCTTTTAAGTTCCCCTTAAGTGGAGTTTCCAAAAACAAATCACCTATATTTCTTTACATTTACAGGAGTTTTACACAAACTCTTTACGTCTGTAACATTTTACGTTTCCAAGATATTCTGTAGATATAGTCTTTCAAAAAATTCACCCCAATTTGTCACTCCTGTTTAACCGCCATTAATTGGATTTTCCAAAAACTAAAAAATACGTGTTTCTTTATTTTTAAAGGAGGTCCCATATACAAATTTTTAGTTCTGTAATATCTTCAGGTTCTGAAATATAAGTATCCTCATTAAAGGCATTCAACCCATTTTTCACCCTTTTACACCCCTCCTATTGGGATTTACAGGAAACAAAAAATACGTGTTCCTTTATTTTTAGAGGAGATTCTAACTACCAATTTTTACATCTGTAAATTTTAAAGTTTTAAGATGTAGACACACTCATTTTAAAAAATTCACCCCCCTTTTCACCCCCCAATATTTGGATTTTCCAAAAACGAAAGAATACGTGTTTCTTTACTTTTAAAGTAGATCCCAAATACCAATTTTCAGGTCTGTAATATCTTCAGGTTCTGATATATAAGTAGCCTCATTAAAGGCATTCAACCCATTATTCACCCTTTTACACCCTTCCTATTGGGATTTTCCGAAAACAAAATATACGTGTTTCTTTATTTTTAAAGGAGATTCTAAATACCAATTTTTATATCCATACACTTTAAAAGTTTTGAGATATAGATACACTCATTTTAAAAAATCACCCCCTTTTCACCCCCCCCATTAATTGTATTTTCCAAAAACAGAAAAATACACGTTTCTTTATTTTTAAAAGAGATCCCAAACACCAATTTTCAGGTCTGTAATATCTTCAGGTTCTGAGATATAAGTAGCCTCATTAAAGGCATTCAACCAATTTTTCACCCCTTTTCACGATTCCTATTGTGATTTTCTGAAAACAAAAAAATGCGTGTTTCTTTATTTTTAATGAAGATTCTAAATACCAATTTTTACATCTGCAAACTTTAAAAGTTTGGAGATATAGATTCACTCATTTTAAAAATTCACCCCCTTTTCACCCTCCCATTAATTGGATTTTCCAAAAACAAAAAAATACGTGTTTCTTTATTTTTAAGAGAGATCAAAAGTACCAATTTTCAGGTCTGTAATATCTTCAGTTTCTGAGATATAAGCACCGGTATCCTGATTAGGCATTCAACCCCTTTTTCACCCTTTTTCACCCCTCCTATTGGGATTGTCTGAAAACAAAAAAATACGTGTTTCCTTATTTTTAAAGAAGATTCTAAATACCAATTTTCACATCTGTAAACTTTTAAAGTTTTGAGATATAAACACACTAATTTTAAAATTTCGCCCCCCTTTTCACCCCCTTAGCGACGGAATATCCAAAAATCCTCTCTTAGCGAGCACCTACATCTTAATATGATTATATCCCCAAAATTTCATTTCTTTATGTCCAGTAGTTTTGGCTCGGCGATGATGAATCAGTCAGTCAGTCAGTCAGTCAGTCAGTCAGTCAGTCAGTCAGTCAGTCAGTCAGTCAGGACAAGCTACTTTATATATATAGATTAGGCACAAAAAAGTACGTGTTTCTGTCAACTTCACGGGAAAGCAACTGAACAACTTTTTCCGGGTTATGCTCTAGGCTATAAATTGTTTGATTAGTACACAGTGGTGTAACAATATGAGGTTCTTGCCTAAAAATACTACACTTCAAGAGTATTGAAATGAAAACCACGGACCAAGAGTTTAACCAGTTTAACCTTTTTGATATGGATCACAGTGGCGACGCCATATCACCAAGAAAGAAGAGTATACATACAGCAGAACTTACTTCCCAAATTTCATTTTTAAAATATCCAAATCCACCTTTGAAATAGCTAGTAAAATACATTTTAAAGTATTTTCTGGCAATATTTTGGAACCAAATAAAGTCGCAATAACACATAGAAGGTTGTTGGTGGACGCAAGGATGGGAAATGTGGTGGTGGTGGTGGTGGTGGTGATTATTGTTTTCAGAGGAAGTACAACTAGGCAACCATCCTCAATGATGGGAAAAGGCTAGTATTGGGAAGGTAACGACCGTGGCCTTAAATAAGGTGCAGCCCCAGTATTTGCTTGGTGTGCAAGTGGGAAACCACGGAAAACCATCTTCAGGGCTGCCCACGGTGGGATTTGAACCCACCATCTCCCGAATACAAGCTCACAGCCACGCGACCTTAACCGCAAGGCCAACTCGCTCGATGATAATTAAAATAAAATGTTGCATCTCTATATAAAAGCGACAGCCCGGTCTCACTCATTCACTCCCACACTCATTACTAATTCTCACACTTTCTACGAAGCTAGAGGGTTGAAATTTGGCACGGGTGTTCCTTCTAAGGTAATTAGGGAAAAATAAAGTTTTTTATTCCGATGTTTTATGATAAATGGGGTGAATTTGAGATAACTATCCTAAACACAATATCACTAAATCGTACAATTCCCACAAAGTTAGAGGGCTGAAATTTGGCACACGTGTTTCTTACAGGCTAATTAAGAAACGTAAGGATGTTTATTCCGATATTCTGTGATTAAGGGGTGAAATGGGGAGGCTAACTACTCTAATTACAATATTAATTCTCGCACTTCCCACGAAGCTAGAGAGCTGCAATTGGGCAAACATCTTCCTCATGAGCAAATTAAGAATAAACCGCTGTGGGTGGGGATGTTAGAATAACATTCACCGTATCCCCTGCTTATCGTAACGGGCGAATTAAAGGGCCCCAGGGTCTCTTAGCTTGCGAGCCCCAGGGGCTCTTAACTTGGGAGCGTGGGTTGGCGTCCACGGGGCCCTCAGCTGAGTCCTGGCATTGCTCCCACTTACTTCTGCCAGGCTCCTCACTTTTATCTATCCTATCCGACCTCCTTTGGTCGACTTTTGTTCTTTTCCGATCCCGACAGTATTAGGTTCCCGAGGCCTAAGGAGTCTTTCGTTTTCATGCCCTTCGTAGTCCTTGTCTTTCTTTGGCCGATACCTTCATTTTTCGAAGTGTCGGACCCCTTGCATTTTTTCTCTTCTGATTCATGTTAATAGAGGATGGTTGCCTTATTTTTACTTCCTCTTAAAACAATAATCACCACCACCATCACCACCACTCTTAGCTTGGGAATGTGGGTTGGTGACCACGAGGCCCTTAGCTGAGTCCTGGCATTGCTTCCACTTACTTATGACATGCTCTTCACTTTCATCTATTCTCTCCGACCTCCCTTGGTCAACTCTTGTTCTTTTCCAACCACAACGGTATTACATATGGAAGCCAAGGGAGTCTTTCATTTTAACGCCCTTGGTAGCCCTTGTCTTTCTTCGGCCAATACTTTCATTTTTCGAAGTGTTGGATCCCTTCCAATGTTTCCCTCTTATTGTTTTAATACAGGATGGTTGACCAGTTGTACTTCCTCTTAAAACAATAATCATCACCACTAATTAGGAAAACTGAAGATGTTTCATTCCGATGTTTTGTGACTAAAGGGATGAAATTGACCTAACTACCCTAATCAACAACACTAATTCGCACACTTCCCACCAAGCTAGAGTGCCGTAATTTGCCATAGTTCCTTTTAAGATGTTTGTTGGTAGGGTATTTGAATTTCAGATCATTCTGTTTCATTGAACTTATAATTTGTCTTCAACACTAGTTATCATACAATAAATAAAGTTTAAATTAATTTTTTAAAGATGACATTATGTACACTCGAATCCGTTCTCCTGACATTGATATACCCAGCACCTTGACCACTCTTCTACAACACCTCTTTCAATGTTGGCTTATATGACGTCTGGTGTTTAAAAACTTGAAAATAGCCCATTTTAGAGAATTTCCAAATAGGTATTGATTTTGTGCCAATGTAGATGGATAGATCGAATCACAAATGATGAGATAATGAATCGAATTGGTGAGAGAAGATCGATTTGGCTAAATTTGACGAGAAGAAGACATAGAATGATAGGACACATCTTAAGACACCCAGGACTTGTTCAGTTGGTTTTTGAAGGAAGTGTAGGTGGTAAGAACGGTAGGGGTAAACCAAGGTATGAATATGACAAGCAGATTAGAGCAGATGTAGGATGCAGTAGTTACGTAGAAATGAAAAGTAAGGCTCTATAAGATGGGTATGCTTAGCCGCCATTTTGGTTCATGCATGCACAATGGGCCATGTGATCAAACTCTAGTTTCTCCTACGAGCGCTCGCTTCGTCACATTGAACGTATTGCTTTAATCACCGCGTGCAGGGACGGAATAGTGCTATATTTGTGTGGATATTTATTACACAATGGTGGGTTGTTCTGCACCTAATTGTAGTAATGTCTCTACTGCGGGATACAGGTTGTTTAGATTCCCTTCTGGTCTGCGTTATGCATCCACTCCCTCTGCTACACCTTCTACTTCAACTGCTGACTTAAACCTGCATCCAGCTCCCACTGACAATACAACATCCCTTAAATCAGTCACATTGATCATTCAATATTCAGTTCTGCCCCCAAACTCCGGGAACAGGAGTTCAACATCCAAACACCACAGTTACGATATTTGTCAAAAGTAACTTCACATGACAGAAATAATTTGTTTAACGTTGGTGGTAGTACAACAGGGGCTGCCTGGCCCAGGCGGTAAAGGCGTGCTCGGTTCGCCCGGAAGGACGTGGGTTCGAATCCCCGGCAGGAAGTCGTAAAATTTAAGAAACGAGATTTCCACTTCCGGAGGTGCATATGGCCCTGAGGTTCACTCAGCCTACACCAAAAAATGAGTACCAGATTAATTCCTGGGGGCAAAGGCGGCCGGGCGTAGAGCTAACCACTCTACCCCATCACGTGCCGAGGTTAACAATGGCGGAAGCCTTTACCTTCCACTCCTCCAAGGGCCTTCATGGCCTGTATGGAGGTGACTTTGCTTTGTTTGGTAGTTCAGCAAATGCATTTTAGTAAACCAAAATCTGTGGTAGGCCTATATGCAGACAGGGTGGTTTAAAGAAACCAAATATTGAAGTTATGAAAATAATTTGTAACTGTGAGGTCTTATATAGGGATTATAAGCATTATATGGTGCAAATATTGTAACGGAGAAAAGTTTGAATGATTAATGCACCAGTATATGTTCTCCAACATGCTGAAATTTAAAAGAAAAAATTGTTACACACGTCTTCAAAATTCGATCCTATACCGTTGTGGACTTTTTTTAAAAAAATGTACGGAAACGAGGTGAAATGTATGGAACTGCTTCGGAAAAGAAGAGAAAAATGTAAGCAAGGAATGGAATGTTATTGTTTTGTAAATACTGTACGGTAATAAAAGGAGACAGTAAATTTGTAAAAATTACTTAAATATATATTTTTAAATATGCTGCCTGAGCAAGTTAACCAATGTTGCAAACCTTTGAAGATTAATAAGCTGAGTCGTGTTGAGAAATCATACTACTTCTCCTCAAAGCAGAGGAATATCTGTAAAAAAAAAAAGTACTGTTAACTTCGCCAAAGTCAAAAGTTGTCAATATTCTCCACACCTCGTGGGTCACTCCCCTTACAAGTCACTGGTAACTGATTATCAGTGCAATACTTCAGGTTGGGAGAGAAGATTCAACTATAGAAGTAGTTACTCTATTCCTATTTTCTTCCCGAGTGTAGTTTATAATAACATAACATTTGTTTCATGAACGTTCGGTTGAACAAACTAAAATCCTCTGTTCATTACAACTGCATAAGCTGATGAGATTCATAACACTCACCAAAACCGAGCTCCATAGCACTTACAACAAATAGGGAATCTGCCACCTGGGCGACTGCCCTAAATGCAGATCAGTATTGATTGATTGATTGATTGATTGATTGATTGATTGAAGTGCGGCCAGTATCTGGTATTCGGAAAATAGTGAGTTCGAACCCCACTGTCAGCAGCCCTGAAGATGGTTTAACGTGGTTTCCCATTTTCACAACAGGCAAATACTGGGGCTGTACCTTAATTAAGGCCACGGCTGCTTCCTTCCCTCTCCTAGGCCTTCCCTGTCCCATCGTCGCCATAAGACCCATCTGTGTCGGTGCGACGTAAAGCAACTTGTAAAAAAACACTTACCAAAAATTAAGTTTATTTTGCACATAGAATGTTTTTTTAAATACTAGTAAATAAGAAAAGGGACTAAATTTTAGAAGAAAGAAATACAGTTTAAGAATCCCAGTTACTTGGGTGTGTTCGTCTTCGTACATCACATTTCAGCGTTATTTTTGCTCGAAGAATATTTTTCTTATTATTTTGACAACATTGAAAATAGCCCTGAATCAATTTTACGCAAGTATGAAATACCGACTGAGATCATGGGGTATCAAAATCATCTATCACAATTTATATATCTTCGACATTGACCGATTACCTCGTCAAATTCCACGATTTAAGAATGACAGTAGCCTATATCAATACCACGGTGTCCCTCATTTCGTTAGACGGTACCGCGGCGCATAGCTTACGAACAACCTATCTACTTAATAATATAATAGTAAAAAAACTATTTATTAGTAAGCTATTTTTTCTAATATTTCTCCAGTGAGAGTACATGCCTAGTTTGTTTGTTTATTATAAGGTAAATTATCAACGACCTTCCTTTTACAATCACCGTCTCGAGTAAAAATTACACAATAATATACGAAATACACTAATATTTAAGTTGAGCAACCGTTTGAGTAATACTGAGAATGAGTATTTTTACAGTATGTTAGTTTAGCATTATTTCCTAGCGTCGAGAACAGTAAAAAAGAGTGATATATAAGGCTGGGGCGGTCAACTGCCTTACCAACGTAGTGCAGGAAAGAACCATAATGGCGAGCGAGCATACCTAGTCTTTAGAGAGCCCTAATGAAAAGGTTAGCACAGGATAGGGTGGCATGGAGAGCTGCATCAAACCAGTCTATGGACTAATGACTCAAACAATAACAACAACAGTAGATGAACCTTGAAAAAGCTTGACAAAATCAGAATCCGCCACACTTATCTTGTTAGATTACACATTACACGTGAAAGAATGTTGCTAATTGTGCAAGCGATCCGTAGTAGCAAGTTATCGTCAGGAAGTTAGTTAACGCACCTGATGCGTGGCTTCGAAGAATCTAGAAAAGTACAGTGACACAAGACCTTACGAAACGTGAATAGATGTACTTTCTTTTTTCTTTCTTTCTCCTGCTGGTTCAAACCTTGAGGCAAGAAGAATTAACGCCACTTGACGTCATAGATATTTGGCCCACATCTCAGTATTTCGCAGAGCAGCTTTCGTTCTGTTTCAGTAATTATAAGTGAGGTAATATGTTTTCCTTCTCACCCATTCAGAACAGGGAAGTCTTATTTTGCAGATGTCTGAAACTTGAGCCACTGAACGAGTTGGCTACGTGGTTCGGGGCGTGTAGTTGTCACCTTGTATTTGGGAGATACTGTCCGGCTCCACGGCTAAATTATTAGCGTGCTGGCCTTTGGTCACAGGGGTCCCGGGTTCGATTCCCGGCAGGGTCGGGAATTTTAACCATAATTGGTTAATTTCGCTGACACGGGGGCTGGGTATATGTGTCGTCTTCATCCTCATTTCATCCTCATCACGACGCGCACGTCGCCTACGGGAGTCAAATCAAAAGACCTGCATCTGGCGAGCCGAACTTGTCCTCGGACATTCCCGGCACTAAAAGCCATACGACATTTCATTTGGGAGATACTGGGTTCGAAACCCACTGTCGGCAGACCTGAAGATAGTTTTCTGTACTTCCCCATTTTCACACCAGGGCTGTAACTCACACCTGGCCACGGTCGCTTCCTTGCCAATGCTAGCTTTCCATCGTTGGCATAAGACATCTCTTGAGTCGGTGAGACGTAAAACAAATAGCAGGAAAGAAACTTGTTAAGTTATATCGAAAAGAGGCGAGCGAATGACGGTGTCATTTGAAATACATTTTAAGCCCAGTTTGTGGTAATGGAAGCAATTTACGGTGACCCAACAAAGGTTAAAATAGTGTAATCAGTTATACTGAGATGAGCAGAGTAATGTCGTTCGTATGGATGACTGGACCTCAATATACTCATCCTTAACCAATGAGGACAGAGGAGATGAAGTCATCCGAGAGGTAGAAAAATACAGATAAAGAGAATCTTGAGAGAAGTAGAATGCAGGAACTGGAGCATGGGAGTTCGAATTCGAAACGGATAAAAACATAACAAGGATTGAGAAGGTAGCGGTCATGGTCTAAAGGTAAAGTCGGACATTTGTCTGATGTGAAAAAAGGTAAACTACGGAAGTGACTAAAGTGGCTGCGGTTCGAATGTCAATCAATGCATGTTCGATTTCTGCAATGAAATGTCACACTCTGAGTTTCGGATTCCTTGTTAAACTAAAGACTTTAATTTCGAAGTCATCAGTCACGTAAAACTAAAGGCTTGCTTACTTTTACTGTTTTCGTAAAACTTTTCTCTCTTGCTAGTGGTATAACGTGACACCAACTCAGACAGGTTTTTAAAGACGAAGGGATAGCAAAGGGCTATACCGTACAGGTATCGTACACGTGGTGCGTAAAAATGGTAAACCTGCGAGAAGTAGGTATCTTCAAGGTTGCTGAGAGTGGAGTTCGAACCCACCGTCTTCCGAATGCAAGCTAACAGCTACACGGTTCGAACCGCGTAGCCAACTAGCTCGGTAAAAAAAAAGTTATCTTCAGGATTATGGATGTAACTCAACATGTCCCGTGACCTATGCCACGTAGCTACAGTAATTCGTTCCATAAAAGTGATATTTGTGGTTGACGGAAGCCCTCAGAACTCTCTCAGCTTGAGAGACATTTGTGGCAATCGAGGAGTGTCAGCTGAGTCTTTCATTGCTTCCATTTTTTTGACATGGGCGGTGTTAGGTTTGCGAGGCTAACGGAGGCCTTACTTGTTCACTCCTCATGGCTCTTTCCTTTCTTTAGTTCAGCGTTGGCGATGTTTCCAGCCGAGTACATCGAAATGCTAAAACAGTAACTACCACCTTCCGTTCTGTTCATGTTCAGCTGATAGCCTACAGTAGCAGATCTTAATCATTTATTCTTTGGATGTCCACACCTCTTTGCTCGCACAACTTATCTACTACAACAATCATTGTCATTGGAATACCAATTAACACCTATTCGTTCCTCAATTCTCCACAGAAGTGACCAGTCTGCGTGGTTTGAGTTATATGCAGTTCTTTCTGATACTGGACAGCGAATTTAAAACTTTTACCTAGCATCGATGTTACCCTACGAGAACTACACCACTCCTACCTCGGTCTGTTCCATGGCCTACTTCTGTGTAGCACTGGAAGTCATAAAGGGCCTTATGACGAGAAGATGATCTCTCCTGTATCCCAACAACAAAGAAAGAAATCCCTTACTTGCATAATTCACTGGCTGAGTGGGCTTTGTCTCGGATGTAGGAAAAAAAAAAAAAAAAAAGAACAAAGAGAAGAATCTAGCATTAGCAATAAAAATACTGTAACCGTTCACGCAGCCTTTCAAACAGCGTTTCAATCAAACTTTGAGCAGTTACTGCTCCTCGCGATATGCAGGGGTGGAGCCAATGGGGGGGGGGGCGAGGGGGGAGGGGAGTTGGGGGGGGAGGGTTACTGGAGGTTAGAAACACCCCACCTCATGGAAGTTTCACAGAAGTAAATAAACGAAAAACTGACAACAAATAAGTGAACGTTGACTCAATGTGTTGGATTATTTGAACATTTACAGAGACACAATTATTGTAAAACCAACAGATCTCTTGAAACTATTTTCTAAGAAGACTTGAAAGTTGGGTTTTAGATTGTATTCTGAACATAACATCATCATCATCATCATCTGTTTACCCTCCAGGTTCGGTTTTTCCCTCGGACTTAGAGAGGAATCCCACCTCTACCGCCTCAAGGGCAGTGTCCTGGAGCTTCAGACTCTTGGTCGGGGATACAACTGGGGAGTATGACCAGTACCTCGCCCAGGCGGCCTCACCTGCTATGCTGAACAGGGGCCTTGTGGAGGGATGGGAAGAATGGAAGGGATAGGCAAGGAAGAGGGAAGGAAGCGGCCGTGGCCTTATGTTAGGTACCATCCCGGCATTCGCCTGGAGGAGAAGTGGGAAACCACGGAAAACCACTTCCAGGATGGCTGAGGTGGGAATCGAACCCACCTCTACTCAGTTGACCTCCCGAGGCTGAGTGGACCCCGTTCCAGCCCGCGTACCACTTTTCAAATTTCGTGGCAGGGCCGGGAATCGAACCCGGGCCTCCGGGGGTGGCAGCTAATCACGCTAACCAATACACCACAGAGGCGGCCATTCTGAACATAACATTCGCTGTAAAACTGTTGACCTTGACCATATTGCTTTTTTTTTTGCTGTTGCTTTACGTCGTACCGACACAGATAGGTCTTATGGCGACGATGGGACAGGAAAGGGCTAGAAGTTGGAAGGAAGCGGCCGAGGCCTTATTTAAGGTATAGCCCCAGTATTCGCCTGGCGTGAAAATGGGAAACTACGAAAAACCATCTTCAGGGCTGCCGACAGTCGGGCTCGAACCCACTATCTCCCGAATACCGGATACTGGTACACTTAAGCGACTGCAGCTATCGAGCTCGGTCATATTGCTCTTGTTCTGTATTTTAATGTAAGGTTTTGTCCTGTATTGCAATCTGAATATCAACATAATTCACTTGTATCAGTCTACTTATAATGGAACTCATGCACACACAAACACCTTCATTATGTTCTAACATCATTTTGTAATTATACCCCTCCCTCACCCATCAGTCATAGGTCCATCCTGGCTACGCTACTGATGATATGTGATGCATGACTCAGCAAGTGTAGTAATTAAATATCACGAGGCACTTTCTTGAATGGTTATAAGCTTAAATTTTAAGATAATTTTTGCCTTCAGTTCTTGACACATTTGTTATCAGTTCATGTGGATCATGTAGGTCTATGTCCAGCCCTTGTTCAACCCTTGAACTTGGTGAATTTAAACAGCACATATGGGTTTGAAATACGATAAATTAGAAATATTATGAAAACAAGCATTCACCGGGTGAGTTGGCCGTGCGGTTAGGGGCGCGCGGCTATGAGGTTGCATCCGGGAGATAGTAGGTTCGAGCCCCACTGTCGGCAGCTCTGAAGATGGTTTTCCGTGGTTTCCCACTTTCACACCAGGCAAATGCTGGGGCTGTACCTTAATTAAGGTTACGGCTGCTTCCTTCCCACTCCTAGTTCTTTCCTATCAAATCGTCGCCATAAGACCTCTCTGTGTCGGTGCGACGTTAAGCCAATTGTAAAAAAACAAGCATTTGCAAAATAAACAATGAAAATTAACCTATAAAATCTGTGTATCTTTAAATGTTTTAATGTGGTTAATACATTTTCACCATAATTCAATTATTTTCACTTCACACCGAGTCATTAATTTTACAATGTCGTACAAATACAGAAAACGGAAAACGAAGTCTATTGTCTTAATAATATAAGTATTTGAAAGGAACAAACAAGTGTCAAATCAAGTGATGTACACTAAAGAGATCATAGGTACAAGAAGGAACACACAATAGGACAAACATGACGACAGGCCAGTGTGGGAAGAGGGGAAAAAAAATGAATATCCACAGCCTGTTTCCAGTCATTCGACCGTGTCAGGAATGGAATGAATGAAGCCCCCATCTAGCGCCAAGGATAGGGATTGTGCCGGCTGACTAAGCCTGTCACACTCTTGGGAAGAAGGAGCAGGGGTATAACGTTAGGATCTGAGGCGGGCCCGGGCCTTTAAGTTGCCCTGCAGATTCCTCGCAAGAAAGAAAAAGAAATGCATAGCCTAATTTTACTCCACGCGGAAATGGTCCGGGCAGTTTTGTAGAATCAGTCTAAACAGTTTGTTTTACAACTTTCACGTAGAGGAATTGCCATTTAGTTGCATCTAGCATCAGTTATTATAGAACAGCTGTAAACAATGCTCGCAACACCATGACACGCTTCTCACAAAAGACATGCACCAAAAAATATTTTAAAACAATTACAACAACGAAATCAGGTACCAAAATATCACATTTTAGTTAGAAAATGATACTTTCTTGATGTGTAGTGCGTCTGAGATCGTATTATGCACACTTTATGCTGAATGTTTAACTATTATCACACATTTATTAAACAATGCATAATACTAATTAGAAGTACCCGTAGTAACAGTGTCAATTGTCCGGCCCCGCGGTGTAGGGACCAACGCTCCGCCTGTCACCCGGCGGCCCTCACATACAACATTCCACACTACCGCCATTCCGATTACACGCAGGTTCATACAATTTGGTGCCAGTAGGGGCAAAAGATCCACATGGGTCGACGCCCCGAATGGAAAGAAGCTTAAGGACGTCACAAACACCCAGTCCCCAGGCCAGGGACATTAATCATTGCAATAAAATCCCCTGACCCGGCCGGGAATCGAACCCAGGGCGGCCAGGTGACAGGTGGACGCGTTGGCCCCTACACCGGGGGGCCGGACAGCTTAGCCGTTAAACCGCAAAGGCAGCCAAATAAAAGAAGGGAATTCCTCAAGGCAGTATTATTGGAGCTTTATGTTTTCTTATATATGTATATCAATGTTACGAGTAAAGAAGTGTAATCAGAGATAAGGCTTTTTGTAGATGATGTTATTCTGTACAGAGTAATAAATAAGTTACAAGATTATGAGCAACTGCAAAATGACCTCGATAATGTTGTGAGATGGACAGCAGGCAATGGTATGATAATAAACGGGGTTGAAAGTCAGGTTGTGAGTTTCACAAATAGGAAAAGTCCTCTCAGTTTTAATTACTGCGTTGATGGGGTGAAAGTTACTTATGAGGATCACTGTAAGTACCCCGGTGTTAATATAAAGAAAGACCATCATTGGCGTAATCTCATAAATTGGACTGTAAATAAAGGGTGCAGATCTCTGCATATGGTTTTGAGGGTATTAGGGGTTGTAGTAAGGATAAAGGAGAGGGCATACAAGTCTCTGGTAAGACCCCAACTAGAGAATGGTTCCAGTGTATGGGACCCTCACCAGGATTACTTGATTCAAGAACTGGAAAAAATCCAAAGAAAAGCAGGTCGATTTGTTCTGGGTGTTTCTGACAAAAGAGTAGCGTTACAAAAATTTTGCAAAGTTAGGGCTGGGAAGACTTGGGAGAAAGGAGACGAGCTGCTCTACTAAGTGGTATGTTTCGAGCTGTCAGTGGAGAGATTTGTACAGCTAATTGTGGAGTGAGAATGATGTGCAAAGATATAAGTCTGCGTGTGGACATTATTAAAAGGATAATAAAGTATTGGTTGAGAATGAAGTTGCGAGAAGGGGGCGAAATTTTACAGATAGCATATCAACACCAAATGAAACATCAGAACCAAGGATACTGGGTGGATGGGGTACGGAATATTTTAGAAACGATTGGAATGGGATGTTACTGGGAAAAAGAATGTATAGAGAAGTGGAAAATGTGTAAAAAAAATAATTCTAAGAATTAAGGATATTGAAAAACAAGACATTGATACACAATGTAGAAATAAGAGGTCATTAGAAGAATTTTGTAATATATATGGGAGAATGAGAATAAATGTAGAGTTTATAACAAAAAAGAGAATGAGGGGTATAATATGGTGGTTAATGGGGATACATAAAAATAAAGCATATAGAAGGAACAGGGATGAAAATAAATGTTTAATATGCTCTGAAGAGATGGGATGGGCACACCTTATAAAAGATTGCCCTATGACAAAGGAAATACGAGAAAAATTCATAGACGATGAGGATGTAAAGAAAACTGAGAACGAAAATCAGTTGTATACAATTGTAAAGTTATTGAACAGAGAATGGATGCACCCGGATAGAATTGCAAAATTATTTAACATTATTAGGGGAAGGTGGAGCAGGAAATTGAAGGAAGGAAAGGATGTGATACATGTCAGCCAGGAACCGAATTGTGCCTAAGGCAACCTAGACAATATAACTCCGTTGAAGTCTAGAGCCATTAGGTACATAGGATTAAGGGTTAGCAAGGAACTACCTCGTTACATTAGTTCTAATAGTTTTATGTATTGTAGAACAATAATTTCCGTTTTCTCTCTTTTCTTAACAGCCTGCAAAGGCAATATTATCTTTTATAATCTGAAAAGATATCACTATAAATAGATGTTGTGTTTTTTTTTTCTGCCATAATACTATATATGAATGGAACTCCAACAGTCAGTTTATAGTATTCTTTCTCTGTTCAATTTCTATGCACCTGCTTTATATGAACATTCATTGCATGTAACAATTATTAACACTATTCACAATATTTATTTAAGTTACTCATTCTAATTTTGTATACGGCATGTATCACAAATTATGAAATTATGAAACGATTACAATAAACAATACCCTCTCCCTAATCTATGATTTTCGAGACTAAGGGAGACGGGTCTCTTGAATCTTGAATCAGTGGAGAGATCGTGGAAAGGCATCAGTAGACGAATATGTTTAATTGGTATCTTTAAAAGTGCCGGCCCCGTGATGTAGGGGTAGTGTGCCTACCTCTTACCCGGAGGCCCCGGGTTCGATTCCCGGCCAGGACAGGGACTTTTACCTGGACCTGACGGCTGGTTCGAGGTCCACTCAGCCTACGTGATTAGAATTGAGGAGCTATCTGACGGTGACATAGCAGCCCCGGTCGAGAAAGCCAAGAATAACGGCCGAGAGGATTCGTCGTGCTCACCACACGACACCTCGCAATCTGCAGGCCTTCGGGCTGAGCAGCGGTCGCTTGGTAGGCCAAGGCCCTTCAAGAGCTGTAGTGCCATTGGGGGGGGGGTTAAAAGTAGGAAAGATCACAATATGAAGATAAAGCTGGAATTTAAGAGGACAAATTGGGACAAATATTCTTTTTAGAAAGGGGAGTTAGGGATTGGAATAACTTACCAAGGGAGATGTTCAATAAATTTTCAATTTCTTTGCAATCATTTAAGAAAAGGCTAGGAAAACAACAGACAGGGAATCTGCCACCTGGGCGATTGCCCTAAATGTAGATTAGTATTGATTGAAACATATTAAAATTATATTTTTGAATAATCTTACAATAGTGAATGATCCCTTTGTTTATATAATTCGACAATATATTGGATATTATCTACCTGCTGTAATTACATTTATATTAGTTATTCGTAGGTTTTACAATTTAAGGGGCCGATTTTTTATTTTGGCAGGCGGGCCCCGTTTCACATTCTTTACCCCCTGAGAGGGAGCAACCGTTGTCTTCATATCATAAATGTTGTAAAAGACTACTCATAAACTTGGCTAGCGTGGAAATCTCCCAATAGATTGCGCCTAGGTGTTACAAGATGCAAATCTAACCTGTTGAAGTGGGATTTTCATGTAGACTCGACATTATGTGATTGTGACTCTCCACAGACAACGTCTCATCTTCTCCAGTGCAGACTGTGCCCAACTTCATGTACTACGGAAGACCTCATGCAAGCATTACCTGAGTCCCTGAATGTGGCTAACTATTGGTCAGCAACCATATAAGTTTGTTCTTTTGCCATGTTCTGTGGTCTTCTTAGACCCTTCCATTGTGGTTCTAAGGGCAGTCTTCACGGAACGTATGCAGCATTTACTTTTCCAAGCACTGTGCTCGACAGAAAGTCACATATAGAGCCAAAATCGATCATATTGGGACCTCTTTTTTCCCCTTTTATTTATAATTGTTATAATTATATTTTTGTTTTTTGTTTGTACAGTTTGTATTTATATGTATGTATTAGTGCTTCTGATACGATAAATAAATAGCCTAAAATTTATGATAATTTTTCTCTTTAGATTTCGACATATTTGTTACCAGTTCATGTGAATCATGTATGTCCAATCCTTGTGCAGTTTCTCTATGGGGTTGGGTATGAAGTGAGATGAACCTTCGTAGCGAGTTTTTACGACCGGATGCCCTTCCTGATGTTAAACTCACCAGAGGAGTAAATGAGATGAATGATGTGATTTTATCTGATAGAGGGTGAAACGCGGTACACCAAGGGATCTGCTCAAGGCTTTACGTCCCCATCCGACGGACAGCTCCATATGCCCTCACTCCACATGAGCATTGCGAAGAGGTTGGAATTAAATCCAGGGTTTTGGCACGCAATCTAGTGATTAGAAATTGTATACCACCACCTCTCCTACCATGTCGACCAATATTCCGAGGGTGAAAATTCGGGGCCCTATGAAACTATGCTGACCATTCAGTCAAGGAGACGGGCTTAAAACCTTTTCCATATTCGATAGTAAAGAACTCAAATAACCGATTAGTTTTTGTAAACAAAATATTTCGTTTTTAGTGTCACATTTAACAATGTCCTACTAAGACTTCAGGGGCTGGCTGGTCTAAGCGGTAAAGGTGTGCTCGGTTCACCCGGAAGGACGTGGGGTCGATTCCCCGTCAGGAACACCGAAAATTTAAAAAACGAGATTTCCACTTCTGAAGGTGCACATGGCTCTGAGCCTACACCAAAATGAGTACTAGGTTAATTTCTGGGGGCAAAGGCGGCTGGGTGTAGGGATAACCACTCTACTCCAACAAGTGCCGAGGTTACGGATATTGGAAGCCTTTACATTCCACCCCTCCAAGGGCCTTCATGGCCTACACGGAGATGACTTTGCTTTGCTTCCTACTAGACTTCGTCCCGAATAATTTCCCGCTCATTCATGATTTTAAACGAAAATTAACTATTTTTAAACAGTCCATGGTGATTACTAAAAAAATATTTCGTAATTTCGAATTTTCCTTGGAGTAACTGCACTTGTAAAACCCTTACTTAAGTGAGCCTATTAACAAAAATCAGAAGCACGAAAATAAAGGCTGGCAAAGAGAACCCCTAGCCGGAGGAGAACCCAACAGATGTAATACAGATTCAGAACCACAGAAATTTGTGCAAAATTCCAACAAGTTTTCGACATATTTTTCCTAGCACACTTACTTTAGTGCCACCCATACAAAGAAAGGAAGACACGGGTGTCAAAAGTTTGGGAACCACTTGGATGGAGAGATTAGCTCCGATGTCAAGCCATCTTTGACTGCAGAAAATAACCTGGTACCGTAATCATTTCTGTTGCAGGCTGGGTGAATCTCAGGAGCCAGGTTGAGTGTTTCGAACTGTAGAGTACTGGCTTTCTGAGTTCAATTTGGTGTGTTCGATCTCAGATCAGTCCGGTCGTCAGTCTTCTGTCGGTAGATTTATTGGCACACAAAATAACTCCTACGGGACAAAATCCGCCACCTCGGCTTCACTGAAAACCATAAAAATAGTTAAAGAGACGTATATCCAAGAATATTATTATTATTATTATTATTGTTATTATTATTATTATTATTATTATTATTATTATTATTATTATTATTATTATTATTATTATTATTATTATTATTATTATTGTCCTTTTTATGTTACAAGAGACTCAATCGAGTAAGCAGTCCCGGGTAAAATCTACTCTATATGAAGGAAACATTCGCCTAAACTTTTCCAGACGTAGTAATGTACTGTTTAAAATCTGACTACTTGGCTGAATGGTCAGCGTTCAGGCCTTCCGTTCATAGGGTCCCACGTTCCCTTCTCGGCTGGGTTGGGGATTTTAATCGCGTGCTATTACTACTTCTGGTTTGGGGACTGCGTCTTTGTGTTTGTCCCAAAACTTCCCTCTTCATATTCAGACGACACATGACAGTATCAACTACCACGGAAACACGCAATAATGATTATATCCTTCCACGTAGGGTTGACTTCTGGAAGGGCATCCGGCCCGTAAAACAGGGCCAAATCCATACGTGTGTGACACAAGTCACACTCACGATCCCGCAAGGTGTAGGGAAAGTGGTAGTAGTAGTAGCAGCAGATTTTTTTCCATTTTCTTTACGTTCCACCGGCACAGATAGGTCTTATGGCGATGATGGGATAGGAAAGAGCCAGGAGTGGGAAGGAAGCGGCTATGACCTTAATTAAGGTACAGCCCCAGAATTTGCCTGGTGTGAAAATGGGGATACACAGAAAACCATTTTCAGGGCTGCCGACAGTGGGGTTCGTCCCCATTATCTCCCGAATGCAAGCTCACAGCTACTCACCCCTAATCACACGGTCAACTAACTCGGTAGTACTAGTAGTAATATACTGTTTAAAATAATTTCTAAACACTGATCAAGTCTGTGCTACGCACGGTCTTAAGTCTTACACGAAACAGGAAAGGTACGAGTCACTGATCTCTATACATGGATGGCTGGTAGCTTGGGTAGCAGTAAGCCGAATAGAAGATGACTGGCGTAGTAAGATGGCAGCGAGCGCACGGTGCAGTAGACCACGAGGAGCGCACTTGCTTTGTTTATGCTTAGGTCAGTGACGCCAGGTCTCCTGACTGTAGTTCTACGGGTGTCTGTGCTGTTTTATTGCAATACCCCACGCATTTACAAAGGAATTAAGATGAAATACACCAATGAAAAATCACTAGTTTAGATATACCATTCGCTGAATTGAAACCACATGTTACTTCTGCATGTTAGTAAAATATAAACAAACAAGGGAGCCATGCTTGTACTACTACGATTAACACAAATACGAATTCCTAAATGTAAATAACACAAATACATAATATATTTAAACTATCAAAGTATACATGTGTGGCAGATATAAATTGAATACTATTTTGGAAGAGGTACAAAATTCTCTCCGTCAGTTCAAATTACAGTATTTCCTAACATAACGTAATTTTATTGATTACGTAGTGAACAAGTGACTGTCAGCAAATACGCCGCGAAATTCTTGAATATCCAGCGAAAACATAGCAAACTATCATTATACCGTTACAGGAGAAGTAGGTGTGGTTCTGGGCTTTTAAATGTCTTGCGGGCTCATATTAAATGGCTTCTACAAGCTTTAAACAAGCCAGAATTACTAAAATTAAAACATTTTCTGAAAGAGGAAGAATATGGCTATTTTTGTGTGAATAAAAAGAAAAACAGAATTTTTGGCTCAAAATACGAAAAATTCAGTCATACCTCCCCTTAAGAATGCATACTTTCGTGTCATATAAGTATAAAATTTACAGCTATGTTTCCAGAAACTGTTTTTTCACTCGTATTGTATTACTGATCGCTAACTGCATGTATTTAACACTTAAGTTAATGTTTGTCGGCCGTTATTATACACTCATTTTTATTGCTATCCCGGAGATTTACTGACCTCGGAATGACGTGTCGGTGTTCCCAATGTCCTTATGCTTTGAGTGAACATGCCCCTATATTTTTAATTATTCCAATGCACCATTAATTGCGATTTAAAATTTATTATATTATCATTGCTTCCCCATAAGGAGAGCTTTAGGGTGGGTACGCCAACATGGCGAACCGCGCGCTCAACTTGGCGTACTTTCTCCTGCAGCGGAGAGCTGCCATCAGCGATCCATGTATAGAGATCAGTGGTACGAGTGTACTGTAAATAGAGACAACTCCGTACAGCCCATAAAGGCCGGCTTCCACTCTATGTAACCTTGTACTAAGCGGGATAGAGTGGTTAGCTCAATGTCCAGTCACCTTTGCTCCCAGAAATTAACCTGGTACTCATTTTTGGTGTAGGCTGAGTGAACCTCAGCGCCATGTTCCGCTCGTTTCTAGATCACCTTTACATAGCATCGAAAAAAAATAATTAAACATGTGTCATGATAATATCATGCGTAGAATACGATTTTATAACAATGAAATGGACAAACATTTCCCGACTTTACTTACTGCTTTTTGGTGGAACTTTTCATTTATCCCAAGTACAGTACCAACTACCAAGACGTTATTTTATTAATATTGCATTATTGTTTACAATGCATTGTTACTTATTACCACTATTACTATTTTACCGAGAGAAGTGCCGAGCGCGTTAATGAACTCTGCATTTGGGAGGCGAGTGGGTTCGGGCCCCACCGTCCGCTGTTCTGTGCTTCATCTTCACTTCCATACAAATTCCAGGACAGTTCCTATGCATAGACCACAGCCGATTCCCTCCACCTCGTTACCCAATTTCATTCACCATCATACATTTCCTCTCCTATGGCTCCTCAAGTGAGGTTGGCGTCAGGAAGGGCATCCAGCCCTAAAATCATGCAATAATATAGCATCTACTAAACAAGTTGGCCGTGGGGTTGGGGTCGCGTAGCTGTGAGCTTGCGTTAGGGAGACAGTGGGTTCGAATCCCACCGTCGGCAGCCCTGAAGATGGTTTTCCGTGGTTTCCCATTTTCACACCAGGCAAATGCTGGGGCTGTACCTTAATTGAGGCCACGGCCGCTACCTTCCCAGTCCTAGCCTTTTTTCATCTCTCTGTCAATGAAAACCTTCGATGTGTTAGTGCGACGTTAAACAAAAAGGAAAAGCAACTCATGTCATCCCGACCCCGTATCAGGAAACGGGACAGGAGGTAAACAAACAATACCACTATTACTATTTAACTCTAATAGACAATTATTAGTTTCCCTAACAGTGCTTAAACCGGTTGGCCGTACGGCTGTGAGCTTGCATCCAGGAGATAGTGATTCGAACTCCACTGTCGGCAACCCTGAAGATGGTTTTCTGTGGTTTTCCATTTGACACCAGGCAAATGCTGGGACTGTATCTTAATTAAGGCCACGACCGCTTCCTTCCCACTCCTAGGCCTTTGCTATCCCTTCGTCGCCATAAAACCGATCTGTGTCAGTGCGACGTAAAGCAATTTGTATTTCTTAATGTTTAAAGTGCACAAACATACAAACGGAACATGTAGACCAATAATGCTTATCTTTCACACTCTGAATTTATACTCAACGGTGGTTTATGGCGGAGTACACGCAAGGGCTGTCCGTGAGTCACTTTTGACAAGTAGGGGCTCCGAAAAGAAAGAAGAAAGAAGAAAGAAGTAGTATGTGTTACGTTGAAAGAAAAATAAATAGGTACTCACTCTGTTGAGCCCATTCTGTTCCGTTCTCCAAGGCCGTGAGGAATTCGTCCATACTCTCTCGACATGACTCCGATAATTGATCTGCGATGGACAGATGTTTCCAAGACCGGCTGAGACTGTAAGGATCATAGAGGCCGAGAAGCGAATCGATGTCCGCAGCTTGAACCCCGCTTGCAGCAGCCAGCAACAGACCAAGCACCAGGTTGATGGCCATGGCGAAGAAAGTTTCTCTCTGCTCGGTCACGAATAAAATGCATCGACTAAAACACCTTCACTCTTTCACTCGGAACAGAGCAGAGCGGGAGAAGGTCACGTGGACCTTCGCGGAGGGGGTCGCTTACCATCATCAAGGGTGTGCCTTCCATTACCATGGACAAAAAGTGACCTACATCCGCAATTTCATAGTCAGCATTACTAAGCATAATTTGAAATGTATTGACTGTTTGAGTGCCGGCATCATATTCAAAGAGATGAACCTTTTGGGCACATCCGTTATTATTATTATTATTATTATTATTATTATTATTATTATTATTATTATTATTATTATTATTATTAACTCCCTCTGTGGATTAGTGGTAGAGTATCGGCTTCCAGATACGAAGATTGGAGGTTCAAACCTCGCTGAGGTAGTCGGATTTATGAAGGGTAGAAGAAGGTCTACTCGACACTCCACGGTATACAATGTTGGCATGTAAAAGACCTCTGGTGACACGTGTTAATTAAAAATCAGTCATAGATCACTCAACAGATATTCTTCTATATGGTAGAGTAAAACAGAACGTCGACATATGCGCGGAGGCAGACTTCTTTCTTTCGTTCGTGGCATTTTCCCAATAACCTGGCGTCGTCATTTCTTATGGGTTTAGTTCAGTTTTACAAGCAGATGCCTTTCCTAACGCCAACTCTATGTATATTGCATGTTTCTGTGGTGGCTCGTAGTGGAATGTGTTGTATGTGTGCAAGGCCGTACCCAGGATTTTTTTTCGAAGGGGTTTAACAGTATGTTCCACTGTATTACACATATTTAGAGATTTGATTGATTTTAAAAAAAAATCTTGAAGCGGGTCGATAACATGAAAATATTTCTGTTTGCTGAAATTGATTTTTATGGGTCATGGTGTATTAAGAAATAATTTCAATTTATTTTTCAGTAAATTTATTAACTATATCCATAGAGAATAATTTAAAGATGGCACAGATTGTATAGGTTAAATTCATTTGTTTATTTTTCAAATGCTTGTTTTTATAATATTTCTAATTTATTATAGGCTGTTTCAAAATCCGTATATGCTGTTTATGCTGTTTACATTTTTCGAGTTCACTTTTATTTCGGAGTGGGTTTGAAGCCCCCTAACCCCTACAACACCCCCCCCCCCCCGGCTATGGCCTTGTATGCGTGTATCAAACACCCAGCCCCCACTGACTATTCCCCCAGGAGCCGGACGCGCAGGTAGCCAGGGGCGTACAATTTAAAACGATACTTACAAACTTTCTTCAGGTTATAGTAGTTATTTCTGGGATCGCTGGAGCCATCCTGGCACATTTTAGTTTTGGCCGGCAATTATAAGGCCTTCCTGATTGCACACGACCTCTGAGATGAAAATTTCGATCCAGGATTGACCGGAATTCGAACCACAGCCTTTAGAGTGGGAAACCCCAGCAGTTAAGCCACTGATTTAATCACGCTTCCTATTATTATTATTATTATTATTATTATTATTATTTCGTTATGCCCATTCATAGAGCGCGTTGGAACTTGTTCCTTGGCTTGATGACTTTTGCATTCCTATTCTTCCAAAATCTCTTCATGAACTCTTCCGTTCTTCTGACCAAGTTGTACGAGTCCTGCTGCTAGTTTTGACCACAAATGTGTGTTTATTTACTGAGGTCCTGAAGACTTGGCGATTTTTCATGATGTCTTCCCTGTTGTTCAATTCATTGAGGTCTCCTCTTGTTTCCTCCAGCCAATTTGTTCTCCTCTTTTGAGAA
The DNA here is from genome assembly GCF_040414725.1 of Anabrus simplex. NCBI lineage: Eukaryota > Metazoa > Arthropoda > Insecta > Orthoptera > Tettigoniidae > Anabrus > Anabrus simplex. The sequence continues at coordinate 1,558,578,413 of NC_090265.1, forward strand.
TTTATTACACTGAATAACCTTTTTGCGAGTCTAATATTATCCATCCTAAAAATGTGTCCAAAAATTTCAAACGTCTCCTCTACACAGTATTGATGACACTGCAGGTCTAAAGTTCGCCTTTGATCCAAATTCCATTTTCTTGTATGGAGCCGAAATTTTTCTAAGAATTTTACATTCTTGTTTTTCAATATCTGCTGTTTTAGAATGGCCTACTACAGTTAAGGTTTCTGATGCATGTAGAGCTTCCAGTAGAATAACTGTTTGGTCATGTTTCAGTTTAGCATTAAGTGACTTAACTCGTTTATTGTATTGTTCCCATGTCAGTCTACATGCCCTCTGAAGTTTTGAGGCCCTTTCTGTACTGGCCAAACTGTCAAATCCCAAAGGAAGACTTATTTCTCCAAGGTATTTAAAATAAGATACCTGCGAAATTGTCTCATATGCCGTTGCAGTTTGATCTTTCTTGCACTTTCGCTGAAAATTCTGCATATACTTGGTTTTCTCGAACGGTACCTGAAGGCCTGTGATGCTATTCTGTATCATGTCTCGATAACATACTTAGTTTTCTCCTTGTTGTTAGTGATGACAGCTAGGTCACCTGCGAAACCCAAGCATTTCACTTTAATTTTGTTCTCACCAGTCCCGACGGTTATGCCTGTGATATTCCATTCCCACTCTGTGATGACTTTATCTAAAACCAAGTTAAACAGAAGAGGAAAGAGTCCATCTCCTTGACGAACACCCGTGTGTACTTCAAAAGGGTCAGGAATTTCCCCCCAAAATTTCCCCTTAAATGTTGTGTTTTTGAGGGTCTGACATATCAGTTCTCTGATCTTATCCACTCGAAGTTCTTCTAGCGCGTTGAACAAGGTATGTCTGTCCACAGAGTCATACGCCTTTTTCAGGTCTACGAAGGTCACTATCGTGTTGTTGCTTCTGCGGATCTTCAGAATTATTTTCAGATTATTATTATTGAAAATGAAAGTCCACAGCCTGTTTCCAGTCATTCGTCCAGGTCAGGAATGGAATGAATGAAGCCCCAATCTAGCGGCGAGGATAAGAATTGTGCCGGCTGCCGAAGCCTGTCGCACTCCTCTGGGGCAATGATTAATGAATGAAAGATTAAATGAAATGATAATGGAGAGTGTGTTGGAATGAAATATGACAGGGAAAACCGGGGTACCCGGAGAAAAACCTGTTCCGCCTCCGCTTTGTCCAGCACAAATCTCACATGGAGTGACCGGGATTTGAACCACGAAACCCAGCGGTGGGAGGCCGGCGAGCTGCCGCCTGAGCCATGGAGGCTCTCGTTATTATTATTATTATTATTATTATTATTATTATTATTATTATTATTATTATTATTATTATTATTATTATTAATACGAGGATTGGGGCAACAGTCATGGCAACTATTTTTTTCTTGTAGATATGTGAACGGATCACAAACGTATATGTGTCGTGTGGAAGTTCTGCAGGCATAGTGTGTATGCAGAACAACAGATGGCTCTGTGATAGCTGGTAGTAGTGCAGCGAGGGCTGTGATCCCGGTGAAATCAGTCAGTTGGTGAGTGTCGTGCGAGATGGAAGTAAGGGTACGTTTATGCTGCAGCCTGGCTGCTGGCACATCGCCAAGCCTCGCTGCTCGATGTGAGGCGATGATGAAACAAACCAATGGATCTCAATAGGCGCTTTTACCCTGATGCACGGCTCATAGCTGCGCTGATGGCTGCTGTCCTCGCCACATCCATGGTCTCAAACACGTTTGATTTTCGAGCCTGGCTCATCGCCGGCTATCCTGTAACTTGGACTGTGATTGGTTATTTCAAGGTCACCCGCTCTCCCACTCTTCTTCTCTTCGCACTCTATACACACGTTCAGTGATCACTTGCTCACTTGCTATCTGAATCTGAACCTGTCTTCGATCGCAATGCGATTTGGATCCAGCGGCATGCCCAAGAGGCTCATATGGGATAAAAGGAGTGACGAGATGACCAACGGCCATTAGACCTTTTTCTATGTTTTATGAGGGAGAGTGGCTTGTTTTATCATGTTTAAAAGTGAAGTTTCTATTTGTGTTTTAATTGGTTTATTGTTAACTACTATTTTTACTCTACCGGGCGAGTTGGCCGTGCCTTTAGGGGCGTGTAGCTGTGAGCTTTCATCCTGGAGACAGTGGGTTCGAACCCCACTGTCGGTGGCCCTGAAGATGGTTTTCCGTGGTTTCCCATTTTCACACCCGGAAAATGCTGGGGCTGTACCTTAATTAAGACCACGGCCGCTTCCTTCCTATTCCTAGGCCTCTCCTATCCCATCATCGCTATAAGACCTATCTGTGTCGGTGCGACGTAAAACAAATAGCAAAAAAAAAAAAAAAAAATTCTATTGACTATGTGTTTATCTTTGTGTATTTTTGATTTGAATTAAATATATTATTTTACTTCTATGTCAGTGCCTTATTCAGTTTTATTACGTTTTACTCCTTTTAATTTTAGCCCTTAAATGCATATCATTGCATATGTGCAAAGGAGAATATACTTGCTTGTTATATCTGCTTTATGATTTTAAAGGCGTCCATTTACTTCTGCCTTGCAGACGAACTCTCTAGGGGTCACTGTGTATTAAAAAGAACAACAATCTTTTATTTTATGACTTTTTCTTGATGATGAGCTGAAGTGGTGTAAACATTAAACAGATAAGATAAAACATATAAAATGCTGTTTACCACAGAGAATTCGTGAGCCAGTACATCCCTAAGACTGAAGTCTGGCTGTAGCTACACTAATCGTACAGCTTGTCATATATCGGTGCATAAAACACACAAAGCTCTTAACATTTTGACTGATCCAAAAAATATAAGTATATTAATTCTGCCAAATACCTATTTAAATATTTTTCTGATAACAATATATTACTTTATGAATTAAAAACCGTCGTTTTTAAAAGAAATAATAAATTGCGCATTTAAAGGTTAGAGGAAAATAAGGCATTGCGAATTAGATCCACTACTTATTTTAAATTCATAATAATTTTCCTCACCATTGTCATTTTTCTAATCCTAGTCAGTGGGTTAATTATAATTTTTAATCCATTTCGTCTCATCTCGTACCATCAGGAGCCGATGACTTAGCCCACTTTAAACAACAAGCATAATCATCATCATCAAACTATGGCATGGCGTGGAAAAAGAATGCGGAACGATTACGTCAACTTTGTTCTTTTATTCTTGCCATTTAGGGGACCTCTATCATTACAAGCAGGTGATGTATATGAAGTACCTCGCTTTTCATGGAAAGTTCGACAATTATTTTTTCAAACTGTAAACACATTTTGTTTAGTAGATCTAACTAAAGTCAAAATGAGATACTCCATAATCCTTTATTTTACATTATTCTAAAGTACACTATTAAATTATGAAATGAAGAATTTGTAGCTTCATTCTTCAATCAACTCCCGCAGTAGAAATGCACTGAAAATCCAGGCGAAGCATTTTACACTTTTTATTTCACATTCAGTACACCAAATTATTGTAAGATACACTCGCCAACAGAACTGCGACTCACTCGTTAAAAAAACTCTGAATTTATTCCGCACTTCAGAAGCTTCAGCTGGAGCTGTGTTGTTTCTCCTCGATGGGGTAGCTCTTGGATGTACGTCTTCGTAGTCTAAGTGTTCATACCCTCTATATCTATAATCAAATTATGCAAAATACAAACCGCCTTAACTATCAGTTCCTCTGTTTTGAATTTTCGACTACAGCTGAGAGCTGCCAGCAGCGAGCGTACAGGGCTGCTGCAGGGTAAAAGCTCCATGGCGAGCAGCGTGGCTATAGTCAACAGCGAGATGTTAGTTCGAGCATCCATGTGACAGCAGCGAAGCTGCAGCATAAACATACCCTATTACATTTATAAAGTGCAGCTGTGAGAGTTCATACTCCATTTATTTCTTCTCTCTTCCCTTCTTTTTTTCTGATCCGCACCAGTTCGTCTCGCTCTCGATTGAACACATGTTGCCGCCTCGCTACGGAAATATGACACGTGCCGTGCCGACAAAGGGAGACCGAGAATCTCGTCACACAACTCTGTATTCAGTCACTTGGACAGAAGCATACGGTCACAGTACTAAACGATGATTACCATGAGAGCAGTGGAAGAGATGGGTAGATAACAATCCTGAGTTTCAATTTGGAATTTCGGAAGCAGAATTGTACTAACCAATACTGTACTGTGTCACTTCCAGCAGTCTAGTGTGCCAAAACTGCCGTTCTGTTGTTTGTCGCGAGTGTCCAGAGAACAGATTGCGAAATCGAAGAAAAGTCCAAAAGATATTTCTTATTTCTTATTTTTAGAGTTTGATAGGGTTTGATATTTATTTGTCAGTATGAATTTTGGAATACCTATCTCTTTAAAGATGAAAATATTCTTTTTCGGATCTTGCAATTTCTTCTCGAGTTTGTTGGAAGATTATCATTCTGTCCATTAATCATACCAAATTTGATAACACATTCACTTGCGATATATAAACAGGCCTAATTCTAAATGTGTTGCTGTGAATGTTTCTTTGATCTTTTCGCATACATTTAGAATGCACATATACAGTATATGAGAACCAATTTTGACCTCCACCTCACCATTTACGTCCGTAATGTTTCATTTCACCATTTGAGAGTTAAATTTAGGTATGGTTCATTATTACATATTGATGGAATGTTAAAATACCAGCAATTATTATATTACTATTGTGGATCTCATAGTGAATTTTTACAACTGGCTTTTCGTCGCACCGACACAGATAGGTGTTATGGCGACGATGGGACAGGAAAGGCTAGGGGTGGGAATAAAGCGGCCGTAACTTTAATTAAAGTACAGCCCCAGCATTTTCCTGTTGTGAAAATGGAAAACCACGGAAAACCACCTTTCAGGCTGCCGACAGTGGGGTTCAAACCCACAATCTCCGGGATGCAAGCTCACAGCTGCGCGACCCGAACCGTACGGCCAACTCGCCCGATGAGTCTCATAGTGAGATTCCAGTCATCCAAATAACTCAGAATATACTGTATCTCCAACTTTGAAGAAAGTGGTATGTAAATACTGTAATCGTACCAGACCTTTCCTTGAACAAGTAATTTTATAAGCAAACCTTTGAAACATTCGTCACTTGCTCACGGATAATCCGCTTTTGACCGCTGTGAGGACACCACCTCCTTGCCCCGTTCCACCCCTAGCTCTAATGGTTCTGTACACTCTGTACTACCCGCTATTGACCTCACTGTCATACAGTTAGTGTAAAAAGTATTCGGACAACCGCGGCTATCGCGAGGAGACGCCCTAAGATGCGTGAAGACGAGGATATAGCGGTTTAAGAATTGCATTTTCTGTCCACTAACATCTGCGTTTATTCATACGTAGCAAAAATATACAAACATGGCAGTAACAAACTACGGGAGACAACGGAATTTATTGTACGGCTGCACAATCAATGTAAAACACTCCGAGAAATTGCAACGCTCACTCGAAAACCAAAATTGAACGTTCTGGGCACCGGAAAATGGTGGAAAACAAGCCACGAAGTGGGCGTCCTCGCTCCCTCACGGACGCGGACAGGCGGTTCATCGCGCGACAGATAAAGACGAACCCCAAGAGCACTGCCCCTACAATAGCAGCCGACATACGCAAAAGAGGAGTGAATGTATCTGTGAGTACATTGCGTAACGTGTGTCACGCAGAAGGCTTTCATGGTAGAGTAGCCCGTAGAAAGGCATGGATAAGTGAAGCAAATCGTAAAAAGCGACTGCAATATGCAAAGGAGCATCGTCTGAGGTCTGGGACAAGGTTATTTTCGGTGACGAAAGTAAATTTAATACTTTTGGTTCAGATGGACGCCAAACGGTATGGCGGAAGACAAATAAGGAGCTGCAATCGGCGAATCTAAAAGCTACGGTGAAACACGAAGGAGGATCGGTAATGGTGTGGGGTTGTATGAGCACCTCGGGGGTCGGGAAACTTCATGTCATCGACGGCATCATGGGCCATATGAAATACATAGTTCTTTAAAGAACAATTTGGTGGCTAATCCAGAACAGTTAGAAATTCATGACAATTTTGTATTTCAGCACGACAATGATCCGAAGCATACGGCGCTAAACACGCCCAAACGACTACACACGCCACCTCAGTTGACAGAATTAAACCCCATCGAGAACTTGTGAAGTTTCCTCGAGAAGGCAATCCGTAAGAGAGACATTTCGAGCAAAACAAGCCTCATAACAGCACTACAGGAAGAATGGGATAAAATACCAGCATCTTTAACCAAATCCATCGTCAGATGAATGCCGAACCGTCTTGAGGCTGTAGGAAAGGCCAAGAGCCAAGTAACAAAGTATTAAGTTTGTGATACAGTATTTGCACAATATCAGGATCCTGCCCTGCATTAAATCATAGTTATACTGCAGTGTCCGAATACATTTTGTCGCCGCAAAAGGAGAACTTTTCTTTTTTATTGTGTTTTACCAGGCATTGTTACTGCTATGTTTGTATTTTTTTTTTTTTGCTATGTATTAATAAATGCAGATGTCATTGGAGAGAAAATGCAATTCTTAAACTGCTATATCACCGTCTTCACGCATCTTAGGGCGCCTCCTCGCGATAGTCGCGGTTGTCCGAATACTTTTTACACTAACTGTATACTCCTGTCCAGCCGTGGTTCAGTAAATAATACATTTCAAGTCACTGGTTGGAATGTTCTGATTTAGTTCATCCAGTTTAGTTTTCAGTCCACGTACATTCTGATAGTAAATGGAGAAGCCAAGTACTGTTCATCACACTTACAAATTATGTAAATCATCCAGGCTGTTAGTGATAATAACTATGTTTCTTACCTAGATATATGGTGGCCATGATCGTTAAGGCGTCAAGTCTGCATGGTCTGGTTAGCCACTTCGAGACCTGTTGGTGGAAAAAATGTTCATAGTGGCTGGCAGAGTAGAAGGGGTGGTGCTACACAATTTCTAATCACTAGATTACGTACCAAAAGCCTGGATTCAATTCCAAACCTTTCTACATTGTTCGTGTGGAGTGAGGGCATATGACGCTGTTGATGCTGATTCGTCCGTTGGATGGAAACGTTAAGCCTTGAGCAGACATCTTGGTGTTATTCGACAGGAGTAGGCTATGTGCCGGCACCGGGTTTCGCCCTCTAGCTACCTCATTATCATCATTATCATCCCACGTCAAGACGCTGAGGTCGTCCATGGGCGTCAAATATAAAGACTGCACCTGGCGAGCCGAACATGTCCTCGGACATTCCCGGCACTAAAAGCCATACGATAAATAAATAAATAGCCCGCCTCTGTGGTGTAGTGGTTAGCGTGATTAGCTGCCACCCCCGGAGGGCCGGATTCAATTCCCGGCTCTGCCACGAAATTCGAAAAGTGGTACGAGGGCTGGAACGGGATCCACTCAGCCTCGGAAGGTCAAATGAGTAGAGGGGTTTCGATTCCCACTTCAGCCATCCTCGAAGTGGTTTTCCGTGGCTTCCCACTTCTCCTCCAGGTACATGCCGGGATGGTAGCCTACCTAACTTAAGATTAAGAAAGGAAGAAAAAAAAATAACCCAGATACAGGTGTAATTCTTCTCTGGACGCACGGTCCTCACCTGGGCTAACAGCTTTCTTTTCTGCAGAGACAAACTCTCGTTGACGTAGACCAGGGGTTCCGAAACGCTTAGACTGGCATACCACTAAACGAACATGCATATTTCTGCCGTACCACGAAGTAATATGCTGGGCTGAGTGGCTCAGACGGTTAAGGCGCTGGCCTTTTAACCCCAACTTGGCTGGCTCAGTCCGGTGGTATTTGAAGGTGCTCAAATACGACAGTCCCGTGTCGGTAGATTTACTGGCAGGTAAAATAACTCCTGCGGGACTAAATTCCGGCACCTAGGCGTCTCCGAATACCGTAAAAGTAGTTAGTGGGAGTAAACGAAATACAACAACAATATTATTATTATTATTATTATTATTATTATTATTATTATTATTATTATTATTACGAAGTAATATTGTCGGGGTATCTTCAATTCTTGCATCTTTGGATATTTCCAAATAATTTGGTCCGGATGATGTACCCGCAATTGTTTTGAAAGAATCATGTGAGCTACGTAGACCACTCAGCATCATAATGAATGTCATTCTCGTCAGGGTATTTTCCGAGTGAGTGGAAGAAGGGTTACGTCATACCAGTGTTCAAGAAAGGAGACAAAATGGTGTTTGGTAACTACAGTATAGGCCTGTTGTGTTATTGTCCGTCATTTCAAAGGTGGCAGAGAAGATCGTGTATAACAGACTGTACAGTTCAGTTTCGCAGCTCAGCACAGTTTCGTACAGAAACGCTCTACCGTATCCAATATGGAGGCGCATATTACTCATTTCAGAGTCTCTGGATAGAAAGCAACAAGTGGATGCTGTTTACGCAGACTTCTCCAAAGCCTTTGATTCAGTTCAACACGATGCTCTGCTCATCAAATTGTCAGCATACGGGATAGGAGAAAGTGCTTTGGAGTGGATTCGAAGCCGTCTCACTAACAGGGTTTGCATAGTAAAATCTGATGGTGTTATGTCAAAGCCGTACCACCCTACTTCTGCGCCCCCCCCCCAGGTCTCTTTATTGGATCCTCTTTTTCTGTCATATTCATACGCCAATACAACACAGTATTTGCTTTCTATATGCTGATGATCTGAAGATCTTTAGGGTGGTAAATAGTGAGTTGGACTCTAAGTTGCTACAGTCTGACTTCAGTAACTAGTGTCAAAATTGACTACTTGATTTGAATACTTCAAAATGCAATACAATTTCCTTTATCACGTAAGTTGGAAACAGTAAATTACCCTCATAATTTAGGCAATTATAAAATAGCTCGTGTGAATGAAATGATCTTGGTGTGACACTTTCAATCTGTTACTGTCTTTCTTTCGAGAAGCATTTAGACAAAATTTCTAGGAAAGGGTTAAATTGCTTGGTTTTCTGAAAAGAAACTGCGCCGACTTTGTATCTCCTAGAACTCTGATACCTTTGTTTGGCACTCTGATCAGGCCATCGTTAAAATACTGTTGCGAGGTGGGTCTACCTTCTCAGCATTATTTAATACAAAACATTGAAAGAGTTCAAATAATGTTCACGAAATGGATCAGCTACAAAGATTTGGCTGTCTCTGTCTCTCTTCGTCCGATTACGAGTCTTTTTGTGAGATTATGAGTATTTGAGAGGACATTGCACTCGCGCCGCAGATGTGCCAGTACTCACTGTATTGTATATTCTTTTTTGTCTTCGGGCAGCCTATAAGTGGAGGAAGAATTTTTAATAAAATGTCTCACGAGTAGGGTGAATTGTTCAGCATTGTTGGAGTTGATTCCATTACATGTTCCTCGCCGCAATACCAGGCAAAGGTATATTTTCCATCTGTCTACAATGAAAACTATAACTAGGGCAAACCCATGACTGCTTAGGGCAATAAAATCACTGAATCAGTTCGGTGAATCATTGGACCTTTCCCACTCGCCACTCTCTAAAATTAGACGTGCCCTAACGACCTCAAGAACTTAAGGTCCTCTCTGTATAAATATGTGTATATAAATGCATGTATTGCCCCCTAATTACCCGGTCTAACTCAGCGAGCATACGAGAGATCCCATCGTTTGCTAACCTGTCGCAATTTTAGAGGCATTTGAAGGACAAGGATTGGCGACAATACAAAAGAAAAATGTTAAAACAGACTTGACATTTATTTTAAGATATGCACAAATAAAATCAAGATTTAACAAAAAAATGTCTCTTGCTGAAAGTTGCCTGAAGTGACTCACGAATTTACAATTTCAAAAATAAATGTTTTATAAATTTACATTGCTGGGTTTTTGCTAATGATGACATATCTGGAATATTCTGATAAAGAATAAATAATAAAAATTAGCCTTATACTGTGGCTGCGCAAACATTAAATAAATGGAAGAACTCCTTCCTATCCTTGGATAATTGATTTGTCCTAATAAGTTATCCATAAATAACCATGTCGACATCTTTAAACATAATACCAGCTGCATTAATTTGCAAAAGAATTAAATGTCTAACTTTGTTCACGTGGTCGATGACCATGCTACCCTTAAACCTAATTTGTACACTATGTTACAGAGAAACACACGTCTGTATCGTTGACGATTTTCTAGGCCTAATTTTGGTATTATCTAAGCATCATGATGAATATTCTTTATATGAATATATAAATCGATAAAATAATAATAATAATAATAATAATAATAATAATAATAATAATAATAATAATAATAATAATAATAATAAAAGTAAATGTCTGCACTCACCTGATCTGTGAGTTTCGCTGAGATTAACCCCCTGCCTGCGAGCCGGCGAGCTAAAACTGACACAAGCAGTGTTGCCAACTTATATTTTCAAGATCCGCTAAATACTACTAAAAATGCGCTAAAATTCCGCCAAGAAATCCGATCTCAAATAATGAGCAATAATAATAATAATAATAATAATAATAATAATAATAATAATAATAATAATAATAATAATAATAATAATAATAATAAGTTCAGATGTCATTCGAAAGCAAACAGTTAAATTTTTGACATATTTCAAGAATGCCTGATGACAGACTTGCTAAGAAAATCTTTAACCACTTCAATAAGCCCAATAGGAAAGGCAGCTCTTATGAAAAATGGTTTGTTAATACGAAGAAGGATTTGCAACAAATGAACATCACACATCAAGACATCCACAATATAACCAGCTTCAGAAAAAAGTTACACACACTTAAGGGTTTCCTAGAGCCAGAAGCAGCGACCAAGAAGAAACAATAATGGACGGCTGAAAGGAAAGAAGTCACAAGCAGGAGGATGAAGGAGTACTGGCGCCAAAGAAAATTTAAATCATGAGGAGTTATTTACGTGGTCCACAGCTGGCCAAAATCGATAAAATAATAATAATAATAATAATAATAATGATAATAATAATAATAATAATAATAATAATAATAATAATGATAATAATAATAATAATAATAATAATAATAATAATAATAATAATAATAATAATAATAATAAAAGTAAATGTCTGCACTCACCTGATCTGTGAGTTTCACTAAGATTAGCCCCCTGCCTGCGAGCCGGCGAGCTAAAACTTGTAGGCGTTTTAGTGCCGGGTGAAACTAGGTGAGTCCCCTACCTCAAGGGCCACACACAAAACAGGTCAGTTCATTAAACGGTCTTCCTTAATAGCATAAATATAATTGCTACTCTCTCACAGTTTCCTTATCTGTCGTCATTCGTCAACTAAGAGATAAGTACCCTTTCCCAACGCATTACAAATTTATGATACCATGATCTCATAACATCAAATGAAATAACATGTTTCCCTCATGTGACTGCTAGTTCCTGACAAGAAATACGGAATAGCTCAGAGACAGACTAGAGTACAAATTTTAAAAAAGTAAAATAGATAAAACGCTAAATTCCGCTATAATAAATCTAGAATTCCGCCAAAAAATCCGCTGTCCGCTAAGTGGTATATTTCTCCACCGATAGTCTTCTAATTCCACCAAATTTAGCGGAAAATCCGCTAAGTTAGCAACACTGGACACAAGTTTGGTTGAGCCACAAATATCCTTAAAAGATTAATATCTGAATATTTAGAGTCGACCATGGCTTTAAATAAGCCTTACAAAACGTTGATTACATTTTTACATTGTAATAATTTCCTTTGCTAGTACTTACTCAGTTTTAGAAAGGTTATCGATCTTGTTCAGTTCAAACTAATTCATTTTATAACGATTAATTCTGTCACTAATCTTTGCCTTAAGAATTAAACAAGAATCCACAATAAAAGAACAACAGCTCTGACAACGCTGGAATAATCTGGCCCACCAAGATGAACACGAGGTCAGATTAGAAACAACATTTCGAATAAATGATACTGAAACATATTTCTAACTACAGTCGCATTCATTCCATGCACTCAGGATACTCGAAATTTATTTACAAAGTTATATTCGAATCCTAGGATTTATTTATATTCATGACGTTTATGGGGAAAAGAAGGTTCTATTAAATTCTATACTTCCAACACCTGACATATGACTTGTGAATGAACATGAATTATCACTTAGTCGAATCGTACTCTAACATTACAACGACAATAAATATATTCCAAAATAATTTTATTATTCAGAAGACTGGGTAGAAACAGTAAATATGCATAACATCTGGGTTAAAATTGACTCCACTCTACCACGAGGTCATTGAGTTTCTAGATGAGCACAACTTCACTTATTCCACATGAGCAAACCTATTTTCATTTATCACATACGACCTTCATGTCTCGATTTAACCCGATTTCCAATTATTTTAATATTATTATTATTACCATCATTGATTTTTAAATCTACCATAGACGTCTGAAATAAACATTTCTAGAAGATGACACAATTTGCAATATCGCGTGGCAATGCAGTGAATGAAGCACAACCTAGAATTTATCCCACAATGTTTAATGAAATTCAGAAATGATTCTTTAAATTCTCATTTATTCGGGAGGGAAATATATTATTACATTCTTATTTTTAGAGATTACACTGGGGTGGTAACATTTGAGAAGACAAACTACTGTACTTCTAGTCTAATACACCCAATACACATACGTTCACTCTCAAATTTACCTGAGTTATATCCCTCGTCGGGAATAGAACCCTCACCCATTAATACTAGTGGATTCGGCTTCTAAAAGCTACTTTATTTTTATTACTGTTGCTGGCATACTGTATGAGTGTCAAGCAGTTTCAACAGACCTTAGGTAAACTAGTGACCAATACTGTTGAGTCAAGATGTGAGTAACTTTTCAATAACAACTCAGTGTCCAGGATGACACATATCCTCAGGCTTGGCAGAATCAGCCCAAACCTTTCCGTGACGTATGTGCCCCACTTCCTGGTGCCATCAGAAACCCCTTCCTAAACTCCTAACTGTTTGCTACACATATCCCCCTCTTCCCTGGTAATCAACCAGTATGAAGGCAATGTATCCCACCCAGAGAGATTGACACGTGACTGCCCTAAAACACATAAAACCCTGGACTCCAAATGGAAAAGGTCTCTTGTAATGTAGTCTCTTAAGAACTACCAACTGATTGAGTTGGCTGTTAGGCGTCAGGCCTCAAAACTTGTAAATAGACTTTAAATCTTCAAATGTAATAAGTGTTAGTCAAATAATAAATACAACATTGGGCATCTTCGTTTCATTTGGAATAAGATATATACTCAGACTCGTGGAAGACCTGTGAGGACCTAGCTTAACAACTCAACAAGCTAACCACGAATTTGTTAAGCGACAAACTTAACTCCTGTACCTCGGTAAGAATGAAGTAAGAACATATTTCTAAACTACTATAACTAATTGAACTACAATTCTACTGAAGAAGATGGTTAAAATTTCTAAATAGATGGACAGATAATATGTATAAAGTGTACTCATATTTAATTATGAAACTCGATACCCGTCCGTGGTCTGCTAAGTTCCTTGCCCTTCATGTCCTTCCTTCGATGCTGGCGACGCTTACATGTTTGTAGTTGATGATGAATCCCACGTTCACTGAGTGGTCCTCTTGGAAAAAGAGATGACATTTTAAAGCTGGCGCTGCGATTCGACCCTGGGTCTGTAGTCCTTTTCCGAATGAAGTGAGTATAAGCTGAAACTGACAAACGAGAATTACGGCAAGTTCGAGCCAGACCAGAATAAATATTTCACGTCTCAAGCGAAACTTAACTTGGCTCCCTCCGATGAATATTTCAAGAATGGTTAGAATAAAAAGGGAAGGTTTAGACGGTTTCACAAGGAATAAATATTATTGAGGTTTGGAGGCGTGGCTCTTAGAAACATTACGATTGGCGTTTTTACTACACAGTTGCTTCACATAATTGGTTCACTTTGCTTCAGAGAATGTTCCACATCGCGCACACTCGGTAGACACAAATTTAGCCTTGAGCCGTGACTAGTATATTACGTGATCTCGCACACACTTTACTGCAGAGGGTGGAAAGAAAAATAAAGGGATAACGACTTGAGCTCGCCACAATACCTGGTTGAATAAAATCTGAATCTGTCCCCAATAATATCTTAAAAATAGCACATATCGTAGGAATGACGCTGGCTGTTAGAAGAAACATAATTATGTACATGGAAAGCACACATTTGACGGGGACAGTATATATATACGATAAAAATGACATTTACAATAAGATACAATAGTTGAAAACTAGAAAAGCGGCTGGAAACGATAAGATTTCTTGGGATGCACTAAAGACAATGGGTTGGGATATAGTACCATATCTGAATAATTTATTTGATTGTTGTTTGCTGCTGCTGATGATGATGATGCTTGTTGTTTAGAGGGGCCTAACATCTATGTCATCGGCCCCAATTGTTGTTTGCATGAAGGAGCTATACGAAATGAATGGAGAGTTGCTGTAGTAGCCCCAGTATATAAAGGAAAGGGTGATAGACATAAAGCTGAAAATTACAGGCCAGTCAGTTTGACATGCATTGCATGTAAGCTTTGGGAAAGCATTCTTTCTGATTATATTAGACATGTTTGCGAAATTAATAACTGGTTCGATAGAAGGCAGTTCGTATTTAGGAAAGATTATTCCACTGAAGCTCATCTTGTAGGATTCCAGCAAGATATAGCAGATGTCTTGGATTCAGGAGGCAGTGGCGGCTCGTGGATATCAGCAGTGGGGGGCGCGCCTTAATTTCATAATTCCACAAATATCTCAAGTTCTTCAAACCGTTTTACCAAGATACACACTTCGAACACTATACGGTGCAATACTATGCAATTATTTTGATTATTATGATGATGATTATCATTACTATTATTCTTAATGCAATTTATTACAAGATGGTACATACCTTCATCTTCTGATCACGTTCTGGTCCAGTGGTTACCGTTTTTGGTTGCTGTACAGCAGGTCCCGGTTTTGATGCCCTACTCAGCCAGAGAAATATGAAGCATTGATAGCATTTGGTTCGTGCTACCCCATCCTCGACATAAGAAGTAGAAAATCACCTAATGATGTGGGTGGAAGAGCGTAGAAGAACTGACCACCCTGCCGCAAGTAAAGTCCTACACAGGATGCCTGTTCTCTGCATGTCTCTTGTTACGATTCCTGGCGCTCAGTACGAAGATAATTGCTGAGAAATTTCCAACGTCTCGCAAAGAGGTTATTTCTATTTCACAATTTCACAATAAAATCAAGACACGTTTCCCTAATATAATTAACGTGAACAGATGGTTTGATATTTAATTCAATTACTAACACAGACCTAATTCACCAGCCCTAATTTCTATAGGCAAAATCCATTCGCCGCTCTTTCAATTTCACATATTTGTCCAACACTTTCTTGTCAAAGTCTGAAGTTGATTGTATCATATCCTTACTTATAGACATCATTGCCAAAGCGTTCAACCTCTCGTTTTTCATTGTGTTCCTAAGAAACGATTTTATGCGTTTCAAAGTGGAGAAACTTCTTTCTAATTCAGCTGTTGTCATGGGGCTGGTAATGATAATTTTGAGATGTTTATGAACTTCACTAAAAACAATTGACAATCTATTTTCCCTCAGAAATTTAAACAAATTGTTTGTGTTTGATTTTGAAGTAAAGGAACTTGGTGCCTTCTATACTTTATTGCATTTGATATGTCTTAATGATACGATATAACAACTTAATGACGGACATGACTGTTGCATGCGTAACCATTTTCAACAATACAGAATCATCTGACCAATTGGAAATAGGCTTATAAAGTGCCAACTTCAATTAATGAAATAATTTTACAAAAATGAAAAGTCTCTTCATAACATCTTGCCCCCCTTGAAAGGAGTTCTTTCAACTAAACTATTGTAACATTGTAATCTTATACCTATTGTAAAAACACTTATTCTGAACATATGCGTTAATACAAAACTCTATACATACATATTTTTAACATTAAAAGAAAATAATATTAAAATTATATCTTTGATGAAAAATAACACAAAGTTAAAGATATCACAGGAAATCTTGAATTCAGTTCTCCTTGTCATCCCCTTCAATGGGAAGAGGGCATATTTTCTTGATGCTTCGGGTAAAAGTTCCACCAGCCGTCCGAACGGTGACAACCCTCACCTCACCATCTTGTCCAGGGTGAACTTGAACTATCCTACCTCTGGGCCACTCTAGAGGAGGGATGTTGTCCTCAATTAATAGCACCAAAGAATCAACATCAATACGTCGATTAGTATCATGCCACTTGACGCGTTTTTGCAATTCCTGCAAGTATTCTCGCTGCCATCTCTGCCACAACCGCTGCCGAATTTTCTGTAAGTGCTGCCAACGTGACAAGCGGTTATCGGGTTCTCTCAACAAATCCCTTTGCACGGGTTGCACGATCGAGTCACTTAGAAGAAAATGTGCTGGTGTTAAGACTTCTAAATCATTTGGATCATTTGGCAAGGGAGTAAGGGGACGTGAATTTAATACCGCCTCTATATCGCAAAGAATAGTGTAGGTTTCTTCGAAAGTTAGCACACGTCCCTGTGTTTCAGTCAGCAAATGTCTTTTCATCATCTTTACAGCTGCTTCCCACAATCCCCCAAAGTG
Organism: Anabrus simplex; assembly: GCF_040414725.1. NCBI lineage: Eukaryota > Metazoa > Arthropoda > Insecta > Orthoptera > Tettigoniidae > Anabrus > Anabrus simplex. The sequence goes on from NC_090265.1 coordinate 1,558,595,118, forward strand.
GGGTGACCGGGGAGGAATGAAACTCCACTGTATCTGCTGCTGTGCGAGTGAGGAGGTAATGGTCGTTGACCCCTTTTCCAAAAAGGATTGGATATCTTGTAGTGCGTTCGCTGCTCCAATGAAATTCTTCCCATTATCAGAGAAAAGCTGCTTACACAAACCTCTTCTCGCCGTAAAGCGTTGCAATGCAGCTAAGAAAGCTTCGGTCGTTAGCTCCGACACCAACTCCAAATGCACTGCCTTGGTACTGAAGCATGTAAATACAGCTACGTAACTCTTGTAAGTATGAATGCGGCCCCTTCTGTGGCTTTCTCTTACAGATATTGGACCTGCATAGTCCACTCCTGTGGTAACAAAGGGTCGAACAACTAACGTAACTCTTTCTTTTGGTAAATCTGCCATGCGTACCTCTGGAACTGTAGGATGGTAACAAAAGCACTTCAGACACCTCTTGACAATCCTTTTCGCTTCTCTTCTGCCGCTGATAGGCCAATATCGTTGTCGAGTTGCATGTAGCAGTTGCTCTGGGGGACAATGCTTCAGACGACGATGTTCATTTTCCATGATCATTCTGGTGATGTGATGATTTGCTGGTAGAAGCACAGGATGTCTCTGTTCTGATGTTAGCTCCGAAAAACGAAGCCTTCCTCCAACCTTAATCAATCCGTCACTATCCAGAAACGGACTGAGTGACTTTAGAGAACTCTTCTTTGGGAGGTCTTGATTATTAATTAAGCAATGTAGTACTTGAGGGAATGCTTTTAATTGTGTCCATTTGACTACCTGCTTCTCTGCTTTACAAGTTTCTTGTATTTCTAGTGAACCTTTTTTCCTTTCTGATGGTTTGAGTTTGCAGTTATAAACGAATCTTTGACAATATGCTACTATACGGCATAATTTCGGAAATGACGAGAATTTATTCAGTAGAATGCTGGTTGATGTTGCTGTCAACGTAACTGCTGTGACCTTCAGCTCTGGTAGTTCTGTTTCAAATTCTTCTGAATGCTCTGGTTGTTGACGTTGTGTGCGAAGCCAAGAAGGTCCACTCCACCGCAGCTTTTTATCTTCGAGTTCTGCTGAAGTAATTCCTCTTGAGAGAAGATCAGCTGGATTTTCAGTCGAAGGAACATGCTTCCAGGTGGTTGCATCAGTGGCTTCTTGAATCTTTGCAATCCTGTTTGCCACAAATGTCTTCAGCAGCCTTGGCTCAGTGTTGATCCATCCCAAAACAATTGTACTGTCACTCCATAATCTGACCTGACCAATTTTTTCTTTCAAAGCACTCACTGTTGTTTTGACAAGTTGTGCAAGAAGAAGGGCTGCCTCCAATTCGAGTCTTGGCAATGAAATGGTTTTTAAAGGAGCTACTTTCGTCTTCGCACAAAGTAAATTGGAAATGTAGAGACCACTTTGCGTTTGACAAACTGCATAAATGCATGCTCCAAAAGCCTTCTCTGAAGCATCACTAAATCCAAACAAATCAAAAGAGCCAGAGCAATTCCCAGGATTTATGTTTCTCATAATTCTGATGTTGTTCAGTCTTTCTAATGACGTATAGTACTCGTTCCAAATCTGAAGGTGCTCTCGAGACAATGGCTGATCCCATTCAAATCCATCTACCCATAAGTGTTGCATCAACAACTTCCCTTTGATCAGTACTGGACCCACGAGTCCTAGTGGATCAAAAATCTGTGCGATTTTGGAGGCGACTTCTCTTTTGGATCTTGGTGACTGCTTTGTCAGCTCAACTCGAAACTGAAGGCAATCTTGTGCTGAGTCCCAGAGGAGTCCAAGAGTCTTACTAGCTTCACCTTTGTCTAAAACCAGTAAAGTCCCTTCGTCGCTTTTGCTCTCCAAATCCTGCAAGATCTCTTTGCTGTTGGACCTCCATTTCCTCAAATGCATTCCACCACTCTTGAGTATATTTTGTATTTGCCGCCGTAGCCCGATCACGTCTTCTAGAATGTCTCCACCACTTAAGCAGTCATCCATATAAAAATCATCACGAATAGCCTTTGCTGCTGCTGGAAATTCATTTTCATGAAGAGTAGCCAATTCATTTAAGCATCTCATGGCATGGTAAGGTGCTGATGCTGTTCCATATGTTACTGTATTCAACTGATAAATCCTCACAGGGGCTGAAGATTCCTCTTTCCACAAAATCTGCTGGAATGCTCGATCTTCAGGATGGATGAGGATTTGCCGAAACATCTTTTCCACATCTGCCGTCATGACGTACTTATGGCTGCGAAATCTAAGTACAATGTGAAAAAGATCTCGCTGTAAATTAGGTCCTGTCATGAGCTTGTCATTGAGTGATGTCCCGAGTGATGTTTTTGCTACTTGCTTTACGTCGCACCGACACAGACAGGTCTTATGGCGACGATGGGACAGGGAAGGGCTAGGAGTAGGAAGGAAGCGGCCGTGGCCTTAATTAAGGTACAGCCCCAGCATTTGCTTGGTGTGAAAATGGGAAACCACGGAAAACCATTTTCAGGGCTGTCGACAGTGGGGCTCGAACCTACTATCTCCCGAATACTGGATACTGGCCGCGCTTAAGCGACTGCAGCTATCGAGCTCGGTGTGATGTTTTTGCCGAGGCATCAAATACCACTCTGACCTTTGTGGTGTCACTATCTGAACGTACCACTGGTTGATGGGGTATGAAGTATGAATTTGGTACATCTTGATTTTGATTTGTTTCAATCAAGCTCATATGCCCTAGTTTTTCATATTCATCCATGAAATCTGCATAAGCTGTCTTGAGTTCGGGGTGTCTGCTTAACCTCTTGACTAATGATTCTAGTCTGTTTAGTGCGTGCTTTCTTGATTCTCCGAGGATGACATCTGGCTTGATAGGGAGCCTTACGATGAATCTACCTGTTGTATCTCTCGAAGCGGTGTCCGTGAACTGTCTTTCACATATTCTTTCTTCTGATGTGTACTGTTGAATCTCCAGAATTGCTTCTTGTTTCCAAAATTTCTCCATCTGATCTGATAATTGTTGATTGCTAATTTTCATGCATGTTGTTGTTGATCCTTGTTTGTTCTCAAAAACTTCACCACCTATAATCCAGCCTAATCGGGTGTTTTGCAGAGCTGGTTGTCCTTCAGCTTCATTCTTGGGTGGACCTATGACTATTTTCCAATAAAGTCCTGCACCAATTAACATGTCGATGCCTCCAGGCTTGTTGAATGTTGGGTCTGCCAAGCGAATGTCCTTTGGAATAATAATCTTGTCCTTCTTGATCTCCAACTGTGGCAATCGTCCTGTTATAGTTGGCAAAACTAGAAATTCTGCTTCCACCTCAAATCCGTCATTCCTTGAAGCGACATGTACTCTCGTAATCCTTTTTGTTTCCACTTTGGAACAGTCTACTCCAATGATCTGTGTGTTTGTCTTGACATTCGGTAAACCAAGTTTCTTATACAGACCTTCCTTTATTAGATTCGACTGAGATCCCGGATCCAGTAAGGCTCGGCATGTCATTCTTCTTCCGTGAACATCTTTCACATCAATTAAAGCTGTTGACAAAAGTATTTGTGATGTTATTCCTTTCGCCAAGCTCACATTGAGTGAAGCAGGTGAATGCTGAGATTCGACACACAGGTTTATGGGCACTTGATTTTCTTTAACACTTTGTTTCTGTTCGTCATCTTCCTCAGCATGTAAAAGTGTGTTGTGAAGAAGTCCACATTTCTTGCATTTTGATCATCTGCAATTTCTTGCAATATGTCCTGGTTTCAAACAGTTATGACACTGTCCTTTTTCTCGAAGCAGTTTTCTTCTGTCTTCAACTGATCGTTTAATTAATTCTTCACATGTAAAAATGGGGTGACTTCCACCACACAGATTACAGCTTCCCTGAGTCGTCGTCATAACGACTTTCTTGCTAGGTTGTTTGTCCTTCGGATTTGCCTTTGTGTTCAATGCCTTGGTTTTGTTATGATTTAAAAGCATGTATGATTGGGAACGCTCAGTTAAAAATTTCAAGAAATCATCCAATGTTGGCATCTTCTCTGGAGTGTTGCCTTTCACCCTTTCCTGCCAGTCTCTTTGCTCAATGAAATCCAGCTGCTTCTTTGCTAGATGAATAACCAATGTGTCCCAATACTGTACCGGTTGCTTCATTGCTTTTAATGAAGCCATGTGAGTTTGAATATGAAATTGTAACTGCCTGAGTGATTCAGATTTGTTCTCTTTAAAAACTGTAGGAAACTTGAAAAGTTCATCTAGATGTGTCTCGATTATCATCATTTGATTATCATATGTATCTACAAGCAAGTTCCACGCACTTGTGTAGTTTTCTTCTGAAATGGTAAAACCTTGAATGACTTTGCGTGCCTCGCCCTGCAGAAGACCGATCAGATACTGATATATTTGGATGTTTGTTAGTTGAGTATCATTATGAATGGTTGACTCAAAACTGTTCTTAAAAAGCAACCATTTTGTGAATTCGCCGTTAAATTCCGGTAATTTAATTTCTGGTAATTTATGTATTCTTCTGTTATGATGTTGTGGAACTTCCCGTTGATGAACGGCGTTGTTTACTGCCGTGTTCATTTGAGCTAGTAAATTATTTTGAACATCCTCTGCTTCATCTAATATCGTTTGCAGTTGTGTAACTGCGCGGAAATAAATAGATTCAAAAAGCTCTCGCTCTCCCTCACATTCCTCTTGAAACTGTAGTGCAGCTGTTTCATCAGTGATCTCTGTTTCCTCAATTTTAATTTGTACTTCTCCAAAAGAATTCCATAGCTCTTCACATTTTTTAATTCTAACCTTCGCCTCTGATTTTGACGTGTCAGCTGTAATCGACTTTATTATTCTTGTTAACGTGCCTTTTATTCGACTACGCGATTGTTTCAATTTCGTTAGTTGCGACATATTGAAATTAAGGTTATGCTGTGAAAGCTCGAATGGATTGAGTGAAGGTTATGTATAAATTCAAAGATCGTGTTGCTGAATTGAGGTTATATGACAAAAGAATATGGATCTTTTATATTTATGACAACAGGAGGATCAAAGGGCTTGAATTATTTTTTTCTTCTTCTTATTATTATTGTTATTATTATGTTGATCACTGCATGTTTATGTTACGAAAACGTGCGCCGAGAGAAAGAGGCTAGAATCTAAGAGTACTGTATGTATAGCAAGGATGGTGTATATGTCAAAGAGACTCACGCTCTCACGGAGATTCTTGCCTTGAGCGGTGAGGAGAATGTAAATCTTGAAATCTTGTCTTTACTTCTTTGGATTTACCAAGTACGAAAACTCGAATCGTACTTGCCTGATTACTGATTTATGCTGTAATCCGTTGAAGTTGTTGGCCTCAGCGGTCTGATCTTCGTTATGAACGAGAATGCAATATCCGTGAATGATTCCACGAATTCGAGATGTGTTGTATTTTTGCTCCGATGCTTAACCTCAATTGCGACGCATTGTTTTCACTTCTGGATTTCACTTTTCATGATCTTGCTTGTATTGAACATCTCAAGTTATTGAGAGCCGTGCTGTTGGGCGCCAATGTTTGTGTTTGATTTTGAAGTAAAGGAACTTGGTGCCTTCTATACTTTATTGCATTTGATATGTCTTAATGATACGATATAACAACTTAATGACGGACATGACTGTTGCATGCGTAACCATTTTCAACAATACAGAATCATCTGACCAATTGGAAATAGGCTTAGAAAGTGCCAACTTCAATTAATGAAATAATTTTACAAAAATGAAAAGTCTCTTCATAACACAAATTAATTGCTCCTCTAACACTACGGAAATCTTCCCTTCGGTACATAACTTGAAGTTCTGTTTTGAGTTTTTCTCTTTCAAGCATGGGATAAAATGAACAGACATGGTTAAAAGATTCCTGTGGGAACTTGGTAGAATGTGTCTCAAAGCGAACATCATTCAATAAAACAGAAACTTCCAAATGGCCAGTAACCGAAAATCTCTCTCTTTCTGGCATTGAAACCACGTCGCATATTTCTTTGGCTGACACTATTCACCTCCTCTTTCCTCTTTCGATCCGGTTCAGGAAAGTTTTGTTCAATTTCCCTGTGAATTACATCAACTTGTGCTCTTTCTCTCATTACGTGTTTTTTGAAAGAATCAATGTCATTTCTTATTTGAACACTATCATTGTTTCGGGACTGAATTTGATTATATAGAAAAAAGCGTGAGGAAATAGACTATGAAACACATATAGCCAGAAAACGAATTCAGCATCACAAAGAATGCGTCTTAAGCCACTTCCTTCATTTAATGTGATCTTGTTTGTACATTTCTCTTCAATTTCTTCAAGGCAATCTCTTAGATTTTCTCTGTTTTCGTACACCACGTTCACAGTTCTTATGTTATAATTCCAGAGCGTGGGTACAACTTTCGGCATTTTCTTCTTAACGATGTTTTCGAGGAGATGAATTCGAAAAGAATGCAGGTATCGCTGATAAATTTGAAAAGAAAATCCTCACTTTAGGAATATGATTTGTTGATTGTTCCATGATAAGATTAAGCTTATGGGCATAGCAATGTACGTAATATGCGCACGGATAGTGCTCACGAACCTTTGCCTGAACTCCACCAAGAGAGCCGCTAAAAACATGGGCTCCATCATAGCTCTGTGCAATCAACTTATCGCGAGAATGGCCTACCAGGGGATTAATCTGTTACAATAAGGTTTCTGTTATTCCACTCGCTGATTTGTCAGATGTACAAAAGAATCCCCAGAATCTTTCATGTACCGAGCCGTCGTGAAGGTATCTTAAAACAATGACCAACTGACAATGGTTCGAGATGTCGGTTGTTTCATCACACTGTATACCAAGAAATTCAGCCTCTTTAATCTGTTGAGATTTTTCCTCCCTACACACGGCCAGCATGCAACTTAAAATGTCATTTTGAATTATCTTTGACGTTCTTTTAAATACACTAGCTGTTTCTAAGTGTTGCTCCATTATGCTACCCAGGTCAGCCGTGAAGTTAACTAATACCTTAAATACACCTGGATTTAAAGAATTATCTTCTTCCCAGCATGCAACTTAAAATGTCATTTTGAATTATCTTTGACGTTCTTTTAAATACACTAGCTGTTTCTAAGTGTTGCTCCATTATGCTACCCAGGTCAGCCGTGAAGTTAACTAATACCTTAAATACACCTGGATTTAAAGAATTATCTTCTTCATTGTGGCCTCGGAGCGGCAATTCAAATTCCGCACAAAAACGTACGTAAGTGATGAGTCTCTTTAATATATGCCTGTTCTTGTCCACGATCGAATTATGTTTACGAATAGTTTCACTGTAGTGATCACGTAAACAAGACACAACATTGACTTTACCAAGCATTTCAAAGTCCATGGTACTAGTGATATGTTCTTGGGATCTTTCATGCTTTTTAATTTTCTCATTAATATGCTTGATACCCCATCACTTACCCCTGTGGCGATCCATTTATCTCCTTTCCTAGAACGGGAGAATAGCAGGCAAGGAAAGCAGTAAAAGGTTTCCGAGATATCACTTCCGCATATCCACGGGTTCTTGTTATATACGTCAGGATAATTAATTTGTCTTTGGAAAGCCCAATTTTCATTTTTTGGGTCTCCGATTTTTTCAACGAGAAGTCTGGTGTCCGCCTTTTACACTCCTTCAGTTCGACTTTCTTCTCGATAGGAAGAGAAGAAAACGTGAGTTCTTTAATATGTTCGACGGTAATCATACTGTACGGAGTGCAAACATAACACTACGCCTACATATAAATCACAACCTTTCTCCTAATTTCACCTTGTCACAGTCACCTCACGAGATCATTCATCAAAACAAAGCTAAACATTGCGCTCTCCAGTGAGTATGGACAACATAAGTCAAGTGCGAGGAGACGGTAGTTCAGTCGTTACTCGTTTCGTTAGTTGATAATCCTAAAAATTACAAAACTATTTTAAATATATACCGGCATATTTAACTCAGTTAAGTGCCTCAGTAAAATAGTTCCTAGTTTTAGGAGAGAAATGGCACAAACTGACCCCTGTTAAATAGAAATCAAATCACCAATGTTTCGGGTAGGTTGGCTGCAATGATAGGCCGCGGCAGAAACGCGCCGGAATCTCCGTTAGAACAGCACATCTCTACTGTGCCTCTGATTGGCTCCCTCAAGGCCAGTCAAGAGAGACTCTGAGTATTTGGTCCACTATGAGAGAGCGCCCTCCTGCGCAGGGCCAGCAGTACAACTCGCGCCCTTGATAATAATCTTATAGTAAAATATTTCCCTTGTTAACATTTAAGTTTAAAATTCCCGAATTTAATGGAACCCCGTAGGGGGGGGGGGGCCTTAGCGCCTCCCAAACGAGCCGCCACTGGACTAGTTCCCTAATGTACTCCTCGAACTGCAACGGACTAGTCATTTGAAGATGTTTTACTTACACTGACCACGCAACATGCATTGACAAAAATACTCTGGTAACTGCTTACGTGAAGTCCACAGACAAGAAGGTCAGCAGGCTTATATTAAATGCATACCGGTACCTAAGATATTTGTTATTTAGTACAAATGTAAATACTCCATAATTTCAGATTGGGTGTTCACTTACTGTTGGTAGGACTTATGATTCAGAGCCTGACGAAAGAAATATTAACATTATAGCTGCACTGAAAGATCAATTTGAGCCTGGTGAAATTCCGCTTGATTGGAGTTCTATTTTATTTGACGATTCATTTCCCATATTGGAAGATGTATCTACAGTAGAGGCGTCATGCTCCGTGGAGGTTATAACCGAAACAGCGAGGACAGATTGACACCATACAGGTGGAATCAGTGACTAAAGCCAGTGATAACGTGGAAGTAAACTTACTGACCGAAATATTGTCAACTCCAGCACACCCAAGCACGTTAAAACTACAATGAATGACTGACTGTAAATATATTATAGTCAGTTCATTATCACTTACTAATGTTTACGAAAGTAATTTGTTGGAATCAGTTCTAATGCAGAGGTAACTACAGCGCTAGCTGCAGTTACCAGTCGTTGCGCACCGATAACTGTTGTTTCGGAAACTCATTTTAAACGTATCACCATGCAGTAGCGGCGATTGGGAATGTGCAGTGGAGGGGAAAAGCATGTTCAGACAACAAAAGGTACCCAGGTTTGTTGGATATAGCGAGGGAGGGGGAGGGTATATACATTTAAAAAAAAGCGAATTCCGACAGGAAGGTAAGTGTTAACAGTTTACCAACTTAAGAGCAGTAATAATAGTTTTTATATATTTTGATTCAATACTATACAATTACCAAAGGAAGAATATTATACAGGGTGACCACAAAGTCCCGTTATCCCCCAATAGAAACCCCTAAACCTAGTTAAATAAGTTGTACACCGTTTCTAAGAGAGATTTTCTTGGGAATATATAACATAACGAGTCCAAACCATCAGTCTGTGCACCATCATTTTCATGGCAAAGGATAATACGCCGCCAAGTTCTGTGCGACATTCTTCGGAGCATTGCTGGTGTGACTTTAGTGAAAGCTTGTCTTACAGCATCTTTCAGTTCATCCGTGGTATGGTATCGGTTTTGTGAAACGATGCCCTTTATGAACCCCCATAGCGCATTATCACATGTGGTGTAAGGTCTAGGCTTCGTGGTGGCCAGGCAAGTGGAGCCGGCAGCACAGGAGAACCACGACCTATCCATCGCCCTGGAAGAACTTTATTAAGATATTCGCGCACTGCGATGGCAAAATGGGCAGGGCTGGAACCAGCATGTCTCTTTAATTCCGTACTCCTCCAAGAGAGGAACAAACCAGTCCTGCAACATGTTCGGGTAACTGTGCTCATTCACAACACCGTCGAAAATGAACGGCCCAAACAAGCGTCTGCTGTCCATAGCTGCCCATATCATGACATGTGGCGGTTTATTTTCCAACTCTTCATAAAAGTGTGGATTTGTCTTGCTCCAGAAGACCACATTTCGTGCGCGAGAGCTCTTGTAAATCGCACACTCATCGGAAAAGAGCACTTTGCCTCGTTTTGGTATTGTGTCGAACATCTGATGAAGTGCCGCACATGCCTCCATTCTCAGGTCCATGTCAGCATCCGATAATTCCTGGACGGGCGCAGGCCGATATGGGCGCAGCCTAAGTCTTTCTTAATGTGCTTCTGCACTGTCGACCGGGGTATTTGCAATTCCGCCGATCGTTTACGCGTCGACTTCTTCGGCGACCTTTCCACGGACTCCTCGACAAACTGACATGTTTCTCTTCTTGTGAAGTGTCTCCCACTTCTGTCCTATCTTTCACACTTCCTGTGGCGAAGAGCTTCTTTTCCCATCGCATAAGTGTGTGTTTTGGAGGAGGCTCTCGTCGAAATCGTGCCCGAAAGTCAGTGCGAACGTGTGCTATTGTCTTCCCTGTTTGCCCTCTCCCATGCACCCAACAACTTGCAATAAGACGTTGTTCAATGCTGTAACTGGACGTATCAACCATCGTTTAGTTCACACAATCTGAAACATAGAACAAAACGAACGTACATTAACATTTATAAGGGGGTAACGGGACTTTGCGGCCACCCTGACACATGCATTACGATTAAATAGAAGTATGGCTTGATTATAAAATTAAAAATAATCTCATATTTGACTACACACTAAGAAGCTAACAGACACTGAAGAGACTGCCCGACTGACGAGTGCGCACGGCTCAGCAAGCAGGTGAATCGTACCCCAGTGTCTATGATCTTGGCAAAAAACCCACCCTTCTTCTATTTGCTGTGACGCTATAACAATCGGTTAGCCGCGACGAACGACATTTTATGCATATTTCCGCTAATCATTTTGTTAATAATTTAAAAATAAAGGAAAGAATTAGCTGATAAGACAACGGGACTTGTACCATTTTTAAAATGTGTATGCTGGGTATTCATCCCGAAGGCTGGTTGGATCCTCAACAGGTTCACCGTTAGCTGTCATAGATGGCCTAGGTGTCTCTGAAGAGGCGTACTAGGGAAATGAGGAGTGAGGTAGTTTCCCGTTGCTTTCCTCACCGAGCCAGAAGTTGCACATCAGTCTGCCAAGCCCACTGAAATGCCTGCACCAACCGACCCTATGAGCGACATTTTCACACCATTAATAGCAGGGACTGGCTGCATAAGGAATGACATTACTAGCGTCACTCATACCTTAGCCACTTTCATAATCCCTATAATTCTTAGTTTCTGCTGGCTAAAATGGAATAAAAAATGTAATGTTTCCTCTAGAAAGTGGGTGGGGGGTGACTAACCCCCCTCGCCCCCCCCCCTAATCACCGCTACTGTCACCATGTTAAGTCACTGATAACTACGCATCTACAGATTATTGTCATTCCAGAAACCGGCTATAAATCACTGGAACATCGGAGTAAGTGCAAAGCAAAGAGCAAAGTCTTCTCCGTACAGGCCATGAAGGCCTTTGGAGGGGTGGAAGGTAAAGGCTTCCATCATCCGTAACCTCGGCACTTGATGGGGTAGAGTGGTTAGCTCTACGCCCGGCCGCCTTTGCCCCCAGGAATTAACCTGGTACTCATTTTTGGTGTAGGAAATCTCGTTTCTTAAATTTTACGACTTCCTGACGGGGATTCGAACCCACGTCCGGGCGAACCGAGCACGCCTTTACCGCCTCGGCCAGGCAGCCCCTCATCGGAGTAAGTGGCTGGTTTCTATTCGATCGTCTCATTAGAGAGTCTCGAAGTCTACCTTACATAACCTCAACAGTGTGTTTGATTAGACGGAATCTCATTTTAAAAGCTTTGTCACTAAGTTCTAAGAATGGGTTCCTCTTTCTTGGAATACTCGAAGAGACCACCGAAATTCTTCATTATCGTCATCTGAAGAAAAATCGGAGAAGTCAGACATCTGTAATTCAAAGACAGAATCGCGATAAAAATCCCTTCATCAGATTAAATACCGGTAATAATGCAGAACCTCTTTTTTCATTCTTACCATGATTATTGTTACGGCACTATTTTTCACTACAAAAACCTTCTTCTTTTCACGTTGATAAATGCGGCCTACAATACAAGAACAGTACTTGATCCGGATCACAAGGCTTGTACCAAGGAATTTGTTGGATCAGTTTTGATTCGAGATTAATGAAAAATGATCTCGGATCAACGTTTATACAGCACACATTTGAGGATCAACGTGATCTAGAATCAGTTTTACGCCTTAATATAGGATACAATTGGTTTACGTCGCACCGACACAGATAGGTTTTATGACGACGATAGGACAGGAAAGGGCTAGGAGTGGGAAGGAAGTGGCCGTAGCCTTAATTAAAGTACATTCCCAGCATTTGCCTGGTGTGAAAATGGGGAACCACCGAAAACCATCTTAAGGACTGCCGACAGTGGGGTACGAATCTACTATTTCCCCAATACGGGATACTGGCCGCACTAAACCCTCTCAGCGCCAACGTCCTTTTGAAAGCCCCTTCGGTTTTCATCTGAAAAATGCCAACGTCCTTTCAAAAGGACGTTCAGTATTTATTTTTTATTATTAAAAGTAACAGTTATTTCCTTTCAGAATTTCCCAATATAGTTAGTTAAACACTGAACTATTTTTGCAATAAACAGCCTCGTTTATTTTTCAAGGCCATTCTTTCAGTATACTGTATTAGTCTAATCAGCAGGCATATTTATTGGCGCGCTTTACTTGGCGCGTCTGTGCGCCTTGTCCGCTCTGTGTCTAGTTGCTCTCGATATTTTACTTGTTCGTTTATTGCTGTGAAAATAATCTATATATATAAAATAGCTTGTCCTGACTGACTGACTGACTGATTCATCATCGCCGAGCCAAAACTACTGGACATAATGAAATGAAATTTTGGGTATATATTCATATTATGATGTAGGTGCTCGCTAAGAGAGGATTTTTGGATATTCCTTCGGTAAGGGGGTGAAAATGGGGGTGAAATTTTAAAATGAGTGTATCTATATCTCAAAACTTTAAAAGTTTACAGATGTAAAAATTGGTATTTAGAATCTTCTTTAAAAATAAGGAAACACGTATTTTTTTGTTTTCAGAAAATCCCAATATGAGGGATGAAAAAGGGTGAAAATGGGTGAAAATGGGTTGAATGCCTTTAATCAGGATACCGGTACTTATATCTCAGAAACTGAAGATATTACAGACCTGAAAATTGGTACTTTTGATCTCTTTTAAAAATAAAGAAGCACGTATTTTTTTGTTTTTGTAAAATCCAATTAATGGGAGGGTGAAAAGGGTGTGAATTTCTAAAATGAGTGAATCTATATCTCCAAACTTTTAAAGTTTGCAGATGTAAAAATTGGTATTTAGAATCTTCATTAAAAATAAAGAAACACGTATTTCTTTGTTTTCGGAAAATCGCTATAGGAGGAGTGAAAAGGGGTGAACAATGGGTTGAATGCCTTTAATGAGGCTACTTATATCTCAGAAAATGAAGGTATTATAGACCTGAAAATTGGTGTTTGGGATCTCTTTTAAAAATAAAGAAACACGTATTTGTTGTTTTTCTGGAAAACCCAATTAAGGGGGGTGAAAAGGGGGTAATATTTTAAAATGACTGTATCTATATCTCAAAACTTTTAAAGGTTATAGATGTAAAAAATGGTATTTAGGATCTCCATTAAAAATAAAGAAACACGTATATTTTGTTTTCGGAAAATCGTAATAGGAAGGGTGGTAAAGGTTGAAAAAGGGGTCGAATGCATTTCATGAGTCTACTTATATTTCAGAACCTGAAGATATTACAGACCTGAAAATTGGTGTTTGTGATCTCCTTTAAAAATAAAGAAACACGTATTTTTCTTTTTGTGGAAAATCCAATTAATGGGGGTGGGGGTGGGATGAAAAGGGGGTGATTTTTTAAAATGAGTGTATCTATATCTCAAAACTTTTAAAGTTTATAGATGTAAAAATTGGTATTTAGAATCTCCTTTAAAAATAAAGAAACACGTATTCTTTTGTTTTCGGAAAATCCCAATAGGAAGGGTGTAAAAGGGTGAATAATGGGTTGAATGCCTTTCATGAGGCTACTTATGTTTCAGAACCTGAAGATATTACAGACCTGAAAATTGGTATTTTGGATCTACTTTAAAAGTAAAGAAACACGTATTTTTTCGTTTTTGGAAAATCCAAATATTGGGGGGTTAAAAGGGGGGGTGAATTTTTTAAAATGAGTGTGTCTACATCTTAAAACTTTAAAATTTACAGATGTAAAAATTGGTAGTTAGAATCTCCTCTAAAAATAAAGGAAAACTTTTTTCCCCTGTAAATCCTAATAGGAGGGGTGTAAAAGGGTGAAAAATGGGTTGAATGCCTTACTTGAGGATACACATATCTCAGAAACGAAAGATATTACAGAACTGATAATTTGCATATGGGATCTCCTTTAAAAATTAAGAAACACGTATTTTTTAGTTTTTGGAAAAGCCAATTAATGGCGGTTAAACAGGAGTGACAAATTGGGGTGAATTTTTTGAAAGACTATATCTACAGAATATCTTGGAAACGTAAAATGTTACAGACGTAAAGAGTTTGTGTAAAACTCCTGTAAATGTAAAGAAATATAGGTGATTTGTTTTTGGAAACTCCACTTAAGGGGAACTTAAAAGGGGTGAAATTTTAAAATGAGAATTTTTACAGTATATCTAAAAAAACTTAACATGTTACAGAAGTGAAAAATGGTAGTTTTTATCTCAATTACACATAAAGAAACGTGTACTTTTAGTTTTCGAAAATACCACTTGGCTGGAAGGGGGGGGGGGGTAAAATTGACTGAAAATGGTGATGAATTCTTTTAATTAGGCTACTGATATCTCAAAAATGAAGATGTTACAGACGTGAAATTTGATATTTGCAATCTGCTTTAAAAGTAAAGAAACACGTATTCTCGGAAAATCCAAAGAAGGGAGGGGGGGGGGGGTGAAAGAATTGAAAAATTAATTGACTGAATTGTATGAGAATACATACATCTAATAAAAACTAAAGTTGTTACAGACGTGAAAATTCTTATTTGGACCTCCTTTAAAAACAATGAAGAACGCGTTTTGGTGGGGAAACCATCTTGGAGGGCGGGAGTGTAAAGGAGTTGAATTCCTTTCATGAGGACACATAAATTGAAAACTGAAGAAGTTAGAGTCGTGATAATTGGTATTTAGAAGATCCTTTACTATTAAAGGAACAAGTATTATTTGCGGGAAAATTCACTTAAGGGGGGGGGGGGGATTATTGTGAAATGAAGTGAAAAAAAGTGAATTATTTTTATGGGGATACTTATATCTCAAAACTGGAGGTAATAGACGTGAACATTGGTGTTTGGAATCTCCCTTAAACATAAAGAAACAAGCACTTTTAATTTTTTATGGGGGGGGGGGGTTGGCGGTAAATAAACTTAACTTCGGTGGGGTGTAGAAGGAGGTGAGACCAATTGATTTTACTGTTATTAATGTACTTATAAGGATCCTCCGTTGCTCAGGCGGCAGAGCGCCGGCCTCTCACAGCTGGGTTCCGTGGTTCAAATCCCGGTCACTCCATGTGGCATTCATGCTGGACAAAACGGAGGTGGGACAGGTTTTTCTCCGGATACTCCGGTTTTCCCTGTCATCAGCCATTCCAGCAACACATAATAATAATAATAATAATAATAATAATAATAATAATAATAATAATATTCCGGACCGTCGTCAAATGTGCGGACCGCGCTGGAAACGGCTCCTGGACGGGTAATGACTAAGAATCACTGCCTGCTCGATCTGCATCCGATGGCTGCTTATACTGCCTGCTCATTACAACATTTTAACATGGCACAAATTGAAACACTCCGTTTACAAATACCCACAGCAGGCAGCAGCACCAACCGGCTCCTGAACTGTCGGAATGAAATAGCGGGAAATAGGGTAGTACTGTACTTATTTTAAGTGAAAATGGTGTACTGCTGCGTGCCTTTCCGCAAATCAAAGAAAGGGAAACCAGAATGCCGTGGTATTTCATTCCATGACACGGGCCTTTTCAAGAGATCCAGCTGAAGCCATGTTTAGTTTTATAAGAATGGGAGGAGGGTGCAATGACATGACTGACTCCCGGGCTGCTCAGAATTCCATAAAGACAATTCTAAAATCCGGTATTTTAATGTCCACCGATGGCGCTAACGTTACCCACAAGCAAAATTCAAAATTTTCTGCCTCAGTATCCTCTCCCGGACTTGACGAAACAGAACCAGTGATGCCCGCTGAGTACCGGTATGTACTTTTTTTTTGCTATTGCTTTACGTCGCTTCGACATGGCGACGATGGGGCAGTAAGGGCCTAGGAGTGGGAAGGAAGCGGCAGTGGCATTGGTTAAGGTACAGCCCCAGCATTTTCCTGGTGTGAAAATGGGAAACCACGGAAAAACATCTTCAGGCCTGCCGACAATGGGGCTCGAACCCACTATCTCCCGAATACTGGATACTGGCCGCACTTAAGCGACTGCAGCTATCGAGCTCGGTGAGTATGTACTTGATTTACTGGAAGATGTTCGTGAGCCCCCTAAGTCAGTGTGTGTCACTTTTAAACTGCTTCCCAGGCATTAGTGTGTGGTTATTTAGTGTGTGTAATCGAAAAAACAAAACAGAATGCAGCGCGTGCTTGAATAACGTTTCCGCCTCAATTAATGCATCCCCATTGATGAACTTAATCAGACAGTCTGATAGAGGAGGCGTTTGCTATCCCCAGCAACGATTTATTGGCCTAATTATGAGGCTTCAGAAATTTGTTGAGGTGGTTCTACCGTACTGCAAGAAATCTGCAAGTCTGCTCCAGAATATAAAAAGCTATGTTCTTCCCTCTCTGCGCCAATGTAAGATATTAACATGTTTTAGTAACAATAAGCACCAGGAACTTGTGTCGGAAACTGTGGTGGTGAAACCTCTACTTAGTAATGTAGGAAAGTACCATACAGACAAAGTTTGCAGGTTTCTTTGTTCGTCGAAACCTCTTTTTCGAAAAGTCCTCAAGCTACTACTCTCTAGAGCACCACTTTATGCGTACAATTCTTTAATTTTTCTGTTACTTTCAGATTTTAAATTTTGCTTGTATGCTTATCTAGCTGTATTTACGCGATAACTGGGTACGTCTGGTGCTGCTATCTAGCGGCAGATTGTTTGTAATTCGTATTACACGTTTGAATATGGAATGAGCAGGCAGTATAAGCAGCCATCGGATGCAGATCGAGCAGGCAGTGCTAAGAATGCAGTCCGGCCGCGGGTTCAGTGCCGCCAAGGCACCCAATATGACACCACGCCGGATCTCCTGAAGGATTTTATCCATATTAAAAATATTATAGGAAAACATGGCAAAGATTTACGGACCCAGCTGACCGGGCGGAATACCTGAGCCTAGCCCGGGAAGTACGAAATCGATTGCTGGAAAGGAAGATTTAAAAGTGGGTGGAAACGTGCCGTAAAATCATACAAAACCAGTCAGATCGGGAATTTTGGTGGATTCTCGCAGAAAACGAGTCAGATCGCGAATTTCGGCGGATTATATATCTAATACAATAAGCATTCAATTATGCATTTCAGTATAATACCGTAGCGAAGCACGGGTATCTTGCTAGTTATATATATATATTGTGCTTGACAAAACATAAGTGTGTTTGTGAGGTCTTGGAAAATATACTTGTACTGAATTTTATTATTATTATTATTATTATTATTATTATTATTATTATTATTATTATTATTATTATTATTATTATTATTTAGTATGTTACGTAAGAGTTATGTAAAATACGTTTGTACCGTATTTAGTAAGTATTGATATATAAAGGAAACGAGTGTAATTAGACTTGTATTTTTGGCTCATTTGTATAAATAAATTCATTATTTTTACTACAGATTAATTTTAGGCACAACATGAATGAAATTGTCAATATAGCTCCATAATAGGTTGTACTATTCAATAAATATGTTCGCGATGTATAAAACATTTTTCTACCTAAATTTTATTGCTAAACTTTTATTTTGTTTTATTTTTAATTAATATTTTTGGGTTTTGGCTGCCAAATGTTTACTAATGGTCATAAATGAAGTGAGTAAGGCTTTATTCGTATAGGCAATCATATTAGTAAAAAAAAAAAAAAGAAAAGAAAAAAAATAAATAACGAAAATTTCAAGTTTCTACCAACAATAACAGCTGAACTGTGAGTGATCAAACAAAAGCTTGAAAAAAACGGAAAATGGCCTTGGCGCTCAGCGGTAGCATAACCGTAATAGCACGCGGCGCTCAAAGGGTTAAGCGACTGCAGCTACTAATGTCATTCCACGCCATCTCTCCGCTGACAGCTCGGAACATACCACTTAGTCGAGCAGCTCTTCTTCTTTCTCCCAATTCTTCCCAGCCCAAACTTTGCAACATTTTTGTAACGCTACTCTTTTGTCGGAAATCACCCAGAACAAATCGAGCTGCTTTTCTTTGGATTTTTTCCCGTTCTTGAATCAGGTAATCCTGGTGAGGGTCCCATACACTGGAGCCATACTCTAGTGGGGTCTTACCAGAGACTTACATGCCCTTTCCTTTACGTCCTTACTACAAACCCTTAACACCCTCATAACCATGTGCAGAGATCTGTACCCTTTATTTACAATCCCATTTATGTGATTACCCCAATGAAGATCTTTCCTTATATTAACACCTAGATACTTAGAATGATCCCCAAAAGGAACTTTCATCCATCAATGCAAAAACTGAGAGGAATTTTCCTATTTGTGAAACTCACAACCTGACTTTTAACCCCGTTTATCATCATACTATTGCATACTGTCCATCTCGCAACATTACCGAGGTCATGTTGCAGTTGTTCACAATATTGTAACTTATTTATTACTCATTACAGAATAACATCATCCGCAAGAAGCCTTACCTCTGATTCTACTTCTTTACTCATATCATATATAAGAAAATATAAAGGTCCAATAATACTGCCTTGAGGAATTCCCCTCTTAATTATTACAGGGTCAGATAAAGCTTCACCTACTCTAATTATCTGAGATCTATTTTCTAGAAATATAGCAACCCATTCAGTCACTGTTTTGTCTAGACCAATTGCACTCATTTTTGCCAGTAGTCTACCATGATCCACCCTATCAAATGCTTTAGACAGGTCAATCGCGATACAGTCCATTTGACCTCCAGATTCCAAGATATCTGCTATATCATGCTGGAATCCTACAAGGTGAGCTTCAGTAGAATAACCTTCCCTAAAACCGAACTGCCTTCTATCGAACCAGTTATTAATTTCGCAAACATCTAATATAATCAGAAAGTATGCCTTCCCAAAGCTTACATACAATAATGCATGTCAAACTTACTGGCCTGTAATTTTCAGCTTTATGTCTATCACCCTTTCCTTTATACACAGGGCCTACGATAGCAACTCTCCATTCATCTGGTATAGCTCCTCCGACCAAACAATAATCAAATAAGTACCGGTACTTCAGATATGGTACTATATCCCAACCCATTGTCTTTAGCATATCCCCAGAAATCTTATCAATTCCAGCCGCTTTTCTAGTTTTCAACTTTTGTATCTTATTGTAAATGTCATTGTTATCATATGTAAATTTTAATACTTCTTTAGTCTTAGTCTCCTCCTCTATCTGGACATTATCCTTGTAAC
This sequence comes from Anabrus simplex, assembly GCF_040414725.1. Classification (NCBI taxonomy): domain Eukaryota; kingdom Metazoa; phylum Arthropoda; class Insecta; order Orthoptera; family Tettigoniidae; genus Anabrus; species Anabrus simplex. Next base: position 1,558,614,780 of record NC_090265.1, read on the forward strand.
CAACAATCTTTACATACTGCTGACTGAATACTTCTGCCTTTTGAAGATCCTCACATACACACTCCCCTTGTTCATTAATTATTCCTGGAATGTCCTTCTTGGAACCTGTTTCTGCCTTAAAATACCTATACATACACTTCCATTTTTCACTAAAATTTGTATGACTGCCAATTATGCTTGCCATCATGTTATCCTTAGCTGCCTTCTTTACCAGATTCAATTTTCTAGTAAGTTCCTTCAATTTCTCCTGACTTCCACAGTCATTTCTAATTCCATTTCTTTCCAATCTGCACCTCCTTCTTAGTCTCTTTATTTCTCTGTTATAATAAGGTGGGTCTTTACCATTCCTTACCACCCTTAAAGGTACAAACCTGTTTTCGCATTCCTCAACAATTTCTTTAAACCCATCCCAGAGTCTGTTTACATTTTTATTTACCGTTTTCCACCGATCATACTTACTTTTTAGAAACTGCCTCATACCTGCTTTATCAGCCATATGGTACTGCCTAACAGTCCTACTTTTAAAACCTTCCTTTCTATCGCATTTACTTTTAACTACCACAAAAACAGCTTCATGATCACTAATACCATCTATTACTTCAGTTTCCCTATAGAGCTCATCTGGTTTTATCAGCACCACATCCAGGATATTTTTCCCTCTGGTTGGTTCCATCACTTTCTGAATCAGCTGTCCTTCCCATATTAACTTATTTGCCATTTGTTGGTCATGCTTCCTGTCGTTCGCATTTCCTTCCCAATTTACATTTGGCAAATTCAGATCTCCCGCTACAATCACATTTCTTTCCATGTCGTTTCCCACATAGCTGACTATCCTATCAAATAATTCCGAATCCGCATCAGTGTTACCGTTTCCCGATCTGTACACTCCAAATATATCAAGTTGCCTATTATCTTTAGAAATGAGCCTTACACCTAGAATTTCATGTGTCTCATCTTTAACTTTTTTGTAGCTTACAAATTCTACTTTCACCAGAATGAATACTCCCCCTCCCACCATTCCTATCCTATCTCTACGATACACACTCCAGTTACGTGAGAAAATTTCTACATCCATTACATCATTTCTCAGCCATGATTCAACCCCTATTACAATATCTGGTAAATATATATCTATTAAATTACTTAATTCTACTCCTTTCTTTATAATACTTCTACAGTTCAACACTAACAATTTTATGTCATCGCTACTTGATTTCACGTTCCATGTTCCCTTATCACCGCTCCCTAGGCCACCCCGTTTCCCTGAATGTACGTTCCTATTACCCTTCCAAACAAATTTCCTAACTTACACGTACCACTGCGGTTTAAGTGAAGGCCATCTGAGCGCAGATCCCTATCTCCTACCCACCCATTAGGATCTAGAAATTTCACTCCCAGTTTTCCACATATCCACTCCATAGTCTCATTTAAATCCCCAATCCCCCTTCAGTCAGTATCCCTCCTACACAGTATTCCACTAATAACAATCTCCGCTTTCTTAAATTTCACCCGTGCTGCATTTACCAGATCCCACACATCTCCAACTATGTTGGTAATATCAGCTTGCCTTTACGTTGTTGGTACCAACATGGAGCTCGGTAACAGAAAAATTTACTCGTATGAGCATCTTACGATCAGCAATGTAAGTGACTCCCGACTTCGTGGCATGCTTCTGGTGCCTCAACTTACATTGTGGGTGACGCTCGGAGTGATTTTGTTCAAATATTTTGTTACCCTTAGCTTACAATCTACGTAAATTGCTTCGTGATATGTAGTATACAGTATAGTACATAGTGTATTGTTATGTTCACCGTTATATATTTTGGCGAGATTATTGAGTTATTTTCCCGATCTAGAAAGCCAAGAATAACGGCTGTAAGGATTCGTAATGCTGACTACATGACACCTCGTAATCTGCAGGTCTTCGGGCTGAGCAGCGATCGCTTGGTAGGTCATGGCCCTTCGGGACTGTTGCGCCATGGGGTTTGATTTTTTAAAAGTTATTTTAGGTTACTTAACTGTTTTTGTTTTTGCATTTTCCATTAGAATATCGTTAGGGTCTATAAATTTTATTGATTGTTTTAGGATCTTCATTATTGATTCCTTTTCCGTAAGTTAGCATGGTAGTTTTCGTATTTACGGTATTTTGAGGTAAGGGATTAGTGTGCTTGTTGAAAGGGTATTTTTCGCGGGACCGGGAGTGCGAGCGTGAGTTTGAACCATGTCCAACGACAAGCCTCGAAATCCTCCTGTTTCGTGTCCCATAACAATAAAACTTACAAGTTAAGAGAGGTAGAAAATATAACGCGACAAGCTTTAAGTGAACATGTGACAGTTGAGAGGTGGGCATGTGTGGTGAATCACATGAAGGGAGTTACCCAGGAATTTTAGGAAAATGAACGAATTCTGGATGACATTATGGAGAGGTTCATCGTCTCTAAGTACACGGGATAGAATATGAGGTACATTATTGAATACCGTTTTCCCCACCCTGCTCTCACTGCATGTCATTTTTTGTAATTGTGTGCGGGATTGACAGCCTGTAAATGTTTTATGTTCATTGGCGTTTGTGTCTGTTCGTAGTATCTTGTATGTTATTTGTATATGCGTGTTACTTTTCTTGTAAATGCTGGATAGTTCTATTATTTTCCTCGTTAATCCTAGCTTTGAAGCCTCCGTAGCTCAGGTGGCAGCGCGCCGGCCTCTCATCGCTGGATTCCCGCCCACTTCAAATTTCTAATCGCCGCTACTGATTGATTGGTGATATGAAGTTACATGGGCGCCCGCAGGATCTTTTCCGGGGGGGGGGGGCACATTAACAATTTTCAAAATCAAATCAAATCAAATCAAAATCTCTTTATTTGCAAATGAGGTGTCTACCTCGGTGGCAAATGGTACACTAAAATACATTATTGTCAAGCACTAAATATTAAATTAACAAGAGAAGAAATTTTTTCCTATAATACAATATTATACAATTTACGCTAACAATGTTTTCTATTAAACACACAGCTCATCCTTAATAAATTTATATTGTTTACAAAATTCTAATTATAATATCTCCTGTACTACTTACAAATATAGTCAACTGATATACAGTATGTGGAATTGTTTCAAATGATACTATAAAACTGGTATAACAATAATATATACATTGCATTTATTTATTTACAATTTTTTTTTTTTACCCGTTCTGGATCCTAAGTAGCATAACGACCTGCTGCGTCTTAACCAGAGCCCCTTTTGCCACCACTTTTCAGAGTTCCTGAAGGGCCTTCACAGCTACCGTAGCGGTCCCAGGGCCCTCGAAGTCCCCACTGTACTTCACCCCTACAGGCAGTCCCCTACTTTGGCTGTCCAAACTCCTTAGACCAGGGGATGGAATTAATTTATTCACACACTTTTTTTATTTTATTTACAATAACCTGCACCGGTCGAATGCCCTCTAACACTTCATTTATTTTCTCTGTTGCTGTTTATTCTCTTCTTGAATATCTGTACAGATTTTGGAAAAGGATCAAACACTACCCCTGGTAAACTGTTCCACTCCTTCACACCCTTCCCAATGAATGAAAATTTACCCCAATCGCTTCTGCTAAAATTCCTTCTAATTTTATATTTGTGGTCAGTCCTGCCGATATAATTATTTTCCAACTGAAGCCTCTCACGGATATCTCCCCATGCTGTTTCTCCTGTATAGGCTCTATATAATCCTGTAAGTCTAGTTTTCTCCCTTCTCTTACTTAAAGTTTCCCACCCAAGTTCCTTTAACATTTCTGATACACTACTCTTTCTCCTGAAATCCCCTGTTACAAATCTTGCTGCTTTCCTCTGCACACTATCTATTTCTTTTATTAGGTATTCTTGGTGAGGATCCCAAACACTGTTTGCATATTCCAATAATGGACGAACCATACTCAAGTAACTTTTTTCTTTTAATTCTTTGTTGCATCCTTTAAGTAGCCTCATTATGACATGTAATGATCTGTATGCTTTCCCAACAATGTCATCAATATGACCCTTCCAGTGCAAATTACTTTCAAATCTCACACCTAAGTATTTGCACTTGCCATCTTTTGGGATAACTACCTCATCCAAAGTATATTCAAATTCAGTTTTAAAGCTCCTGTTTGTAAAAGTTGTAACAGTTGATTTGCCTCCATTAACCTTCATATTATTTTCTTCAACCCATTGTTGGATACTTTCAAGGTCCCTTTGTAATTCTGAACAATCCTCAATGTTGTTTATTTCTCTATAAACAATTATGTCATCTGCATACAATCTTATTTTTGATGTTATATTGTTCCCTAAATCATTTGCGTATATTAAGAAAAGTAACGGACCGATTATACTACCCTGTGCAATTCCCTTCCAAACTTTCTCTTCCTGCGATACATTATTTCCTACTTTGACTTTCTGAACCCTTGAATTTAGAAATGCTTTTATCCAACGTGTAACCCTTACGTCCAATCCTATTCCCTCCAATTTCTTTAATAATATTCCATGTTCCACTCTATCAAAGGCTTTGGAAAGATCTATGGCTATGCAATCTAACTGACCTCCTGAATCCAACTGATCTGATATGTCCTGCTGAAATCCCACCAGTTGTGCCTCACAAGAAAATTTCTTTCTAAATCCATACTGGCTCCTCATGAACCAATTTTTATCATCACATATCCCTCTGATGTACTTCGATATTAAACTCTCCAGAATTTTACAAACTATACTGGTCAGGCTGATTGGTCTGTAGTTCTCTGGTTTCCTTTTATCACACTTTCCTTTATAAATTGGTATTATTATAGATTCCTTCCATTCCTTTGGTATCACACTATTATTTATGACATAGTCAAAGAGAAATTTTAAATAAGGCACTATGTACCCCCCATTGTCTTTAATACCTCCCCAGTAATTTGATCACTTCCTGCAGCTTTTCCTTGCTGAAGCAGTTGGATTTCTCTGAAAATATCTTCGTTTGTGAATGAGAAGCTTCTTGTTTCCCTCTGTCTCTCTCCCTCTCTATCTTCTGTTTCGGTTTCCAACTCTTGACAATCATCGACTGAATCTCTAAATTCCCTACTAAATAGGTTTGCTTTCTCAGTATCTGTTAAATAGTGTTCACCTCCTTCTCCCACCATTGTAGGAATTTGGACTCCTTTTCCTTTTTGATTCCTGATATATGAATACAGCTTTTTCCATTTCCCTTTGTGGTCATTACCCTCTTGAAGTATGCCATTCATATAATTCTCTTTTGCTTCCTTTTTCACTCTATTCAGTTCCCTCATTAGCTGTTTTCTATTTTCTCTACTCTCCCTACCCTCTTTGATTTTCCTGTTTACTATTCTACATTTTCTTTTTAATTTTCTTATTTCCCTTGTATAATAAACAGGGTCTGAGGTCATTTTACCCTTCTTAACAGGTACAAATCTCTTCTCTCCTTCCCAAATAATTCCTTTAAATTTAGCCCAAAGTGTATCCACGTTACTCCCTTCACTTATCCAACAACTGAATTGTGATTTAAGGTAAGTCCCAAATTCATCAACTTTAGTTTTTCTGTACAGTTTCTTGTCTTGTGTAACCCTCTTATTAAGCCTTTTTGGTACGAGTCCTACATCCATTATTACAGCCTTATGGTCTCCTATTCCTTCAATTACCTCAGTTTTATCAACAATTTCCCATGGTTTAACCAAGAATACATCTAGTAAGTTATTGAGACGAGTCGGTTCTTGTACTACTTGTGTAAATCCTCCCTCCCAAATTAACTTATTTGCCAGTTTCTGTTCATGGGCTTCACTTGCAGCTCCTTTCCATTCAACTTCAGGCAAATTTAGATCTCCCCCAATTATTACCATATCATTATTATTGTTTTTATGAGTATAATCTATTATTTTTTCAAAGATTTCCATGTCTCTTTCCTCTCTTCCAGGCCTGTATGTTCCTATAATTCCCACCTCCTTCATATTATCACAAACTAATTTTATCCCTAATATTTCATCCCTGTCATCGGTAAACCATTTATGTGAACAGTAAGTTTCCTTCACCAGAATAAACACACCCCCTCCCTTTTTATCTCCTCGGTCTCTACGATAGACTGTGTACCCTTCTGGAAATACTTCTCTATTACCCACCCCTTCTTTCAACCACGATTCCACTCCTATCACCACATCAGTCTCATAAGATTCCATCAATGTACCGAATTTTAATTGTTTATTTACTACACTTTGACAGTTTACCAAGAGCAATCTCAGACCCCCTTCCTCCCTAAAACTTGACTGTTGCAATTGGGTAACTTGAAATTCCTTACTATCCTGAGTTTCTTTTTCTAGTTGACTGAGCCAGCTTGAAGTACAGCTGGCTCTTTCTACTAGTTTTCCTGGTCAGTATTATAACTCAAGGGAGTTGCCTGTTTTACAGTACATATCTTAAGATTAATAAAATCTAGAACAATATTTGCTATCTTTCGTTTACCTGAATTGTTTAGATGGAGGCCATGTTTTGTATAACAGTATCTCTCAAAACTGCTGCATTCAATAACCTGAGTATTCCGAAAATGTTTACAAATTTTAACAATATCTGTATTGACCTTGTCCACTTCAATGTTCACACACGAGTCTCTACTCAAATCATGCCTGTGGGGCACGTTCACTACAAAAACGTTAGTGTGGGTCAGCTTCCCTAGTGTATGTTTAAGTTCAGAAATAACATTCTTGGCGTCGTCGCGAGCTACGTCGTTCGTCCCACCGATGATAAGCACTGCATCGCCGCTCCCGAAGTTCCTAGTTGCTGCTTCTACGTTTTCCACAACACTGCTGATAGAAGCTCCTGGATATATTTCTCCGGTTGCTGCTATATTCTCGTCGTTAATCACTCCCGCAATTCCCCTTCCTTGGCTATCACCAAACACAGCTACCTTCGCTGATTTAGGCCTAACTGGGTCTTGAATCTGAATTCTAGGCCTAAATTTTAAACTCGGCACGGCAACGGATCGCGATGATTTGGTTTCACACGCGCGATCACTTTCTTCCAGGATTAAATTATTTAGGGCAGAAAACCTATTTCTAATGTTTATTTCCGGAAATTCAGTTATAGATTTCTTCTTAGCCGGCCATCCACGAACTACTTGACACCACGTGCTCGAGTTTGTTACTTGTACCGGTATATCACTCGAAGAATGGTCAGTCCCAAATTCTAGCGATCGCAGTCTTTCTTTTAATTCTTGATTTTCAACTTTAAGAGTCTCATTGTCCTGTTTTAGAATGTTTATAATTTCTAATGCACTTTTATATTCCTCATCGACTGTTTTCGGTGCTTCGTCAACGCCGTCCCCAACAACAACATTCCGAACACACTGCTCACAAATCCAGTGAACATTTTCATTAGCTTTTACGTCTCTAGGGCAATTTCCGCACTTATAATGCCACCATCGATCACATGAATCACACAACATTCCATTTTTCACTAATTTTCGACATTTTCCGCACTTTTCGTCACATTTTACGGTTAATTTACTCGGAGAATAAAACACTACGTCGTCATTACCGGGCGCCATTTTGAAAGAAAGATAAATATAAAATATAAAAGCCAATATAACGTCAGCAACATTAAATTGTTTACGGAAATTTCCAGTTATAACAGATGCTAGATGACTGTCAGTAAGTTCAGTTTATGAAATAATCTGGCACCGGTATGATATAAAACAATTGAACAATCTTTTTAGAATTCCAGGGGGGGGGGGGGGGGGGGAGTGCCCCCTTGCGGGCGCCCATGTGAAGTTACTTCGACATAGTGATGCAATACTATAAAACTCACAGGGACTGTTGGGGAGCGTATGTTGGCAGTAGTGATGTTCAAACCCGCTGTGTGTCGTTGCATGTGACGCTTGATCCTAACTGAAGGTCGGACTGGACAACCAGATAAGATGCGTCATATGGTCGGCAGTGCAGTTTGGTGCAGTTGGTGATGAAAGCTAGTATTATGCGCGGCCTTCGAGTGCAGCACATTGTTAGAGTAGTTTAGTGGAAGTGCTCAATAAATCTGAATACTGGGTATGTAATGACAAGCTCAAACCATCATTGACAGTAGTATTTGCAAATGAAGTTCAGTGTGTAGTGTACGGTAAAGAACAGACTACCTGCATAGGTTAATATTTTTCTAAGCTAAATGATGAATATAATTATTTTTTTTTTAAATACGGAAATGAGTTCAGTTAAGTCAGTAAGGCGACCGACTGCGTGAGGTTAAAGATATTATAAACTGCAACTGCAACATAGGCTACTTGTGGTTTCGACTTTCCTTGCAAGTTTACCTACATTTCAAACCAATAGCACGTGCTGGCAAGCAAAAACAAATATCCATTCTGATATACACATGATGTTCTTCACATCCTAAATACAAATATGTTCTTGTAAACATCATCATGTGAAGCCGAGAGCTGACGTCACTGTACACAAGGAACTGGGAAGCTGAAAGTATCTAGTTCCAAGGTCAGAATGTGGCGTTGACGAATCTGTAAGTAGGTAGTGTGTCTGCTGGTATTTCAGCACTAGGTGACTAGGAGGAAAGCTACTGTTGCTTGCCTTCCTTCGAGCAGTTTCGGACGTCTTTTGATCCCCTTCGCTGTTTTATTTCATTGTTTGAGACTGAATCAAGTAGGCCTACCGGTACCGAACCTCTTAGGTTTTCTTTACAAGGATACCGGTACGGTACCGGTGCATGAAACATTCGAAATCATGTCGAAGATAAGTTCTTCTTTTACACCGGAGAAATTGCTGTGATACCGGTACCTACCTAATACTATGTTTCAGAGTTTTGGTGAATCACTCCTTAACCTAAATTCCGAATAACTACAGATAGGCTAGACTATCATACCGGGGTACTCTATTTACCGTACTACAGGTTCCATAGTAACACAGGTTATCAGATAGTAAGTAGGCCGTGACTCAAATAGGTACCGGTAGCGACAGTTCGAGAAATTAAAAAAAAAAATTGAAATCGATGTCGGAGTTCAGATTAAAGAGGTTCTCAGAAGATGTACGTCGTGGTAGAAATTCAGTAAGGGTTACATTACTTTTATAGCATGATAAGGATGTACTGTAATATGTTGGAAATCTTAAGTGGGATACCTTGTAGAGGAGAGATGTGTTTACAACTTATCACGCGCCATAGTCCATCGCCTAACTACGTTCCAGCATTGGGTGAGACACAATGGGATATGACGTCACTCGTAGCAGTGAAGTAAATGAATTCCGTTGCCGTCGTGTTTTAAACGATTAGGTATTATTACAAAACAATACATTTTATAAGTAATTTTTTTTCTAGTGGCTTTACGTCGCACCGACACAGACAGGTCTTATGGCGACGATGGGATAGGAAAGGGCCGTGGCCTTAGTTAAGGTACAGCCCCAGCATTTGCCTGGTGTGAAAATGGGAAATCACGGAAAACCATCTTCAGGGCTGCCGACAGTGGGATTCGAACCCACTCTCTCCCGGATGCAAGCTCAGCAGCGCGCACCTAACCGCACGGCCAACTCGCCCGGTAAGTAAGTTATGTTAATGTTATTGTAATGGACAGCAACTTCATATTCTTGGGATGGATATCTTTTTTTATTTTTCTTCTTCTACCGCTTTTCCTACGCCTGTGGGACGGGGGTCGCTGGTGCGTAATGTGTTGCTCATGTATTTTACCACTGGATGCTCTTCCTGATGCCAACTCTATGTGGAGGGATGTAATCATTATTGCATGTTTCTGTGGTGGTTGGTAGAGTAGTGTGGTGTATTGTCTGAATATGAAGAGGAGATTGTTGGGACAAACACAGACACCCAGTTCTTAAGCCAGAAGAATTAATCAAACGCAATTGAAATCTCCGACCCAGTCGGAAATTGAACCCAGGACCCTCTGAACCATAAGGCCTCGATGCTGATCATTCAACCTAAGAGTTGGACATGGGACGCAGGTCTCTCATTGCTTTAATTAGTTTCCTGTGCAATAAAAGTAGCCCCATAAAGTTAATTTATAATCGTTAGGTTCTTCAGTTTGTCAAAACTACTTTATGAGTAAAGAAATTGATAAACTACCTGAAAAAATAAAACATACGATAATAGCATTATACCTGAAAAAGAAACAACTTAATTACAGTAATGTTTTAGTTTCAGCAAAGGGAAGGGAGGAGTTGAAGAATTATTTTGAATTTGTTGATTCAGAGGTCAGAAATAATGAGACATGTAGCAACGAGACAGCTCTCTCTAGGACCTGCTCTAGAAGGGCTGAATAAAACCTGGAGTGTTATTAATAGTTATTTTCTGTTTGTTATATTATGTTGTATGTTTTCTTTTTCAGATAAGTTCGTTTGTAAATTTGTTTATTCATAAATTAGTTTCAACAGACTGAAGACTGTTGTCATTTCTTGATGGATACAGTACTTTTGCATCCATCTCTTGGCATAGGCCAGAGTAAAGTGTAGCTTCCACTGAAGTCCCAGTCAACATCCATGGCTGTGACAATATGGAAGTTGCTCGGGTATGGGTAGTGCTGAGTAATGACATTCAGAGCATGACTAGTACATCTGAGTGTTCTGAAAGGTGCTGCTCATAGGGTCAGTCGTGCTGCAATAGTCTTTCTGACCCAGTGAGGAAAGCAATGGCAAACTACCTCACTCCTCATCTTGCCTAGTATGCCTCATTTTGGTTCTGCCATTGGTTTTTGGGGTTTCCTTATAACCGCATAACCTTTGGTGGTGCTATTTGAGGATCCAACCAGCCTCTGGGCTGATGGCCTAACAGACAGACATATATACTATTTGCTTTACGTCCCACTGACACAGATAGGTCTTATGGCGACAATGGGACAGGAAAGGCCTAGGAATGTAAATGAAGCGGCCGTGGCTAAGGTACAGCCCCAGCATTTACCTGGTGTGAAAATGGGAAACCACAGAAAACCATCTTCAGGGCTGCCGACAGTGGGGTTCGAACCCACTATCTCTCGGATGCGAGCTCACAGCTGCGTGCACTGAAGACTCTTAACAGTTATAAAGTAACCGAGTCAAAACTGAAAAGAAATGGTTTCAAATATCACAAAACTTGTAAAGTTATATGTCTGTATGTGTGTTGGAGAGAGCAAGCCTTTAAATGCAACAATAATTGTTAGTCATGATAATGACAAGCATATGGAGAGAATTATCGATATCATAACTCTCCCTCATCACTATCATAATTAGTCCAGTAGACTTGCCTCCAAGATTCCCCTTGGTACGTTTGAGAATCACACCAATGTAGTGTGCAGACTGGAAGGCTCTCTGACTACGTAACGTACATTAAGTGCATGAGTCTAACCGAGGTGACCAGACTTCTGAGAGGCCAAAGTGAGTACGATTGTCAGATTTGTTTTGTTTTTCTTACAAAATTGTACAAAACTATTTCAATCCTCCTAGTCAAACAAACCAAACCCCTTGGCACTGCAGCCCTTGAAGAGCCTTGGCCTACCAAGCGACCGCTCCTCAGCCCGAAGGCCTGCAGATTACGAGGTGTTGTGTGGTCAGCACGACGAATCCTCTCGGCCGTTATTCTTGGCTTTCTAGACCGGGGCCGCCATCTCACCGTCAGATAACTCCTCAATTCTAATCACGTAGGCTGAGTGGACCTCGAACCAGCCCTCAGGTCCAGGTAAAAGTCCCCGACCTGGCCGGGAATTGAACCCGGGGCCTCCGGTTAAGAGGCAGGCACGTTACCCCTACACCACGGGGCCGGCTAATCCGCCTAGTCAATACTATGTTTTACGTCCAATTAGGACTAAACTTCACACATAAGTAAACATGTTTCAACCCAGCATTGGGTCATCCTCATTAAGACATATATGATGAATTTGAAAAATAGGAAGACAAGAAAGGAATTTAAAATAAGGTTGTACAAAAGTACAGAATATTTTTTAAAAAATGAGGAAGTTAAATGTGAATTAATTAGTTATGAACATTTTTCTGTACAATAACATCGTTAGGCAATACCTACTACCTCTGAAAGTATGAACCTGTTAGATCAGGGTCAGCCAACTGCGTGTACGTGTGATGTCAGGTAACACGTCACACACAGTGCTCGGGCAGCGAAACGAAGTACTTAGTACTGTAATTGAGAAGTGAATGTTAAGAGGGGCGTGGGGAAACACAATGTCATTCGTAGGGGGAGGTCCAAGGACTGCAGGTACAATGCGGTATGTGTAGTAGATATTTCTCTCTACATATTTTATTGTAACGTATCTTAAGAGTTATAAAGAAAGTTTATTTCTACATATACAAACTAAACTTGTTTTCTGTCGGTGCATCTTCGGAACCAATATTGAACAAATAAATATAGATCTTCCCATAAAGATAAAAAGATCAGAGGTGTAGGTAGCTTGTCGCACCATGATGTGCCCGGTTCATCCATACTTATGTACTGTACTGTACCACTACCACCACCACTACGTATGGCACTGGACGTGTTTACTACAAAGCAAGGCTGTCTCTTCCTCTCAATCTACGACAGCGCCTCCCCACCTTCTGCGCTCATACATCACACGGGCCCTCTTACACCACACGCCAGCCAGTTGGCCGACACTGTGTTAGATAGTACCACCCCTGTTTTTGAGATGTTTTGGCAGCTGCAAGTAATTTAGCACCGAGCTCGATAGCTGTAGTCGCTTAAGCGCGGCAAGTATCCAGCATTCAGGAGATAGTGGGTTCGAACCCCACTGTCTGCAGCCCTGAAGATGGTTTTCCGTGATTTCCCATTTTCACACACCAGGCAAATGCTGGGGCTGTACCTTAATTAAGGCCACGGCTGCTTCCTTCCCACTCCTAGCCCTTTCCTGTTCCATCTTCGCCATAAGACCTATCTGTCTCGGTGCAACGTAAAGCATCTTGCAAAGTAATTTGGTGTTGTTTTGGCTTTCCACTTGAAGTTCAGCTTTTATCAAGTCTGCAGAAGACTTGTTTCCAGGGTGTAAAATCAGGAAAAAGAATAGTGTTTATTTCAGTCAGTACCTGGCAGGGGAGGGGGTATATAATTCTCCTGTAAGTAAGTGATCCCCTCCCCCAGAAAACTTTAAATTTTAACTCTTTTTATTTGAATTCTTTTGTTATAACAAGAATGATAATCATTAGAAAGTTACTCCAGTCAACTGAGATGTTTATGAGAGACTGTCCCTTTCTTAAGAAGGGCCAGGCGAGGTGCGATTTGTCCTGATTTATTGCTTTATTAGTGGAACCTTCCTCTATCAGGGCTATGTGTTGACTGGACAAATTTTTTCAGTTATTACATTTTTTAAGTGAATATTGTCCTATTGACTACCTATTGGATACACACTGTCTCCAAGAAGTACAGGAATGGTGTCAGCTCAAGTTACTTAGAGCGATGACGAGGAAGGACGGCTTGAAATAAGTTATATTTTTTCCTGGGTTTCAGATGGACTTGCCAGAGTGGAACATGAACAATAGGCTGTAGGTGCAAAGTTACCACTGCTATGTTGTTTTATTGCTCAAGGTCTGACGGTCATTCTGTTATTTCTATACTACCGTATGTGTAGCCTATTATTGCTCATATTTTTATGAAAATATGCACAGTAAAAATAATTTATTTCATTAACATAATATGTGTTCTACATTTTCCTCATTTGTAATGAAAGAATCTCCCCGGGTGATTTTAGTTGGGAGGAACCTTTGAGATAAAATCGTTGGTGAGGTGGGGGGGCAGAAACCCTCCCTTCCTCCTGCGATTTTTCATTCTGCTTGTTTCTTATATCTGATCTCTTAAACTTCATTAAGTAAGTATTTCCTTTAAGGCAGATCCTACAGCTTCCAGTAATGTTATGGCAGTTGGCAAAAAAGAAAAATGGGCATTTATAAAAACAAGATTCTCTTCTAACTCAATGCCTGACAGAATATTTTGTACTGTTTGTATTGATGCAGCTTCATTCGAGTCCAATGAATTAACAACCTATACTTGTATGTGCTGAGCATAATACAAAGCTGCGTCCAGCCATGTTTCCCATCGTGTTAACCACTGGCGCAGGAGGAAGTGGGATATTGGGTGCTGTTGATCTAAACAACTTGACTCTTGAAGGAGATTTAACAAAAATTCTTTGAACAGGCCACAAATCGATCTACCAATGGGAAAGAATTGCGTATTGTCTCAGCAATGCGATTAAGAGCATGTGCCAAACAAGTTATATGAATTAAGTTAGGAAAAATGCCTTTCAGTGTTTGTCCTGATTTTACCATATAAGTACCTGCATCGGTAACAGATAAAAGTAGCCGGTTGTATTTTATTCCAAATGGCCATAATAATTTTAATGTTTCAATCAATCAATCAATCAATCATTCACTGCTGATCTGCATTTAGGGCAGTCGCCCAGGTGGCAGATTCCCTGTCTGTTCACATCCATCACATACTGCGTTACAGTTACAATGTTAGTGGCTGGCAAATCACACACATTAAGAAGATACGGTATCATCTTTTGTTCCTTATTTAAGGCGCCCACAATTACATTAGCAATAAATCGGCCCTCAGAATCAGTGGTTTCATCAATAGACAACCACACAAACTGATCCGCTAATTAAATTTGTAAATTTGACAATAAGTTATTGTAACAACGTCCTACATAAGACTTACGCAATGTACTTGCTTCAGGCACGTTATTGAGTGTATTTGGCAAGAAAATGTTTTAATGTGGGGTTATTAATTTTATACAAGGAAATATCAGCAGCTAAAAATGCTTGGCACAAGTCGTAAGAAAATTTACTAATCCTACTTCCTAAACACTCTTATAGTTGTTTTTGAACAGGCTCTTTATTTGTGAGTTTGCTAGTTAAATTCTCCTTATGTTTTGCTGTGTTTGTGTTGAACTATTTGGAATCTTTTCTCACTCCCTATAGTTTTCTCACACGCTCCACAGAACAGTACCCTATTATCTGTAGATATTAAGTTGCCTGAAAACTCCTTCTGTAAATTAGTTAATCTACAACTCGAAGTTGCTTTTATTTTCAGCATTTAAAGAACTTTTTAATGGACACTTTATACGCGAAACATAGTTTGGTCACAACCAGTTCACAACACCGTTACACGACTCGATAGACAGCTAGTCAGCAGCTAAGCACAAAACGTGAGGGTAGATGATGAAACGGGATT
This sequence comes from Anabrus simplex, assembly GCF_040414725.1. Lineage (NCBI taxonomy): Eukaryota > Metazoa > Arthropoda > Insecta > Orthoptera > Tettigoniidae > Anabrus > Anabrus simplex. The sequence goes on from NC_090265.1 coordinate 1,558,629,930, forward strand.
CACTGTGTGACATCATAACTCCTCACCACATGACAAGTTGCATCATCATGCGCAACATTACTTCCAGCATCAACCAGATGAAAAAAACTGATTAAAAATACTGTAAAAACCATTAAACTGATTAAAATATACCATATAGGTGATAAAATATTAAAATATGATGCATTTATCAAACTCGCGAAAATATGCAGTGATATGCATCATAAAAGCATGTTCAAATGACTGAAAATTCCATAATTCGTGCACATAATGTATAAGCATTCATTTTTAACCCCTAAAAGGAAACTTGCGAATGCATGAACTTCCGAGCCCTAGTGATAACACAATTCCGCAAAGGAAAGAAACTTACAGTAACTTTAAAATCACTATATTGGATTTTTTGTTCGTGTAAATTGCACTCCGCTAGCTGTACTGTATTTGTTTGCATCATTGAAATCAAAATTTTTGTCCAAGTACTTCAAATTGTTTCCATAGCACAACATGAACATTGATGAGGTAGTTAAGAAAGGTTACAAATCTCTTCACATGGTTATGAGAGTATTTAAGGGTTGTAGTAAGGATGTAAAGGAGAGTGCGTATAATTATCTGGTAAGACCGCAGTTAGAGTATGGCTCACCAGGACTACTTACGAGAATTGGAAAAAATTCAAAGGAAAGCAGCACGATTTATTCTGGGTGATTTCCGACGTAGGGTTATTGCTTCTAAAATGTTGCGAACTTTGGGCTGGGAAAACTTGGGGGTAAATAGACGAGATACTTGACTATGTGGTATGTTTTGAGCTGTCAGTGGTGAGTTGGCGTGGAATGACATAAGTAGAAGAATAAGCTTGAGTGGAGCTTTTAAATGTAGGAAGGTTCGTAATATGAAGAAAAAGTTAGAAGTCAAGAGGACAGATTGGGGCAAATATTCATTTATAGGACGAGGCATAAGGGATTGGAATAAATTATCGAGGGAAATGTTCAGTACATTTCCAAGTTCATTGAAAATATTTAAGATAAAGCTAGGTAAACAATTGTAATTAAATGTGAATATAAGACAAACAATACTCCTTCCATCTTCTTTATCTCTTCTGTTACCCAGGGGTAGAAGCAATACAGTGTGAGTATCTCAACAATAGAGGATGATATAACAATGCAGGAGGTGGAGTTAGTGGTACAAAAGATGAAGATGGGAAAAGCAATAGGGATGGATGAAATCAGTGTGGAAATTATGAAGGCTGCTGGACCTGTTGGTATGCGATGGTTGTACCAACTACTAAAGTGTGTGTGGAAACATAAATTTGTACCAGAAGACTGGAAAAAAGGGATAATAATGCCAGTGTTTAAGAAAGGGGACGAGAAAATTTGTCGTGATTATAGAGGAATCTCTTATATTACAGGTAGTTAAAATACTGGAAAGGATTTTAGAAAGAAGAATGAGAAGAAAGATTGAAGGAGAGTTACAAGAGGAGCAATATAGCTTCAGGTGTGGAAGATACAGTGGACCCAATCTTTAGCATGAGACAGCTGATGGAAAAGAACTGGGAATATAGAAAAGAACTGGTCAGGACTTTCTTAGATATAGAAAAGGCATATGATAGTTTAGGAATAAAGGCAGCCACACATGCTATGTTTGGCTTGACGGTTTGCATGCGCAAGTGAAAGTCGCAGTGTAAAAGTGAACATGTGTGTTAATAAGTCATACGATTTAGTAGGCTTGCGCAGTCTTGGGCATGGCATGATAGAAGTCTGGAGCTGCTTGAAAAATGTACACGCATGTACAAGCAAGACAACGTGCAAGTTGTAGCGTGTTTGATGACTGCATCAGTTGCAACTTGGGTTAAAACTGTGTACAGAAATGTGTGATTTGCATGTGTTACTGCGTACATTCTTATCAGAGTTCATTGATACCTACAGACTAAATATTTGTCTGTGGAAAATTAAATTAAAGGAATATTCGGATCAGAATAAGAAAAATGTAGCTTACAATTTGTTGTTAGAAAAACTCAGAGGTTGATCCCAAAGCAAATAATGAAAGAGTTATTAAAAAAATTAACTTGCTTCAAACCTGCTTCCGGAAGGAACTAAAGAAAGTGAGAGACTCAAAGAGAACGGGAACTGGCACTGATGAAGTTTATCAACCTACGGTACGATATTTTGATGAACTGTTATTTTTGGCAGATCAAGAAACCCTGTACAATGCAGGAATCAATGCAAGAGGATGACATAATAAATCAGGTAAGGTAAAAAATATATTTAGAGATATAAAAAATATATTTAGAGATATTATTGTGATATAATTAGTACAAAATATGTGGAAGCCTTTCTTTTACATGCAAGTTAAATTATTGTTTCCAGATCAGTGACGACAATATTGATGAGGTTTAAATAGAAGTGATATCGCCGTCAGCTCCATCCTCTGCGTCCTCTTCATCAAAGCATCCAAAGAGGAGTAAAAACCCCGACCCAGCTGATGTACTGCAGATTGTAGCAAGAAAACTCAAGTCGTAGGAGGAGGGAAAATATGTGACATTTGGCAGGCACATTGCAGAAGAATTGGCTGCACTTGATTCCAACATGGCAACGTTCTGCAAGAAAGTCATCAATGATGCAATTTTTTAGGTCACTTAACCGAACGCGGGAGTGTCATCCCACCCACAGTCACTTGTGTACATCTGGACTGAGGACGACATGCACTATGGAAACTCATGGACTTCTTCAAGCAGTGTCACTGGAGAATACCTGTCAAGTCTTCAAGTAAGTAATAGCATAACGTTATGTAAGCGAACATTGAAAATCACTATTACACTTAATCTATCTGGTCCTGCCAATCTACCCTGCCTTCATTATTAAAGAATTGCATGAACATATATCTTACTTCCTTTGCCTCTTGACCATAATACCTATTGAATCCTTTTTGTAGTGGAATGAGCCGTTTATTGGCTAGCTCTGTATCCGCCGCATTTATTTCTTCATGACTGAAAGGTTGTGGAGACCAATACGACGTAGATAGACGACGTAAATAGTTACGCAGACAGCAACAAGCCAAAACAACACTTTCTATACAATCTAATCTTAAATTGATTTCTGTGTGAAAAATTCTAAATCATGAGGCCATTATTCCGAAAACATTTTCCACTATCTTTCTTGCTTGTGAAAGCCAGTAGTTAAACACTTTTCATTCTGGAGTGAGATCCTTTTGCTTTAAAAAATATTTGCGCAAGGCGAATGCTTGATCTCCCACAAACGGAAGTCCGATTGTGCTCTTGTGGTTTTGGCAACTGGAGATGACCAGCTGCTAATTTTTGGTAGTTCCTTGTGTTTTCCAAAATTCCCCCATCTGAAATTCGGCCATTAGTTCCATTGTCACAGTAAATATATTCATAATTTACACTCACAATAGCCATTAACACTAAACTGTTGGATCCCTTGTAATTCCAAAAGAATGATCCACTTCCTCCAGGAGGGATTATTTTTATATGTTTCCCATCAACAGCCTCTAAGCAATGTGGAATTGCCATCTGTCTTCAAATTCTGCTGCAATTTGTAACCACTCTTTCTTGCTTGACAGGACTGAAAAATAACAGAAATACAAATATTATAACCTTTTCTCTTTCTTTTCAGGTAGCAGAAAATTATCTATGAAGAGCTGTGCACATGCACGAGTTGCAAATAAGGACTAAATTTATTTCTTACTGATGCTTATTTTTTGATAATTATAAATTTTGTATTATTAATTTGAATAAATATTATCATACCTTGCAGTAGTCTTCCTTTAGTTCCTCATAAATTGCTCTACATGTTTCTGGAATAATTACTCCAAGGGCTGACTAGAAATAGCAACAGAGAGCCTTTCGTGTAGTAATTGCTTGTCTCATGACTGTGTTGGATTTTTTAATTTGAGGAGTTATCTTATTAAGAAGAGTTAAATGCGTCTCTTCATCCATGCGTAAGTAATTATACCAGTCACCTGGTTCTAATCTCAATTCAACAGTAAGTTCGTGTGCGAAAAATCTTTTTGTTTCAGTAGCCAGTTCTTTGTCCATCTCTTTCTAGAAATTGTTTTTCTTCCTTTCTTCTTTTTGCAAATTCTGGCAAGAGCTACGAACATAACTTCTGAGAAAGACTGAATGGTGCGTACCAGTCTTAGCGTTCCGTCTTGCTTGCGACTTAGGTTTGCGCATGCAAATCGTCATGCAAAACGTAGCGTGTGTGGCCGCCTTAAGACTGGACTAAGACAGGGGAGTGTGCTGTCACCTCTTTTGTTTATTGTGGTCATGGACAAAATTGTAAAGGAAACTGTTCCGGGTTTCCATGGAACGCAGAGGTGAAAGAAGGTGCCGGGGTGAATGGGTCTAACTACGATGTCAAGAATTGAATTTAAAACTTAAATTGAAGGTTATATTTTCAGAACTTCAAACTTAACAATTTTTTTTTAATGACAGTATTACATGTACAAGTAGCAATCATTAAACAGGATTGGGAAAAATCCAAGATTCAGAACCTTAATACTTTGGGCCTTAAGCCACCAGCTTTACAATTACGGAGATACCGGATTCAGTTTACACAATATAAGTTAAAATTTGGGAACCATTAAGTCAAGGGCAGAAATCCCCCAAATCAAGAGCACTTGCTCTCCAAAATACAATATCTACCCTTCCAGAGGCACTCGTTACAATCACAAAACTCGAAAAAAGAGCTAACAGGCTCTCAGTTTCTTACTGCCTGCTCAACGCAACATTACAACAATCTCTGGTCTCTCAAACCACCATTTACAAATTGAACTTAATTTACCTACCTACCGGGCCTTCATGGAAAAGAACAGGTTAGATAACTGGCCCAAACCCAAAATGAGAGGAGGCGTGTACTTGCACTCCTAGATATGAACACTAAAAAATACTAAGGGGCTCTAGGCCGATGAAACAGGGGCTATTCCCAAACTACTGAGGTGACTCGTATAGAAATTACATTAACCAATTACAGTAGGAAAACAGTTGGAAAACGTAGTCACCTCAAACCAAGATGAAGGGGAGCTCGAGAGGGTACTTCACTCTCTATCCCCGGTTTACAGTTAAAGATTTTATGAAGTTTTTACATTAGTCAGCAGAAAGTTACATTTTTACAAAAGTAGGTTACATAGTTAACGATTCAAACCTTTCCATTAAAAATTAAATAATTGAAGTTCAACCAATTCAATACATAAAAGAAAGAAATGTAGTAATTACATTCTTATTTAAATGGGACCGGTTTCGACCCTAGTCCAGGTCATCGTCAACCGTAAAAACAAGTAGGCGAAATCACACAATGTTTATGAATATTGGAGAAATGGGTCAGTTTCACACTCTGTCAGGCACAAAGTCACAACACTATCAAATAATATATGAAGATTATAAATAAACTTGAAGTCGCAGACGAATAGATTTGTAGAAGCAAACCGCCAGTTCCCGGTGATCAGCGCGGCACATTCAAGGTCATGCGCTGCGGTCTCGAACGCCAAAGTAGAGTGGAGAATGTCTTGAAGGTCCAATATTTGTCTCGGTTGCGGGAAGTTAAGTACGTATATAAAAAATATACGACGCAAATCAGTATAATTGAATGAGAACTTGTGCTCCTGCTAAGTTCTTGGAAAACAGTTGACTTGAAAAAACAATTGTAAAGAGAAAAAAATGTATTAAAAAGCGCAATATCGGAAAACAAATGAAAACTTATATGCACAGTGCGCTATTTTTTAAATTGAAAAAATTATTAGGACATGATTGAAGTAGTCGAAGTTGGCGCAAGACAAGAGTTAAAATTTGAAAGAGGAGAACCGAAATGAAGGTCGATTGTTTTTTTTTTAATAAATAGAGAAGGTAGAATAAATTAACAGAGGAAGAGTGATAGTGAAAAAAGAGAAAAAATAAGAGATTGAAGTTAGATGGTATTGAGGAAGGATAAGATAGGGAAAATGAGGGAGGGGTAGTTTAGGGTGGGTTAGGAGGGTGGGTTATTGGAGGTAGAAAATGTGGGTGGGAACTTTGTAAGGCATGGAAAATAGAATTGGGGTTTTGGAATTTGGAATTTTTGAGAAGAAGAATTAGGAAGTCAAAAAGGATATTGGGTTTTTCAGAAATGTCGTTTAAATTGAAATTAGGGTTGAAGTACTGGTCAAGGTGGATAAAGCAATTTTCAGTAATGTTTAAGAGGGGGCCTTTGTTAATGATTTTAAGTATATTCATGTCATTGTTAATCTGCGGAGGTAGCAAGAAAGAAATAAGTTATGTGGCCATTACCTTGTGGATGTTCTGTTGACCGATGAAAAAGGCACGCACTCAGTAAGACGACGATCAGTTGGCCAAGAAATGAGAAAAGCTGCAGTTTATAAACCCTCAGAGAAGGTACGAGATCATTCAAGATGAATCAGGACACTCCCTCTTGATTTTATTGGTTAAACACAAAAGTGACACTCATAATCGAAGAAGAAGCCTGTGATAGGTTGAAAATTACAGAAATTATTGATTGGCTAGATTCAAAACTGGCAGAAATAAAAAGGAAATATTGCCAACCCCAAAATAAATGAACATCATTCAGTTACAAAAACCTAGAAATACAAAACTTCTTTAAATTATAACTTCTTACACTTTGCACCAGGGTGCATTATCATAGTTTCTTAGTAGTGTCATCTGTGGAAGAATGTCCATACTTCTCGATGAATGGCAAACAAATCAAGGAGAAATCCACTCAGTTAAGGCAACTGCAAAATAACAAAATTACACCATATTTCTGTGGTGACATCTTCTGAGTAAAGTTCTAAGTTGTTGTAGTTTCAGTTTCACAGTTTTACCAATAGAGGAGTTCATTTAGGCGCTGGTTTTGAATGTGCGGCGTTGAGGTGTACCTTCCGGTACAGAAACAATGGAAGCCTATGGAGATAAAGAGATGAAGATACTGCTATTTGCAGATTATGATGTGATCTGGGGAAAAGGTAGCAAAAAAGTGCAACAACAACTAGATGTTCTGAACGAAAAAATTGAGAAGTATGGTATGAAAATCAGTACAGAGGACTGTGGTGATGTCGAGAGGGAAAAGGCAAGGAAAGGGCACTCTGTAAATTGGAAGTCAGAGTCTGGAAATTGTGGACAGCTTTAAATACCTAGGAAGTGAATTAATGCAAAATGCTAGGGTGGATGTAGAGATTAGCAGAAGGATACAGCAGAGTAATGCATTCTACCAAAGTGTAAGAAAACTTGTTTGGAACAATGAAGTACCAAGGAAAAGTAAAGATATAATGTATAGAATGTACTATGTACCCATACTGATTTATGCAGCTGAGACTTGGGACTTTGACTAGCACGCAAGAGAGTAGAATTCAAGTCAGTGATATGAAATTCTTAAGAAGTATGTTAGGAAAGGCAGAGTGAGAAATGAAGATGTTAGGAAGGAAATTGGGATAGGAAAGCTAAATGAGAGAGCTGAAAAGGATAAACTAAGGTGGTTTGGACATGTCAAGAGGATGGAAGAAAATAGAATTCCAAGACAGATGCTGGAGGCAAAGTGCGAGGGCAAGAGAGCAAGAGGAAGACCTAGAACATGATGGATTGAATCAGTGAAGAGCGGCATGAGAAGACAAAATTTAGACTGGGACGAGATCATGGAAGAGGAATGGTGGAAGGATAGAGGAAGATGGAGAAGTACCATAAATACCCCGACCTGGCAGGAGCTGGATAAGGGAAAATGATGATGCTGAGGAGGCAAACAATTGATAGGGAATCTGTCACCTAGCTGACAGCCCTAAATGCAGATCATTGATTGATTGATTGATTTTATCAAAGTCTTTCTCAGTCTTCTTCTGCATGTTTGCTTTAAATGTTTCAACATTTCCTTGGCCCCACTTCCAAAAAGAGGGTATAACATTTTTTGCTGTAATTCTTCCTTGAGTTTACCGCTGTCTTGAAAGATTGCTTTTTCTCAAGAGACTTTGATCCTTTGTCCATAATGCTGCACACATTCACTAAAAATTCTAGGTAGCACTGGGCTATTGTTAACTTATCTGAATCTTCCATCTACATCACACAAAAAATTCTGTAGGTTTTTAGGGCAATCGGGAGTACTTTGAAAATGACTGCTTATAGTACGCCAGGTGTTATTCGGCCATTTAGAGCAGGTCCTAGAGAGAGAGAGAGAGAGCCATCTCGTTGCTACATGTCTGACCACTCTAAATCAACAAATTCAAAAACATTCTTCAGTTTCTCCCTTCTATTTGCTGAAACTGAAAAATTACTGTAAGCTTTTAGTACAATATATTATAAATGAATGATATATTTCATGGAATTGTGTAACACAGTTTGCTTTCACTATGTTGTTATTCTCTGCTTTTAAGTAAAACAGAATGCTGTCTTCTGTAGCTGACATTTGCATTATCAGCACAGTAAAAAGACTCATGCTTTATATCAAGAGAATTAGCAAATTTTCATTGTTGGGTATTCAGCTCCACCAACAGCTGTCATAGATAGCCTAGGCATCACTGAAGTGGCATACTAGGGAAATGAGGACTGAGGTAGTTTCCTGTTGCTTTCCTTACTGATCCAGAAGTTGCTATTACGTATGTCTATCAAGCGCACTGAAATGCATGCACTAATCAACCCTGTGAGCGATATTTTCGTACCATTCATAACAGGACTGGCTGCATAAGGAATGGTATAATTAGCATCGCTCATACCTTGGTCACTTTCATATTTTCAAAGTCAAGCATGAGACTGAGACAGGTTGATGAAAGTAACAAATTTATTCTAGCCCATACCAGAAGACATAGTGCACTGTTAACACTACATCTCGCCAGCAAAGGCACAAATTTTCATTAAGAAGCTGGAATATATAATTAGCTGATTCACCAACTTGTTCTGTGAAATTTAATAGTTTATACTCAATGCCTTTACTTGGATCAAAATACTGAACACAGCTAGGAACATTTTCCAGTGCCAGGCTGAGTGGCTCAGACGCTTGATGCGCTGGCCTTCTGACCCCAACTTGGCAGGTTCAATCCTGGCTCAGCCCGGTGGTATTTGAAGGTGTTCAAATACGTCAGCCTCGTGTCTGCATGTAAAAGAACTCCTGTGGGACTAATTTCCGGCACCTTGGCGTCTCCGAAAACCATAATAAAGTATACAAATAACATTATTTACCTTTTCCAGTTCAGTGTATTTGAAACATCTGTTACAACACTGAAGAAAAGTTTGGTTTTCTTTGGGTCCTTCAGTACTTGTAGAACATGTGAGCCAACACATTTTTAATTAACTAAAATTTGGCTTTTGTACATTCCACAGCCACTTTCTTCACAGTTTCAGAGTCATAAGAAATAGTAGGCTACTGGTACCAAACAATATGTTACCACAGTCCTAACTTGCATAGTTTTGATGATGTTTCACGTTAAGTTTCAATTGTCAATGCAGATGCTGTGACATTGGATGGTGTGAATAAAAATGAGCTCGCACTCTTTACTCGCAAATTTAGAGCAGACACTCGCAATAAGGTGAATGAAAACTGCCTGTCGGAAGCAATTGCTCACAGCAGACCTCTGACTTTGAGCACACACTCCAGTTGCTCGAGTAGCAGAGTGGGCGCTCCAGATTTCTGGTGAATAAAGATAAAGCAGGCACTCTTTCCGGCAAGTGCCTGCGCATGTTTCCTTGAGCTAATTCAGTAGGTGACTCCAAATTATAGTATCAAGTTCAATGGCATGGCAGAGGTTACGGTGGTGGTTAATCAGAAAATAAAATTATATAAACTTCAAAGAGAATCATCTCAACTTGGTTACAGAGAGTTATATAGGTCCAGTAAGGACCATGCTGAAGAGCCCCATGGCTCAGGCGGCAGCGCGCCGGCCTTTCACCTTTGGGTTTCGTGATTCAAATCTCGGTCATCCCATGCGAGATCTGTGCAGGACAAAGCGGAGGCGGGGCAAGTTTTCCTCCGGGTACTCCGGTTTTTGCTGTCGCTTTCATTCCAGCAACACTCTCCAATATCATTTCATTTAATCTGTCAGTCAATCATTACCCCAAAGGTGTGCGACAGGCTATCCTCGCCGCTAGATGGGGGCTTCATTAGTTCTATTCGTGACCCAGTCAGATGACTGGAAAAAGGTTGTGGATTTTCAAGGAACATGCTGAATGGTTAGTGGAGCATTTCCTTGTGCATTCAAAGAAACAAGAGGTGGTGCACTAACAAATGAAGAAAACATGTATATCTTCTAGCATTATGTTGATGACCCTGGGTTTCAGAGTGAAGTTGAAGACATCTCGGAGCACTGCATCAAAAACATTTTCGCAGGTTTTGACATGAACAGAAATGAACGCAGATTGATAGATAAAATTCCAACAAATGTTGCTTAGATGCAGGAAGCATGGGCTAAGTGGAAGGAACATTTACCTTCCCTTATGCTGTCGGAACTGTAGTCTGTACTCATGTAGAAATTCAGAAGCCACATGTTCATTGGAATGACTACATTTACAGAAAAGGCGTCCCTAGCATTAATGTTCAGGCCACTTGCAATGGCAAGGAAGAATGCAACCAGTGTAGATGTATCACAGCCTGGCTCTGTCTATGACTCCCGAATTTGGAAGAACTCCTATGTTTGCAGAGTTATGACGCCTCTGTTGGAAGTCAAAGGGATGACAACTTGTGCAGATCTTACAACTTGCTTTACGTCGCACCGACACAGATAGATCTTATGGCGACGATGGAATAGGAATGGCGTAGGAGTAGGAAGGGAGCGGCTGTGGCCTTAATTAAGGTACAACCCCAGCATTTGCCTAGTGTGCAAATGGAAAACGACGGAGAACCATCTTCAGGGCTGCCGACAGTGGGGATCGAAGCCACTATCTCCCGGATGCATGCTCACAGCTGCGCACCCTTAACCGCATGGCCAAATCATCTGGCCCTGCAGATCTGGCTCCTTAAAAATGACATTCAATTGTCAATATATATTATTTTCATCATCATTAATTTTTGTTATTTACGTTATATCATTTTCCTCAATTTATTAATGTCGTAATATTCGGGCTATGATTTCTTACCTTTCAGACGGCCGATGGTAGGGTTATTTTCACCCTGCATCAGATTCATCAGCTGCTTCTCATATCATTTTAACGATATGCATTTCTTTCCCGTACGCTTTAATTCTACTTTATATTTCAGTCTTGTTTTCATGTTTTGTAATCTTTTACCAACAGTTGTTGGACGGAAATTCTTCTTCTCCTTCTTCTGCTACCGCTTTTCCCACCTCTGTGGGGTCGCGGGTGCAAACTGTGTCGCACATGTGGATTTGGCCCTATTTTACGGCCGGATGCCCTTCCTGACGCCAACCCTAGATGGAGGTATGTAATCACTATTGCGTGTTTCTGTGCTGGTTGGTTGCGTGGTGTGTTGTATGAATATGAAGAGGAAAGTGTTGGGACAAACACAAACACCCAGTCCCCGGGCGAGAAGAATTAATCAGAGGCGATTAAAATACCCAACCCAGCCGGGACCCTCTGAACCAAAGGCCTCATTCAGCCAATCAGACAGTTGTTGGACGGATATGTTTAAGTTAAATTTAGCAAGTAGTTCACACTGAACTGCATTTATTGCACTTGTTTTCTTGTGCTTCTTATCCGGTAACTGTGACTTTGAAAACATAATTTTATGTTCCTTTAAAATGGAGATAAAAGCGGACTGGAATTCCACACTGTCGTCTGCCATGTTAAGCATTGAACTACCCGGAAGTCATCGAAGTTTTATCACAATCTAAGGTGTTATATACATGGCACGTGCACGACCTTGATCAGTGACACTGAGTGGCTGCTCCAGACACTCGAGTTTACGCTGTGCTTCTGCTCTACATTTTTATTATCCGTTAATGCTGAGTGGAAGCTCATCGGCAGGAAGACACTCAGGCACTCGGCGAGCACACGCTCACTCGCTTAGACTCATTTTTATTCACACCACCCATTATCTCCTGTGACAGATTTACTATTAACCCTCCAGCAGGTGTGCATAAAAATTGTACATGATCAAGCACATGGTGTACACATAATAATGTGTAATACGGTAACTCATTTACACCACATTTTATTTACCCACATAACTATTAATTGCAAATTTTACCTCATTAAGTGAAAATGCAACAATAAAAAAATATTTGTACGCTTGAAACCTTTTTGATGAATATGGTCTGTTTCACACAAGCAACTGCTAATATAAATGCACAGTGCAAGTTATAATGTTCTCTGTTCCGTCTATAAAATCCATAAACTAAATTTAGGATGAGTATTTGCCTTCTATTTCCCTGTTGCAAGAATCACATGTGTACGTAACTTTTACATGTTTCTTGCAAGCAGACTGTTTACAGGAAGTAAACGGAATGGTAGTATAAATGTATTTTGCTTGACCACATAAACGACATCCACCACGTTTCTTTTCACTGGGTCATCAGTTTTACTTCATCTACTGCAGGTCTACGATATATGTTGAGGAATGCTCTGCCATTGGATGGCAGTGACTTTCTTGCTTTTTCTATGAGGTGTCATTTCATAGCAGATAAAAAGAATCATTTCAGGAAACTCCTTAGATTTTTCACGATTTGAACAGCAGAGAACGTGAGCTTTTAGGCTGATTCTCCACGAGCAGGTAAACCGCCGCTGTTCGCCCGCCTGACCGCTCAAACTTTTAGCCTATTCTACACGAGCGGTTGAACTGACGCCTGTAAACAGCGCCAAAAGTGCCATCGACACGCGCAGCCATTCTCCACCAGCGATAAACCTGCCATACTATAATGATGGACGTCGTACAAATAGGTTTTGTTGTCGGAGCTGTTCAACTACAATTATTAGCAATATTGAAAAATAAACCTGGTAAGAAAAGACGTTGGTGGACTCGCTCTGCGTTATCGAATCGGCTCACCACTGGACAATTTCATTTAACGTTTTGCGAACACATAAGCTACCCGGAAACGTTTTTTCAATATTATAGAATGTCAGTTGCTTCATTCAATGAGCTGTTTGAACTTATTAAGGTGCATATTACTAAACGAGTGAAATGCTAGTTTAGGGGAAGGCCTGAAAATTAATTTTCAAATATTTATATCGTCCCTGTTCTGCCAAAACGGCAAATGTTACAATGCTTTTCCTATGCATTATTTCCGTTAAGACTGGTCACGCCTTCAAGCCATATATTTATTTATATGCAGTCCATCAGAACAGTTTTCATTGAGTTCAGTTTCCTATGTGCGTGTGTAAAGGACATTCATGAAGTTGTATTTTTGTTGACAATTCCATATCAACGCCGCACCACAGGAGAAAATGGGTTAACAGAATATAATGAAAATCGGTACATAGAGTCGGGGAATAAGAAACTACAGTCTAAGCTATATACAATTTTATTCACCCTGGATGAAATTGCAGTTTAGGGAAAGGCTCCTAAAATTTATTTTTAAATACCTACAATAAGTTATTGGTCCTATCGAAAAGTACTGCATAACAAAAGTTAGAGAGAATACAATTTCCTATCATTTATGTTTTATTGTCAACAGCCGTAGCCTTGGTGAAACACCGGATCCCGTGAGATCTCCGAGGTTAAGCAACATTGGGCGTGACCAAGATTTGGATGGGTTGCCACACACTGTTGGTGGGGGGTAAGGGAATGGAGGAGCGGAAAGGAACTGGCCATTCTACCGCACGTAAACTCCGGTTCAGGCACACCTCTGCGGAGGTTCGGACCTGTCTTCGGGCAGAATACACCCTCACCTTTATGTTTTATTCAGTTTTACCACACCGACTATGATAAGAGTGGTATTTCAGAGTCGGAAGAAAAGTAAATGTGAAGGCCGACAATATCGAAAGCGCATAACATTCATAAACAATAATATTATATTGACCATTGTTTGTTGTGATGTTCTTTGTCTCTTAGGGCTCTCGTCCACTGGAAGCGGAAACCTGCAAAAAGCTGCGATGACGAATTCGTACGAACGCGCACGAAAACGGCCGAAGTATCCAAACCGCCGAATTCAAGCGAGACTGCGTCCATTGGAACCGGCGTTGTACGTCAGTGAACGCACGAACACGTGCGAACTGCGAACTATCCAAATTGGTTTGGATTTTTTGGTCGAAGAGCTGCGTTTTATCATCAATGCTGAAAAGCTGATACTTCCGGTACAAGATAGGAGGTATCTGTGGGACCAGCGAAGTTTAATTACCACATGCAGGATGTGTAGAAGTTGTTATGGAGTGAGGTGGCGAGAGAAATGTATGAGCCAGGTAGATTTAATTTTGTATTGTTTATTCATTTTATACCACTTTACTTGATTATTATACTTGATTATTATATCTGATAATTCTTTACAACACCAGTTCAAAGTGTAGGTTTTCATTAAGAAACTAGCAATATTTATATATTCCCGTCCGACCACTTTATACCTACGTCCGATTATTTTTTGTAAAATATGTTCCAAAAGTGTCGCATATAATAAATAATTGTCTCCAGTGTTCGAATTATAGTAAATAATGATTAAGTTTCACATTTAAGATGAATGTTATCATTCTGTGACGTGACAACGAAACTGCACACACAGGCCTAGTCACGACTGCTGTGGCCGTTCGAGCCCAGCTTTATCACACTGATGAGAGAGAATCTCCTTTCCGCTATTTCTATTACCTCCCACTGTTACAAAACATACTCTGGCATAAGAGAAGATTTCCTCTGCCTGGTTGGGAATTAGGAAATGAATGTTAAAATTGGAAAAAATAAGCAGAAGGGGAGAAATTCTTCGGCTTCCCATTTCAAAATGAACATTGCTTGAAACAGTTTCTCGAACTTTGCTGTACTTTTCAAAACTAATATTGTAAATGTTGTAATATGAATAACCGGGCGAGTTGGCTGTGCGGTTTGGGACGCGCGGCTGTGGGCTTGCATCCGGGAGATAGTGGGTTCAAATCCCACTGTCGGCAGCCCTGAAGATGGTTTTCCGTGGTTTCCCATTTTGCACCAGGCAAATGCTGGGGCTGCACCTTAATTAAGGCTACGGCTGCTTCCTTCCAACTCTTAGGCCTTTCCTATCCCATCATCACCATATGACCTATCTGGCGACGTAAAGCCACTAACAAAAAAGAATGCAATATGTATCGAAATGCTTCACATGTCATGGGAACATTACCTAAGTACTGTCTTTCGTCCTTTTCCAAATCAGTCCATATGTATGAAAATACACCAAACATTTGTCTTTTCGATAACATCATTTACCCACTCCCGTCTCCTTTTCTGAGATCTTCTTCTCGCAAGCAGAGGTGTAGGCTATCTAATGCATAGTGATCAAACAAATCTTCAGGAGATGCCATCATCTCACAAATACACCTACTAAATAACTCGGCCGAATGCGCAGCCAAAGGACAATAGGGTACGCACGATTTCGGACGAACAGACTTTGCACAGATTCGTCCGAACTCGCAGTTCGCAGGTTTCCGCTTCCAGTGGACGAGAAGCCTAATGCTGCCACTCAACTCCGACAGATGGGATTACTGCTGCGTACAGAGTATAACAGCCTGACTGAATATTGGCGGGAAATAGCTGGGGAGTTAGAAAACTTTCTTCTTTAGCATGCCATTCCTCTGGTTCATACATTTCCTGATACTGCTAGTACGTAACACACTGGTTCATCATAGTATTCCAGCTATTCGATCCCTACTCTGACCCGCTGTTTTGTATGAGCAGTGTGCACATTTAAGGCAGAGGCTCTAGTAGTAGTAGTAGTAGTAGTAGTAGTAGTAGTAGTAGTAGTAGTAGTATGACCTGGTCTAGAATTACAATTTAGTCCTACTCCAAATTATAGCACCACAATTCACTAAATAATTCAAAATTCAACCCTGAAAAGAGCCGTTTCTTAAGAAAAGCTTCTTCCGCTTCTCTTTTATTAAATCTATATTCATTTTATTCCAGATTAGCAGTGAAGAGGGGCTTTCACCTCTGGCTTTGAGGAAGAATTTGCCTCCAAGTCAGATAGTTCCTTCTCCCGCCAGTGTATTGAGTTGAGATTTTCCGATTCATCATGTATTCCTAGGAAATAGAGTAGTAAAACGGCATAGTTTTTGCCATGGAACTTTCCACTATTCGACGACTCCCCCCACCCTCCCACCGCTGAAAAAAAGACGAATAGTGTTCACGGATCACCGCTGTCTGCGTCTTGGTCATTCCAGTTCTGAAAATTTGGATTGTTAGATCGGAAACGTAGTACTGTTCGTTAAAAGTGAGAAAATGCGTTGTTTTTCATTTGATCGAGTATTTCATGTGAAAACATTGCTTTAATCGTAATCATTCCTACTGACATCATTGTAATGATCTATGTTCACTTCAGTTGGGAAAACCACTAAGACAATCTTTGTGAGGATGTAAAAAGGCAGGTGGAGATTAAGTGTCTGCCATTATAATGCTCCCCAACTTGATTGTGACCGATGGTAGGCAAGCAGGCCTACCGTTAGTATGAACATTCCCTAAACCAGTCTTCATATGAGAAAAGACGTTTGGTGACTTCCCCGTCGCATTTCTAGGGAAACGTTAAGAGCTATGGAACTTAATACAATCTTGCTCACAACGTGTACACTACCCAACCTAGAATTCTGTATACAATGTAGAATTCCGTAGCGAAGCACAGGTACATCAGCTAGTAAAGAATATACTACACTTCAGGCGGTTCCTATCGTGCGACAGAGGCGGGTGAACTGCTCACTGCTGCCACGTGGAGTATGATTCGCTGTTCTACCGCTAGCGGGAATGACGCCTCTGCTGGCGTTAGACCCGCCTGCCCGCTCATGGACGCATCCACCCGTGGCGTGCAAACCGCCCGTGTAGACAGCTCTACAAATACTCCATAGTTCTGTTCCACAAGCAGGTTTGTAGCGGGCGAACAGCGGCGTTTTACCTGCTCGTGGAGAATCAGCCTTATACCAGCTATGTTCAAAATGTGTAAAAACACTAACATAGGCCATCATCTTGTAATGCATGAAAACACTGTAAATATTGCTCATTTGGTCAATTGTCTATGCCTCCCTTGGTCATAAAATAATCCATTATCACAGATTTCACAATCTCAGAACCAATTTATGGTGTATCTTGCCTGGTAGATATAGAATTACAGCTCAGATTCAGATTTTTAAGTGTACAGTACATGTTTAACCCTCTTTAAATGTCTATTACTTGGCAAGAATAAATATATCGTTTTGTAAAAACATACAAAACATCCGAAAATACGTAAGGCTTATTTCAAATACAGTATAGACCAGAGCTGTCCAACGTTCGTTTCTACGCGAGCACATTCACATGATAACTAAGGGTATGCGGGCGCCAGGTTCGACTACTGTTATCGGTACTACGACTATAATAATAATAATAATAATAATAATAATAAATCTAGAATTAAAAATTATATGAAAATGTATTTACTCACATAATTAATGTGAAATGTCCGACTCGTTGGCTGAATGGTCAGCATACTGGCCTTCGGTTCAGAGGGTCCCGGGTTCGATTCCCGGCCGGGTTGGGGATTTTAACCCTCATTGGTTAATTCCAATTGCTCGGGGGCTGGGTGTTTGTGCTGTCTCCAACATCCCTGCAAATCACACACCACACATAACACTATCCTCCATCACAATAACACGCAGATATCTACATATGGCAGATGCCGCCCACCCTCATCGGAGGGTCTGCCTTGCAAGGGCTGCACTCGGCTAGAAATAGCCACACGAAATTTTCCAATGTGAAATATGGCACTGCATGCTTGCTGTAAGTTGAGGAAAGTCTGGTGTGTAACTGGAACAGGCTGCTCTTAACGCGTCATCCAGGTGTGAGTCTGTCTGGCAGGATCGGTATTTGTTTTTTATTACGTTCATAGTCGAAAACGCAACTTAACAAAGATAGGTTGAACCAAAGCAAGATTGCATCTTCAGAGCAACACTGCGGGTAATGGGATATTTTTTACCGTCCACCAGAGTCCAGAAATTGCCACATGTTGCGTAGGAGGATTTCAAAGAAAGGTCTGACTGAAGGCTTAAAATTTCCATTTCTAATTCTTCAGGATTATAATTTTCGAATATTTCACACACCCTCCCTCCAAGCTCACAAACGTCAACAGAAGCAAAGAGATTATTGACAAACATGATCACTGGTTCAAGCACTGAAAACTGACTAAATCTGCTGCCAAATTGGGACCCAAGAGTTTCAAGATGTTTAGCAAGAGATGAAAAATCACGCTTGCCACCATTTGCTGTATCTGCCATAGATTTCAAATTTGGAAAATGTGAAAGGGAATTTATATTTAAATGGACAATCCATACCTTGTCTGGCTCCATGGCTAAATGGTTAGTGTGCTGGCCTGTGGTCACAGGGGTGCCGGGTTCGATTCCCGGCAGGGTCGTGAATTTTAACCTTAATTGGTTAATTTCGCTGGCTCTGGGGCTGAGTGTATGTGTTGTCTTCATTATCATGTCATCCTCATCACGACGCACAGGTCGCCTACGGGAATCAAATCAAAAGACCTGCACCTGGCGAGCCGAACTTATGCTCGGACACTCCCGGCACTAAAAGCCATACGACATTTCATTTCATCCATACCCTTTCTTTTCAAATGCATTGACCTGAAATATTATGATCTTTTCCTTGCATTCGAGATTTAACTAATTTAATTTTGAGGTGATGTCTGCCAAGAACGCTAATTCGATTACTCAAGATATATCATCAAGTTCGTGACAATATTTCCCAACGGATGATTTCATAAAGTCTCGTATCTCATCCAACAGGCAGCAAAACCGTTCGAGTGTTATCCCCCTACTAAGCCACCTTACGTCTGCATGAAAGTTGACGTCACCATACTCCGAATCTGACATACCTAAAATATTTCTGAAAAATCGATGACGAGTAGATGATGATCTTATATAATTCACGACATGAGTTTCAATTTTCATGACATGATCGAACTATAAAACCTTTGCGCATAAAGCTTCTTGGTGAATAATACAATGATAAGAAATTTTTTGGAATGATTCATCCTTAGCGCAAAGAGAAAGAAATCCATTGTTTCTTTTTTTTCAATTTACTTTACGTCCCACCGACACAGATAGGTCTTATGGCGACGATGGGATAGAAAAGGCTTAGAAAGTGGAAGGAAGCGGCTGTGGCCTTAATTAAGGTACAGCCCCGGCATTTGCCTGGTGTGAAAATGGGAAACAACGGAAAACTATCTTCAGGGCTACCGACAGTGGGGCTCGAACCCAATATCTCCCGATTACTGGATACTGGCCGCACCATTATTTCTACCAGTCATAGACGGTGCCCCATCTGCTGTTACAGCTACAAGCTTTGACAGTGATAAGTTACTCTCTTTGGTGAATTTCTCCCCTAGTACGTCCATGAAGTGGCAATAGCTTGAGAAATTCTTCCTTTACTGTAAAATCATTAAAAACCATTCTAGCATATACACACAACTCAGCAGTGTCAGACATATCAGCACTTTCATCAGACTGGAGTGAAAAATGTTCACACGGTTTCAAATCCTGATGTAATTGAGATCCATATTATTAGAAATCTGTTCAACCCGCCTAGCAACAGTTTGATGAGACAACTGAAGTCCTTCGGTTGAAGAAATCCATTTAGATTTATCTTTGTGAGATTCGAACAGAGATTCAGCGGCATTTAGCACAGCTTCTTTCACTACTTCCCCATCACTGAAAGCTTTTTTCCTTTTAGCTAGGACGTAACAAACTTTGTATGAAGCTATTGTCACGTTACGCGTTACAAATTGTTGCAATGCTAATTTCGATCTTAGGTCTTTCACTGTGTTTTCTTAGTTCAGAATTAACAGAAAATTCACTGTCAAATTTTTTGTGATTAGTCAAAAAATGTCGCTGTACATTACTTCTTTTAGGAACAGACACACTAGCATTACACAATAAACACACAGACTTTCCTTTGTTTTCAATAAAGCAATACTGGTCCTCCCATTCACTGTTAAAGTTATAATTTCTTTGCCTTTTAGCCATGTTAAGAAGAGTTATGTTTAATGAAATATAACTGATTATAAACTGAATAATTGGGGATTTCTAAAGTCACTGACCTGGAAATGATCTGAATAGATCTTATAATTGGATGCCGTTATGCATCATTGGACCATGCACCAAAAGTTTGGTTTCGAGATATTTGCATCAGTTATGCATCATTAGACCAAGCACCAAAAATTTGGTTTTGAGGTATTCGCGTTTAAGTTTATGTGTAAATTCAAGCAAACATAATTTTGCTAAACATGGTATTCCTGTGGCGTAGGGATGTGGCGACCCCATTGCCCAGTGGGCAACCACTGCAATCAGCCTCCCAAGTATTGGCAGGTAAACCATAGACTTAACTGACATGAGAAAATGCATGTCAGGCACTGACCATCTAGTGCATAACAAAGTATCAACGCGAAGATCCATGGTAGGCCTGGCAAGCCAGTGGTAGCATCAAATTGCTTTCAGCAATCAAACGAGCCTCGAATGGAGATAAAAAATAATACCGAAATAGACAGTCTTCGAGCAGATCTGGCAGGTATGATGGCCAACATGGCTCCGATGAAAGACAGATATGTCCGAAGAACAATGTAAGAATTGGGACTATGAATATTTCGACCCTGACTGGAAGAACTGAAGAACTTATCGATATAATGAAGAGGAAAAATCTATCCATATTGAGAATGAGTGAAACAAAATGGAGAAAGGCAGGTAGCAAGATAGGGAGGGAAATATGTAACTGATGTCAAAGTTATCCCCAGTGAGAGTATGGACAGTGATCATAGATTATTGATTGCAGACCTAAATCATGTGGCTAACACAACCCCAAAGAAAAGAAAAAGAAAACTAAAGTGAAGACTTGGAAATTAGAAGAGCCAAGCTGAAGGAAGAATATAAAATATAAAATAAGGATACAGAGACACTTACCAAAAGGGGAAATGAATACAGTAGAAGAAGAATGGAAAATTTTTAAGGATACTTTGGTGGGTGAAGCTGTTAGAGTAAGCTAACTTGATTTGTGCTCTTAAATTGCTATTCAAGAATGAAAACTGTAAAAAGCAATGATTTATTGTTAACACAGCACCACACACAATTAACAACCAGATATAAACAAAGCCACATAAACATACATTTCACAAGGTTATACAAACTTAAAAGGAGCAAAGAGTGAATGTAAAGATTGGTCACTAAGTCTTTGGAGTCATTTTGATGTAGATGGAGCCACCACATACGCCCTCCCCAGTGATAACGGAGAGGTATTTAGCTGGAAAGCGAACAGTTCATCCAGAATGGGTACACTTCTCTTCTGCTGCAGGAGCTGGAGGAATGGTCTGTAGTTCTTGGTAGGTGGGCTGTTGTTTTTCATTTTGTGAAGGAAATTTGTTATCTAGAAGGAAAGCCGGTTTCAGTCTGTCTATTGATATAGTCTGTTCACCGTTGGGTAATTGAATCACAAAATGTTTCTCTCTTCTAGTAAGTACTTTGAGGGTCCGTCGTAGATTGGGTGTAATGGTTTCCGAACTGCATCATGAAGAACAAATACATGGGAACAAGTTAGAAGGTCAGAGGGAATGATTGTCTTTCTCACTGAGTGGTGCACTGGTTGAACTGGATGTAAGTACTTGATGTGCTCTTTGAGTTTCAAGACAAAAGAGGGTACATCTGTCATTGGTGGCGTCTCCTCCACAGAGTCTGCTGGTAACCTCACTGGTTCTCCATAGACAAGTACAGCAGGAGTAGAACCTAAGTGAGGTATGATAATAGATCGGAGACCAAGAAGAACTAGCGGAAGTTGGGGCTTCCAGTTGCTGGAGAGTTGTGTACGTAGTGCAGCTTTTAGCTGATGATGCCAACGTTCAATCTTCCCATTAGCAGCAGGGTGATACGCAGTTGTTTTGATGTGGTGGATGCCTAGGAATTTCATCAGGTTACTGAAAAGAGAACAGTCAAACTGTTTGCCTCGGTCAGTGGTGATAACAGATGGTATGCTGTATCGAGCTATCCATGTGTGCAGCAGGGCATATGCATTTCAGCTGTTATATCCATCAGGGGCGTAGCTTCGGGCCAGCTTGAAAAACGATCAATTATAGTAAGGATGTAGGTATATCCTTCAGATGGAGAAAGAGGGCCGACAATGTCTACATTAATATGAGAAAAACGGTGGTCCACTGGTTCATAGGTGCCTATAGGGCTGGTAGTGTGCCTCGTGACCTTGGAACGTTGGCAGGCTACACAGGATTTAGTCCACAATTTAATGTCCCGTCTCATTGACGGCCATACATATCGTTGTTGTACAAGTTTGGTAGATGCATTAACACCTGGGTGAGCCATATTGTGTAATGCATCAAATGCAAATTTCCGGAACTGACTTGGTAAAGATGGTCAGAGTTCTCCTGTAAAAACATCAACAATTAATTCAGCTCCTGATGGTAATGTAATGGTCTTGAACTTGAGTGTTGTCTCTGTGGATTGTTGTAGTTGGCGAAGTTCATCATCAGATGCCTGTGCCTGAGCAGTTTCATCAAATGATAGTTGTGATGGTATGGAAATGGATGAGATGCGTGAACAGAAGTCAGCTGGAATATTGTCTTTCCCACGTAGGTACTGTAAGTCAGTCGTGAACTGACCAATGAAGTCTAGATGTTGAAGTTGTCTGGGCGACGCTTTATCAAGGCGTTGTTGAAAAGCAAATGTCAAAGATTTGTGGTCAGTGTAGATGGTAAAATTTCTGCCTTCTAGTAAGTGACGAAAGTACTTTACAGCTGAATAAGCTGCCAATAATTCACGGTCATACGTGCTATAATTCTTCTGTGTATTGGAGAAAGTCTTTGAGAAGAATCCTAGTGGTTCCATCTTTGTGTCACGGATTTGATGTAAGGAAGCTCCCATTGCAAAGTCAGATGCGTCAACCAGCAATGCTAAGTCACCTGACGGATGTGCCAGAAGGGTGGGCATTTGCTATTTGTTCCTTAAGTTGTGTGAAGGATTGTACTGCTTCAGGTGTCCAGTTAACCTCTCTGCGATCACGCTTGCGTGTGTCTTTACGAAGACTGAAGAGTAAGCGTTGAGTAGCAGCTGTGTCTGGTAATGACTGGCGATAGAAATTTACTAATCCAAGAAATCGTCTCAAGTCAGCAATAGTACGAGGTTGTGGGAATGAGCGAATAGCATCAACACGGTTGGGGCGTGGTTTAATGCCCGAAGATGACACACTGTAGCCTACGAAGGAAATTTTGGAGGCACCAAAAACACATTTTGAAAGATTCACATTGATACTGTATTTATGCAGTCGTTCAAGGAGGATTCTTAAGTGATGCTCATGCTCTTCTTCATTTTGAGGTGCAATCAGGATATCGAGATAGCAAAACACAAAGTCCAAATCTCTCAAAATGGAGTCCATGTACTTTTGAAAAGATTGGGCAGCATTTCAGAGACCAAACCCAAGTCGATCATTTTCTGGAACTCCGTCTTTGCTTGGGCAAGTTTATCGGGAGGCAGTCTTCTCGCTTTGGCAGCGACTGGTGGGCCGATTGTAGAGATGGTATGGAAAAAATGTATGTCGGTTGCAGTAAATGCTGGGTTGTCCCGAAGTAGGCCTGGGTAGTCTTGGAGTAGAGCAGAGTATTTGTCGTGAGGGTAAGTAAATGAACAGTTCCTGAGACAGGGGACGATACTGGTAGTCCGTGGGTTTATAAATTAGTTGTGCCATCTGTGAGACGTTTGTGTTTTATATCAACTAACAACCCATAGTTATTAAGAAAGTCAGCACCGAGGAGAGATTGCTGAACATCAGCTATTGTGAATGGCCACAAAAATGATCGTCTCAAACCAAAGTCAAGTGGAATTAAGCGCTCGCATACGTTTTGATTGGTGTGCCGTTAGCTGCATATAGCAGGCGTTTGCAAGCATGCTTTTTATCTTGTGCTGTGGGAGGAAGAACGGACAAATCCGCTCCTGAATCGATCAGAAATCACCTGCCAGAGGAGCGGTCTGTAATGAATAAGCGGCGAGAATTTACATGGCCCACGTCACTATGTGCCGCCTCTAGCGAGGGGCCTGAGCATTTCCCGAATCAGAAGAAGTAATAGTAAAACTGCATGGGGGAGTACACTTCTTTGCCTTTTGTCGGTATGTGAAATGGTACCAGCATAATGAACCGCGTGGTTGATGATGTTTATGGTGAGGTAAACGGGACTTCGAGCGAGAACGATACTGTGGTCGATTCAGAACACTATTTATTGATAATGTTAATTGTTCAATCTGTTCCTCAAGCTTAGAAATCCTATCAGCGGGTGATGCTGACGGTTGTGACTGAATAGCAGATATGCTAGGGCTCGAGTAATCCAATATTCGGTCTGCTATTGTTGCTAGGTTGTCCAGTGTATCACTGGAAGATGCTAATATAGACCTTAAATTTACTGGTAGCCTTTGCATGAAAATAGTTCTTAAAAAGTCGTCCTGAATTTGTGTTCCAGCAAGGGTTCGCATTTCTCTGAGTAACTGACTAGGTTTCTCATCACCAAGTTCGATTTCCGTTAAAAGTTTTGTTACGTTTCATCCTTCTGATTCCTCGAATTCCGT
Organism: Anabrus simplex; assembly: GCF_040414725.1. NCBI lineage: Eukaryota > Metazoa > Arthropoda > Insecta > Orthoptera > Tettigoniidae > Anabrus > Anabrus simplex. The sequence goes on from NC_090265.1 coordinate 1,558,654,525, forward strand.
TATAAGACGAGACTTGAGGTCTGTAAAAGGTGTGTTGGATAATGGTCGGTTCAGAAAGTCACTTACAAGCTCTGCGACATCAGGCTCGAGCGATCCTATTATGTAATTAAATTTGGTCAATTCTGCCGTAATACCGGCTGTAGCAAATTGTGCTTCAATTTGCATCAGCCATAATTTTACGTTCTTTCGCCAAATGGGTGGTATTTTTACCGAGACGCATGCGATATGTGCATTTCTCTTCTCGTAAATGTCTGTTGATAGCGTTCCTTCCGTATTCTCAGTGTTAGACATGTTTACAGAAACACAATAGTCAACGGTTACACTGCACAACACTTGAATGCACACATTTTTATTTCATCACGTCGTTCAAATCACGCCGGGGTCACCACTGTTAGAGTAAGCTAACTTGATTCGTGCTCTTAAATTGCTATTCAAGAATGAAAACTATAAAAAGCAATGATTTATTGTTAACACAGCACCACACACAGTTAACAACCAGATATAAACAAAGCCACATAAACATACATTTCACAAGGAAGTTATACAAACTTAAAAGGAGCAAAGAGAGAACGTAAAAATTGGTCACTCTTTGGATTAATTTTGATGTAGATGGAGCCACCACAAAGCAAAAGACCTGTGTGGAGCAACAGGATCGACCATGAAAGAAAAGGAGACACCTTGGTGGAATGACAGTCAGATTGGCTATAAAAGAGAGAAATTGGGCAAAAAAGATGCTAGACAAAGAAAAGCAAAGAGATGCACAAGATCCAGGTGGCCAAGAAATAACTAAACTACAGGAACTCTACAGGGCAAAATAACTTACAGGTAAGAGAATAGTAAGAGAAGAGGAAGAGAAAAAATGGAATGAGTTTGTGGAAAAGTTGGAAGAGGACAGCAGAGGAAACAAGAAACTTCTTTACAGAGTAATTAAGAACAAGCGAAATAACCTAGAAGACATCAAGGTAATAGAGCAGGACAGTGAATCGGTAGTATGAGAAGAAGATGGAATCAGGAGAGAATTCAAGAACTTCTTTGGCAAGCTCCTGAATGGAGAAGCATCAAATGTAATTCAAAACAGAAAAGAACCTGGAAAAAGTGAAGAGGCAAGTAAAAATATGGAGCCACCAATCACATGGCTGGAGATAGAGAAGAGCCTTAAAAGTATGAAGAAAGGGAAAGCTGCAGGAATAGATGAGTTAAGTGTGGACATGTTAAGAGCAGGAGGAACCCTAGCAATCTAATGGCTATATAGACTCCTAAATGTAGTATGGCAGAAAAATACCATCCCAGAAGACTGGAAGAAAGGTATAATTGTGCCTATATTAAAAAAAGGCAGCAGACGGAATTGTACCAACTACCGTGGCATCACTACTCTCTCATGGACTGAAAATTCTGGAAAAAATTATAGAGAATAGACTACGAGAAATTGTAGAACCACTTTTAGAAGAGGAACAATATGGCAATAGGCCTGGAAGATCAACAGATCTTATATTTGCCGTCAGGATGCTAATGGAAAAACATTGGGAAAAAGAGAGGCCTTTATATTTACTGTTCCTTGACATCGAATAGGCCTATGACAGCATACCAAGGGAGCTCATTTGGGAGTGCCTGATAAAGCTCGAAGTTCGAGACAGTCTAATTTCAAAAGTTAAGGTGCTTTACAAGAAAACCAAAAGCTGTGTACAAGTCAGTTCTGGACTGTCAGACTGGTTTGAGACAAAAAGGGGAGTACAACAAGGTAGTGCTTTGTTGCCCCTATTATTTATCGTTGTAATGGATACCATATTAAAGGCGCTAAAAGAAAAGGGGCAACATGACTTAAAAGCATTTGCATTTGCAGATGATGTAGTAATTTGGGGCAGCTCAGAGAAAGATGTAGAAGGGAGACTGCAGGGGTGGAGTCAGGAGTTTGAGAGATATGGATTAAACATCAACAAGGCTAAAACAGTGGTGTTGAAGGTACAGAAGGGTGACAATCAGCCAGAAATCATGCTAAATGGCACTAAGCTGGACAGTGTCACAGAATTTAAGTACTTGGGTAGTATAATGTCCAAGGATAACTTAGCTAAATGTGAAGTAAACAGTTGAATCAGCAAGCAATACATTTTTATCTCCAAGTAAGACAGCTACTATGGGATAAACAAGTACCACTCAAAACCAAAATGACACTGTATAAATCATACTACACCCCTATCCTCACATACAGCCTGGTAACCGCTGCATTAACAAGAAATGACAACTTGAAACTCCGAGCAGCAGAAATGAAGTTCCTACGCACAATGATCCAGAAGACCAGGAGGGATAAAATCAGGAATGAAAAAGTCAGAGAAGATGTAGGACTAGAAGACTCCTTACTCCAGAAGATCCAAAAAGGCAAGACTGAAGTAGTTTGGTCATGTGAAAAGAATGAGTGCCAACAGGTCTGCAGGAAAGGAGTAAGAAAGAGAAATCAGGGGAAAGAGACCAGTGGGCAGACCTAGAGAAAAATGGACAGACTTAGTGAAGAAGGATGTAGGGGAGAGAGGTCAGGATTGGGAGCGGATTGTGAACGAAGAATGGTTAATGGAAGGGGCTCGCATACCACACCTGGGAAACTGGAGTTGGTCAACGATGATGATAGTATTCCTGGTGTTGTAGGATAATATATGGTACCTTCTCACCGAATTGCAACATTTTTGTACTCACAGTACATAGATTTTCTTGAAAAATGGCACTTAGTCTACTGATGCAATTTAAAGTATTTCTCACGTGCGAATAATGCATCACATTACTACACCAATAGCCCCTTACTGTTGAGTATCTACTGAGTAAGACTTCAAAAAATATAATGTGACGACAGTTGTGATTGAAACCTGAATCTCCTACCGTCCGGACAGGCGCGCTAAGTGCTTGAACCACCACTAGCCGCGCCACAATTCTGGCACATTATTAAAGCTTTATATGGAGAAACTCTATGAGGGGAGCTATTCCAAAAAGTCATTGCTATAACCACTTACTAATCCGAGGAATTTCAACTGATCTGAGTCAGTACAAATGGTAAGAAATGAGCCATTCTAGTCTATACAATACAATGGATTTTCCTTCATGATAGGCCTATTATGTTCTGAGAATACAGTACTGACATGATATTTTCAAGCCTATGGGTAAGTTTTGTTCTTCTTTAGACACAAATTAGTTGCTAAATAGAATGGCAGTCTCTCATACCATTAGGGGCTGATGACCTAGATGTTAGGCCCCTATGAACAAGCATCATCATCATCAGAATGGCAGTCCCTTAAACGAAGTAAAGGATATGAAGGTCAGTATATGTGGTTATGATTACTTTATTACAAGAAAAATAAAGCTATTCTGAAAGAAATCATTGAATTTTAATTACCTATCTCAGTCAAACATGATAGGAACAGAAAATGTGACTTCAAAATATTTGCTTCTATAAATTCACACTAAACACTGGACAGGTAATAAGATTGTTACTCTCAGTTCATTCAATCTCAAAATCAGGATCTTCATTGAATCCATCTATGTTGTCCTCAATATCAGAATCTCCTTGAAGTTTCTGATAAAATTGTTTGGCATCTGCAGGTATTAGGTGCATCAGAGATTTAAGATTTCAAAGTTTGGCTTCAGAGATAGGTTTCCTGTTTGGCCACAAAGGCATTAATGCCTGATGAAAGGGAACTAGTTTCCCGTGGTTGTCCCAGTCGTGACTTATTTAGATTTACTTTCTGAGATTCACCATCAAATTTAGTTTTGACATATATAGCGAATGGCTATGATTTTAAGACCTGGATTTCTTTTAGTTTTAGCTAGTTTATCGTGCAACCATGGACATTCTTTATCCGATTCACGTTCATTTTTTGAAGTTCTACAGTACTGAACTGAAAAACGATGTGTTTTTCATCTGGTGAACAACAATGTTTTTTTTTCCACGTGCAGTTTCTCATTCTGTTTACGTAGTCCTCTGCAGTGTATAAATGCTGATGAAATTTGAAGGCACACTCAATTTTTTCCATTTTCCTGATCTGGAATTCACTGATTTGGTGCATATTACCTGGCATAACATGCTAAAAATCTCTTACAGTGAAGCCTTTTTTTTTTTTTTTTGCTAGGGGCTTTACGTCGCACCGACACAGATAGGTCTTATGGCGACGATGGGATAGGAAAGGCCTAGGAGTTGGAAGGAAGCGGCCGTGGCCTTAATTAAGGTACAGCCCCAGCATTTGCCTGGTGTGAAAATGGGAAACCACGGAAAACCATTTTCAGGGCTGCCGATAGTGGGATTCGAACCTACTATCTCCCGGATGCAAGCTCACAGCCGCGCGCCTCTACACGCACGGCCAACTCGCCCGGTCAGTGAAGCCTTTGCAGCTTCTTCAAACAAATATATCGATACAGAAATATTGCTTTCATTGCAGACTACCGTATTAGGTACCGTACAACAATCTCATGTTGATACTAATCTTAGAAAGTTCTTTGAGAGAATGATTATCGGACGTAACCTTTTTAGCAAGCTGCACTAGTAGCAATGTCCTTCTCCTTACTTTCGGAAGTACTTGATACGTCGCTGAACTTCGACAACTGATAAACCACTCAGGCCCGGTTTCTTCAACGAATGTTAAGTGTTAACTCAGCTGTTAAGGAGACTTAGCACATAATTTAACAAAATGGTCGTCTCGTCAAGAATTGTTAACTCTAACAAATGTTAATACTTGTGTTAAATTAACCTGGCAGCAGCCCTGTGTTAAACCTCTTAACAACTGCTAAAATTTCAAAATGGAGGTATGTATAAGACGTAAGTTTGAAGCTTTACTGCTGTATGAAGACTATTTATAAGCTGAGAAGGCAAAGGACGACCCATACTAAAAAATAACTACTTTCTAGAGTTGTCAGAAGATATATTTCTAATTACCAAAGACATAATGAACAAGATACTAGACGATATTGAAAATACGTTAGAGTTTCCAACAGTGAGGACAAATATCATGAGGCAAGATCAGCTTCGGAACATATTTTACTCAAACTTGTCAGGTCTGCAACCTAATAATTTCCAAAAAATGTATGAAGCCCCGATTCTAACACATCTATATACTTGAAGAGTTGCAAGTTCGACAAGTGGAGCAGTGGACAAGTGGACATCACACTTGTCTGCTAAGTGCGACGACGTGAGTTTGAGTCAAGCCATAGACATATATTTTTAATACAAATGAAATCATTGTTTCAGGGAATGTGAAGGTAAGATGTGAATAAAATGAATAATCAAATTGCAGTGGAACTTTATTTTCTACCCAGAATTAATAGAAAGAGAGATATATATATAGAGAGAGAGAGAGAGAGAGAGAGAGAGAGATCCAGCAGTAACTGTGAGAACGTTTAGGCCTATATTAATTTCAGGTAGAAAATAAACTGTACTGCAATTTCTGTAATATTTTTGTTCCAGTTTTTATCTTAACGTTCCCTCAAATATTAATTTAATTGTCTTCTTATTCTTATTTATCTGTTTACCCTCCAGTGTCCTGGAGCTTCAGACTCTGTGTCGGTGATACAACTGGGGAGGATGACAGGTACCTCGCCCAGGCGGCATCACCTGCTATGCTGAACAGGGGCCTTGCTGGGGGATTGAAAGGGAGAGGGAAGCAAGCGGCCATGGCCTTAAGTTAGAAGGAGAAGTGGGAAACCACGGAAAACCACTTCCGGGATGGCTGAGGTGGGAATCGAACCCACCTCTAATCAGTTGACCTCTGGAGGCTAAGTGAACCCCCCCATTCCAGCCCTCGTACCTCTCTTCAAATTTCGTGGCAGAGCCGAGAATCCACTCCGGGCCTCCAGGGGTGGCAGTTAATCACACTAACCACTACACCACAGAGGCGGACATATTAATTTATTTTGTGCAAAAATCATAGCTGCGACGAGACTCGAATTCACGTCTACGAGGTTCGCAGACAAACACGGTGACCACTTGGCCACCACTCCGCTCCGCTGTGATGTAACTCCCAAGTATATATGCCTTGCATTGGAATCGGGGATTTATCAATTTTTCAGAAGTTATTAGGTTGCGGACCTGACATGTTTAAGTAAAATTTGTTCTAACACCTCCTCTTTGTCCGAAGCGGATACTGTATAATGACAACCGACCTCATTTTTTTCGAAAACGAAAGCGTTTTGAATTAAATCCTTATACACGAGTTACCATTGGGTGTCTCCCCACAGGTACATTAAAGCTCGGTGAGACCGAGCTCGATAGCTGCAGTCGCTTAATTGCGGCCAGTATCCAGTATTCGGGAGATAGTGGGTTCGAGCCCCACTGTCGGCAGCCCTGAAGATGGTTTTCCGTGGTTTCCCATTTTCACACCAGGCAAATGCTGGGGCTGTACCTAATTAAGGCCACGGCCGCTTCCTTCCCACTCCTAGCTCCTTCCTGTCCCTCGTCGCCATAAGACCTGTCTGTGTCGGTGCAACGTAAAGCAAATAGCAAAAAAAAAAAAAAAAAAAAAAAAAAGGAGCTTGGTGAAATCGGTTGACTACAGGGTCTGGGCTATACTTGCTTGAGACACTTGTAGGCGACTATGTTCACGAGTGCAAGAAAAAGTGTGTAGAATCCTGCAAAGGATTCCTGCTGCCACTGCAGCATTAACAAGGCATTACATTATTTTCTCCGCAATAAAATAATGCTCGAAAACCATTCAAAACACATAAATTATCACATTTTCCCGGTGTTAAGAATATAAGAATAGGCTATATCGAATGTTGTGATATAACAGTCCGTACTTTCATTTTTTAAGCTCAGTCGCATAATTTTAAATTAAAAGTAAATGAAATAAAATGAAATAAAAACTCGCATTCATCATACCATAACGCTTTTGTTGCCTTTTACTTGACATGTTTACGTCTTATTGGTCTCCGCTAACCATAACCTATAATAATGTCAACCATGTGTCTGTGTGACAAAATACTACTTCAACACATCACTAGGAGTGCTTTATGTAAAGAAACAAAAGACGCTCACTGCCAAACGCGTTCAGAAATCTCACTAAAATGTGTTAATTTGTCTTTAACAATTGTTTCGTAACAAATGTTGGAAATGTGTTCATGAAACAGGGCACTTTTAAACAAAGTGTTAAATTAATAACAATTGTTAGTTAACATTTGTTAAGTAAAATTTAACATACAGTTGGAGCCTCAGTGTATTACCATGTCAATAACTTAGTAATATTGAAAACATGGGCTCCTTCGCTGTCATCCGTGACACAATGTGAGGAATGTGGCGCTTGGTCTTATGATGCAAACTGGAACGTCACATAGTCTACTGATGTAATTTACAGTTTAACTGATTCCTGCTATGTCGCTTAGGTTTTCAGTTAACTGACAGTTAATGCCCTCTAGTAACGCAGTGGGGAATTCATTATAAGTAGTTCAAGCTTTCGTCTACAAGATAATGCATTATGATAATGACCCTTCTTTCTTGTATACTGTGTCTCATCCAAGCCACTTCTCTGACATTTCAAAACCCACAAATCACACCTGCAACAACACATCGGTATTGAAGATTAAATGCTGCACTGTACAACAAAAGAAGCTTATTATATTTTAAGCCAGTTAAAATATGGGTCATGCAGCTCAGAAGTTTAGGAAGTACTATAAAAATCTCTTTGTTTCTGGAAGAATAAACACGATATCTACTTATACTTTCTTGTCACGAAGGAAACAGAAGAAAGACTGCAAATTCTTCTGCATTTCATAATTATTGCAGCCAAACACAGCACATTACTTTCCACTCATGATGAGAGGAGATATAAATTAATGACACACGCTATTATTTACTGATTTTAACTTGCTCCAAATGCACAAATAACACCAAAAACGTCAAGCTCCAAATGCACAAATAACACCAAAAACGTCAAGCTCCAAATGCACAAATAACACCAAAAACGTCAAGAACTATTGCACACACTCTTATGACAGGCAAAGTAACTCCAGGTCACACCGCTAGACAGAGTTCTAAATGCATTCCCTCGATTTATCACAAACTTTCCTGTATTATCTCTACTATATTTGTTTATTTTAAGGCAAAAGAGTAAGAATATGGAAAAAACTTACAATCTGGCAACCCTAAAAAGTGGGACACTCAGTTTTTTTGGGTTGGTGGATAAGCAAAGTGCAGGTAATCTTTTATGTATTTACCATACATTGTGTGTTTGAGCAGTCCACAGACTGGTTTTATGCAACCCTCCATGCCACCCTATCCTGTGCTAACCTTTTCATTTCTACATAACTACTGCATCCTGCATCTGCTCGAATCTGGTTGTCATATTCATACCTTGGTCTACCCCTACTGTTCTTACCACCTACACTTCCTTCAAAAACCAACTGAACAAGTCCTGGGTGTCTTAAGATGTGTCCTATCATTCTATCTCTTTTTCTCGTCAAATTTAGCCAAATCGATCTCTCACCAATTTGGTTCAGTATCTCTTCATTCGTGATTCGATCTACCCATCTTACCTTCAGCATTCTTCTGTAACACCACATTTCAGAAGCTTCTATTCTCTTTCTTTCTGAGCTAGTTATCGTCCATGTTTCACTCCCATACAATGCCACGCTCCACACGAAAGTCTTCAAAAACATCTTTCTAATTCCTATATCAATGTTTGAAGTGAGCAAATTTCTTTTCTTAAGAAAGCTCTTCCTTGCTTGTGCTAGTCTGCATTTTATGTCCTCCTTACTTCTGCCATCATTAGTTATTTTACTACCCAAGTAACAATATATAATCTACTTCCTTTAAGACTTAATTTCCTAATCTATTATTTCTTTGCATCACCTGCCTTCGTTCGACTGCACTCCATTACTTTGGTTTTGGACTTCTTTATTTTCATCTTGTACTCCTTACCCAAGACTTCATCCATACCATTCAGTAGCTTCTCGAGATCTTCTGCAGCCTCAGATAAAGTAACAATATAATCGGCAAGTCTCAAGGTTTTGATTTCCTCTCCTTGGATTGTGATTCCCTTTCCAAATTCCTCTTTGATTTCCTTTACTGCCTCTTCTATGTAAACATTGAAAAGGAGGAGGGACAAACTGCAGCCTTGCCTCACTCTTTTCTGGATTGCTGCTACTTTTTCAAAGCCCTCAATTCTTATCACTGCAGACTGATTTTTATACAGATTGTAGATAATTCTTCGTTCTCTGTATCTGATGCCAATCACCTTCAGAATCTTAAATAGCTTGGTCCAATCAACATTATCGAATGCCTTTTCCAGATCTACGAATGCTATGTGCATGGGCTTCTCCTACTTAATTCGATCCTCTAAGATCAGACATAAAGTCAGGATTGCTTCGCGTGTTCCTACATTTCTTCTGTGCATCCGGCAGATAGTAGGTTCGAATCCCACTATCGGCAGCCCTGAAGATGGTTTTCCGTGGTTTCCCATTTTCACACCAGGCAAATGCTGGGGCTGTACCTTAATTAAGGCCACGGCCGCTTCCTTCCAACTCCTAAGCCTTTCCTATCCCATCGTCGCCATAAGACCTATCTGTGTCGGTGCGACGTAAAGCCCCTAGCAAAAAAAAAAAAAAAAAAAACATTTCTTCTGAAGCCAAACTGATCTTCTCCCAACTCAGCTTCAACTTGTTTTTCCATTCTTCTGTAAATAATACGTGTTAAAATTTTGCAGGCATGAGATACTAAACTGATGGTGCGGTAGTTTTCACACTTGTCAGCACCAGCTTTCTTGGGAATAGGTATAACAATATTCTGCCGAAAATTGGTTGGGACTTCTCTTGTCTCATACATCTTACTCACTAAATGGAATAACCTTGCCACGCTGGTTTCTCCTAAGGCAGTCAGTAATTCAGAGGGAATGTCATCAATTCCAGGTGCCTTGTTCCTATTTAGGTCGCTCACTGCTCTGTCAAACTCTGACCTCAAAATTGGGTCTCCCATTTCATCAGCATCAACAACCTCTTCTTGTTCCAGAACCACATTATCTACCTCTTTACCTCGATACAGCTGTTGGATATGTTCCTGTCATCTTTCTGCTTTGTCTTCTTTCCCTAGAAGTGGCTTACCATCTGAGCTCTTAATATTCATACACCTAGATTTCCTTTCTCCAAATGTTTCCTTGATTTTCCTGTATTCAGCATCTATCTTTCCTAGGACCATACAACTTTCGACATCCTTGCACTTCTCCTTCAGCCATTCTTCCTTAGCTACATTGCACTTTCTATCCACTTCATTCTTTAATCGCCTGTATTCTTTTCTGCCCTCTTCATTTCTAGTATTCTTGTATTTTCGTTGTTCATCAGTCAGGTCTAGTATCTCCTGAGTTAACCACTCATTCATCATTGATTTTGTCTTCCTTCGTAACTTTTCTTCAGCAGCCCTGCTGACTTCATTTTTCATGACTGGCCACTCTTCCTCTATTGTGTTTCCTTCAGCCTTGTTTCTTGAAACAATCCCTCACACTCTTTTCTTTCAACTTGTCTAGATCCCATCTTTTTGCATTCTTTCCTTTCTTCAATTTCTTCAACTTCAGATGGCATTTCATGACCAACAAGTTGTGGTCAGAGTCCATGTCTGCTCCTGGGAAAGTTTTACAATCCAGTACCTGGTTTCTGAATCTCTGCCTAATCATAATGAAGTCTATTTGATACCTACCAGTGTCTCCAGGTCTCATCCACGTATACAGCCGTAATTTGTGGTGTTTGAACCACGTATTAGCAACGACACAATTATGATTGGTGCAGAATTCAACCAGATGACTTCCTCTTTCGTTCCTTTGTTCCAATCCAAATTCTCCTACTATATTACCTTCTCTTCCTTGGCCTACCACTGCATTCCAGTCGCCCATCACAATTAGATTTTGGTCATCTTTTACACATTGTATTAAATCTTCTATATCTTCATATATTCTTTCGATTTCCTCATCATCTGCTGAACTAGTGGGCATATAGACATGCACTATCGTGGTGGGCATTGATTTGGTGTCTATCTTGACGACAATAATTCTTTCACTATGCTGGTCATAGTAGCTTACCCGCTGTCCTATTTTCTTATTCATTATTAAACCAACTCCTGCAGTTCCCCTGTTTGTTCAATCATCTAGACTGCCACCCTTGCAACTTCCGAAAGGCTGCTACCACAGATACCCATCCGATATGGTTGCACCTGCGGCTCGGCTATCTGCTTCATTGGGACACATAAGCCTCCCCACCGCGGCAAGGTCACATGTCTATCCATCTGCCTTTTCAGATTCTCTAACCTACCACAACGATTTAAACTAACATTCCATGCTCCGACTCGCAGAATGTCGGTATCTATCTTCCTGATGATCTTGTAGTCCCCACCCGGAGATCCGAATGGGGGACTAGTTTACCTCCGGAATATTTTACCCGGGAGGAAGTACATCATTCATACAGAGAGAGCTGCATGTCTTCGGGAGTTAGGTACGGCTGTAGTTTCCTGTTGCTTTCAGCCATGTAGCAGTATCAACACAGCTAAGCCATGTTGAGTATTATTACAAGGCCATATCAGTCAATCATCTAGACTGCCACCCTTGCAACTTCCGAAAGGCTGCTACCACAGATACCCATCCGATATGGTTGCACCTGCGGCTCGGCTATCTGCTTCATTGGGACACATAAGCCTCCCCACCGCGGCAAGGTCACATGGTTTGCAGGGAAGGTACCATATATTATCCCACACACACACAAAAAAAGAAATTCTATTGACACACAATTCTTTTCTTGTATTAAGCATTAAATATTATTTGTGTTATAAAAAAGTTACACGCAGTAGTATAGAATACAGGGGACACTGCAAAATATATTAAGTTCAACTTCATTTGACATACAGTACTTTAATCATAAGTGTATTTTTCTGTGTGGTCTATCTTCTGGAATGTACACACCGTATGAGCCTGATTACATTACACTTCAAAGTGTATTGCCCTCACCATTTCAGTCTTCAGTTGAGACAGGTATTCAATTCAAAATGTATTTTTTAAGTTCTGCAAAGCATAGTAGGAAAAACAATTCAGTAAGAATTTAGAGGTTGGTCCGAGGAGTGTGACTGTATTCAAATAGCTCTACACTTCCATCCATCGAGAATCAGCAAGAGCTTTGAGGTCACTCCATTCTTAAATCTTTTGACATGTGTTTTCATATATTCTAATTCCAGACTTTGTGCTCTTAAAATGAGATTTCCCTCACTGTTGACCAAGACAGATTAATATCTAGTCTTCTTTCCACTCTTTCTTAATAACTCATAGAACTAAAGATATGAGGCAAGTTTTAAAATACTATTTTTTTTAAAAGAAACACAACATTATTTTGAAAACATTTTCTTCGGATTCTACACGACTTGAAATACTTCTCCATAGTTACTACCATCATTAAGGTACTTGTCATAGCAGGGCACCAATGTTTGTGTGTCTTCATCATAGGAAGCTACTGCTTATGATGAAAGCCAGGTCTGTACTCTTTCTATGAGATGATCATCATTAAAATGCTTGTGACAAAGGAACTTCTTCAGGTGAAGGAAAAGATAGAAATGACTTACCACCAAATCAGGACTGTAGGACAGGGCCTCTCAAACGCCCAAAATCTCACGCATGCAAATTGAGGCGCAAGAGCTCCGTGCACTGTGCATCGCTCCCGCTCGGCTTGGCTCGGACCAACGCTTCATCTCGGGGCTACTCGACTAAGCTCGGCTCAGATTTGGGGAGCTACGGAGCAAGTGAAGAAGAGGGAGACTGGGAGCGAGCGAGACAGGCGTGGGAAAAGAGAGAGACAGCACTATTGCTCCAAATCGAGGAGTGGGGGTCTGCACTCTGGTCAACCAAGTTGTCTTTTGCACCATGCACAGTGCATGCACCAAGCGCATGCACCCTGAGAGGCCCTGCTGTAGGAGGTTGCTGCCATTTTTCCCAACGAAATGTTGTGAGGTCTGGGTTTGATTGGCTGTGTGTGGCTTGGCGTTGTCATGAAGTAAGATGGTTCCACGGGAAAGCATTCCATGCCTTTTGTTCTGAATCACAAGATGCAGATTTTATTGTGTCACACAGTAGCCATCTTTATTGATTATTGCAGTCCAAAGTAAGAATTCAATGAGCAAAACACCTTCTCTGCCCCAGAATACTGTGGACATGATCTTCTGGATGGCAATTGTCTGTTTGAATCTGTTCTTCACTGGTGACATTGTCCGGCTCCATGGCTAAATGGTTAGCGTGCTGGCTTTTGGCCACAGGGGTCCCAGGTTCGATTCCTGGCAGGGTCGGGAATTTTAACTATAGTCAAAACAAGTCATGCTAGTGGTCGCACGCATCACAGGTGTGATCCACAAGAATAAATTGCTTTATAACGCAACAATCGTCAGTTAAGGTTAGCAGACTACTGCGTTTCAGAGAGCGGGTGTGGCGCAAGGAGGGTACACATATGCTCAAGGTCAACAGTCATACCAAAAAACAGGAGCAAAAAAACTGAACGACTGGATCACTATTGTGAGATTTATAAGCTGTCACTATTGTGATTCACACGACCACTGGAGTGTTAAGGTACAGCCCCAGCATTTACCTGGTGTGAAAATAGGAAACCACAGAAAACCATCTTCAGGGCTGTCGACAGTGAAGTTCGAACCCACCATCTCCTGAAAGCAAGCTGATAGCTACATGACCCAAACCATGCAGCCATTTACTTGCTTCTTCAGTCTTAATGTGAGGAGTATGTTATAAGAAGATCGTTGGGATTGTTGGTATGCTATTGTTCTGGGAAGCTTAACTTCGACTGATTTGATATCATAAGACCTTGAATAGAGTTTTGAACTTGCTGTTAATGATGTTGAGTCAATGACTCCTCTCATCTTCATATTGACAAGAAGATTTCAAAAATGAATGAAATCTGTGCCATCGATGGGTGGTCGAAAATCAGCGATTAGGAAATTCAAAAGAAAATGTTGATGCAATCCTTAATTTATTAATGTTTCTCTCAGCTTTACTGGAACTATCACTCCTAGACAGTGCATTGTGTCCACCAAATAACTATATATCCATTGGACTGGGCATTGAAAAAGAGAGGTGACAAATGGTGCTCCCATAATGTACAACTGCTTGTGTGCAACATGTTAGTTGAACTGACTGATTGAAAATGGGCGGTAGACGGCTTTATGAACATGGACCTCACATTATACTTAGGTCTGTGACAAAATTTAAAATGTAACTACCACAGGGGCGTGAAATTCTGGTGAATGTGGACTATGTATGTATGTATGTATGTATGTATGTATGTATGTATGTATGTATGTATGTATGTATGTATGTATGTATGTATGTATGGCCTGGTGTTGCAGTACATGAAGGACCCTGGCCTCTCCTACAGCTATTGCCCAGTCTTTCATGTCCACAACACACCTCCTCCAGTTACATATCCACAACGCCTATATGTCCTCTCTGATATCATCGGTTCTGCTCTTCCTGACCAACTGGTTTCCTTCACCCAGCACAGGCTTAGTACATAGCCATCCAGTTATTTCTGTAGGACTCGAAACTAGGTTCTTTCTGTTCAGGTTAGCCAAAATTGTTCTGTTTTAAGGCGGCCGATACCCACCCATACTCGTCCCCCTAAAAGGTAGGATTTGCTTGTTATGTGAGTAGGTAAGCCTATTGACTTGAGCATTTCTCAGTATTTACCACAGACACCTACTGGGCCTCAGTGCCTTCATTGGGGCTAGCTTACATTGCCCTTCCCATTTACCAAACTTTGGAATCCACACAGAGCTGAGCTGGATTACTCCCCCTAATATTTTTCAATACTGGAAAATAAGAATATTCTGTGAAAACCATATAAATATCATAATTACCTCATAGTGTTTGGATATTTGTGTGAACTATCCAAGAGTAGTGGCTCGCTATAAAAATATCTCTTATAAACACCATTCCTTTTTTTTACTGTTGCTTCCTTTTTCTTACTGTCAGTCTCCTTTTAACAACTTTCTTCTTCTTTACATAGGTCAGTGATTCTGAAAAGAAGAAAGAACAGAGGCCATGGGTATTCAACAGTTTGAAACTTTTGTGGAGAGCAAGATGAATGAAGGGATGTGCCGTCTTGTACATCTTGGTCCTCTGGCAGAGCATTATAGGTACCAGACTGGGAAGAAACCTGTTTTAGTAGTGGATGGGACATACTTCGTGCATCACTATTACTCTCGCAGTGACATTCGGCATGATTTTCTCTGTGGTGGCCAATTCAAGGAATTCATTGGATTTATGAAGTATTTTGTACACAAATTACGGGTGAGTAATTGTGATGCTAGGAGTTCGACATTCCATCATTACTGTTGGAGAGGTCAAACTTCACTCTAAAAAGGTGTTGTTTATTGTGTACTTAATCTACTCTCACAGGTCTTTCACATTTAAATACTTTACTGACTGTCCAGCATTTAATTCTTAAATCTCAAACACAGAAGACAAGTGTTCTCACTGCAGTGAGAATTGGTGGTAGAATGAGTTCTTGGTTCAAGGTATTTAGAGGGGTTAGACAAAGCTTTACTCACCTTCATTGGTCATAGTTTACATGGATGATTTATTTAGGTTGTGTTTTCTTCCAGGATGTTAGTATAGTAAGTGAGATTGAATCAAGGTGCAGCAAAGCTAATGTAGTGAGCTTGCAGTTGCAACCAACAGTATTTGTCAGCTCCCAAATGAAACTATCTTTACACGAGTCTGTCTTCAGACTACCTTTAATTTACGCGAGTGAAAGCTGGGTGGGCTCAGGATATTCATAAGTTAGAAGTAACAGACATGAAAGTAACAGGAAGGATTGGTGGTGAAACCAGGTGGGAGCAATGGCAGGAGGGTACCCAGAATGAGGCGATAGAGGTTAAGTTGGAAATGAACTCGATCAATGAAGCTGTACGTACAAACCAGCTTTGATAGTGGAGTCATGTAAGGTAAATGGAGGAGGATAAGTTACCTTTAGGAGAATAATGGCCTTGGTCATGGTGGTTAAGGGAAGTAAAGGGAGACAAAGACGATGTTGGTTAGACTCGGTTTCTAATGATTTAAATATAAGAGGTATGTAATTAAATGAGTCCACAAAAAAAGAATATTTTCACGGACAGCCAAGCGGCCATTAAGGCACTAGAACCAGTCCGGATAATATCCAGAATTGTCTGGTATTGCCATTCACTTCTCCTGAAGCTCTCAAAGTACAACTCAAAATAATATGGGTACCAGGGCATGCAGGTGTAGAAGGAAATGAAAAGGCAGATAAACTGGCCAGGAAAGGGGCAGAAACATATTTTGTAGGCCCAGAACCTGTATGCAGGATTTCCTATGGACAAGCCTGACACTACATGGGAAAATGGGTACAAAAGAAACAAATGGAGAACTGGAAAAATACTCCAGGATGCAGGCTTGCAAAGGAACTGATAAAAGGACCAAACATGAAGCGTACTAAAGAACCGTTGAAACTCAGCAGAGAAAATATAAGATGGGTAGTAGGTTTGTTGACAGGACACTGCCATCTGAAAAAACACCTACATAGAATTGGAGAAATAAGAGACAATATATGTAGGAAATGCAATGAAGCTGAGGAATCAGCTGAACACGTACTTTTTGAATGTGAGGCGCTGGGTAGAATCAGACTCTCCACTCTAGGACTACCAGGTGAAGAGAGAGAAAAAATCCAAGAAGACTTTTTTTTTTTTTCTTTACGTCGCATCGACACAGATAATACCAATATAATGGTCCGTTATTGGACATTATAAATTTTCCAGCTAACTCATTCTTGATTGCCTGCGTTTCGCCCTCGTGTGCTAAGTTAGGC
Source organism: Anabrus simplex (assembly GCF_040414725.1). Classification (NCBI taxonomy): domain Eukaryota; kingdom Metazoa; phylum Arthropoda; class Insecta; order Orthoptera; family Tettigoniidae; genus Anabrus; species Anabrus simplex. The sequence goes on from NC_090265.1 coordinate 1,558,671,337, forward strand.
TCGTCAGTTGGGACTTAGCACACCACCCAACTGACGAGCCTAACTTAGCACACGAGGGCGAAACGCAGGCAATCAAGAATGAGTTAGCTGGAAAATTTATAATGTCCAATAATGGACCATTATATTGGTATTATAAATTTACTCATTCGGGACAAATATTTTACCCTATGGGAATCAACATCTACATCGACACAGATAGGTCTTATGGTGACGATGGGACAGGAAAGGCCTAGGAATGGGAAGGAAGTGGCCATGGCATTTGCCTGGTGTGAAAATGGGAAACCACCGAAAACCATCTTCAGGGCTGCCGACAGTGGGATTCAAACCCACTATCTCCTGGATGCGAGCTCACAACTGCGCATCCTTAACCGCACGGCCAACTTGCCCGGTCCAAGAAGACCTGATAAGAACAATCTGCAGCTTTGTGAAGGGAGCGGGTATATCCAGGTGGAAATTGAGGAAAAACATGTTAGCAAAAGATCTTAGAAGTCGACTAATTAGGAACTAATATTTAGAGGCCCCGTGAAGAAGAAGAATAATAATAAGAAGAAGTGAGTCCACAGAGCTAGTTACAAATAGAAGATTGTGGAGACATTTAGTAAATTAAGAGGCTTACAGACTGAACGCTGAAAGACATAGAAGTCTGTAATGAAGATGTATGTACGTACGCATGTTTAATAATCTTCAATACGGATTTCCATTAGTAAAGATGATGGAAGTAGACTGAATTTCACTTCCATTTTTACTAGTAAATCAATTGCCTCCTTGGAGCACATTGAGCTGCTTGCTGTTCATTTGCCCTCAGCATTAATGAAGTAGGGAGAGATAGTCTAAAAAATGGTTGAAAATGAAAAAAAATGCCAATTACAAATTCATAATATTGATAATATATTGACAGAGCGGACCAAACCATTTAATTATATGAACTTAGTGAAGGACTAAGGACCGAAAATGGTCAAATTTGTCGACTCTGGATTAAAAATGTTTCATTCAATTTGATGATATTTATATTGATTAGTACAAAACATTATATTTTTCTCATAAAGATTTTGATTTTGAACTTAATTCTATTGGTTTGTTTTTTTACACGATCTGTACAGAACGATCCATAGGCTTCATATAGCCACAACAAAGAAATAACAGTATTTTTCAAAAATAATTGTAGGACTCTTACACAACAATATGTGTGTGTATACATTAGAGATAGGAATTTCTCTCACTCGAGACCAATAGCTAAAATCTCGAATCTCGTAAAGCGTCTCAAGAGAAAGTGAATAGTGCTGTACGCTCTTGAGCACGTTTGCAAATTACAATGAAATGTCAGTGTAGAACTTCTTGCTCGAAGCGCAGCATTCGAGTTATTTTAAATGACCACATTTTTTGTTGATCTGCCATGGAACATGGTCATGGAGGGTATAAAATCGAATCAAACCGTTCATTTCAAACCCTCATAGAGGATTAGGTAGGCAATCGGCCATGGAATATCGAAACACTATTTTTAAGGATTTAATATTTTATTATGAAGTATGTCTAGTACATATGTAATGAGAATCGCTTGGTATGTTTTTCTGGTGCAGAAGTCACCGAATCAGATGTCTCCTCTGCACTTGTCTGAACAGACACCCACTATCCCCCATTTATTGTAAATAATACATTTTACCGATTTATACACGTACCTATACAGTGGGTAACATTAACATTGAATCATACAATTATGTTCGCTTAAAGAATCAGGCGACGTAATCTTGCTGTCATTGAACTCTTGTGGTATTATGTAAGTGACTACTAGAGTTAAACAAACTTGTTAGATTGTTAATAAAATTCTAAATACAAGATGTAATGAAAGTAACATTAACTTACATTAGCACGTTGTCTTGAAAATATGAAAGATAATAATAATAATAATAATAATAATAATAATAATAATAATAATAATAATAATAATAATAATAATAATAATAATAATAATCAGTATCATCATCATAATCATCATCATCATCAGTGTCCCACTCCAGTCACTCAGGTGTGGTTAACAAGCCCCCTCCACTCCTTTCTGTCCTTCCACCTTTCCTGCTCCATTACTTCCACCACATCCAATCCAGCTTCCCTAATGTCCTTCCAAATCTGATCCATCCACCTTCTCGGTCTTCCAACTGGTCTCTTTCCCTTAACTTCTCTTTCTAATTCCCTTCTTGCTACCCGTTCCTTTCCCGTTCTTCTTACATGTCCGAACCATCTCAGTCTTGTTTTCTGTATGTTCTGTACTAACGGTTCTATATTTAGTTGTTCTCTGATTTTAATATTGTGAATTCTATCTCTTTTTGCCTTTTTAACCGATGTTCTTAAAAATTTCATTTCTACTGCTTGGATCTTACTATCTTGTCTCTTATTAGTTACCAGCGTTTCTAGTCCGTATTTTACAATTGGTATGAAATACTGTTTATAGAATGTGAATTTCGTTCTCTGGGGTACTTTGTCATTCCATAAAAGCTCTCTGACTTGATGATAAAATGTAGTACCTTTACTTAGTCTGTTATTAATTTCAGGGTTGATTTCATTACTTCCATTAATAATTCTACCCAGATATGTAAATTGTTCTACATTCTCTAACCATTCTCTGTCTGTGTTCACTTGGCTTCTCCTTTTTTCTTTTCCACAGTGCATGACTAGTTTTCTTTTTAGTAATTACCATTCCAAACTCCTTCAGATTTTCATTCCAAATGTCCAGTCTCCTTTGTACTTCCTTTTCTCTCTTTCTCCAAATCACTACATCGTCTACAAATACCAATGCATTCACTTCCTCACTACTGATACTCTGTTTACACGTTTTATGATTACATCCATCAATATAATAAACAACAATGGTGACAGTGCACTTCCTCGCTTGAGAACTTCTTTTTTTTTTTTTTTGCTAGGGGCTTTACGTCGCACCGACACAGATAGGTCTTATGGCGACGAGAACTTCTTTTTGTATAAAATGTTTTCAGAGTCACCACTCCCCACTTGTACACTGCTTTTACTCTCACAATACAACATTTTTATCTTGTTAATTAATGATTTTGGTACATTCCTTTTCCGTAGGCATTCCCATACATGTTTTCTCTTAACTGTATCATAAGCTTTTCCAAATCCAAAAATACAAATATGATTTCCTTGTTCCTTTCCAGATGTTTTTCCATTATCATTCGCACTGTAAATATCAAGTCTATTGTTGAACTATTTGGTCTAAAGCCATATTGTTCTTCCTCTGTGTTTCTATTATATCCCTCAGTCTTTTGTCTATGACTTTCTCCATTATTTTTAGCCCATGTGATAATAGGGTTATACCTCTATAATTTTCACATTTTTTCCTATTTCCTGTTTTGAACAATGGTACAATGCTTCCTTGTTGCCATTCTTCAGGTATCCTTTCATCCTTCCATATGACATTGAGGGCTCGGTATAGCCACTGTAGTCGACTGTTTCCTGCTGCCTTAATTATATCAGTATTGAATTCGTATTTTCCATTTGCTTTACGTTTGGTCATTGCTTTCACTTCCTTTTCAAGTTCCAACCATGTTATCGCGTTCTCTTCTCTTTCTCCATCTCTTATTTCCATTTTCTTATCTCCTTCTTCCTCCGAGCAGTCATCCTCATTATAAAGTTTTTCAAAATATTTTGCTATCACCTTCTGAAGACCCTTTTAGTCATGTACTATGGATCAGTATTCTCTCTCTAATGCCATCATTTTTTCTCGCTTTATTCTTTTCGATTTTATTACTCTGTATAATAGTTTCTGATTTCCTCGACTATCTCAATTTTGTTCGTAAACTCTCCCCAACATTTCTCTTTTTCTTCCTTGATACTCCTCTTTACTTATAGTTTCAATCTTTTGTATTCTACATGTAACCTTTCTATCTTATTCTCATCCCTCTGATATGTCTTTTGCTTTTACTTATCCATTTCTTTCTTCACCTTGTTCCTTTATTTCTATTTTTATTTTCAAAAATTTTTATTTTGTCTGTCCACCACCATGTCTCCTTTCCCCTAACCTTTCTTTTGTTTTCCCCCACATACCTCAATTGTTGCTTCCACAAATGTCTGTCTTAACCCAATCGCATCATTTGACAACCCTAGCTCGTCATAGTTACTCGTGGCATATGAATCAAATGACGAGCTCTGCTTGCGGCGATGCACAACTGTACATCAATCCATGTAGTTCAGTTACTAACCCACAGACGCCACTTGTATGCATTCTGAGCTGAAGTTTACACATGTGGCTTCGGTTTTTTCCTTTTCACCAGGTTCTCACACACTTCCAGAACGAGAGATAAGATAATCTTTTTTCATATAATATCGCTCTTGTCAGTTGCGATCATGGCGTCAAGCAGATGTGCTGATGAGGAAGGAATACGGAAGCTAATAGATAGTGTTTTAGAGAGTGATATTGAAGCCAGTGATGTTTGTGAAGACGAAATAGACTCTGAAGTCCATAGTTCGAGTACTAGCGATGCGTATAATAGTTCTGATGACACGGAAAGTGATGCAAATAACGACGGTGTGCCGAGTCTTTCGAAACGAGCTCGTACCTCGACACAGACTAACTTGACTGACTGGAACTGGACAAGAAGTGACAATAAACCTGTTGTACATAAGTTTAGTGAATACAGTGGGGTTAGTGAAAACTTACTGAAAAAAGTTTGAAACGCAGCCACTATCTGAACTCTCAGTTTTTTTGTGAATAAACCCTTTGTTTGACAAAATATCTGTCGAGACAAATTCATATGCAGCAAAACAGTTGAGCAATCCTGACAGAAAAAAGTTGAAAGACGATGACAAATGGTTTGAGACTACACCCGATGAAATTAGGGCATATTTTGCGTTGGTTATACTAATGTCACAAGTCGAAAATCAAGAATACAGTTATACTGGAGTAAAAACAGGTGTCTAAACACTCCATTTTTTCGTGAAACCATGAGCAGGGGAAGATTTATTATAATTTCACGATTTTTACATTTTGTTGACGATGAACAAATCAGTAGTAGTGACAAACTAAGATAGATTAGGCCTATAATACAACATTTCTGCTCCAAATTTTCAGAATTATATTTTCCTTTACAGGACATTGCTCTAGATGAAAGTCTAATGAAATTCAGAGGCCGCCTTTCATATGTCCAGTGTAATAGGACTAAACGTTCTAGGTTTGGAATAAAAATTTACAAAATTTGTGAATCAAGTTCTGGCTACTGTCTGTCTTTCAAACTGTATGTAGGTGATGATGTAATGGATCCAAGTCTGCCAGCAAGTACAAACGTTGTTAGGCCGAGGACATACATTGTTTTTAGATAACTGGTATTCTTCCCCAGATTTATTCAAAAGGCTACACGACAAGCAGATAAATGTAATTGGAACTGTTAGACAGAACCGAAAAGACATGCCTCACGATATCAGTAAGACGAAACTAAAACGTGGAGAGTATGAGACGTGGGCTGCCAACAGTATGTTGTGTGTGAAGTGGAAAGATAACAAGGATGTTTGTTTTTTCACCACTAAACACAAATCAGCTGACATGACAGGGACAGGCAAACTCAGACGAAAGAGAGGACAAACCCTGAGGGAAGAGGTGATAAAGCCCAAGTGTAGCCTTGAATATCAGAAGGGGATGGGTGGTGTTGACCTTCAGGATCAGGTTACAGCTCTGTTCCCCGTCATGCGGCGCACAGTGAAAGGGTATAGGAAAATATTCTTTTACCTCCTAGATATGTGTATTTTCAATTCCTTCACTGTGTATCACAAGATCGTTGCTAACAGAAAGAAGAGCTACATGGACTTCCGAACTAGTATTGCGCAGCAGCTACTAGAGACTGTTCACTTGCCGGAGTACTCAGTTCAAGGTCGACCTTCAGCGAGCACCACCCCAACCAGATTACAAGCTAAATCATGAGTCCACTTTCCCATGTGTATTCCCCCTACAGAGAAGAAATCAAAAGTCACAAGAAGGTGTGTTGTGTGCTACAGCCGGGATAAAAGAAGCGAAAGTTGCTGGCAGTGCAAAAACTGTGGCGTAGCTCTTCACTTAGAAGAATGTTTTGAGGTGTACCACACCCAGCAGACGTACTAAAATAGCGGCATTGGTAAGTTTATTAATTTATCATGCATGCAAATTTTCAGAAAGGAATATTTACTGGTTGATTTTGTATGATTTTCTAAATAATAGTGTGATGACAATGGCCGTAGAGCGGTATTAAAATGTGATTTCTTAGTGAACTCCTATGGTATTTAAATGTGAGGCGAATGGGTTAAATTGTCCCACTCTTCTTCTCCACTTTGTATTTCTGTGTTAGGCAACTTCCTTTTTATACAATCTTAGAATGCCATTCTTTTATCCTCGTCCTTTAATTCCCAAATCCTGATCTTTGGTTTCTTCTTCAGTACAATTTTAGGGATTTTTTACTTGTTTCAATTCCACAATTAATAATCTGTGATCACCTTAGAAACTTTCACTGGGAATTATCTTCGTATTCATGAAGTATCTTCCCCATTCTTGGTCTGTTGTTATAAAATCGATGAGTATTCTATACTGTCTATCCCAACTATATCGGCAGATCTTATGGCTATTCCTCTTCATAAACCATGTATTCTTTATTATCAGGTTATTTCTGATACAAAAGTCAAACAGTTTCTCTCCATCTTCATTTCTATCCCCATACCCATGTGGGCCCAGAACATTCTCGTATCCCATTCTATCAGTTCCCACATGAGCATTCAGATCTCCCAGTATCATGATCCCATCTCCAACAATATGCGTTTCCAGTTCATTGAGGAAATCTTATTTTTCTTACACGCTACATCCTGTCTGTGAAGCATACACCTATACTATCTTCAGTAGTTTCTTGTTTACATGTATGTGCATTATTATAATTCTTTCATTTATATACTGAACTTCAGCTGTTGGTTCAACATTCTGATTCACTATAAATCCCACTCAATTTTTCTCTCTACTGTTACCCATCCAGTACAAGGTGTACCCCTTTCTTAGTTTCTTCGTTCCTTTCCCTTTCCATTTTACTTCACTTAATCCCAGGATGTCGCGTTTTCATCTCTCCATTAGGTCAGTCAATTCATTTTCCTTCCCATTCATTCTTAAAATATTTATTGTTCCATATCTGGTTTTGTTCTCCGATCTAACACTTGCATGAACATCAGCATTACCATCATACTGTGCAACTGTAGCCAGAGACTTGTCAATTCCATTTCCATTTTTAAAATCCATCTGAGGTGTGTGTTATAATTAAAAGCAATAATGCAATACTAAATCATTCTCTGCCAGAGTGTTTCTTGCACTTGTGTACTAATTATTGGCACAACAAACAAACTTATTGTTTTTCATTGAATAAAGTTGTCTGTTGCTCTTCCCTTTAAGCAGCCTGTGATGTACTTTATCTTTTATACAAACTTAATATATACAATTATAGCTACTTAGCTAGAAAAGAAAAGAAGGAAAAATACAAATCATTTTTTAACTTTACATTTAACTTAGCATATAACAGCATATTTGCAAAAACAACATTGTAGTTTATTTTCTGGGACATCCCATCTGTGAAATATTCCCATGCCCATCAATGTACATTAAAAGTACTTATTCCATTCACGCCAGTTGCATTCACACCAGTCAGATGATTAGGCTCAATAAAATGACGGATTTTTCTTCATGTGTGGTGTTGCAGACCTTCTTCTAGCTTGTTCGTGAATTCAAAGAGAATGATTAGCATGTATTATTCCCTTCGAATAAAAGGCCAAACTTCCGTTCATGACAGCCTGTTGTCCCATTGAGCAAAATGTCAAAGCCTGTTCTCAGTGTGCCACATAACCGTGACGTAAGAAGCGTGGTTATGTTCCCGAGAATCTCATGAATTGTGCTTTTGTGAGAAAAGTATTGAGAAGTTCTTGCAATTCTCGAGACATGCACTCTCATATCCCATCCCTAGTATACCGTATACACAGGAGTGATTAATGATAAACATGACAGAAAATATTTTGGAGCAGTTTTGAGACATGTTATTGATCCATATGATTCTAATTAAGAAAAAAGTGATATTTCTCTGTCGAATACACTTATTATTTTACAGGGATGTTATATTGTTTTAAGTGTTATAATTCATGTTTCGAAAAACTGAAAGAAAATCCTGAATTTGTCCCACATACTAGTGAGGTCTGCTTTTTTGGCTCTCTGTTGCCCCTTTACACAATTGTGTCCCATGTCAGGATGAAGATGTGCAATTATTAGATCTTCATGTATAGTGTCAAGGCAGTGCTGTCTCGGTTGCCCTACTGGCCTTTTCCCATCAATTAACAATGTCAATCCAGTCTTTGCAACTATTGTTTCAGCAGCTCAAAGTACATGCCCATACCAGTGGAGAAGGCTTTCCCTCATTTTCATTTTTGTGGACATGATGAAGTGTCAAGCCAGAAGTCCATCGGAGCATGTTTGTTTCCATCACGGCTAATTGTTTGTTTACTTTGCTCTTAATATTGAATAAAATACAAATACAAACTTACACATCATCTTTCATGTTAATTATTTTGAAAAGTCAGCAATTTACTTAACAGTAAATTCAGCACATTAACACACACATTATAAACATAAAACCCTACTTTTGAAACATATATATTACAGACTGATTATCGAGACATTTAGCAATATTCACTTTTGGGCGTGAATTTTTATTCACCATTACATATATTACATGTTCACTCTGCCACTGCACTCTCTGCAGGATTGCTTAAGGGTACATTTATGCTGCAGCTTCGCTGCTGTCACATGGATGCTTGCCCTAACATCTCGCTGCTGACTATAGCCACGCTGCTCGCCATGGAGCTTTTACCCTGCAGCAGCCCCGTGGGCACGCTGCTGGCAGCTCTCAGCTGTAGTCGAAAATTCAAAACAGAGGAACTAATAGTTCAGGCGGTTTGTATTTTGCATAGTTTGATTATAGATATAGAAGGTATGAACACTTAGACAACGAAGACGTACTTCCAAGAGCTACCCCGTCGAGGAGAAACAACACAGCTCCAGCTGAAGCTTTTGAAGTGCGGAATAAATTCAGATATTTTTTAACAAGTGAGTTGCAGTTCGGTTGGCGAGTGTATCTTACAATAATTTGGTGTAATGAATGTGAAATAAAAAGTGTGAAATGCTTCGCCTGGATTTTTCAGTGCATTTCTACTGCGGGAGTTGATTGAAGAATGAAGCTACTAATGCTTCATTTCGTAATTTAACAGCATACCTTTGAATAATGTAAAATAAGGCATTATGAAGTATCTCATTTTGACTTTAGTTAGGTCTCCTAAACAAAATATGTTTACAGTTTGAAAAAATAACTGCCGAACTTTCCACGAAAAATGAGGTACTTCATATAAATCACCCGCTTGTAATGATAGAGGTCCCCTAAATGATAAGAATAAAAGAACAAAGTTAACGTAATCGTTCCGCATTCTTTTGCCACGTCATTCCATAGTTTGATGATGATGATTATGCTTGTTGTTTAAAGTGGACCAAGTCATCGGCCCCTGATAGTACGAGATGAGACGAAATAGATTAAAAATTATAATTAACCCACTGACTAGGATTAGAAAAATGATAATGATGAGGAAGATTATTATGAATTTAAAATAAGTAGTGGATCTAATTCGCAATGTCTTATTTGCCTCTAAAATTAAAAAGAGTAAAACGTAATGAAACTGAATAAGGCACTGACATAGAAGTAAAATAATATATTTAATTCAAATTAAAAATACGCAAAGATAAACACATAGTCAATAGTAAAAATTAGTTTTTTCTATTTGTTTTACGTTGCACTGACACAGATAGGTCTTATGGTGATGATGGGATAGGAGGGGCCCGAGCATTTTCCGGGTGTGAAAATGGGAAACCACGGAAAACCATCTTCAGGGCCGCCGACAGTGGGGTTCGAACCCACTGTCTCCAGGATGAAAGCTCACAGCTACACGCCCCTAATGGCACGGCCAACTCGCCCAATAGAGTAAAAATAGTAGTTAACAATAAACCAATTAAAACACAAATAGAAACTTCACTTTTAAACATAATAAAATTAGCCACTCTCCCTCATAAAACGTAGAAAAAGGTCTACTGGCCGTTCGTCATCTCGTCACTCCTTTTATCCCATATGAACCTCTTGGGCATGCCGCTGGTTCCGAATTGCATTGCGTTCGAAGACAGGTTTAGATAGCAAGTGAGCAAGTGATCACTGAACGTGTGTATAGAGTGGGAAGAGAGGAAGAGTGGGAGAGCGGGTGACCTTGAAATAACCGATCGCAGTCCAAGTTACAGGATAGCTGGCGATGAGCCAGGCTCGAAAATCAAACGTGTTTGAGACCATGGATGTGGCGAGGATAGGAGCCATCAAGCGCAGCTATGAGCCGGGCTCCAGGGTAAAAGCACCGATTGAGATCCATTGGTTTGTTTCATCATTGCCTAACATCGAGCAGCGAGGCTTGGCGATGTGCCAGCAGCCAGGCTGCAGCATAAACGTACCCTAATTCTGTATCATCTGCACCACTGGAGCTTTCCCTGAGTCTAGCACATGAAACACAGAATCAAACAGTGTGCTCTCGCCAGACAAATGCTCCACACTGGCCGCAGGTGGTCTGCGTTTTTAATTTTTTTTTTTGCGGTTACAGAAGGTGCACTGCCCTGGAACCTGGAGCTTCTGTCTTCAGGTATTCACATCTGGTTCCTTCCCAAGGAGTTCCCTGGTCCTTACTCGAACATCGCCACAAATGCTCTTTATCGTCAGGCGGATCTCTAAAAAGTCCCTGCATAGTTACATGGATAGATCTTACAAGAACTTCCTTCTGGTATCTAGCTCCATGTTGCTTTTCAAAATGATGTTGGCATTGATGCCTGCAATATTCAGTAGAGTGTAAAATAAAGTGAGGCTCCATCGATTGCTCCTTCTTGCAACATTGTGCAATTGTTTCAGTTGATCAACTACATCAACACGCCCTTTGGTGTCCGGCTCCATGGCTAAATGGTTAGCGTGCTGGCCTTTGGCCACAGGGGTCCCGGGTTCGATTCCCGTTAGGGTCGGGAATTTTAACCATCATTGGTTAATTTCACTGGCATGGGGGCTGGGTGTATGTGTTGTCTTCATCATTTCATCCTCATCATGACGCGCAGGTCGCCTACGGGAGTCAAATAAAAAAAGACCTGCATTTGGCGAGCCGAACATGTCCTCGGACACTCCCGGCACTAAAAGCCATACGCCATTTCATTTCATACCTCCTTTGGTTAGGTTGTAGAATGTGAGAATTTCAGGTTTGTGAGCATCACCTCAGTCAGCATTGATTTTGTCTGTTTCGTACATGGTGGATAAAAGCAACACAACTTTGTTCTTTATAGGAATGTATGAAACCAGCACCAAATAATCTTTGAATCCAACAATACTGCTTATCACAGGTTTCCCTTTCACTTCCTTGAATAACTGAGGAATTTATGACTTGTTTTTTTTCGAATTGTTCCCACTAAATTTAATCTATGGTCCTTCAAGAGAATTTCTGCAAAGGGAACGGAAGTGTACCAATTATCGGTAGTAATATTCCGTCCACTGTTTGAAATTGCCATGATGAAACGTTCAACAATGTTCTTTGCCCTGTTGTTCAGTTGGAAAGGTCCAGGATTCTCTTTTCTTGTATATACCTCCATGTAATACGTGTATCTGCTAGACTGAAGATTTTTCATCCATATTTCCGGGCTTGTTGGGAATAAATTGTTGAAAGGAACATTTACCCTGGAATGCCTCAAGCATCTCATCGATTGTTACATACTCCCTAAGGGAGTAATTATTTTTGCACCGAATAACAGATCCCTCGAAAATGTCCCTGATAGGTGCCATTTTTTCAACCGATTTTCTTTCATTACGATCATTAATATTATCGAACCTTAATGCTCGTAATAGAAACTGAACACATATAATTTTAAAAAATATTTGTTTAATGTCAACCTAGTCAATACTTACAATTACCACTATTGTGGTTAAATGATTATAAATAATTGAAAAATCGTGAACATGTTTCGCCCTTCTTAACAGGCATCATCAGCACTATGAACAACTTTAAAAATAATAGTTACATTTAAGACTGTCTTACAATAATCAATCATATAAGATTGGAATAAAATGTGACATTAAAAGTTGTTTTTGATACCATTATTAAAAAGTTATAAGTAAATCTTATAAGCATAAGTTAAAACAATTGTAGGTCAATCTTATAATCTAATCTAAAAATATATATGTTAATGTTCGTAGGAAGATTGTCAAACGGCATTCGTCTGAAATTGAAATGGATCCCTTTTTTTTTTTTAAACATTTGGTGAAGGTCCATATTAAGCTGTATTCATCAGCAAGTAGAAATTCGAAGAATAAAATATATACAAAACAAGGGCTCTAATTAATCATGTAGTAGAAGATTAGGTCAGGGATGATCATGGTAATTCTTCTTGAGTTAAATTGGTTATGTAACCAGTCGAATAAGAATACGTTGAATTAAAAATACACGTCGTAAATTCACGACAATGCACTGGATTGAAGATATTTATCAATATAATTGTAGTATCCCTTCTGTTGTGTAAATTTTCAATGATTAGAATGTTGGATAGACTGTAAAGAAAAATAGAAAAAATGCATTTAAAGTGTATGTACAAAAATAATAGTTGTGGTTGTATACGGTTATGGGTTACGTAAAAATGCGTACTTACTCGAATGCCGTAGAGCGTCTAACTTGTTCTGTTGCTAGCGGTAATCTGACTGGCGTTTCTACTACGTGTATTGTATGGGTGTGGCGGAGGGAGGGGGACGAGTTTAGGGAAGGAAGAACTGGGCGGATTGGTACATACTGGTGTCGATATGGGAGGGGGATTATTCGGAGGGGGAATTATAGGTATGGTATCTGGGGCGTGTTTGGAGTTGTTGTATTGGTAATTTTTAAAATATGCGGGATTCTCTTTTGATTTGGGATAACTGTTTTCAACAACTTAGGTATTAATGTGTACAAAAGACTCTTTAATTTCCGTGTCGTCATTAAGGTTATAATCCTTATTAAACGTTTTGTCCAAATAAATATAGATATTTTCAAATTTGTTCAGCAGTTTTCCCTTGTTAGTATTCTTTATTATTGTTAGATCTTTTTCTATTGTGGTAAAATGGTGGCCTGTTTCCTTCATGTGTGTACTCATAGCAGAATATTTGTTATGTTTTTCGGCATTGAAATGTTCCAAATACCTTGTAATAAAACTTCGCCCAGTTTGACCAACGTATGAATAACCATATTGTGAACAAGTCAACCTATAAACTCCTGAATTCTGATATTTGCTGTTATTATTATTATTTATTTTATTATAATTAAAAAATATGTTCTGCGTAGTATTGGTTGTTCTGTAAGCTATGTTTACATTATGTTTGTTGAAATTATTGGTAATTTGGTGGATCATTGGGCTATTATAAGTGAAAACGGCATATTTATTTTTGCTAGGTTTATCCGGTTTGAGGTTAGTGGACAGTTTGTTTTTTATCTTATATATCAGACGGTTTATCATTTCAATTTTGTATCCATTGGTTACTGCAAGGTTTCTTATGTAATTCAATTCAGTTCTCAAATTTTTGGGAGATAAGGGGATTCTTAAGGCTCGATATATTAGGCTGTAAAAAGATGTCTGTTTTTGTGTTCCAGGATGTAGCGAAGAATTATTTATTGTAATTGACGAGTGTATAGGTTTTCTGTGAATTTGGTATTCGAAGGAGTTATTAGATCGTTTAACTTTTATATCCAAAAAGTTTAAAGAGTTTTCATCTTCATCCTCTTTCGTAAATTTTACATTGGGGTTAATCTTGTTTAATTCGTCCAATATATCATTACTATTGGTGGTATTCTTGTCAATTATGACAAATGTGTCATCCACAAACCTCAACCATAAAGTAATTCCTTTTATGTAGGTTTTAATTTTCGTGTGTTCTATCGTATCCATGTAGATATCGGCTAGGATACCTGAAATGGGATCTCCCATCGCCAATCCATTCTGTTTGTAGATTTTACCATTAAAGGTGAAATAATTATTATCCAATGTAAATTTTAGTATAGTCATAAATTCTTCGATCTCCATTTTACTGAGATTACTGTGTTTACTGATATTATTGTAAATAATATTAGTGGTGTCTTTAATCGGAATATTTGAATACATGTCGACTATATCGAAAGAGCACATTATATGATGGGACTGTAAGTTAAATTTGTTTAGGGTTTCGCAAAAATCAATAGAATATTTTAATGGATGCTTGTTGTTAAAGTTTGAGAAAGTTATGGATATATTTAGAAATTTTGTAGGTTGGGCTGTTACGACAGTTTATAATTGGACATAGAGGGACATCCTTCTTATGAATTTTGGGGAGGGCTTTAGCTGTAGGGAGGCTAGGATTCATGTTAATGAGATTTTGTTGTTCTTGCTCATTAAAAAGAAATGTTGATTTTTTAAATAATGATTTTAAGTTTCGTTGTATTGTTACTATTGGGTCTTTGTTTACTATTGTATAATTATTATCATTAAGAAAATCTTCTGTTTTTTGGATATAAGCATGTTTATCTAACAGAACTATTGAGCCTCCTTTATCAGCCTTGGTTACAATGATATTGTTCTTATCTATTTTTGTTTTCATGTTCTGTATTAATTTTTGTTGGTCTGGGTCAAAATTGTTGTTCAGGTTTTCGGCTAACTTTGGAAGTTTCTTCTTTATATCAGTTTTTAAATCATTTTGTACATCACAAGGTAATTTGGAAATGTTACTCTCTATTTCGGCTATGGTATTTATAATATCGACCTCCTTATTTTTATTAGGCCAATTATGTTTAGGACCTTTGTGTAAAAGTTCTATCTCTTCATCGAAAACTGTGTGTTCGTCAAATTTATTACTGTTGGTGTGAAGTTATGCATTAGATTTATATTCTGTTTATTTATTTTTGGCCTGGGGGGTTGAGTATGGTTTGTTTCTAGTAGCATAAGTTTTTTGTCAAGTGTTGTCTGTTTTATGTCCATTAGTCACGTTAGTTTGTCCTTTACATACTGCTGGAATGACTTCCATTACAATGGGACCAATTCTTGGGATACTAATAAGTGTACTTTATATAATTGAAGATTGAAATGGGCCTTCTTTTGGTATCATATTTTAATTTCATTCCTCAACCAAATGTCGTTTACCTTGTTTTGTACCCTATGTGCGGTTTTACTATTTAAATTCTTCCTTTGTGTCGATCTTAAGAATTTTGGGATCAATTTCAATTTCAGGCAATTTTAAAAAAATGTTATGTCCTTACTCAATTTACAAATTTTTGTCTTAATATTAAGAAATTTGTTCTTTAGGTGTTTTGCCTGGTCAGCCACTATGTTACAAGTCATTAATCTCATATAATCTAATATATCGAGCCTTAAGAATCCCCTTATCTCCCAAAAATTTGAGAACTGAATTGAATTACATAAGAAACCTTGCAGTAACCAATGGATACAAAATTGAAATGATAAACCGTCTGATATATAAGATAAAAAACAAACTGTCCACTAACCTCAAACCGGATAAACCTAGCAAAAATAAATATGCCGTTTTCACTTATAATAGCCCAATGATCCACCAAATTACCAATAATTTCAACAAACATAATGTAAACATAGCTTACAGAACAACCAATACTACGCAGAACATATTTTTTAATTATAATAAAATAAATAATAATAATAACAGCAAATATCAGAATTCAGGAGTTTATAGGTTGACTTGTTCACAATGTAATTATTCATACGTTGGTCAAACTGGGCAAAGTTTTATTACAAGGTATTTGGAACATTTCAATGCCGAAAAACATAACAAATATTCCGCTATGAGTACACACATGAAGGAAACAGGCCACCATTTTACCACAATAGAAAAAGATCTAACAATAATAAAGAATACTAACAAGGGAAAACTGCTGAACAAATTTGAAAATACACTGACTGACAGAGCAAATGCAACACCAAGAAGGAGTGGTTCGAAAGGGATGAAAGTTGGGGAAAAAACAGAGACGGCACGGACGAATAATTGATGTTTATTTCAAACCGATATGCAGGTTACACAATGCGCACGGCATCGACTCAGTAGGATATAGGACCACCGCGAGCGAAGATGCACGCAGAAACACGTCGAGGTACAGAGTCAATAAAAGTGCGGATGGTGTCCTGAGGGATGGTTCTCCATTCTCTGTCAACCATTTGCCACAGTTGGTCGTCCGTACGAGGCTGGGGCAGAGTTTGCAAACGGCGTCCAATGAGATCCCACATGTGTTCGATTGGTGAGAGATCCGGAGAGTACGCTGGCCACGGAAGCATCTGTACACCTCGTAGAGCCTGTTGGGAGATGCGAGCAGTGTGTGGGCGGGCATATTTCTGCTGAAACAGAGCATTGGGCAGCCCCTGAAGGTACGGGAGTGCCACCGGCCGCAGCACATGCTGCACGTAGCGGTGGGCATTTAACGTGCCTTGAATACGCACTAGAGGTGACGTGGAATCATACGCAATAGCGCCCCAAACCATGATGCCGCGTTGTCTAGCGGTAGGGCGCTCCACAGTTACTGCCGGATTTGACCTTTCTCCACGCCGACGCCACACTCGTCTGCGGTGACTATCACTGACAGAACAGGAGCGTGACTCATCGGAGAACACGACGTTCTGCCATTCCCTCATCCAAGTCGCTCTAGCCCGGCACCATGCCAGGCGTGCACGTCTATGCTGTGGAGTCAATGGTAGTCTTCTGAGCGGACGCCGGGAGTGCAGGCCTCCTTCAACCAATCGACGGGAAATTGTTCTGGTCGATATTGGAACAGCCAGGGTGTCTTGCACATGCTGAAGAATGGCGGTTGACGTGGCGTGCGGGGCTGCCACCGCTTGGCGGCAGATGCGCCGATCCTCGCGTGCTGACGTCACTCGGGCTGCGCCTGGACCCCTCGCACGTGCCACATGTCCCTGCGCCAACCATCTTCGCCACAGGCGCTGCACCGTGGACACATCCCTATGGGTATCGGCTGCGATTTGACGAAGCGACCAACCTGCCCTTCTCAGCCCGATCACCATACCCCTCGTAAAGTCGTCTGCTGGAAATGCCTCCGTTGACGGCGGCCTGGCATTCTTAGCTATACACGTGTCCTGTGGCACACGACAACACGTTCTACAATGACTGTCGGCTGAGAAGTCACGGTACGAAGTGGGCCATTCGCCAACGCCGTGTCCCATTTATCGTTCGCTACGTGCGCAGCACAGCGGCGCATTTCACATCATGAGCATACCTCAGTGACGTCAGTCTACCCTGCAATTGGCATAAAGTTCTGACCACTCCTTCTTGGTGTTGCATTTGCTCTGTCAGTCAGTGTATCTATATTTATTTGGACAAAACGTTTAATAAGGATTATAACCTTAATGACGACACGGAAATTAAGAGTCTTTTGTACACATTAATACCTAAGTTGTTGAAAACAGTTATCCCAAATCAAAAGAGAATCCCGCATATTTTAAAAATTACCAATACAACAACTCCAAACACGCCCCAGATACCATACCTATAATTCCCCCTCCGAATAATCCCCCTCCCATATCGACACCAGTATGTACCAATCCGCCCAGTTCTTCCCTCCCTAAACTCGTCCCCCTCCCTCCGCCACACCCATACAATACACGTAGTAGAAACGCCAGTCATATTACCGCTAGCAACAGAACAAGTTAGACACTCTACGGCATTCGAGTAAGTACGCATTTTTACGTAACCCATAACCGTATACAACCACAACTATTATTTTTGTACATACACTTTAAATGCATTTTTTCTATTTTTCTTTACAGTCTATCCAACATTCTAATCATTGAAAATTTACACAACAGAAGGGATACTACAATTATATTGATAAATATCTTCAATCCAGTGCATTGTCGTGAATTTACGACGTGTATTTTTAATTCAACGTATTCTTATTCGACTGGTTACATAACCAATTTAACTCAAGAAGAATTACCATGATCATCCCTGACCTAATCTTCTACTACATGATTAATTAGAGCCCTTGTTTTGTATATATTTTATTCTTCAAATTTCTACTTGCTGATGAATACAGCTTAATATGGACCTTCACCAAATGTTTAAAAAAAAAAAAAAGGGATCCATTTCAATTTCAGACGAATGCCGTTTGACAATCTTCCTACCAACATTAACATATATATTTTTAAGATTAGATTATGAGATTGACCTACAATTGTTTTAACTTGTGCTTATAAGATTTACTTATAACTTTTTAATAATGGTATCAAAAACAACTTTTAATGTCACATTTTATTCCAATCTTATATGATTGATTATTGTAAGACAGTCTTAAATGTAAATATTATTTTTAAAGTTGTTCATAGTGCTGATGATGCCCGTTAAGAAGGGCGAAACATGTTCACGATTTTTCAATTATTTATAATCATTTAACCACAATAGTGGTAATTATAAGTATTGACTAGGTTGACATTGAACAAATATTTTTTTAAAATTATATGTGATCACTGTCGTCAATACGGACCAAATATGAGATTAATGACTTGTAAAATAGAAACTGAAACCGTTGTATATTCATTGTAATTCTGAAACGCTCAATTCCTGTTCCATCGGTTGACCACCAGTCCTTGAGGTTTGTATAAGAACACTTCATTGTTCCAACCAAGTATAAGAGACCTATCACAGCTTTTATGTCTGCCAGTGTTGCATCACTAGCATCTCTCTCCCTAGAATAGTTTGCCCTGGTTTTTCTTATCCATATATTTGTGAAGTTAACAATTCCTCCAAGACGTTGTTGGTGAAAAATAGCTCCCGAGATTCCAGTATGGTAGTGGCATGTTTAGCTTGGCCTATCAGACCTGGCAGATGCGTTACAATGTTCCTCCTTCTAGCCCTTCCTCTACCAGCACTGGAGTTTGGAAAATAATTCTATCTTGTTTCACCATTTCCACTAATGTACTCGAGTAGCGGTTGATCTTGATTCGAGTCTACTTGAGAAACTTCCTCAGATTCTGCGGACTCTTCAGATGCACTACCATGATCTCTGATTTCTATCTTATCAGTCTATCACCTGCTTCTTCAGGTAAATCAACATCTTCCTCGAATCTCTCTTCATGGAATAGTTGTCTTCTAACCAAATCCTGTTCAGTTTGCAGGCATTCATTCTCCTGTAGTTCTTTTTTCAACACTATCCAACAATTTTTGTATGCTATCTTCATCCATTTCTGTCAATAAAATCTGTCGCTTTGGAAGTCGCACGTGGTGGAATTGACCGTGTTAAATAAATATGCGGGAACTCTCATACGGTCGAAAGCACCGCACCGCCGAAATACTGGCTGCTATGACTCGCTACATGGCACTGTCAGTTATTCACCCGTATGAGAGCCCTGCCCACATCCCCACCAACAATATGGTGGAGGGTGAACATCATCTGTAACCTATATTCCAAGTGATATCAGCTTTACCATAACTGCGGTAGTTTCTCTGCCATGAGACTTCTGGTGGGTTATACATACATACATACATACATACATACATACATACATACATACATACATACAATTTCATTACAGAATTTTATGCCCTTCAGCATTCAGTCTGTTAGCCTTTGTTAATTTACTAAATGTCACCTCAATTCTCTATTTGTGACAAGCTCTATGGACTCATTTAGTTCCATACCTCCTATCTTTAAATCATCTAGAAACTGAGTCTTACCTTCATCCCTTTTGGAATATTACATAATTTCAGTTTCGTATTCAATATTTTGTCACTTTTCATGTTAAATAGATACATATATATTTTACAGGATATGTTTGGTTAAAATCTAGAAAGTTATTTACAATTCTTGCCACTAAATGTGGCATATTAAAGACACTGTTAAAAACTAATTGGATGAATTTTTTCCTGGAAAACTGCTAAGTTATGAAGAAAATGCATATGGACTCTTTAGTTCATAAAGTAGACTTGGTGAGTTCCATTTTTAATATGACCAACAGTTTAGATATTTCTTTTTTACTTGGTGAGCTCCATTTTTTATAGGACCAACAGTTTAGATATATACATATATATATTTATTTTTTTACTTCTATGGATCTTGAGTGCACAATTCTTTTAATTGCTCTACAATTTTAAAATTGCCGTCTTGCTCAATAAGCTAGCATAATATATAGCCTATAATAATCTGTAATAGCCAGGCTGAGTGGCTCAGATGGTTGAGGCGCTGGCCTGCTGACCCCAGCTTGGCAGGTTCGATCCTGGCTCAGTCCGGTGGTATTTGAAGGTGCTCAAATTCGTTAGCCTCATGTCTGTAGATTTACTGGCACATGAAAGAACTCCTGCGAGACTAAATTTTGGCACCTCGGCATCTCAAAAAACCATAAAAGTAGTTAGTGGGACTTAAAGCAAATAACATTATTAATAATCTGTAATAAGTATCCTTTCTAATGGTGGAAGAATTACTGAAATTTGGTGGGTGGTTCTTGAGATTAGCTTCCACATGAAAACAAAGGTACAAACTTACTTTCTTGATAAAAATAAGGGATTGTTTGGCCAGTTCTGAATGGAGAAAGATGCTGAAAATAACAGCAATGGCAGCAACTACACATACTCTTCCTTGGTACTTGATCAGTGCAGGCCACTGCAGACACTGTAGTCAGTATGAAACTTTAACACATTTACTGGGGTAGTGTTCTTAGGGAGAATTACTTCAAATTAAATGCACCAGTGATGTCAGAACACCCATCACAATTGCTCTCTGTCTCAAAGATTTTGAAGTGTATGAAGGAATATACTGCATTGCTGATGGATATTATTGCAATTAATAGACAAAAGAGCATAGCAGAAATTATTGATTCAACAGTACGATTTGAAACATTGCTCTTGCAGCCAACAGAAGTCAGTGTAGAAACAAAGGATTCAGCCCCTTCCAATATTGTTTGCTGCAGCCCAAGTAAATTTCACATGGTTACAGGGGTGCTATTCTCCTGCAGGCGTACTGTAGGGTACTAATGTTCAGTGAGCACATTTTGCACATGATTCTGAACCCTAGCGAAATGTTATACCATCCGTTCACAAAATATGACGCCTTGAAATCATGTAGCAACGTCCTTTTACCATGTAACTATGTTAATGTGTCGTGCCTCATGACCGGGTGTAACAAAGAGGGGATTCAATGCATAGAACTAGGTAACAGTGCGGTAATTCATGTCTTAAACACCGAACCAGATGATGTATGTACTCTGCTCTTGTCGTACTACCAGTATGTTTCCAGCAGTGTAGCACAGGGTATGTGGTTAGGCGTTCACCTAGCAATCGACGGACCGTGCCAGCGGTGGTTGGAATCCTGCATCATTGAAATATTTTTGCATCGGTATGATATTTGGATACGTAAACACATGCCCATGTTTGCCGCATTCAAACAGTAGAATAACGCTGTTATTCATCTTGTGCCCTGCGCATACTCTGCTGGTTAGGGCCTGAATGTACTGTAATCTCTGTTGTCATTTGGCATGTTTTTCACAGAGGAATACGTTGACATACTCTCCATTAGAAGCAAGACAAAACTCATGTGAGGCACTACGTCTGTACCAGGAACGGTATCCTGACATGCGACACCCGGTTGCTACGACATTCTGCAGTGTTGAAAGACACCTAAGGACAACAGGTGTGATTTCCAAGCAGCCACCAGTCCGCGATAGGCCTGTTATATCGAGTGAAACAGAAGAGACCGTTCTGGAGGCAGCTTGTAATAATCCACACATCAGTACAAGGGCGACTGCATGACAGGTGAACACCAGCCAGCCATCCATCTGGCGAATACTGCATGAACATAAATTTCACCCATACCATCTTGAGCTAGACCAAGAGCTCCATGGGCAGGATTTTGAAGCTTGAATGGAGTTCTGTCAGTGGCTGTTAGGCACACTGGACAGTGATGCAGCATTTGTATCGCATATCTTGTTCTCGGATGAATCGCACTTCCACAATAATGGGAACGTCAATCACCACAGCATGCACTGTAGGAGTCCAGGCAATCCTCACTGGGTGCGACAGGTGGCCCATCAAGTGTGATGGGGAGTGAATGTTTGGTGTGGAATCTTGGGGAATTGCCTGATTGGACCTTACTTCTTTGAGAGCCATTGGACAGGCCCACACTACCTGCACTTTCTACGTCAAGAACTCCCACTGCTGCTGGGGGATGTGCCCTTGCATGATCATTAACACAATGTGGTTGCAACAGGATGGAGCTCCACCACATTCAGTTTTGCCCGTTCGTAACCATGTGAACGATGAACTGCCAGGGAAATGGATGGGATGAGGAGGCCCTGTTTCTTGGCTCACTAGATCACTTGGATTTAACGCCGTTAGACTTCTTCTTGTGAGGACATTTGAAGAACGTCGTTAATACTCAAGCGCCAGAAAACCCCGACCAGCTCCAGCAACTTATCACGGACGCCTGCTGAACAATTACACATGGAATGCTTCAGTGCGCAAGACGTTCTATTGGACACCGGACCCAAATGTGCATAAACCAAAACGGTCATCACATTGAGCATTTGCTGCAATTAAACATTGTCAGGGCAGTTGTGTTTCTATTATTTCCAGTCTGTATGTGTCCGGCTTGCTAACTGATTGGCCCTTCTTAGGGCCACAAACACATTCATTCACTCACAATTTGCATGAAAGCAGGTATTGAACTTACATTACGCGTGGTACGTATTAAACAAATATTTAAAAAATTTGTAATCTTTGCCCCAGACTCGAACCTTCCACTTGACATGCAAGCTCGCTCCGCCTTGCCTTTATCAACTACACTATGGCTTCATACAGCACACTGGGCAGCTTATAGCAAGCATTAGGTTTACTGTGGTCACAATATCAATTTAGTGTTTCGCCAGCATGTCAGGTTCATATGATCTGGAAGGCACACGCATGTCTTGCAGTGTTTAATGCGAGTATAATATTATGGCGTCCTATCATGGTGAAGCGGTAAATACCAAGATATCCGGTTGTATGTTCTGAGCATACCAGCAGGGCAGATGTTTTCAGGATGGAATGAATATTGTGGGTTGCATAAAACTACATTGGAAGGGGCAGCTGAATCGCACTGTGTAGTCTAAAGCAGGTAGATGTCAATGGTCTCTTCTTTGGTGCAAAGGGGACTGTTCTTCAATCCTTTGTGATGTGGCGGCAGAAATATAAGTTGCCAAAGATCCTTCAAGATCAAATTGTCATCTGCATAATCAAGTATTCCCTAACAATACTTTGGCATCATAGATTTGGTGTATAGAGCACTTAAGAAGTCTGCTCTTCAAACATTTCCGAGCATATTTATTTATTTTTTATATCAAAATTTGTGAGCTGTTCTGTGTCATTTGACAAACTTAAGATGTCATTTCAGATATTTAAATAAATAATATAAAGGTGTATTGGTTCTGCTTGAAATTATGTAAACCGTTTTAACTTGGGATTCAATTATTTTTTTGATCTTTTTTTCAGGAACTTGGAATAGAGCCTGTGTTTTATTTTGATGGTCCAACGATTGAAGCCAAGAAAGATTGGCGTAAGAGGAAGAATTCAGTAAAAGAAAAAAGGTTAACCAAGGTGTTTAATGCTATAAGTGGTGCAAAATGTAGCAACTCAAAATGGAATTCCTTTCAGTACGAACAGCAGATGTTACCAGTTCTTATCAGTGTGTGTGGGCGGTTCATTTGCAAGTATGAATGCAACTGTACTGTCTTTGTTTCTGTCACAGATTGTGATAAAGAACTTGCTGATTATGCAAATAGAGAGTCTTGTTTTGCCATTTTATCTCAGGACACTGACTTCTTGTGTTTGAAAAATGCTACATATATCTTGTCTATTAAACATTTTAATTTAGATGAAATGTCAACTTTGTTGTATGATCGATGTGCAATCCTTGCATACTATTCCTTCACATTGCAACAGATGCGGTTGTTTGCTTCACTACTGGGTAATGATGTTATTCCACGTTCAAAACTTGAAAAGTTCCATAAAAAACTCTGTGGTAATATCTATACTTTGGAAGAGAAATGTAATGCAGTGGCATCGTTTGTGAAGAGAGTATTTGAGAACTGCCGTGATGAAGTTGGGGTGATAGTGCTGGCAGTAGTGGAATATCTGGACACACTAGATCTTAACATTACAGCATCTGAACTGAGAAGTAGCCTAGAAAGCTATCAGCCAAGGTAATGCATCTTTATGTTAAATGTAGTACAGTAGAGACCATATACCATGAGAGTCCCTCCTCTTCGGCAGTGATAAGGAGGATAGTAAGCCAAGTGGAATGCTCCAATACGCTACTACTGATTGTTAATTACTTATCAAAGTTGGAGAATATATATCTTGTTGCACTGCCCATAGCAAGTGAAACAGGTGTACTTAATGTTGACTACTGTAGAAGCTACCACTATGTTGTTGTTTTCTTTTGCCCAG
The DNA here is from genome assembly GCF_040414725.1 of Anabrus simplex. Taxonomy (NCBI): domain Eukaryota; kingdom Metazoa; phylum Arthropoda; class Insecta; order Orthoptera; family Tettigoniidae; genus Anabrus; species Anabrus simplex. The sequence continues at coordinate 1,558,695,891 of NC_090265.1, forward strand.
CCCAGCATGGACTCTGTAACAACATGTGGCCCACTCTTCAACAGTCTGCTTGCAGACTGCAGTAAGAGAAGGTCTTTTACACACCTACTATTCACACTTCTGCTTAAATTGTGTATGTTATGATTGTTGCTAAGGACTGATAGTTGCTTTAGCATCATTAGATGCAGGCCTGCATGCGCAATTGCTTTCTTAGAAGTACCGTTGCCTACGACATACATAAGGCCGGGAAATACAGCACACTAGACTCGGCCTCGAGATACTTCTGACAAGCGCCGCTAGAGTTCTCTTTACTGAGCTGTCTCGCCCGCTCATTGCTACACGTTCCAGTATGAAAACCTATAAATATTCATTAAAACTAGCAATTTCACAAGACACCAAACAGATGTGAGATAAAAAAACAGACCAAGAGCAGTTGTATGACTTACATTCTACAACGTATTTCTTACAGTTTGCTTAAACGAAATAAGTATTTCACGAAATAAGCAGAGAAGTCTATTAGCGAGTTTGTCACTTCTTCCTGTTTTCTCTAATTCTGCTTCAGTGTATCTGATAAACTGATCGAGATTGCGGTCCTAAATAAGTTTGGGTTTAATCATCTTATAAATTATCAGCTATCCTACCTTTCCCTCCACACATCTGATGTTGCGACATTCGTATTGAAGTCACTGTTTGGAGAGCGATGTTATGCCCGTTTCGCCCTTAGTAAATCCTATATAATTTTTCAGCATTGTCTGATGTGGTACAGTTAGGCAGTGCAAGGATCTCAAATCTGTAGCCGGTAGGTGCTTTCCTATGCCAGAGGATGCAAATTTTTAGCGTTGTTTTTCCGTTTTTCACTCTTTCTTCCCTCAAGATTCAGTTTGTTCTAACAGGAATAAAGCTCCTACATGATAATTTGTACAATTATTTTCAATTTGGTTTACTTTTTGGTCAAGTTCAGATACCTTAAATAATTTTTCAGATTTCATTACCGTATTCTACTTCTCAATATAAAGACTGTTTTCCGTAACCTGGCATTTGAAATCTCATCAATATAGATTTAGATTTAGCATAGATACTCATTGCCTTTCCTTTTCTTTGCTAGTTACTTTACGTCGCACCGACACAGATAGGTCTTACGGCGACGATGGGACAGGAAAGGCCTCGGAATGGGAAGGAAGCGGCCGTGGCCTTAATTAAGGTACAGCCTCAGCATTAACCTGGTGTGAAAAGGGGAAACCACGAAAAACCATTTTCAGGTCTGCCGACAGTGGGGTTCGAACCCACTATCTCCTGGATGCGAGCTCACGGCTGCGTGCTCCTAACCACACGGCCAACTCGCCCAGTTAGCATTTCCTTGACATAGAAAAGAGACTTGTAGGGATTTCTTTTTCGTTTGTGGGTGACGTAGGTCAGTGAAGATATGGTATGTTCATCGTTATCTGAATCAGAAATTTTACTAAATTTTGATGGCAATATGTCATTTCTTGGAGCTGGAGCCATCCTGCGTTTGACACTTTTCTGTTGTGAACAGGATATACACTAAAAACAGAGGATACCGAGCTCGATAGCTGCAGTCGCTTAAGTGCGGCCAGTATCCAGTATTTGGGAGATAGTGGGTTCGAACCCCACGGTCTGCAGCCCTGAAGATGGTTTTCCATGGTTTTTCATGTTCACACCAGGCAATTGCAGGAGTTGTACCATAATTAAGGCCAGAGCCGCTTCCTTCCCAGTCCTAGCCCTTTTTCTATCCCATCCTTGCCATAAGACCTATCTGTGTCGGTGCGACGTAAAGCCAATAGCAAAAAAAAGGAAGGAACTTCGTTGGGGAGAATTCTCTTGACTGATATGCTTATACTCAAATCTGATGTATTAAAATGCAAGCTTCATACTTGCTTGCCTGCATTTCTCTCTTAAACTGCACTATGAAGGAAAATTATGGAACGTCACATTTTCTTGCTTTTTAGCGGTATACGAAGTATATAGAGGTACACAACAGTGCACCATGCTTCTCAACCTCACGGACACTCACCGACAGAAACAATACGCACAATAAATTGCATAAAATCAACACAACATCAGAATTACTCCGTACATCACCATGTTAAAGTCCGCCCAGAGCAGAACAGAAACCTGACATCTAGTGGCTAAACCGTGAACTCAGTCGGGCCGTCTTTTCAGAGGCAAATTAGAGGCTATGTCTTGGCCTTGTATATCTCGTGGGCAATGGAAGTACACAGTTGTAGTACAAAAAATGGTAGTGAATTGGACTATACATCTTGGCTCGTTATCTTCTTTTTCACTTCACAAATCACCTTCTTGATTTTTGCCATAGAGGAGAGCTCACCCTGTATAGTTCACATGTACGGCTCCTTTACATTTTCAGACCTGTCTATGTAGACCATGTTTGCAATGGCCACTCCACATCTGGTTTTCATTCTTCATGCTGCATTCACACTTTATGGCCATATGTGCTGCCTGCGCACTGTCCTGAATTCATAGTCCGAGAGTGCAGATTATTTTCTGGTCATGGCCAAATTAAGTCAATTTGCTTATGAGATGATTCTTCTGTCTAGTGTTGTTATTATTTTGATGTTAAAAAGGAGATCAGAGCAGAGCAAATGAACAAAGAATGTATTAAAAACAAATCTTTTCTTGAGGCCAATTTTTACGGGGTGAGGAGTACGGAGGGAGCGGTGCCGGTGCTGCCAACTGGATGGAAATGAAATCTGAATTGAATCGATAATATGATCGATATGAATTTTCTAAACATTTATTATCTTACGCCAACAACTGTGCCACACATACATTATACAACATTTCTCGATGCGAATCTTGTTCCTAGCATGAATTATATAGTTTGGCTTTGCTGTGTAAACAGCAACAGTACTGGTTCGTAAAGTCTACGCCAGATGTCGCACAGCGATGCATAAGCGATTCATAGTTTGTGTTTCAAAGGTTGCCAATATGGATATCGAAGATAACCGAGGTCTATCAATTCAGCACTAGGGAGCTCAGGGCTCAAGAAAAGGTTTGCATATAGTAATGCTTTCACGTGTTAATCTTTTGAAGAAGTTAAATTTTGAAAAAATGGCTGGTTTATTTAACTAAAAATGGCCAGACACTCTTCAGTGCTGCTGCAGTGTCACACCATATATATGGAGACAGGATAGCAAGGCCGTACCCAGGAATATTTTTCGGATGGGGGGGGAGTAAATTTTTATTTGCGGTGGGTGAGGGAGGGTGCTCCAAAAGCAAAAGTTATAGGAGCAATAAAATACTCTGTGTGCAGGGAGTCCTTGATCAAAGGCTACCATGATAACCATTTCACCAGGAAGCTGCACAAAACTCCTGTTCTTGTTCCAAGGTGGCAGAGCCTTATCAGATACAGCCCCAATGGAGGTGTCATTTTAACCTCATACCAGCCCTACTGTCATTCTTAAATCCTTGGCAGTACCGGGCATCGGATGATGGCAGTTAGTAGCACTAACAGTAATGCTACAAAGGCGAACGTTGCATAATTTAATTTCCTTTTATAGCAATAACCATAACCATCTGCATATAAAAATATTGTATTTTTAATTATGAAATAGATTTAATAAAATAAAAATGTTTGAACATTTTTTGAGTAGCACCATTTACAACTCAGCGGGTTAACTGGAAAGATAAGATCATAGCGGTCGAAACAAAGAGATGTGTCATTTGTTTAAAAATGGTGGAAACCAAATTTGTTTACACTAAAATTATTATAAAAGATGTTTACAGGTTTGGTACATTTTAAAAAATAGTGGCTCGGTGACATGAAAATATTTCTATATGTTTATTAAAAATGATGTCGCCCGTGTGTCATATTTAATAGTTTATTCTTGTTTATATATTATACATTAATTTCATTAATTTACAACTTGTAATTATCAAATTTTTCAACATTGCATGAAAAATCATTTGTCTCTTAATTTTTATAATATTTTGAATTTGCGAAGTTAGCTATAACCAAAATACATTTCATTTACTACGATTAAAGAATTGACATATTTTGTTACATTTATATTGTAATTTTCACTTCATTCTTCAAGTCTAATTATCCCTTCAAGGAATATGTAGGTGATGACATTTTTTGCCATAGGTACCAAATGTTGTCTTTAGGCATAATGTTGTAAGCAATAAATTTGTTCATACTAGTTTTGAGATTTTAGTAGGTAAATATATTCACTAATACATACTTTCTAAATGGAAAAGTATACTTTTGTTCATATAGAAGAAACTTCGGGAACAAAGGGTCAATATTTAATCAGTTCTGTACAAAAATGAATGTATAAATGTTATTAGGCAGCAAATTTATTCATTACATCTAATTACAAATGCCTTATGTGTCAGCCCCGTGATAGTCCCTTTTGGTACTTCCTGAAAGGGCTAGCGAGTCAGGTGACCGGGGATCTCCCAGCTGGCCTGTAGGTTGGGGCTGGTTTTTGTGTGTATTGTTCTCGTCGGCTGTTTTACCTGTCAGTTTCTGGGTGATGCAATGAGATGGTTCTGTTTCTAGCCATGTTGCGATTATTCTGGGACACATCACCTGAGTTATAAAAAGGGAGGCTAGACACGGACGGTTGGTCAGTGTTGACTCCATAGTGGAGTCAGTGTTAGTCACTATGGGACTCGGTGTTAAGACTCAGTGTGAGACTCAGTGTGTTGGGGTTTGGTAGCTGGGCTGAGGGTGACAGAGGTGTTGGCTGTCGCTAGTGTCTCACCAAGGTCTGAATGAGGAGTTGTGGTTGTTCTTGTTGTTACGTTGGAGTCTTGAGTGTGGAGCTGGATTGAAAACGGTGTATGGGACAGAAGACTGTGTAGTTCTTTGGAGTAGAGAGAGAGAGAGAGAGAGAGAGTGTGTGTGTTTGTGTCAGCGATTAGGGCAGCTATCGTGGGTGTAATTGGAACTGTGTTAATAGTTGTTGTTGTCCTGCTGTTTAACACTCTTGATCTGTTGTTGTTTATATGCTCACTATGTTGACTGTGTGAATTACTGGACTGTGTCTGGAGTCATGTGTTGTGTGGCCAGTAGCCTGTGATCAAACCTAGCTGTCTGCACACAGTTGCTGTGTAGGGTGACTGGACTTGCAGAACTGAAAGTAAGGCAAGCTTGTGAATAGGATTAAAACCCTCTAAGGTAATTCCAACGAGTTGGGACTCCCTGCTTTGCATAAAGAACAGAGACTTGTAAATAGACAGCTAGCAGTTTCCCGTTGGCTCCGCCCGTAATCTACAAAGTATGGCGTTGTTCGTTACTATCCTCACGGATGTATTTGCAGAGTTTCAAGTTAATGAAATAAAGCACATGATCTGTTGTGGTAATAGAATGTAATATTATGTCAACAAAACACTTGAAAATACATCACACAAAGAAATTGAATTAAACGTTCCTTGGAACAACACTACGCGCCAAACTGTTAAAAAGTCCTTCAAAGATCTTCGTCATGGAGACAAATGTACTCATAACTTTTCTCAGAATCTACCAATTTAAGCAGTTATTACCTCAAAAGAAAGCACTTGATCCACTGAGTGTTTTTAGACCAAAACAAACTGCATACCTTAATTAGAACGAAAGATATGATTGCTTTAATGAGAAAAAAATGTTGAAGAAATGAGATGTCAAATTGAATGTGCACTCATAACTTTCCTCAGAATCAATCAATTTGAATAGTTAAGAGCTGAAATAAGAGAGCTTGATCCACAGAGTGTTCTTAGGCCAAAACGAACTCCATACCTCAATTAGAATCAAAGATATGATTGCTTCAAAGAGACAAATAATTGAAAAAATGATATATTTGAGGAAGGCGGAAGTTAAGTGATTTATAGTACCTGATGACAAATCTGTGCATGAATACCTTTCAGTTTAAATAAAATAAATGAAGGAAATCGACCAGATAGAATGGCCGGACTGACTTTAGTTTTCATAAATTTTTGTAATATATAGATAAATTATTATAACATTTATTATAGCAATTTATATAATTTATAATATGTTTCCATAAAACTTGCAGGTGTGTTGTAATTTTAAAATAAGAGATTCGTGAGATCATGATCAAACTATAACTATTATCAATTAACAAGTTAACTGGCAGTCACAACGGTACAATGATGAGACTTGTGTAATGTCCAACTACGATTTTAGACTAATAAACTTCGCCCCATTTCTCCACTTATTTACTGAAAAAGTTGGCCTTTTAGATGGAGAAAACAAAAATAACTAAAATATGTAGGCCTACTGTATGTATCTATTGGGTTTTCTTTAGACTAGAGGTTCCCTTTGTGAATATGTTATTTTTCTGCTTCTGTGTCAGGGATGGGCCTTTTGTTAAATGGCTGACAAGAGTAAGTTTTTTTTTGTTTGTTTGCAAAATGCATTTATTCTAAGGAAAATTCAAAATGATGGAATTGTTTTTGACCACCGTGAAGTGATTAACAATAATTTAATTTATAAGCATGAATGGGCAACAACCATTCTGGATGAAATTTTAGTAGTCGCTGGAAAATTTGAGACTAAAACCTGAATATTTTGTAAACATGAATTTGTTATTTGAATTCTTTTCTATACATAATCAAAAATTCTCTTAAGAATGTTTATTTCAGGCTCTTAACTATATCTGAAAGTCCGACTCCCAGGATGCATTGTCAGTGTATTGGCGTAGGGCCTAGGTTTATTTCAAGGATGGACCAAGGAGATTACCCTAGCTTGGAGACCGAGTGTTTGTAATCATCCTAATACACCTCCCCCCCCCCCCCCCACACACACACACACCCACTCACACATGGCATATTACACTACTAACCACCATAGAATCATACAACAGTAAATAAATCCCCCCCACATATCGGTTGACTTCAGGATGGACATCTTCAGCCACGTAGCACTGTTTAGATGAAAAATTCATATATTGACAAAGTATCAATGCTTTGAAAGAAAGTGTCCTTAAAATTAGCATAAGAAGATTAAATGACAACACTAAAAAACAAAACACTCAAGAGAAAATATATAAATTTTTTCTCTATGTGGCTGAAGGTGTTAATAATATACGAAAAATGTACCACTTTTAACCAATGAGTTGCCTTAAGCAACTAATGTATCAACAAGGTGGAAAATAAGAAATATTAGTTGTGAATCTGTTAAAGTGCGATACGGACCACGAAGCTGATTTTATGTAAGTGTCGTAATACGTCGCGATTCGCTGCCACATTTCTCCGATTTTTCACTTTTGAAAGTTGGCATGACTGCATATGCTAGGCAGCCGCAAGGCATCTGATGTCATATCAGCCAGAGACGGCCCAGCAGATTGTGTCGTGTGTAGATGCTTTTAAGCATCTCAAAAAAAGCTGCAAATTGAGTTGACTACCACCATGCACAAGTTCTCAAATGATTACAGAAGTGCGTGAAGTTATGTGCGAGATGATTTGAGGGAAGATGTGAAGCGTAAGCGTAAACAACCTAATGTGGAACAGTGGGGACAGGTTAGTGCATCATGACAATGTGCCCACACTTGGTAAGTAAAATGGGTCCACCTATTCAATACAAGGCCCATTTTACTTACAAAGTGTAACAACTGTCAATACAGTTCATCATGAAATTTTTATTGTATAATGTACCCACATACACCTCATTCAGTTTGAGGGACATTTTAACAACAAAAAAAAAAAATTACCATTCCACACTGCCCCTACTCACCTGATTTGGTCCTCTACAACTTCTACTTCTTTCCTAAAATGAAACTCCTGTTGAAAGGGTGGTGTTTTGACTTCAGTGAAGAGATCCAAACAGAATTGTAGGTGGTGCTGAATATACTGAAGCTAGAAAACTTCCATGAATGCTTCCAAAAATGAGAAAATCACTGGAATTGCTATATTCAAACCCAGGATCACTACTTTGAAAGTGATGGTGGAAAGTAGGCATTTATGGAACTGTTTACTTTTTATAAACAAATTCTCAGAAATTCTGGGTAGCACCATGTACAGAATGAACCCTCCCTCTTGTATAAAGTCAGTATAACCCCTCCTTTTTACTAGTTAATAGCAGTGTAACCCCTTAAAAATACCAATATTATTGTTATAAATTTATCTCAGTAAATTACATGTTATCATTCATTCTATGTCGGATGATTTCAGTGAAATGGAGAATTGGTTCTTGGATAAGGACATTGAAGAACCATGGCTTCAAGTTCTAGAGATGGCATATTCAAGACATGTTGAGTGTGAGGCTGTTCCTGATGTATATAATACGTTGGCTGGCCATCCATATGAAATTGGCCTCTTTCTGGAGAAACCAAGCACAAACCATCAAGCCGCATCCAGGGTATTTTTTACACTGCGTCAGAGAATTTATAGTCTTCTATTGCATGAGAAGCCATGGGGCAGCACTGCACATGAAGTGAAGGAATTTGGACAGTGGGATAATATGTGGCATGATTTGGAGAGTGTGGATGTGCCTGACTTGGATGAAGGTAAGTTGTATATAAAAATAATATCTATAAAATGTATATAAACCTGTTTACTATGTGTATGTTGGGGCCGATGACCTTCGATGTTAGGCCCCTTAAAACAACAAGCATCATCATCACTCTATGTTGTGTATGGCTACAACCACGCAAGCATTTCAAAAACATAGAAAGAAGAAGGTGTAGGTGTTTACAGATTCCCCAATTGGGAGAAATCTCCAGAGAGATATCGCGCTTAGCTATTTAAAAATTAGTCGCGCTCATTTCTCACCAACCCGTCATAGTTTCATGAGCTCTAAATATTTCAGAGAGCAGGACTATGAACTATCAATTAAATATAAAACCGAACTTTGAGACAAAATAGAAAACGTGTGTTAAAAAAGATTCTGTGCCTGCGCTAAATGTGAGGGGAATGAAATCTGTTCTTGTTTCAAAGCTTGCATCTACATATAATACGAAGTAATTTGAAATATTCTAAATATACTTTTAAATTTGTTATTAATAAAAGTATCCTGGTTCTTGTCCCTCTTGTTTCAAAGCGTGCATCTACATATAATACGAAGTAATTTGAAATATTCTAAATATACTTTTAAATTTGTTATTAATAAAAGTATTTTGGTTCTTGTCCCTCTTGTTGTTTCAAAGCGTGCATCTACATATAATACGAAGTAATTTGAAATATTCTAAATATACTTTTAAATTTGTTATTAATAAAAGTATTCTGGTTCTTGTCCCTCAGCAGCCTGGAATCCTTTGTATGTACCTCTTTCTTGGGGATATTGTTCTCAGATTGCCTTTACTACACAAATTGGTAAAAGGCTACAAGCCACTAGTTAGCATCACTTTCCATAGCCAGTCTCTCCCTTGTTTTATCCATATGAAGACAACATGCGGTATTTAACACATTAGAAAAGTCCTCGTACCAAACAATACACATCACACTTCCATGCATTTCATTTATTGTTTCATTGTCTTTACAGCAGAAACTTTCAGCAGCAGTGGGCATTGTCGTAATACCATCGTTCCTTGTAGACTATGTAGACAGTGTAGTGAGATGGACAGTGGAAAGTAGTATGGTGGTAAATGGGATGAAAACTCATGTTGTAGGTTTCACCAAGAGGAAAAGTCCTCAGTTTTAATTACTGTGTGGATAGGGGTAAAAGTACCTCATGGGGATAATTTTTTTTTTGCTAGGGGCTTTACGTCGCACCGACACAGATAGGTCTTATGGCGACAATGGGATAGGAAAGGCCTAGGAGTTGGAAGGAAGCGGCCGTGGCCTTAATTAAGGTACAGCCCCAGCATTTGCCTGGTGTGAAAATGGGAAACCACGCAAAACCAAGGGGATAATTTTAAGTACCTAGGTGTTAATATAAGGAATGATCTTCACTGGGGTGATCATATTAATGAGGTTGTTCAAAGCTCAGGCAACTTATTTTGGAGTTTTATTTTCTTAACCTATTAGATGCATAAGTCGATGTTTCCCTGTCTTTCTGAAATAACAGATGCCGGTGGTTCATTTTCTAGTCAAGATGTTGTGTATTTTGGTTCATATTGATATGTCTTCACTTTCCTGGATATGATTCTTCATTCCAGACAATGTGCTGAAACTGAGAAACACTCTTAGGCAGACACAAGTGGCGCGCGATATCCTGTCGTAAGGCAACAGTCGCACTGTCCCTTCCTTACCTAAAACTTATGATTTCATATCTTGCAAGCTAATGGAGATTTTTAAGTTTCAATTTCAGCCTTCCACTCTTCTACACAAAATTTAACTGAATTAATTAAAAACAAAAAATAAATTTTTGTAAGATTACTGGGCCATTAAATAATCATTAACCAGGTGGTATGCACATTGCCTTATCTTGCTATCAATAACATATAGGCCTTCATAAAGCCTGAAAATTTTGTGAATTTCTTTTTGGTCTGCAGAAAATAAATGAGGAACTCTTAACAAGACCTCCTCCCCTGTATTAAAACTGTCCCCTTTCTGTCACTGCTGTTTCTCTCTCTCTCTTAGCACCATTTTTTTCTAGGCTCGCCGTAGCAATCTCTATGACTACTTTCCTGGGTACTTCCTCATCTGTGGAAAGATCCAAGATGATTGCCAACTCTCTCACAGACTTATAACCGAGTTGCAATTAAACTGTAATTTCATGCCTCATCACATTACATCAGCACTCCACATCCTCTAGGTAGCTAAGGAATGAATTGTGCATATCACTGATGTAAGTACAAAACATTCTACCCAGTTCTCACATCACTCTTTCAGACATGTTCCCCTCTCCTTTAACATGTTCTTCCATATACTAGATATGGTCAGACAAGATCGGCTTAGGGATACCAAACTGAGAAATATAGTGGTCTAAGATCTTCCCTACACAAGCCCTACCAGTGGCTTTGCGTAAAGGATACAATTTCACGTACTTGGTAAAAGCATCCATAACAACAAAGAAATATTGGTATCCATATTATGACTTTATGAGTGGACCATATAAATCTACACACAATAATTCATTAGGGCCATCCGTTAAAACAATTTGCCTAATACCTTCCAAATACCTCTTGGGATGCTTGCTTCTTTGACATGTGTCGCACCTGGCAAGTGTCTTTCTGACATCACATCCCATATTTTGCCATAAGACGTTCTCCTGTATAGCAGTCAACGCTTTATCAGCCCTGAAGTGACCTAACTCTGATGCAAGTGTAATGGACTAGTATAACTTGGAAACAATTCTCTAACCCATGAGTAAATAATGAAAATATTGAGTATTATTATTATTATTATTATTATTATTATTATTATTATTATTATTATTATTATTATTATTATTATTATTATTATTATTATTATTATTATTATTTATGTAGTTATGTACGGACTTTATTTGGTATAAATCGTTTTCCTAACAAAACGTGAGGTTATGTCATGACACATCTGTTGTATGTATATTAATATGAGTTTATTTAACTTAACACGTACTGGTAAGTAATAGTATATAATTTATTATTACCTGTAAATATGATGTATAAATCCAGTGTAATGTTGTGCAACACATGGTAATAGTCCAGAACAACGCATCTTGTCACTTGAGTTATATAGAAAATTCCATTCATTGTAAATAGGTTATTGAAGACACTAGAAATTACGAGAAACACATTGTGTCATACTTTTCTAGAAGCCTGGCCAGGCAATGTATATAAAGGGACGGTTTTGGGAGTTGAGTTGTTGTTAGCGAGACTTGCTAGTGAAAGTCGTTAGTCAAGTGTTGTGATTCTGGGGTGTTGGTAATTGGTTGACATGCTTCTGTAGCAGTCAAATGTTTGTCAAGATGGTGGTTCATTAATGTGTGTGTGTGTGTGTGTATAATGTCACTGGCGTAGCCAAGGGGAGGTGCCCAGAGGGGCCGGGCCCCCCCCCCCCCCCCAAAATATTTCCCGAAACTAGAGCGAGGATCAGCCGTTGTTTTACGTACGGCACAAACAACTCAAAAACGTACGCCAAAATGTTAAGTTAACGTAGCAACAAGAATATACTAGCAGTGCTCAATGGGGCCATACATAATTCTCCATATTTGTACTGCTTGAATGAAAGGAAGAATTGTGATGCGCGGGGATATTTCCCTGTAGAAGCCTCAGTATTGGGAATGTCACCATGTGTTGACAAATGTCAAGACATGAAGAAAGGGGCAATTAGCAAGGGATTACTCAGTAGGGGGCCGGAACGTGAACACCGAGATAACGGGGGGCCACGTGCAGAAACAGTTACAAGCTTACAACATCGTGTCAGCTTTTGCATATCGGTTCCAGGAAACAACAACGTCCTAAGGATCCTCGGGTTGTACCGTGGTTGAGAGATGTGCTGTGTTTAAGTTGCAGCGTTGGGAAGACTGTGACAGGATTGTGAGCTGCACGTTAGTTCCTCATTTTGTGCCATATAAGTAACATTTTTGAAGAGGGGCCGTTTTGTCACTGAGAAGCCAACACTATGTGCATCCTCGGTAAGTTATAAAAAGGTTTTTTATTCTTACAGTAGCAAGACAATCGCGGATGAGTGCCTAAGTTCGATAGGTAGGTCTATATATTGTTTCAAATGCCCAGGGACTGATTGGAACCTCAAATGGCACCATCAAAAGTGCGGCTAACTATTTTGTATTTGGCGGGCGTTATAACTCGGTTCCATGGTTCTATCTTCTCATCAGGATGGCCCAGGCTTGAATCGCAGTCGATACATGAAACATTTTTAAAATGGGAAGTCACGTTCTATTGATACGGATTCTACTTAAAAACTAGATCCCGTCCCTTACCTTTCCTTATATTTTTGAGCCGGAACCGCATCATTTATGGTGATGTATTTTGAGTATCCAACCATTCTTCGGACTTACCTTGTACCTAAAATGGTGAGTGGATGCAGTGGTGTACCCACAAAATAATTTTTTATTTAGAATTTGCTTTACATCGCAGTAGGTCTGATGGCGACGATGGGAAAGGAAAGGGCTGAGAGTGGGAAGAAGCGGCCGTGGCCTTAATTAAGGTACAGCCCCGGCATTTGCTGGGTGTGAAAATGGGAAACCACAGAAAACCATCTTTAGGGCTGTCGACAGTGGTATTTGAACCCACTATCACCCGGATGCAAGCAAACATCTGTGCGCCCCTAACCGCACGGCCAACTTGCCCGGTGGATATGAAAAGAAAGCCGGTCCTACCGAGTGCGGTGACAGATCTTCAGTTGATATTGTTGGTTTTGATTGTTACCATGTACAATCATAGCTTCTGTACTCTTAACATAAACAAGCTGCATTATTGAAACTGTTCGTAAAATTGATAATATCGTTCTTCGTTTGTGAGGAAGTAGAATCTTCATTTAATTTGTCTTCTTAAAAAAAGGAACCACTTTGGTACTACACCCCATGAAGGTGCCTACCTTCCAGGCCGTAAATATTTCGATTACGGGAGACTCAAGGAAAACTACTGCACCCAAAAACAAGGTTGTATCCTCCCCATCCCATGCCTTTCTTGACGGGAATCGAATGCAGGATGCCTTAAGTCAAATTCGATAATAAGGAGACCTAAAAGTCACCAGCCGGCCCCACGGTGTAGGGGTAGCGTGCCTGCCTCTTACCGGAGGCCCCAGGTCAGGGACTTTTCCTGGATCTGAGGGCTGGTTCGAGGTACACTCAGCCCACGTGTTTATAATTGAGGAGCTATCTGACGGTGAGATGGTGGCCCCGGTCTAGAAAGCCAGGAATAACGGCGGAGAGGATTCGCTGTGCTGACCACACAACACCTCGTAATCTGCAGGCCTCCGGGCTGACCAGCCGTCGCTTGGTAGGCGATGGCGCTTTGGGGCTGTTACGTCATGGAGTTTGGTTTGGAATAATGAACAGATAAGGAAGCGCCACCCCTGCAAGACTCCTTAGCTTCCAGCTAGTTCTTCTGTCCGGCCTCGTGCATTTAGGACAGTAAGAAAACGTACGCCTTAATAAATGCTCCTCATAAAACCTTTGTAAAAATACTAACTGCATCTATTTATAACAATAATCACAAACGCCTCCTTTTCATGTGGCTCAGTCGCTGTCCTTCTGAGTCTGAGTTCACAGGTTCAAATCCCGGGTTGGATCGGTAACCCTTAAAACGGTGTTGAAATGGCAACAGCTCAGTGTCGTTGGTTTCTGGCACGTTAATAAAAATTATACATACGAATATTAGCGTCACAAAACTCTATACTACTATATTCTGTATCCCAGGCTTGCTTGGAAAAGTAATTAACAATTTACTTTATGTCGCACCGACACAGATAGGTCTTATGGAGACGGTGCGATAGGAAAGGCTTAGGAGTTGGAAGGAAGCGGCCGTGGCCTTAATTAAGGTATAGCCCCAGCATTTGCTTGGTGTGAAAATGGAAAACCACGGGAAAACATTTTCAGGGCTGCCGACAGTGGGGTTCGAATCCACTATCTCCCGGATGCAAGCTCACAGCTGCGTGGCCCTAACCGCGTTGGAAACTAATAGGACAAGGTAAACCCTACATCGCATATGTTGTAACGTGTATTTTTCTTTACCAACTAACAAAATATCTATACCCATATACTTTACATTATTTATTTATTTATTTATTTATTTATTTATTTATTTATTTATTTATTTATTTATTTATTTATTTATTAGTGCCTTCAGTACAGTGGCGAAGTTAGGGCTCCTGGCCCTTTCGTACACTTAACCATATACTAATCAGAATCTTAAATAAAATACTGAGATACTTAAAATAGTTAAAACTACTTAATTTAATAGAATTGAAAATAAATTTAAATAGATTACTTACTAAATTAATATTAGAACTAATTAATATCAAAAACTCTGAAAAATAGCTAATCCTCGGGAACGCAAACATTCATACTTCAACCATTCAGTCAGCTGTCCTCAGCAGGTAGTCTTGGCAGGTGACCTTAAATTGTGATTTAAAAAAGCTAGTTTCTCTGACCTCAACTGGCAGGATATTCCATAATCTGGCGACAGTCACCACAAATAATCTATTAATTTTATATGTGCGGTGCAGTGGAATAGAAAGAATGAATCTAGAACGTGTATTTAAGTTGTGAAGTGATGATAAAAAGATGAATTTAGAAGAAATATACATTGGCTGACTTACAGCTACCACTCTGATCGCCATCATTAAAGTGTGTAGCTGCCGACGTTTATCAAACATCAGCCATGAGACAGCCTTATAATATGGGGTGATATGAACATCGTGCCCGATATTATAAATAAATCGCAGGCAGGAATTCAATGCTCGTTGAAGTTAAAGTGTTTCTTCTTTCGTCATGTCAACTAAAACAACGTCATAATAATCAAGAATAGGGAGAATGAGTGTCTGTGTTAGTTTGGCCTGTAGCTCAAATGGAAATACATCCCTCTGCCGTTTAAGAGGGTGAAGAACTCCAAAATTTTTTTTTACGTATTTCTTTCGTGTGATCAGACCAATCAACTGTTTCATTCATCATTACGCCGGGATTTTTAACCATTTTACTGTAGGGAATAATGTTACCATTCAGTAGGATAGGCGGGATTGCGACAATGTTTGAGCAGCTCAGTAATTTTCGTGATCCAATTATAATTGTCTGAGTTTTTTGCAGTTTAGTATGAGAGAGCTTCGTTGTGCATATACGCTGAGTCGTCGGAGGTCCCTGTTAATATCTTGTCTTGCATTGTCGATATATTTGAAGATCGTCAGCACAGAAGTCATGTGTGTTATTTCCTGTCACAGATGGTATGCCATTGATATAAATACAGAAAATTAGGGGCCGTAGAATACTGCCCTGTGGGGCAACACTTAAGTTTCATTTTCCATTTAGAGGCCTTGTCGTTTACTGTTACACGCTGTTGACGGTTACTCAAATAAGAACTGAAGACCTCAAGTGCAGCTAGGTCGAAATTTAGCAGTTCCATTTTCTTTATCATAGTCGGAATTACTATAGTGTCAAAGGCGCTACTGAAGTCAAGAAGGATACGTATAGTGGGCAGTCGTTTGTCCATAGCGTTCCTAATGTCTTCAGAAACCTTCAAAAGTGCTGTCGTGGTATTGTGACCCTTCTCAAATCCAGATTGCAAAGGGTCCAAAAGAGCATTTTTATTTAGGTATTCCAGAACTTTCTCGTGTACTAAACGTTCAAAGTCTTAAGCGCAGGCAATACGGACATAGGACGATACTCAGAGGGTGATTGTGGGTCTAAACTCTTAGGTACCGATATAATATTGGCTGTTTTCCAGACAGTAGGAAAAGTTCCGTTTAGTAAACAGTTGTTCAGTATGTGCGTCAGTAAAGGCGAGATAGCACCCATAATGTTATGTATAAAAGTAATAGGAATATCATCTTCACCTGTAGTCTTTGATTTAATCCAGTACAAAGCCTGATTTTCTGTAACACTGTGAAATGTGAATGGTGGATTGGCTGGAGGGGAGGGCGGCGAGTCGGTGCAGTTAATTTGGGTAGGTTGAATATTTATTCTATTAAAGTAATCATTCAGTTCATCAAGTGGAATGTCAGGAGTTGTCTGTTGATGTTTTCCTATTCCCAGAACTCTAAGTTGGTCCCATGCACGATTAGAATGTAAGTTGTTAGCTAAATTCCAAAAATATATAAATTTTTTATATTTCTGATTAACTGCTTTGTGCGATTTCTTAAGATGCGGTTAGATTCGAAGTCTGTGTCATCTAGGGTTTGTTTATAATGTCGAAATAACGAGTCATGGTGGGCCATCATTCTCTTGCCTTCATCATCTAGTCATGGACAAGAAGGACGAGAAACCTGTATTCGACGCGTGTGTGTGTGTGTGTATCTTTGCCGCGTTATTTGTATAAAATGTTACTTCTTTATTGCTTATCACATGACCATTATTATAACAACATTACCGTATTTATTCTAAACCAGAATATTGCATCCTTACTCAAACTGTTTATTCTTGCATTCATTTCACTTGTACTCGGAATATATGAAATGCTGCAATTATGTTGGGATGGGTGTATCAGAGGTAGCCGGGAGACGGGGGATTGTCGTCCAAGGAGTCCAGACACCCCAGGAGTTTTAACGAATGTACTTTTATTGAGCATTTTTATATATAATGTACATTAATATTAGCTTCCGGAGTCCGACTCATTGGCTGAATGATCAGTGTTGAGGCCTTCGGTTCAGACGGTCCCGGGTTTGATTCCTGGCTGGGTCAGGGATTTTAATCGCGTCTGATTAATTCTTCTGGCTGGGGACTGGGTGTTTGTCCCAACATATTCATATTCAGACAACATACTACACTACCAACCACCAAAGAAGCACACAACACTGATTACATCCCTCTATATAGGGTTGGTGTCGGGAAGGACATCCGGCCGTAAAACAGGGCCAAATCCACATGTGCGACACAGTTCGCACCCGCGACCCCACAGATGTGGCAAAAGCGGGAGAAGAAGAAGAAAATTACTATTAGCTTCCCTAATTCGCACAAATCCACCACTCTTACTTGGATCCAAGGACACTCATCTCCTTTTTTGGTATTCTACACCACCTAAACTATGGAAGTTTGGACACCAAACAAAATAAAATTCTGGATGAATGGCCCTCCCCCAAACTGAAATCCTGGCTACGCTACTGTAATGTGTGTATAATTTGTAATAAAACAGTGTGCTCAATTGACAGCATCTTGTGTGTGCGTCTTTGTGATACGATAACTCCATCTGATATTGCCAAATAACATCAGTTCTAAGAGATTGTGCCACAACTTCCCATGATATCCTTTCTGGATAGGAGATCATTTTATATTCTGTATCTATTATTCTCACAGAGCATTTATCTTCCTTCATCTTTCTCTTCCAGTTCTTTCCTTATCCCTTTCAACCTTTCATCCTTATACTGCTTCTCTCTCATCTTAGCTAACCTCTGCTTCTCTTCTTGTCAAATGTCCTTTCTCAAAGTGCAAACCAAGATTCCCTCCTCGTCTGGTGTATTCCTATATCTACCTCCGCTGGATGTCTACTCAGATGTCAGGTAAGACATTACCTGACCCTTTTACATGGACTACGTCATAATCATATTCCTGAATGGCTAAAATCCATCGGGACATATGGCTAGATGCCAGCTTGCAAGTCTTGATAAAGGCTAAAGCATTATTGTCAGTGTAAATAGTAAATTTATGCCCTATTAAGTAAACCCTAAATTTACTCAACGAGTACACAATCACCAACAACTCCTTCTCACTAACAGTATACCGCTTTCCTGGCAGGGTTAAACGCACTACTGACCAGAGAGACAATACCCCAATTTTGTTGTTCATCTTTTTGGCACCAGGCTCCTGCTATACCAAGATCTGAAGCATCTGTCATGACATAATACTCCTCATCAGGTCGAGAGTATTTCAGTATCATGGTGAAGCAATCCCCAAGTCATCAATGTAAATGTTAGTGTATTCCCTAGTCTCAGAACCCAAGGCAACAGCTAATGCTCGTATTAAACCTGAGGATGATGTTTTAGTACCAAAAGGGATATGACAAAACTCGTATAATCTCCCACGATGTGAAAAGGATGTCAGTTGTCTGTCTTCTTGTCTCAGAGGAACCTGGCTACACAAATGGGGAACTACTTGTGATTGATAGCAATCAACATTGTTTAAGAAAAAAGAATGTTCCACTTGTAACTAATGAATGATACAGAGCTTTTATATAATGATTTATAACTTCAGTGAATAAAGCAATAAAACAATTTTCATTTGTTCAATCTGATTTTAAAAGACAACTGTTATATCAAGACTTATAATAGTGATAAACTGACCATTATATAAAAGCTTTGTTTTGAACTTGGACTCTGATAGGTGAAATAAGTTTATATTATTGCTGAGGAAGAGAATGTTTGTTTATCTCAAAACATGTATGATGTTTTTAGTGAATAAATAAGATTTAGTAACATAAAGTGTACTGGCAAGGTGGATCATTCCAGCATCCTATATTTTAAATATATTTTTATGAGATTATTGAAGCCAATACAGGAGTATACAGGAGCACCTATTTTGGTCAAATTCAAATTTATCAACAGTGATAAAGTGTCAGTGTGGGTTCAAACCCAGCAGAGGTAGTCGGATTTTTTAAGGGCAGAAAAAAGTCTATTCAGTACACTATGTTGCATGATGTCCACATGTAAAAGATCTCAGGTGACAAATTTGGTGTTTACCCGACAAAATTCAATAAAACTCGGTCATAGATGCCCAAGGGATATTCTGTTTACTTTGCCATCTGGTAGATCTAGAGTAAAATGGAACATTGAAATTGACAAGCAGGCAGCCAGACGGCATCACATTAAAATGCCTGCACATCGTATCTGAGGAAATATCATCATCATCATCATCAGCATTATTATTTATTATTATTATTATTATTATTATTATTATTATTATTATTATTATTATTATTATTATTATTATTATTATTATTTTTCAAATGTATATGCTGTTATGTTTAGGATATGTAATTAATAAAAAACCCACAAAATATGCATTTGTCTATGCGCATATGCATTTTCAAAAATGTTGTCCCTACCAATCAGAAAGAATTTGGTTGGGGATATTTGCAAGGAAGGTCTCTTGTATTTTATCTAGGAAAGTCTGAATCAGTTCTCAAGTGTTTTATTGTTCTAGTCTTGGGTCTGTTTGGCTGAAATTAGACTCTCTTGGTGCCAGTTGGTAGTGCGAGCATCCGCCCTTTAAATTGCCGCGCTGATCACCGAGAGCTGGCGGTTTGCTTCTGTAAATCTATTCGTCTGCGACTTCAAAATATTTATGGATTTTCATATGTTGTTCGATAGTGTTGTGACTTTGTGCCTGACAGAGTGTGAAAGCTGACCCATTTGACCGTTCTCCACTATTCATTAACATTGAGAGACTTTACTTATCATTGCGTGTGCCGTACTACCTTTCATAATATTATGTACTGTTTTATTTCAAGTGACTCACAATTTCTACCCCCATCATCAATTTATATTTCATCTTATACCGATCCAGAGTTCACTTATTCTTTTTCATATGCATTGTTTTTCTTGTTTTTTATGTTTTGAACGGCTGACGATGACCTGGACTAGGGTCGAAACCGGTCCCATTTCTAATCACTATTAAATAAGAATTTAATCACTACATTCCTTTCTTTTATGTATTGAATAGGTTGAACCTCTTTTTCAATTATTTAATTTTTAACGTTAATACTTTCAATACGGAACAATGAAATTTTTATCTTTAAACGTTAACAATCCAGTCGGAAGTTACCAGAGCCGATTACATCGGCCGGCTTAAAATTCTGTGATATACGTAATTTTGAGGCAACCTATAGTGACGTGCATACTTTTCTTACAACCTGTAGTAAAGGGACTACATGCTATTGTGTGCCTGGCCTTGCTGTGACAGTTCTAAGAGGGTGTTATACCTTTCACAAGAGTCGTTTCCTGTATTTACAAATACCGCTAACCGGTCAGTAAGAGATTGCTCCTTGCAGTGAGTGGATTTGTGACAGGAAAATGGCATGTTGTTCAAGTGATAATTTTTCAGCAGGCATTGATGACAATAAATTCATGCAGTATTTAGAACAGTGCGAAGTTAACGCTGATGATTTATTGGATAGCGATAGGGAATTTAGTTCAGAGAGTAGCGACGAAATTATACCGGACACGTCCGCGGAATCACCACAGCTAAAGAACAGACGTTTAATTGTGTCTAACAGCACTAAAGCTACTCTGAATATGGTGATAGATGAAACTAGTGATAATGAATATGATGATGATGATGATGATGATGTCTCTGGAGAACATTTTGTGGAAATTTGTCCCAATGAACCCGACAACATTCCTCATCCTCCTGTCTCCTTCAAGGAACTAAACATGCCCTACCATCTGATTCTCGCCCATATCACACTTCAATTTACTTTTAACTTACTCTCTGCTAAACCTTATAGTCACATATAGTCCTCTATCATTACCTAAATGCCGGTCTCCGCGGGCCAAGTGTAGCGTGCCTGTCTCTCACCCGGAGGTCATGGGTTCGTTTCCCGCCCAGGTCAAGAATTTTCGCCTGGTCCTGAGGGTTGGTTCGAGGTTCACTCAATCTAAGTGACCCTAAGTGATTGCAATTGAGGAGATATCTGAGGGTGAGAGGGTGACTCCGGTCTGGAAAACTAAGAATAATTACTGAGAGGATCCGTCTCACTGACCATGATTCACCTCGTAAACTGCAGGTACCGAACTGAGCAGCAGTCGCTTAGTAGGTCAAAGCAAATCATGGCGTTAGTGCCATACATTTCTTAATTTCGTAAATTCTGTTGTATTGTAAAATTATTTTTCTAATATATACTACAACTGAAAACGAGAAACTATTTTTTCTGAAAACAAAAACTATAATATCAACTACAATATTTTTTACTTATTTAATAATTTAGAATTATTTTAATACTGTGTTTTCCGCACGTAGAAAATTTGTTGTCAGTATTTGCCAAACATCGATACATACACGCGAATTTTATCAGTGAGTAAAATTGTCTTGTTTTTATTAGTGACATATGTTTGAATTTTTATTTTTTACATTTTTATTTTTCTCGTTCAAATTAGTTATTCTATAGAATTGTATTTAGAAATACATTATACATAATTACGTATATTCTTTTGTATCGTAAATTATTTTTTCAAAGTAGATATTGTGAGAGAAAGTGCGAAAAAAATTTTCCCTTCCTAAAAATAAACGTTATCGACAACTATAAATCAACAATAAAACGTTTTTGACTCTTTATATCATTCCAAACCAGTTTCTTATTCTACGTAGTCGGTATGTAGAAAATTTCATGCCGGTACTTGCTATACAGTGGTAGATATACGCGAATTTTAAAATACATGTATTTCCACTGAAAACGGCCTGGCACTTTACAGTAGTAGAGTGGAGGCGGAGCTCTGGCCTCTTTCAGCTGATGGGGAGCGGCCGACCAGATCGGCTCTTGGCTCCAAGAGGGTTAATGTTGGTTACAGATACATAGTGATCAGACTCTATTATTCCTGTTTTTAACCTTGAGATTTATAATTTCCTTTTGATTTTTATTGGAAGTCACTACAGGGTCTAGTTGAAATTTTTCTTAAATGAAGGTTTGGAGATCACCAAGTTTGTTTGTTTGTTTTTTCATGGAAGTGCTAAGTAATGAGTAGACATTTGTTTCAAGTTAATAGTTTTTGAAGATGCTTTATCAACCTTTCTCCATTTCTTTTGGTACTTTAGTGAACCGAGTAAAGGCATACAGTAGTTCTAAATTTCTTTTCACTTCCTACTTGCACATTGAAATATCCCAGTAAAATTGTGAAGTGATGTTTTGGAATTTTGGCTTTGGTTTCTTCTAGTAATTCACAGAAGTCCTCCACTTTTTTGGGATATGTTGTTGTTGTTTGAGTCATCAGTCCATAGACTGGTTTGATGCAGCTCTCCATGCCACCGTATCCTGTGTTAACTTTTTCATTTCTACGTAACTATTGCATCCTACATCTGCTCTAATCTGCTTGTCATATTCATACCTTGGTCTACCCCTACCGTTCTTACCACCTACACTTCAATCAAAAACCAACTGAACAAGTCCTGGGTGTCTTAAGATGTGTTCTATCATTCTATCTCTTCTTCTCATCAAATTTAGCCAAATCGATCTCCTCTCACCAATTCGATTCAGTATCTCTTCATTCGTGATTCGATCTATCCATCTCGCCTTCAGCATTCTTCTGTAACACCACATTTCAAAAGCTTCTATTCTCATTCTTTCTGAGCTAGTTATCGTCCATGTTTCACTTCCATACAATGCCACGCTCCACACGAAGGTCTTCAAAAACATCTTTCTGATTCCGATATCAATGTTTGAAGTGAGCAAATTTCTTTTCTTAAGAAAGCTCTTCCTTGCTTGTGCTAGTCTGCATTTTATGTCCTCCTTACTTCTGCCATTCTTAGTTATTTTACTACCCAACTACTTCCTTTAAGACTTCATTTCCTAATCAAATGTTTCCTACACCACCAGACTTCGTTCGACTGCACTCCATTACTTTTGTCTTGGGCTTATTTATTTTCATCTGGTACTCCTTACCCAAGACTTCATCCATACCATTCAGCAACTTCTCGAGATCTTCTGCAGTCTCAGATAAAATAACAATATCATCGGCAAATCTCAAGGTTTTGATTTCCTCTCCTTGGACTGTGATTCCCTTTCCAAATTTCTCTTTGATTTCCTGTACTGCCTGTTCTATGTAAACATTGAAAAGGAGAGGGGACAAACTGCAGCCTTGCCTCACTCCTTTCTGGATTGCTGCTTCTTTTTCAAAGCCCTCGATTCTTATCACTGCAGACTGATTTTTATGCAGATTGTAGATAATTCTTTGTTCTCGGTATCTGACCCCTATCATCTTCAAAATCATAAATAGCTTGGTCCAATCAACATTATCGAATGTCTTTTCTAGATCTACAAATGCCATGTACGTGGGCTTGTCCTTCTTGATACGATCCTCTAAGATCAGACGTAAAGTCAGGATTGCTTCACGTGTTCCTACATTTCTTCTGAAGCCAAATTGATCTTCTCCCAACTCAGCTTCAACTTGTTTTTCCATTCTTCTGTAAATAATACGTTAAAATTTTGCAGGCATGAGATACTAAACTAATAGTGCGGTAGTTTTCACACTTGTCAGCACCGGCTTTCTTGGGAATAGGTATAACAACATTCTGCCGAAAATCGGATGGGACATCTCCTGTCTCATACATCTTGCACACTAAATGAAATAACCTTGCCATGCTGGTTTCTCCTAAGGCAGTCAGTAATTCAGAGGGAATATCATCAATTCCAGATGCCTTGTTCCTATTTAGGTCACTCACCGCTCTGTCAAACTCTGACCTCAAAATTGGGTCTCCCATTTCATCAGCATCAACAGCCTCTTCATGTTCCAGAACCAAATTATCTACATCTTTACCTTGATGATACAACTGTTGGATATGCTCCTGCCATCTTTCTGCTTTGTCTTCTTTCCCTAGAAGTGGCTTACCATCTGAGCTCTTAATATTCATACACCTAGATTTCTTTTCTCCAAAGGTTTCCTTGA
Organism: Anabrus simplex; assembly: GCF_040414725.1. Taxonomy (NCBI): domain Eukaryota; kingdom Metazoa; phylum Arthropoda; class Insecta; order Orthoptera; family Tettigoniidae; genus Anabrus; species Anabrus simplex. The sequence continues at coordinate 1,558,719,981 of NC_090265.1, forward strand.
TTTTCCTGTATGCAGCATCTACCTTTCCCAGGACCATACAGCCTTCGACATCCTTGCACTTCTCCTTCAGCCATTCTTCCTTAGCTACCTTGCACTTTCTATCCACTTGATTCTTTAATCGCCTGTATTTTTTTCTGCCCTCTTCATTTCTAGCATTCTTGTATTTTCGTCATTCATCAATCAGGTCTAGTATCTCGTGAGTTATCCACTGATTCTTAGTTGATCTTTTCTTCCTTCCTAACATTTCTTCAGCAGCCCTACTGACTTCATTTTTCATGACTGGCCACTCTTCCTCTATAGTGTTTCCTTCAGCCTTTTCATTTAGTCCTTGTGCAACATGTTCCTTGAAACAATCCCTCACACACTTTTCTTTCAAATTGTCTAGATCCCATCTTTTTGCATTCTTTCCTTTCTTCAATTTCGTCAACTTCAGATGGCATTTCATGACCAACAAGTTGTGGTCAGAGTCCATGTCTGCTCCTGGGAAAGTTTTGCAATCCAACACCTGGTTTCTTAATCTCTGCGTAATCATAATGAAGTCTATTTGATACCTTCCAGTGTCTCCAGGTCTCGTCCACGTATACAGCCATCGTTTGTGGTGTTTGAACCAAGTATTGGCAAGGACTAAATTATGATCAGTGCAGAATTCAACCAGCCGACTTCCTCTTTCGTTCCTTTGTCCCAATCCAAATTCTCGTACTGTACTACCTTCTCTTCCTTAGCCTACCACTGCATTCCAGTCTCCCATCACAATTAGATTCTCGTCACCTTTTACATATTGTATTAAATCTCCTATCTCCTCATATATTCTTTCGATTTCTTCATCATCTGCTGAACTAGTAGGCATATAGACCTGCACTATTGTGGTGGGCATTGGTTTAGTGTCTATCTTGACGACAATAATTCGTTCACTATGCTGGTCATAGTAGCTTACCCGCTGCCCTATTTTCTTATTCATTATTAAACCGACTCCTGCATTTTCCCTGTTTGATTTTGTGTTGATAATTCGGTAGTCACCTGACCAAAAATCTTGTTCTTCCTGCCAACGTACTTCACTTATACCAACTACATCTAACTTTAGCCTGTCCATCTCCTTTTTCAGATTCTCTAACCTACCACAACGATTCAAACTTCTAACATTTCACGCTCCAACTCGCAGAATGTCAGTATCCATCTTCCTGATGATCGCCCCCTCTCTTGTAGTCCCCACCCGGAGATCCGAATAGGGGACTAGTTTACCTCCGGAATATTTTACCCGGGAAGAAGCCATCATCAGTACACCATTCATACAGAGAGAGCTGCATGTCCTCGGGAGATAGTTACGGCTGTAGTTTCCCATTGCTTTCAGCCGTGTAGCAGTATCAACACAGCTAAGCCATGTTGAGTATTATCACAAGGCCGTATCAGTCAATCACCTAGACTGCCGCTCTTGCAACTACCGAAAGGCTGCTACCCCCCTTTCGATGAACCATTCGTTAGTCTGGTCTCTCAACAGATACCCATGCGATATGGTTGCACCTGCGGCTCGGCTATCTGCATCATTGGGACACGCAAGCCTCCCCACCGCGGCAATGTCACATGGTTCGCAGAGGAGGTTTAGGAATATATTTTATGGAATTGTTTGTTGGTGCATGTGAGTTGATTGAGTATAGGCTTTGTTTTTGAATTTGATGGTTAGTAAAGAAACTCTTTCTAAGGGGGATGTGAAGTCGAGCTCTGAGTTCGTAATATTTTTCTCGACTATATATAGAGTTCCAAATTGCAAAGGTTGGTTAGGGAGTGAGATTGCTGACTTGCCATTATAAATTCTATAATTTCCTGATTCAAAGTATACCTTATTTCTTGAAGTGCTAAAATTTATTATTTTCTTCTTTTGCAATTGGCTTTACATTGCACCGACACAGATAGGTCTTATGGCAACCATAGGGAAGGAATGGGAAGGAAGTGGCCGTGACCTTAATTAAGGTACAGCCCCAGCATTTGCCTGTTGTGAAAATGGGGAAACCATGGAAAACCATCTTCAGGGCTGCCGATACTGAGGTTCGAACCCACTATCTCCGGAATGCAAGCTCACGGCTTTAGACCCCTAACAATGTGGCCAACTTGCTTGGTATTATTATTATTATTATTATTATTTTATTTTTTTATTATTTACATATTTTACGCCCGCATTGGAGCGCTTAAATCAATACATTTGAGTTAATTTCTTCTTTTTCTTCTCCCAGAACTTTCTCATCCTCTCCACCGACCTGGAAGCCTATTGTGTGTCCGATATAGTATATTGTTTCAGTTTAAGTGTTTTTAGTTTGAGACTTATGCTTTTGTTCTTCAAAATCCTCTTCTCTTTTCTGCCTTTGATTTGTTGCAGAGTTATACCCAATTCTTCCAAACCATCCTGAACTTCTTTGAACCAATTATTATTGATTTTATTTTTCAAAAAGTAATCAAATAGTTATTTCAATATCCTGGTGTCTGGTAATCTTGATATGTGACAAGAAAAAGGAAATTCTTCTTTTACACATTGTAGATATTATTGATTCACATTCACGATAGACAATGTTGTTTGACAACAATCTCCACTGTCCATCAACGTGGTGTTTTTTATTAATAATTGTTCTAAGAATTCTTCTAATCAGTTTTCTGTAATTTTTCTATTGTAGATTTTACATTTAATTTGAATAAAGTTTCACTAGCATATGTTGCCTCTGGTTTAACTATGGAATTATAGTGTTTCAGCTTAGTGTTTATTGAAAGAGATTTTTTTTTATTTTTTATATAGGTTGGCCAGGTAAGTCTTTGTGCTTGTTTAAATTTAATTGTTCTGTGTTCTATTGCTTCTTTTTTATTTGTGTTCCATGTTATTATTTCCCCAAGATATTTGAATTTCTGAACAATTTTAATCTCTTTATTACTGTTCAGTTGAATAACTGGCAAATCAACTTTAAAAGTTCTTCTTTTTTTTTTTTTTTTTTCTAGATGTTCCATTTGAAATTTAGCCTCTTCTATTGTATTTGCAAGTAATGCTAAATCGTCCGCAAAAGCAAGGCAGTTGAGTTTAATATTTCTACCGATCTTGATAGTTGGTTGGCATTTCTTGTTCCATTCACGCATAACCTTCTCCAATGCACAATTAAATAACAATGGTGAAAGTCCGTCTCCTTGTCGAAGTCCACTTCTTATAGTGAATGATTCTGATAATTCACCTCTAAATTTAACTTTTGCCTTCGTATTTTTAAGAGTCATATTAATGAGGTTAACAAGTTTTTGGTGAAAGCAAAATTCTTTAAGGCTTTTTAATAATGATTCACGATGAATACTGTCATATGCTTTTTAAAAATCTACAAACGTGATGACTAGACCCTTATTTCGAACTCTTTGGTGCTTCATTATCCATTTTAAACTAAGGATTTGATCAGGACAGCTTCTACCTGGTCGAAATCCTCCCTGATATTCTCCAAGTTCTTGGTCGAGTTGTTCTTGGATTCTTGTGTATATAATCTTGGATAAGATCTTGTATGTAATATCGAGCAAGACTATCCCCCGATAATTATTTGTATCGGAGCGATCACCTTTCTTATGCAGAGGGTGGATTATCGCCGTATTCCATTCCTCAGGAAGCTTCTCCGTGTTCCAAATATCAATGATTTATTTATGTAGGTTTTGAATAGTCTGATCATTAGCATTCTTCCATATTTCTGCTACTATTTGATTCTCTCCTGCTGCTTTGTAATTTTTAAGTGCATTAATTGCTGTTTTCACTTCATTGTAAACTGGTGGTATAATCTTTTGTAGGAGTTTTATTTTTTGGGTTAGGGTCAAATTCTAAATATTCCACAGGATCCTCACAATTAAGTAACTCTTTAAAGTATTCTGCAAGAATGTTAGCATTATCTTGATTATTGTGTGCCATTTTTCCAGTTTTATTTCTTAACATAAGTGTGGGAGGGGTAAACTTAGGCCATCTCCACACGGGGCTACTCATTAGTAACTGATTGGTAAGTGAAGTTTCCGGCCGATTACTTGAGTGACACTTTCTGTGTATTTCAATGGAAAGCCACCAGTTAGTAACTAGTTTGTAATCAGTTCCAGGTGACTCGTGGAGCCAGTCACCAGCGAGTTTAGTTCCTCAGTTCCCAATGATCAAGTGCCTTTTACGATGGCGAGCTAACAAGTTTTCAACATAAAGTTAGTGGGAGAAACTGAAAAACACCCCCGTACTGTACAATTATACACTGAAGGATTACGCAAGAAAGGACATTACGGAGAAAGCATAGAATTATTTTCTAAGGTTTTAATTATTTATTTTTTATTTTATTTTTTTAATTTTTTTGTAAAAATGAAGTTCACTTTTCTTACCTGAGAGTTATTAGCACACTTTCCTCAGCACTCGCACATTCTCTCGCTTTTGTATTTCACTGTTGAATGGCACCACCGGGCGAGTTGGCTATGCGGTTAGAGTTGCGCAGCTGTGAGCTTGCATCCTGGAGATAGTGGGTTCGAATCCCACTGTCGGTAATCCTGAAGATGGTATTCCGTGGTTTACCATTTTCACACAGACAAATGCTGGGGCTGTACCTTACTTAAGGCCACGGCCGCTTCCTTCGCACTCCTAGGCCTTCCTTATCCCAGCGTCGCCATGAGACCTATCTCTGTCGGTGCGACGTAAAGCACATAGCAAAAATAAAAAAATAAAAAATAAGCTGCACCAAGTCCATATAACTGTGTTTGGTCATACGATAAAAAGAAATAAATTTAGCATCCGTTTGTTCGAACTCCTTTACTGCTATGAATAATCTGCAGTGGATGATCTTTTCAAGATATGGGTGAACCTAATACCTTCTTTTATTTTTTCTCCTGAAATAATGAAACACAAGCATGTCTTCTTCATCACTTGAGTCAGTGGTTGACATTCTAGCAAAGTTAAGAAGCGATCTAGCAAGTCCGCACCAAACTTTACAAATGGCTTAATCAGGAAGAATCCGTCACCGTACAGTAGCTTCGTGTGTGGAGCCGAGTACTATTCAGTTACTAACCAGTTTGTGATCCCGGTTACAAACCAGTCACGTTTCTAATGAGTAGCTCCGTGTGTAGAGGGCCTTAGATTGATATTGCTTGAATGTTTTGTAATAGTCTCTTGTTTTATGCTGATTGAATGTTTCCTCTATAATGTTAAACATTTCCTTTTGATAATTTCTTTTAATTGTCCTAAATTCTTTAGCTGTTTGTCTTCTGGCATTAATTAGTTCTTCTCGAGATTTTTCTGTTTTCCTCTGTTGATCATTTAACCATGCCTTGTGCCTTGCTTGAATTGCTTTGTCACATTCCCTGTTCCACCACGCATATTTCTTTCTCCTTTTAATTGGAGCGATTTCTTCAGCTATGGTTTTAAGTTTGTCGATCATCGTCTCTAATTTGTCATTTGAAGGTGTTTTGGATCTCTCTAAATATATTTTATTATTTATTAAGTAACTGGGATCATAATTTCTCCTTGCTTTGAGATGATTACGTTTGTGTTTCCTTTTTGGTGTCAACTTGATTTTTATTTTTGAGATATAATGATCCGAGTCAATGTCTACCCCACAGAGGACTCTGACATTATAAATTTCTTTATGATAATCTTTATCCATAGCAACATGATCAATCTGAAACTCTCCCAATTTTACGTTAGGGCATTTCCATGTCATAAGTTTATGTGGTCGCCTCATGAATCTGGTGGTTTCCAAAATGAGTCCATGATCGGCACAAGGTTCAATTAATCTTTGGCCATTTTTGTTTGTTAATTTATGAGCTGGCCATTTTCCTACAACTGTGCAACACTTCTTTTCTCTGCTTATTTTAGCATTGAAATCTCCAAGTAAGATTTTTATATGCTCATCAGGGATCTTCGATAATATGTAATCAAGTTCTTCCCAAAAGTTTTCAACTCCTTCTCTATCTTTATTGTTTTTGTCATTTGTTGGTGCATGGACATTTGTTAAAGTATAAGTTTTATTCCCTACTTTAACTGTTAGAAGTGCCATCCTCGAAGAATTTGAAAAAAAATCTTCAATTGAGTCTATTATGCTACTATGAATAAGAAAACCTACACCAAATTGGGGGACATTCTTCATTACTCTTTGTCCTGGAGGTCCTTTGTAGAGACGATAACCTCCTGATTCAATTGGGTCCTGGTCTGTGTTCCTAAGTTCTTGTAAAGCCATTATTAAAATCCTATGTTGGTCCATCACATCAGTTAAATGTTTCAACTTACCCGCCTTACTTATTGAATTAATGTTTAATGTTGCAAAATATGGAAATTTTCCTGATTTGTTGAACTTAAGTCTCTTCTTACATTGTTGGGTTTGTCCACTGTCTGTCAGCTGTCTGTCGATTTTCTGTTGCGCTTCCAGGCGCTCCAACTCACCTAGGTCTTCTACTTGACACCCCACCAATTCCGAGTGGTGTCTTTGTGCAGATCCTTGTTGTTGTTTGTCCACACCGGTGGATTTATTCATTAGAAGACTCATCATCATTGATTGATCTTTCGATCGAAACATTTCTGACCGAAGTCAGGCTTTACAATTCCAGATGTGATCAGGAAAGGTGATTAATGAAGTATGAATTGGTGATAAATGAAACGCTACAAGTTCATCCTAGGTGTTCAGGACTGGGAGTAGGCATTTCCTCCATACCCCGCAAATGTTATGGTTTTCCCGCCAATCCTCGGGTAGCTAATTGCAGTGGTTTCCCCACTGGGTGATGGGGTTGCCACCTCCCTATGCTAATTATTATTATTATTATTATTATTATTATTATTATTATTATTATTATTATTATTATTATTATTATTATCATTATTATTATCATTATTATCATGTCTGACTCATTGGCTGAATGGTCAGCATACTGGCGGTCAGAGGGGTCCCGGGTTCGATTCCTGGCCGCGTCAGGGATTTTAACCTTCATTGGTTAATTCCAGTGGCTTGGGGACTGGGTGTGTGTGCTGTCCACAACATCCCTGCAACTCACACACCACACATACTACCCTCCACCACAATAACGTGCAGTTACCTACACATGGCAGGTGCTGCCCATCCCCATCGGAGGGTCTGCCTTACAAGGGCTGCACTTGGCTAAAAATAGCCACACAAAATTATCATTATTATTATTGTTATTATTATACTAGCGCAATACGGTCTGTGTGTCAACAAAAAGAATACAGAATTCATGACATTAGATTCTCGAGAAGTTGGAACCATCTATATTGGTGAAGTTCTACCATGAGTGGAGAAATTTAAGTTTCTTGGCTCCACAGTCTCTGACGATGGCTGACTTACTGATGAAGTCATCATAAGGATACATGCAGCCTGGCTGAAGTGGCGTATGACAACAGGCGTCACCTGTGAACGTTGAATGAAGGACCATCTGAAATCTAAGATCTACTGGACTGTTATCCATCCCTGTTGTTCTCTGTGGCACTGAGTGTTGGCTAGCTACAAAAGCTGTAGAACGCCGACTAAGCATCATGAAGACAAAGATGCTTAGGATCGTCGCCATAAGACCTATCTGTGTTGGTGCGACGTAAAGCCCCTAGCAAAAAAAAAAAGATGCTTAGGTGGATAATACTTCTAATCTGAGGCAACATTGTGGAATGAGCATCCATGTGTCAATGGTAGAATGTCAGTTTAAGGAGCAGGGCTTGATAGCCCACAGCAACACTTCATATGTACATTACATAGGAAGCGAATCTAGCTTCTGCATCCTAACAAGTTAGAAGTAGTTCATGGTGTTCTGGAGTGATGAAAGCAAACCTTCTGAAGGGACTCAATGTGTTTATTGCCCTAGGTCTAGAGGTGAATTATGCAATCCACATGAAAAGGTTCCTTGTGTTGAGCATGGAGGGGGAAATTTGACAAAGGAATACTACCCCATTCAGGCTGTAGTATCTTTAGTACACATAAAGAGAATCATGAAAGGCCCTAATTACAAGTACCCTCTACAAGAACATCAACAATAATTATACTCCTGCATTAGCTCAGAAGTACAAATAAGCACAGAATATTTAAAGGCTCACCAGAAAATCTACAGGCCCACTTTTCTTACCTGATTTACTGCTTATAGCAATGCCGGCATGATTTCTTAAGAAACCATTTTTGAATGGGTTCTGTTTTGTCAAAGGCAGTGACAGATGGTCTAATCATACTAAAAGTCATTAAAATATTGTTTCAAATAGTACTGTGCTTCTGTGGTTAGATATTTGATTTATGTAACGGAAATCTTTAATCTTTTCTCAAAGAAAGATAAAATATTTTGTTGGTGACATACTGCTGGTTACTGAAACAAACTCATTATGTGTAATTTCTTAAACAAAATTCACTAGTGAGGGACGGCAGACAATCGTATACAAACGACACAATCTTACCTGCTCAGTTGCTCCAGTACATGCTCACTGGTCAACTAAGATTCCTGGTGGGGAATATGATGTATGTGGTCACACATAAGAAACAGAAGGTTCAGAACATTAATTGTTTGGCAATTTTCTTTTCAATTCTGCCACCAATGTTACTGGAATCTTGGGGGCTCATGGGGCTTGTGGAAATAATTTAGACACCCAGGGCATGATGTGGGCGTCTGCTTATTTGCACCCGTGTGTTAGCTGCAGCGGTAGTTCAATTGGACCAGCAGCATATGTATTTATGAAGAACTCCACCATTCTTGCTGGCCAGCAGCAGCTGGTTGCTAGATAATTACAAATAGAATTCCTATACTAACTGCATACATTCTGGCACAGACTGTGGTAAACTGATGACATGTCAAAAACATATCAGTTGTAAGGCTTTTCAGCCGTTTGCTCTATTAACCAGCATTTCGTCTTAGGTCTGACACTAGACTCATCAGAGTGGGATGTGTCAGACTCTACCCACTGACGCTGGGTGTATGCAGGTGAACTTATCAGAAGCCTATATAAGAGGCACAGTCTGATAAATCTCCCGTATGCAGTTATCAGACTGTGCCTCTTATATAGGCTTCTGATAAGTTTACCTGCATACACCCCAGCGTCAGTGGGTAGGGTCTGACACATCCCACTCTGATGAGTCTAGTGTCAGACCTAAGACGAAACGCTGGTTAATAGAGCAAACGCCTGAAAAGCCTTACATCTGATATGTTTTTGACATTTTTGACATGCTCTATTGGTGAAAAATATCTTAATTCCCACCATGGGAATTTAGAATTTTCCAAGCTGCTGACATTCGATTAGGTCAGCTAGGCAGCATTGAACACTTCCAAAATGGCAGAGTATGTGACATTGCTTATCAGCCCCATCAGGCCAGCAATCATTTTACGTGATTATGACCAAGGTGAAATAACAAATTTGAAAAAATTATTTGACAGTACTGGTGCAACATTTTTCACATCAAAACTATACAAGCATCATTTGTATGCACTGAAAGATGAAGAAACATAATTAAATTTGTTCATAAACATTCCACATATAATTTCAGTATTCTTTTGGTGATAACAAAGCCTTTCCTTATTTACATAAACTCATTATTCAATTACAGAAGAGTTTCTAAATTGAAATGCAGTGCCATAAATTCCTGGGAATATCTTCAGGAAATCATTGATGAAAGTTTTTTTTCCAAGTTGCTTTACCGACACAGATAGGTCTTATGGTGACGTTGGAGCAGGAAAGGGCTAGGAGTGGGAAGGAAGTGACTAAGGCCTTAATTAAGGTACAGCCTCAGCATTTGCCTGGTGTGAAAGTGAAAAACCCTTTTCAAGGCTGTGAGGTTCAAACCCACTATCTCCCGAATGCAAGCTGATAACTGTGTGACCCAAACTGCACAACCAGTTGCTTGGTAAGTAAGCTAAAATAAGGATTTAAATTGTAACTCTAAAATGATAGCACCATTTGTAGGTTGGTCAAATATTTTAAAATATGTCTTCATGCTTTGAGATTTGAGCAGAATTTCACATTTCAGACCATCTGTATCTTCAGATGACGAATCACTTCCTGAACTGCCGTCTTCACTGCGTCCAAATCAAACTCTGCATCATCCAGTTCATCACAACCCATTTTACCAGGTTGTCTATTTTCCTCCACTGCACAGTTGGAAACATAATCACGGTCAAGTTCACTTGATAAAGGACTGTCATTGGCTTGAAAGATGCCATCTGCATCTAAATTATCACCCATTTTGACAGACACTAGCACATATAAATTATTGACACAGAGAAAGTAAACAAACAATGACTCGCATGCGACCTGAAATTCTCCCACCAAACAGTAGCATTGTGATCAACACAAGAAATAAAATCTACTGTGAAAGGTTGAACAATGCCCAGTGCCCAATCAGGTCAGCAGATCAATTTAAAATGCTTGTAATGACCAAAAGTAAATGTACTGACTCAGTCGGCTCTGGTATTTTAACATTTTGCCTCACTTATGGTTCATTAGCAATATAATACACGATAAAATGGGAAATACCATATATCAGTCAAAATGGCACTTGGGCGCAACATATAAGTGTGTACCCAAAAGTAGCATGGTGGCTAATGTGTTACTCATTGATCAACATTTCTATGGAATACCTTAATACACGTTAGTATGGAAGGAGCAACAAAAAGTGGAGACAAAGACAAATATGATAATAGTGAAGAACGAGGACAAACTCTGCATCTTCACACACTGCTGTCTTCACATAGATGAACTCTCTCCTTATCAATACCAGTTCTGCATTCATCTCTTCTCAGCTTCCAACAAAATCGTTTCTGTTTCCCAGCTTCATCTGGAGGGCAGGTACAAACACTCATTGAGCGGTCATCTTAACAAATCTTGCCTTGATGTGGGATGTGTGGGATAGACAGAAGATAGACAGAGAGAGAAAGGAGGAGAAAAGATAAAAATATGGGATGGTAAAAGACTAGAAATGAAATTAGCTTGTAAGGGTAAATTCTATAGTATGGTGTTGTAACCAAGGTTGAAGTTTACAAAACACAACTTTTATTGCTTCACTTTATGATATTTACACAAATAACTGAAATTTATTTTGAAGCAAAAAGGAATATTGAATCTTGAGAAAAGTCTGTCTTTATACAATATGTACAGGTTTGCAGTCTTTATATACACTTCTATCTTGAAAAGATAGTCTTTGTGAATTGACACTTTGATAGTCGAGAACTATCTGGCACACTAACATAAATGTTCATGAGAGTCCTTGTTTGTGGAAGTGCCTGAATTCCTAAAAAGCAAGTTCAATTGATTGAAGAAATTCCACCTAGCGAAACTAAGGGAGCTTGCATAAGTTAGGGAATGAAAATGGCTTGTAAAAGAATTACGGAACATAGGCAGCGGAAACAGGTAAGGGAGCGGTGACCAGAGGTGAAACCTCGTACTGCCAGAAATTCAGTCCACCTGGTCGAAGCACATTTTCAAGAGGAGTAGCCTCCGTGCTCGACGTAGGGTGTATTCTGGAGCTGGACACCGGGGCGAGTGGGCAAGTGAGCAGACAGGGAGCGCCTATTTATAGTACACTCGATGGTCAGGCACGCGCACTGAGGGCTGCGCGTCGAAGCTAGCAGAATGATACACAGGCGCGCGTGCAGCTGGCTGGCTGAGCGAGAAGAGAGCGCCGGACATACAACACCCTCCCCTCCTAAATGCGCCGGTACGGCGTGAAACGGCGGCGGCGCTGGCGGCGACTGCGATGCTGGGGCGGAGCTGCTGATGTCTCTGTTGTATTGTCCGGAGCTGGAACTGGGCGGAGTGGCGCTGTCTCGTCCTGAAAGGAACCCATTGTTATTAAATGATCTAAAGCTCTTTCAGCAATAGATTTATCTGGTTTAGCAATAGCATCAATAGCTGGACAGGGGCGGTAGCGCAGACGTATCTGATCTTGATGGCGGCAGATACGTTTCTCCGTAGTCTGTATCTCGTAGAGACGATGACCCAAAGATCTGCAGATGACTCCAGGTATCCAGAGTGGGTTGGATTTGAATGTCCTGGTGTAGACCTTGTCGTTGAGGGAGAACTTCGTTGGTGAGGTCTTATGCTGGGCCGGAAGAGGCTGTAACAGAGAAAGTAAAGTTCTGTGAGGTCGTCCATGGAGCTTCTGTGCAGGAGTGATATTATCAGCGCCGGGTAGAGTTCTGTAGTTGTTTAAGAGTTGGAGCAAGGCTTGGTCTTTAGTTAAGCCTGAAGAGACAGCTTTCTTCATACTTCTTTTAAATGTTTGTACGAAGCGTTCAGCTTCACCATTAGATTGAGGGTGAAAAGGTGGTGCTAGGATATGACGAATGCCATTATGTGTACAAAAGTTCTGAAAAGCAGTAGCTGTAAATTGAGGTCCGTTGTCCGAAATGAGTACTTGCGGTAAACCTTCTGTAGTAAAGATTTTCTGGAGAGCACGAATGGTAGCTTCGGGTGTAGTAGTCGAATGCATATCCACGACATATGGAAAGTTTGACAGTGAATCGATGACTATTAACCACATGGAATTGAGGAAAGGACCTGCGAAATCGATGTGAACTCGTTCCCATGGAGTAGTAGCAGGAGGCCATGAAGCAAGATCAGAAGACGGGGCGTTCTGATTCGTTTGACATTGCTCACAATGACGTATTAGCTTTTCGATGGCGGCATCCATACCGGGCCAGTAGCAGTGTTGACGGGCGAGTTGCTGTGTTCTGGAGATACCCCAATGGCTTTGGTGTAATAATTCGAGAACTTGTTTTCGTAGGCTAAGTGGGATAACCACTCGGAAGATGGTGCCTGCTTCTAGTAGTACAACTCCGGCACGAGTCGTGAGACGATGCTGCATACGATGATAAGGTGCCATGTGGGCAGGAAGTGTGCTCTGAAGAGACCAACCGTTGCGGATGTAAGTACGTACAGTAGCAAGTGTACTGTCCTTATCCGTAGCTTTAGCTATGCAGGTAGCATCAATAGGAAAACTGGATACAGTATCTTCAAGTTCTATGTCCAACTGAAGACATTCAGATTCTTGAGAATCGAAGGCAGTAACAGGACCAACGGGTAAGCGGGAGAGGGCATCAGCATTACAATGCTGGGATGTGGCTCGATATACAATCTGATAGGAATAATCAGAAAGGAACATGGACCATCTTTGAAGCTTTCTGAGGGAATTCTCTGGGATCTTATTACCAGGATGGAATAAGTGTACGAGAGGCTTATGATCGGTAATGATCAGGAAATGGTTGCCATAAAGATATTCATTGAAACGGCGAATACCAAAGATGATGGCTAAAGCTTCTTTCTCTATCTGGGAGTATCGACGTTGATGGGCATTAAGTGTTTTCGAAGCGAAAGCGATGGGGCGTTCTTGTCCATGACGATCCTTCTGGGAGAGAACTGCACCGACACCGTAGTCTGAAGCGTCAGTAGCTAGCGTGATGATCTTGTCGGGCTGAAAATGAGTGAGTTGTATAGCTTGAATTAAGGCGTTGTTGATTGTTTTCCATGCCTGTTGGCATTGCGGAGTCCACTGAAATTTAACACCTTTTTTACGTAGAGCGTTTAATGGAGCTGCCACTGTAGCGAAGCGTGGAATGAACTTATTATAATAGTTCGCTTTGCCGATGAAGGACTGAAGCTGCTTGAGGTTCTGAGGTGCTGGCATGTTTACTATCGCGGAGACATTCTGTATACTAGGACGAATTCCATTCTTATCAAGTATATGTCCGAGGTAGTGAACTTGAGGCTGAAAGAAGGTACATTTAGCGAGATTCGCTCGTAGACCATTGTCTTTCAATTTCTGTAGAAGAAGGCGGAGATTGGTGAGATGTTCCTGATGATCTTTTCCAGTAACAATAATATCATCCAGGTAGTTAGCACAACCGGGAATTGAGGCGGTGAGTTGAGCCAAATAGCGCTGAAAAATAGCCGCTGAGGATGAAACACCGAATGGGAGCCGTTGGAGCTGGAGCAGTCCGAGAGGAGTGTTGAGTGTGAGAAATTTCTTAGATTCTTCGTCTAAAAGTAGCTGGAGATATGCTTCTTTAAGATCAACTCGAGAGAAGAATTGTCCACCAGAGAGACGACGGAATAAGTCTTCTGGACGTGGAATAGGAAAGATATCGGTTTCGAGTTGTGCGTTGACTGTAGATCGAAAATCGCCACAAAGTCGAACATTACCATCAGGTTTCTTGATTACCACGAGTGGAGTAGCCCATTGACTAGAAGTAACTGGTACAACAATTCCAGTTTGTATCCATCTTTCTAATTCTTTCGTGACCTGGTCTTGAAGTGCTAGGGGTACTGGCCGTGCTTTAAGGAAACGAGGCTTAGCTCCGGATTTCAGCTGTATGTGAGCTGTATAGTCTGTTGCTGTTCCGAGCTGAGAGTCGAAGACTTCAGGAAACTGCGCTAGGAGAGCGGTAACGTCAGAAGTAGGATGCAATGTAGATACGACGTTAATGTTGTCATGTATCTGGAAACCAAATAAGTTAAATAGATCCATGCCCATAATGTTTGATGCAGTGTAGTTGTTAACTACGAGAAGAGGAATGGCCTTCTGAATTCCTTTATAACTAGCCTGAAGCTTAATTTGACCTTTGATGTCAATTTTCTTCTTGTTAAATGTCACGAGCTGGATGTCAGCTGGAGAGCATGAAGGTGAACCTAAGTCGTGGTATGTAGTCAGGTTAATAATAGAGACAGGTGATCCAGTGTCTAATTGAAAATCGACAGATCGATCAGAGAATGAGAGAGGAATGATGATTTTGTGAGAATCCTTTGTGGGAAGAATAAGATTGATCTGATCAACTTCCATGTCTTGGCGGGGCTGTATATGCTTCCGGCGCGCTGCAGTAGTCTTAGCAGGGCGGGGCGAACTTTGACAGACAGTCTGAATGTGTCCAAGTTTATTACATCGTTGACAAGTAGCTTTGAAAAAACGACAGTCACGACGTTCATGATGCTTGAAACAACCTCGGCAGGAAGGCAGGAGTTTCGAGGTGCTTTTAGAATTGGGCTGCCGTGTAGCATTACTAGAGGGAACCTGGCGAGAATGCTTAGTGGAGAGCGCCTTATCCGTACGGTTCACTGTAGCAGAGGACTTGCGGGCTTGAGGCGAGACTTGTGCAACTTCGTGTGGAGAAGCTATGGCTGCGGCAGTCTTGGTAGTAAGCTCATAAACCGTAGCAATACGCTGGACGTCTTCTAAAGAAGGGTTACTCTGCTTGACAGCGTCAAAACGTATTTTGTCTTCAGGAGTATGTAAAATTATCATGTCCCGAATGAGAGAATCAGTGTAGGATGAACCACAACCGTCCTTGGAGCAGATGAACTGGCAGGGTTTAGCTAGACCACGCAATTCAGTTATCCATTCAGTATGTGTCTGATGGGGTTGCTTTCTGCTCTGAAAAAATTTATAGCGAGCAGCCACTATGTGAGGAGCTTTGGCATAGTGTTCCGTGAGACGGGCTAAGAGCTGCGTGAAGGGTACCTCAGATAAGTGTTCTTCTGGACTTAATTTACGTAGTAATTCACACGTAGCATTGCCAACCGAACTAAGAAATAGTGCGCGGCGGCGTTGATCATCTGTGACAGAATGGCAGATGAAATGCTGTTGCAAGCGGGCTAAATAAACTGACCATTCTTCCTTAGCCGGATCAAAAGCAGAGAACGGAGGAATAGCTGATGGCTGTGTAGATACAGAAATAGCTTGAATAGCCTGAATTAATGCTGCCTGTTGTTGTTGCATAAACTGTTGTTGTTGCTGCTGTAAGGCTTGGAAGACCGTAGCGAGTTGTTCCGCAGTAGCCATTGCGAGATGCGTGCAAGAAAGAGTAAGGTAAGCTGTGTGTCAGAACTGGTTGGAGTGTCGTTGTTGTTTAGCACGTCGCCGTAGAGTTGACAACTGGGCCCGTGGAATTGTAGTGTTGGTGTCGTGTGTACCTCGTCGCTATAGAGTTGGCAACTGGGGTCGAAGAATTGTAGTTTGTTGCTTTTTTACCTCGTCGCTATAGAGTTGGCAACTGGGACCGAAGAATTGTAGTTTGTTGCTTTTTTACCTCGTCGCCATAGAGTTGACGACTGGGGCTGATGAAGTGTAGTGTCGCTTTTTTTACCTCGTCGCCATAGAGTTGTGTTGTAACCAAGGTTGAAGTTTACAAAACACAACTTTTATTGCTTCACTTTATGATATTTACACAAATAACTGAAATTTATTTTGAAGCAAAAAGGAATATTGAATCTTGAGAAAAGTCTGTCTTTATACAATATGTACAGGTTTGCAGTCTTTATATACACTTCTATCTTGAAAAGATAGTCTTTGTGAATTGACACTTTGATAGTCGAGAACTATCTGGCACACTAACATAAATGTTCATGAGAGTCCTTGTTTGTGGAAGTGCCTGAATTCCTAAAAAGCAAGTTCAATTGATTGAAGAAATTCCACCTAGCGAAACTAAGGGAGCTTGCATAAGTTAGGGAATGAAAATGGCTTGTAAAAGAATTACGGAACATAGGCAGCGGAAACAGGTAAGGGAGCGGTGACCAGAGGTGAAACCTCGTACTGCCAGAAATTCAGTCCACCTGGTCGAAGCACATTTTCAAGAGGAGTAGCCTCCGTGCTCGACGTAGGGTGTATTCTGGAGCTGGACACCGGGGCGAGTGGGCAAGTGAGCAGACAGGGAGCGCCTATTTATAGTACACTCGATGGTCAGGCACGCGCACTGAGGGCTGCGCGTCGAAGCTAGCAGAATGATACACAGGCGCGCGTGCAGCTGGCTGGCTGAGCGAGAAGAGAGCGCCGGACATACAACATATGGTACCTCATTTGTGTTGGAATGAATACATTAAGAATTTAACTGGCAAAGTTTTCTTGATATACTAATATACCTGTAAAGAGTTCTTGGTTTTGTGCTGACTGTAGCTAATAATGCTGCATGACTTCTTGATGAGAATAGAACATCTAAATAGAGTTGTGAATTGTCCATGTGAAATTAAAACAACAGAATTGTATTTCGACAGCCAGGGCCAATGTAATGATATTATTATAACTGTTTTCCCAAAGCTGAATGCTCTTTATTCCAGACCCTTCGAGCGTTCAAACTTGATACATCCAGAAATCGATTCCGAGTCGATCAACTCCAACATTCCAAGCAGTGGTGGTTCGTTCATGAAGGGCTTTAGGACATCGCCCTGCCACCTTTTCAAAAACATCCAACATATTTCACTCTCTATACAGAGATGGAAAATGTAGCAAAGTCGAACTTATGGTGGTATGCTATTCAGTTATACAATGTTGTCTTTGTTTTATTGGTTGTAAACATTTCGCTTTTCTACTTTCAAGATAAGGTAAATGTGGTTGCCGTCCAGCAAACATGATGTTTTCTCTTTGCGCTTGAGGCACTTGGGCTGTGACAGCGGAGCCCTCAGTCTGGTTCCTAGAGTAGGCTTTTCTGGGGGATGAGGAAGTAGCCTGAACAGTGATTTGGGCTTGTTGGGGAATGAAGAGTGCAGGCAGGTGTAAAGGGGGTCTGGTGGAGCCCGCTGGAACTTCGCCAACCACTTAGCAATGTACCTACATTAGGATTTTCTCCCTACATCTTCCATTAATTATTATTAGTGATAAGTTTTAAAACATTTTACAAACTAATGAACTCCATTATACTGACCATTTAAACAACTCCGTTCTACAATAAGTTAAATTTTACAATCTGCTTTACGTAACTCCGACGCAAATAGGTCGTATGGCAACGATGTGATAGGAAAGGACTAGGAGTGGGAAGGTAGTGACTGTGGGATTAATTAAGGTACAGCCTGGTGTGAAAATGGAAAACCACGGAAAAACCTCTTCAGGGCTGCTGGCAGTGAGGTTCAAACCTACTATCTTCTGAATGCAAGCTGATAACTATGTGACCCAAACTGCAAAACCACTTGCTTAGTAAATAAGATAAAATAAAGATTTAAAATGTAACTTTTAAATAGCACCATTTTTAGGTTGGTCAAATATTGTTAAATATATCTTTATGCTTTTGAGATTTGAAGTGGGATTCCACACTTCAGACCTTCTGTGTCATGAAGAGGTGACATTCGTGCATTGTTATTTGTTTTAGTGAATGTTGTTTGTTATCAGTGAAATGGTGCAGTGCCGTAGTAGTTGTATTCACAGTAGCTGTCGTAGTGCAAGTGTTCAGTAGATAAAACTGCCATACCATTTTCGTCAGCAGTATAAATTCAACCTTCTTTCTTTCTTTCTTTCCTTTTTTTTTTCTTGTGAACCGGCCAAACTTACGACCACACCAATACCACTTCACTGCTTTCTTATCATCCCTTCTTCCTTCCTCTTTCTCCACAATGCCTTCATTCTTTCAGAATGTTGCACTCTTCTCTCTTCAGTCCATCTTCCCCCTCTGCGCTCTTTCTATTCTTCCACAAGAAATTTTATGTTGAAAAGTCTTTTCCTTCATTATTTGAGTCTAGTGGTATTTCCTCATTCATGTGCGTAATGTTTATCTGCGTATATTTAGCATTACAAATTTTATCTTTTATTTTAGCCGTATTGAACCAAGATCGCAATTACTTTCTTGCTGCATTTTTTAAATAAGAATATGAAGACATATAGTCACTTGAGTACTCTGGAAATTCAAGATTTTATGGGTATCTTTAAATTGCTTGTTAATAACAACTATTTCATATTAGATCAGATCATCTATAAACAAGACGACTTAGCAAAGGGGTCACCGGCCTTTGGGATTCTGGCGGAAATTTATTTAGATTTTTTAGAGGATACATTAATAATTAATGACAACAAGTTTCATCATCATCATCATCACCATCACTGGCTCGACAGCCCTTTGTGGGCCTTGGCCTTCCGAAGAAGTTTTCCCCATTCTTTCCTGTTAAGTGGAGAGCTCCTCCAATTCTTGATTCCAATTATCTTTACATCCTCTCTCACCCCTTCTTTCCACCTTAACTTTGGTCTGTCAATTTTCCTGATTCCTTCTGGCACTGCATTAAATATCTTCATCATTCTGTCATTAGCAGGCAGCACATGTCCTGCCCACTCCAACCTTCTGATCTTTATACAGTTAACAATGTTTGGTTCGTTATATAAATTATACAATTCATGATTATATCTTCTTCTCCAGACACCATTTTCTTCCCCTAGCCCAAAAAATTGCCTCAAAATCCTTCTTTCAAATATACCGAGCTGTCTTTCATCAGATTTTGAGAGTGTCCAGGTCTCAGCACCATCTGTTAACACAGGCTTTACTAAAACTTTATACATCAGGACTTTAGTTTTCCTGAACAGCAGCTTAGACTTCAGATGTTTTCTGAGGCCATGATAGCACTTGTTAGCAGACAGTATATGTTTTTGGATTTCAGAACTAACATTGTTCTTGGAATTAACTTCTGGGTAGGTAAAGCTACGCACACCATCAAACTTTGTGAGTCAATTTCTATGAATGTAGACCTACTAGGGTAGTCTTTCTTGGTTACGGGCATGTACTTAGTTTTTCCTTCATTAATCTCTAATCTGTAAATTCATCTTTCTTGCTGCATTTTTGAGCATTGTGAAAGCTTCTTTCAATGCTCTTGGTGTTCTTGTGATTAAATCAATATCATCTGCATATGCCAAAATTTGAACTGTTTAATATAAGATGGTTCCCCTTGTGTTGATACTCGCATCTCTAACAACTTTCTCCAAAGCTATATTAAACAAAAGGCATGATAATGAATCTCCTTGCCTTACTCCGTTCTTCGCGACGACAAGTTTAGGAATGTACTATTTTGGTCCAGGTATGTGGATGACACATTCATGATACTAAACGAACATATAATTGACACGTCAACCACTCTCGATAATCTTAATAAGATAGACACACATATAAAGTGCACTCTTGAATCCGAAAGGACCTGAAGATTAATAGGCACACTTCTTCATTTTCATTCAGTATTTCTGGAAAGTCTACACAGACAGCCGTCACGATAAGGCAAGATTCGACACACCCACAATCCCATAAATACGCGACTTACAATAGCTTGGTGGATCACACGTTCAAGGTACGTATGTCTAAGTGCAATTTGAACAAAGAACTGAACATAAACTGGTTAACGGCCAAGGCTAATGGCTTCAAAGAGGACTTTATAGAACATATAATTAATAAGTTTAGGTATCGCCCTCGCACCACTTTGATAAAAGATAAACCAAAACATAAAGCTTTTTCGACATTTACATTTAATGAAGATGTTTATAAGGTCACAAATATTTTTAAGAAGCAGAACATTAAGATCTCATTCAGAACAGATAACAGAAGTGCAGAAGTATTACATAACACAACAGCAATTAATAGAAGTAATCCCTACTCCAAGTCAGGAGTGTGTAAGTTTTGATGCATTGACTGTGACTGTGGGTATGTTGGGCAAACTGGGCGTATTTTCAGGGGGGTTAAATATACTGAACATATTATTGCTGTGAAATATAATTGATTCTCAAATGTAGGCCAGCATGTCCATGATTTTGGAGGCGCTAAACATAGTAAACATTCTGCTTACAGGAATCAAAATGTTTAGAGGATGGCACATTTTAGTATATTAAATTATAAATGAACACAAGCACAGATTTTGGTGTAATTTAGTTTTATTAATATAAGTTCAAACTGAACAATTCAGTGTTTTAAACACCAACAAATTTGAATGTATACAGTTTTAACTCAGTCAGTATATTCAGCCTTGAAGGCCAGTGCTATTTGAACTGACACACAAGGTGTTAAAAATAAAAGGAATAATTTAAGCAATACCAAGTAAACAAGAAGCAAGATCGAACTCAGTACCCCAAGATGAAAAATTTGAACACACACAAACCTTATTTCTTTTTCTTCAGATTGTTTTTAATTGTGACATTTGACCCACAATTTTGTGAACTTGTAGAAATATGAGACAATAACTTCGTATTTTATCTAAATATATATTTTAATATAGGGGTATAGGAGTTAGTTGTACAAAAATGTTGATGTATATTTTATATTGCCAGTTTTTCATGACTTTTTTGCAGCTGATGACAACGCTGAAGAAACACCAAAACTAGTACTGCTAAATAAAGTTAATATGTTGTAATACATTCAGGCAACATTGTTTTGTATTGAATAGGTGGCACCTCTAAAAAAATTAATAAGTATTTATCTGTGTAGTTAAAAACGAAATGCTAGTCTTCTGTAAGTAGTATTCTAAGTAGTGGTGGTAATATAAGTTTTGAACATAGGCTAAAATTAAAGATGTTAGGTCCTCTTCGACCAATTTTAAATATTTCACAAGAATAGGCAGTGTCATAATAGGAGTATTATTCTTATTATATAAATGGTGCTATTTAATTTAAAATATTGTGGTGCTGATCAGTAAAATCTGGGCTGGTGTGGGGAGTTGAGATGGCAGCCTTGCCTTCAGTGAGCGTGTCATCAACCACTTAGTGAAGCAGGAGAACAGAATGGATTTTGTCTACAGGCGAGCTAAGGTATCATTACCTTACCTTAAGTTTTCAATTACTTTTTCGCTTCACGGTATAATCCACTTTTCGCTATGTGATGTTCTGTCTCGGAAGTAGATTTCTATTCAGGCAGTGTCATCATATTAATATTCTTATTATATAAATGGTGCTATTTCATCTAAAATATCGTGGTGCTGATTGGTGAAATCTGGGCTGGAGTGGGGAGATGGCAGCAGAGCCCTGCCTGAGTAAAATGTCATGAACTGCCACTGATACCAAGTAAGAAAATTAAAATAGGTAATGGGAGAAAAGTTTTAAATCTCAGGTAAACTTAGTTTTCTCTTTCAGGTGTGATTCATCCCGGCTTGGTTGCACTTTGGTCAAAGGATACTCAACGAATCAGTCTCCAAAGATGGGCACTGTTTGCTAAAGCCATTTCACCAAACCTGGATCCTGTGGTGTTTCAGAGGCTCAGTTACCGTTATGTCATTCCTGTTGCAGTTCTTCTCTACTTGTTGAACGTAAGTATCAATGTAATACTTCAAATCTCAAAGATGTGGGGGGTTTTTTCCAACTATGACAAAACAGAACTCCTTGGTGTTGGGATTTCATTTTCTGCCAGTGTATATTTCCACAATCAAACCCATCTATATCATCTATTCCAGGATCACTTAACAAACCCTTATAAAAAGGCTTCAGACTCAGAAATGGCAGTTAGTCACTTGATACAAAACTTCAATTGGAGTTAGGTCAAAATTTGTTTCCCATGAAACCTTGTTTATAACAAAAGTCCAAACAATAAACTATATAGTGGCGTTAAAAAAATGTTGCAAAGTTTGGGCTGGGAAGACTTGGGAGAAGGAGACGAGCTGCTCGACTAAGTGGTATGTTCCGAACTGTCAGTGGAGAGATGGCATAGAATGTCATTAGTAGATGAATACGTTTGAGTGGTGTCTTTAAAAGTAGTAAGGAAGATCACAATAGGAAGATAAAGTTGGAATTCAAAAGGACAATTTGGGGTAAATATTCGTTTGTAGGAAGGGGAATTAGGGATTGGAATAACTTACGAAGGGAGATGTTCAATAAATTTTCAATTTCTTTACAATCATTTAAAAAAAGGCTAGGAAAACGGCAGATTGGGAATCTGCCATCCGGACGACTGCCCTAAATGCAGATCAATAGTGATTGATTGTTTGATTGAAGAACTTCTCAGTGATCCCACCTATGAGGGGCTAAAGAATGATCCTACCAATGCCACTGATAGGAAAACAATGTCTCTTATTAAAGCCAGCTTGATTCCGAGTTATGTTTCTTGTGATTTGTGATTGCAGGCTTCTCCAGTCTTCCTAAGATCCATAAAGATGGCATCCTCTGTAGACCATTTGAAAAATATAGGTTCTCCGACATACAACCTAGCCAAATACCTTGGAGAACTTCTTAAGCCATACTTAGGTAATGGACTAATGAGGCATCCATTACGAATTCATTGCAGTTTATTGGCATTTTATCCAATCTGCATGTCTCTCCTGGTGATATTATAGTCAGTTTTTCTAAACACCCAAATAATTTTAAAAAAGGGGACGGCTGTATACTAAGTAGATCATGGCTACCCTCCATAGTTAAGTCTTCAACATCTTTTTCCTTGTCTCTGGAGGCCATGGAATGAACTACATCTAACAGGGTCTCTCTGTCTTGAGTCTAGCTTACAGTGACAGTTACCACTAAAATAGTTGTTATTGCTCTGAAGACAACCCTGGTTGCAGGTTCGAAACGTGTCAGCATATTGTAAGTATTTCACGACCTAACATCCCCAAAATTATATATTATAATACAAACTATTACAACTACAGATACCAACCCTCAAATAGCAACAGTGGTGCCTCTGGCGGACGAGTCATTGCAGTCCCTATAGTGATCAATGGTAAACAATTTAAGATCTCTCACTTTCTCTTCTACTTGCTGTGTCATTGGTATGGAAATGCTCACAATAGAGTAAATAAATGTATTATTTGGGTCCACCTTTTCCCCAAATAATACATTAATTTACTCTATTGTAATCACAGTTCAATACGGATCTATCATTATGAAACTTATTTCATTTAATGGAAATGCTCACCGGTGAGGAACCTTTTCTGTTAAAGGAAAATACAGTAGTGACTAGGCACAAGGTGACGATGTGGTCTACTAACGCATTACACTCCTTATGGTACCGGATCAAAAATATCAGAGCATCAGCTCATTTCTTCATTTCGTGTTCCCCGGTCAGTATTTTTGGAACCCACCAATTTCTACAGTCCAAATTTTCTGATATGACTTTGAAGAGAATGGAAAGTGAGGTGACAGAGAGGATATTGTGAACTATCTGTTTGCACAAAGTGTGGTGTCAACTGCATGCATAATATTGTCACTGATCAGAGATGGCTGATCAGAGCATGGTTCATCATAAACATTCCACTGACCTTTCTTGAATACGGTAACTTTACCCATTCCCAAACTTTTCCATCACTCTTAACATTGGAACCATACACTTCACAGATCTAGTGATAAGTCTGCCGGTGGCACATTCCCTGCTGTCAAGAACCGGACTATATCACTCGCGCACATGGTGGACCAATCAATCGTCTAAATTAGTTCCATTGCATCCTATGAAGCAACAACACGGTATCAATATGGCAATAAAAATGTGTATGTGCAAAAGAGATGCCGGGAGTCAGTGTACATGTATGAAAGAATGAAAGTGCAGGATTTAAAAAAATACAGACTACTGCTCCTTAATTAAAAACTACTGTATGTTATTATCCAGTTCCATATCCTTGAGCACCTAATTATGCTAACAAGCTTTCAAGAAGAAGTTGTCGGAAGTAGTTATGAGTTATGCTATTTATGTTGGATTTATTGTTTTAAAACTTTCATGCTGGAACTCTACAGATGCTCACGCACTATGCTGACTGCTCATTTTTGTGGGTTTTCAAAATTTAATTTGTTCTAAGAAGATAAAAACTGTGGTTTTTCTTATTAATAAAGCTTAAAACTTCCTCTTTCAGAATGTATGGAGGAGCCTGAAGGAATATAAACAAGAGTTCTGTAAACAAGTGAAGTATGTAATAATAATCATTGTAAAAATAGTATGTGTACAGCATCATACTATACATAATTTGCCTTAGTGTGGTACACTTTAGAACATTCAGGAATTCAAAGGGCCTCATTATACTTACAAAACCACCAACATGTCTCTTTTCTACCTGCTTTGCTGGTTTGTACTCTTGATTTTTTTCAATGCACCCTTTATATACCCTTATTGAGTTTACCTTATTTTCTTATCTTATACACAAAATGCATTCTGTTCAAACTGTCGCTTCCTGCACTTGCAACAGCCTCACATTCTGCATGTCCCTTTGCCACCAGTGTTCCCACATGTCAGTAATAGAAATGTTAAAGTTACCTTTCTCTCTACCATTGACATTTCTGGTTTGTAGGTACAAAATATATGCATTTGTCAAGCACATGATGAAGAGATGGAAAAAGAAATTCTTTCACCACTTAAACCGCTTCCTTGCGAATGAGTAGTAATCTGATCAGA
Source organism: Anabrus simplex (assembly GCF_040414725.1). Classification (NCBI taxonomy): domain Eukaryota; kingdom Metazoa; phylum Arthropoda; class Insecta; order Orthoptera; family Tettigoniidae; genus Anabrus; species Anabrus simplex. Next base: position 1,558,744,992 of record NC_090265.1, read on the forward strand.
GTAATCTGTGCCTGTTTTACACATTGCAGTCTAGTACAACATTTGGTTTGAATTTTTTCGCCATGAGCACATCTCTGGTGTCTTTCCACTTCTTCTTCTTCTTCTTCTTCTTCTTCTTCTTCTTGCGTTACGGCCTCTGTAGGACCACGGACAGCTCCTTCATGGATTGCATTTTCTTCTTCCCCTCCCAGAACCTCTTCATCCTTTCTCTTCTTCTCTCCCGCTCTTCTTCCGAGATATTCAGTATCCTCTTCTCTTGTCTACTCCACTGGTGACTCTCAATCCTTTTCCTGTATCCATCCCTATCATTGATCTCTGGCATATTAGTCGGTATGTACTTGCTTCTCCAATTTTCCTTTTCTTCCGCCTTGATCCCCAATTCCGACCAATCCCTCCAGAGTTCAACTACCCACTTGGTTCCTGTCTTTCCTCATGTCCTCGCTGTTGTTTCCCATACTCTTTTCGTCATTCTATCCATATTCATCCTAATTACATGTCCCGCAAACCTTGTTCTTTTCAGTCTGATTTCTTCTGAGATTGTCCTCATGTTCCGGTATAGTTCTTCCCTGGGTCTCCTCATCCATCTCTCACCTCCTCTCTTAGGGCCTAGTATTTTCCTCAATATTTTTCTCTCCTCTTTCTCTAGTTGTTCCGCACCATTTCTTCCTAGTGCTATTGTCTCAGCAGCATATAATACAGCATTTCTCACCGTTGCCTTGTAATGTCTAATCTCTGCGTCTGTAGATATATTCTTTTTATTGTATATATCTCTGGTCATACAGAAGGCTGATCGCATCTTCTTTATCCTCTCTGTTATTCCCTCATTGCTCCTATTCCTTCCTGTTATAAATTCTCCTAGGTACTTGAATTTGTCCACTTTTTGCACGGTGCCTTCCGGTGTTGTCCAATCCTCAGTGGTATTCAATGTCTTTGTTTTGTTGTAGGCGATCCTCAGTCCTACCCTTCCGGCTATATTGCTCAAGTTGTTGAGTTGTGTCTTTGCATCTTCTTCTGTCTCACTTACTATAGCTATGTCGTCCGCAAAGGCTAGACAATCTACTTGGGCCCTATTGTCCTTTTTGTCTCCAACATGCGTCTTTGGTATTTCCATTGTCTCATTCATTGTTCTCCACTGCCTGATGACTTCATCCAGAGCTATGTTGAACAACATTGGTGATAATCTATCTCCTTGTTTGACACCAGTGTTGATATCAAATTCTTCAGAGAGTACTCCTCTAAATCTCACCCTTGCCTTTGTGTATGATAGAATTTCCATTATGAGTTCATGTGTAGTGCCATCTAATCCTCTGTTCTTCAGGATTCTTCCAAGGGTTTGTCTGTCGATGGAGTCATATGCCTTAGTGAAATCTACAAAGGTTACCACCGTTTTTTTGTTCTTTAAGGCCCTATGTTCTATCAGTTATTTCAGTATAAATATCTGTTCTATGCATCCTCTTCCCTTCCTAAATCCTGCTTGGTAGTCTCCAATTGTACTTTCTAACTGTTCTTCCAGTCTATTGAGCAGGACTTTCGACAACACCTTATAGCCAATCTCTAGTAGCGAAATTCCTCTATAGTTGTTTGCATCCCTCTTGTCTCCTTTCTTATGTATTGGTATTATGATCGCATTCTTCCATCCTTCTGGTAACTTCTTTTTTTCTCCAAATCTGGCCGATGATGTTGGTCATGTTGTCTACTGCCTTGTCACCTCCCCACTTAATCATCTCAGCTGATATTCCATCTTCTCCGGTTGCTTTGTTATTCTTTAGATTGCTTATGGCCTGTGCGACCTCATCTCTAGTTGGAGGACATGACTCTCTCTCTTCTGTGTTTGTCCCCAGCTCCAGCTCTTCTTCAGGTGGTTCACAGTTTAACAGGTCATGAAAGTATTCTGCAAGTATCCTACAGTTCTCCTTCGCACTAACTGCCAGATCCCCATTCTTATCTCTTATAAAGAGTTCTCTGCCTTTATATCCACTCAGGCTCTTTTTGAATTTCCCAAAAAAGTCTCTACTATTGTTTTCCCTGAAGTTGTTTTTAATTTCATCCAATTCCTGCTTCATCCTGTCTTTTGGTCCATCTTATGGTTCTGGCTGTTTCCTTCCTTACTCGTAGGAAAACTTCCCATTTTTCCAGGTTCTTCTTAATGCTCCAGTCTCTCCAGGCTTTCCTGCGATTCTCAACCGCTTCCTCACAGTCCGTATTCCACCACCAGTGTTTCTTTTTCTTTTCTTCCTTTCCCCATATTTCAGCCTGTTTCCTCATATTCAGCTTCATGTCATCCCATCCATTGCCAGTTTCTATTCCTTCCTCGTATTTGGATCGATTGTGCCGTAATTTGTCTCTGTCTATATTTATTTTTCCAGTTGGTCTACTTGTCTGTGGCAGTTTACCCCTGTGCGGAATCCAAAGGCACTTGATTTCTGTAAGATAGTGATCTGATTCTATTCTTGTGTTCTTTATGACCTTTGTGTTCATAATCTCTTTAGTGTTTGTCCGATTGATTGCCACATGGTCAATCTGGAATTCCCCAATGTGGGTGCATGGGCTTGCCCATGTCTTTTTCTTATTCGGTTTGGCCCTGAAGTGAGTTGTCATAAGTCTCATTCTGTGTTCTCGACATAGTTCAGTTAACCTTTCTCCGTTTTTGTTCGTCCTCTTGTGTGCTGGGTACTCGCCTACTATCCCCTTATGTTGCTTCTCCCTCCCTACCTGTGCATTATAATCACCTACTTGTCTGTGTGGTATACTTTTCAGTGTATCATCCAGTTCTTCCCAGAAACTGTCTACAGCTTTCTTGTCTTTTCTGTTCTTGTCATTGGTAGGTGCATGTCCTTTTACTATGGTATATTTTTTGTTCGCTGCTCGAATTGATGACGTGGATATCCTTTCAGACATACTCTTAATTTCAATTATGCCATCCTCATACCTCTTGTCTGTTATGAATCCTGTACCAAAGCATGTAGGTGTGTGTCTTCCTTTTCCCACTCTGATTCCTGGTTTTCCTTTCAGCACTATGAAGCCTTCTGACTCCACTGTGTCTTCATCACTTTATCTTGTTTCTTGCATGGTTAGTATCCCAATGTTTCTTTCTCTCATCTCATCTATTACCTGTTTAAGTTTACCAGTCTTTGTCATTGTCTGTACATATACGGTCCCCATTCTGGCAGGTCCCCCAGAATCCGAAAGCCTGCTTGCGTCAACTTTGGTTGATGGGGGATTGTCCCCCTGGGGTAATCTCAATTCTACAGTGCGATCCATTCCATGAGCTAAAAGGAATGTTGTTGGGACAGCTCGGGACTGTCCAGTTATACGACTGAGGTTGTTAGCCCCAAAGATGAAATAAGAGCTTGATGTTCAGCTTAGGCTGGCATTTCCTCCAAACCTCACGCTTCGTTAATCCCGCCGGTACTCGGGTGGCTGACTGCAGTGGTTTCCCACTGGGCGATGGGTGCGCCACGTCCCTACGCCACTTCATGTAAAGAAGACGGACTCTTCTGAAAAATACCATTTCTCCTCTTTTTACTTTTTTTTTCTTCGCCACTTCTCAGCAACTCTCTGTTATTTGACATAAAAGGGCCCACTGTTGTTACATTCCTACGCCAAAGTTAATTGCACACTGCAGGGGAACTATAAAACCTCCCTGTCTGTCTGTCTGCCTGTCTGTTAAAAGTTTTCTGTCCAAAGGCTGGTTGGATCCTCAAATAGCACCACTGAAGATAATGCAGTTGTTTATTTTACCAGTTGATCTACGTCGCACCGATGCAAATAGGTCTTATGGCGACGATGGGATAGGGAAGGGCTAAGAGTTTGAAGGAAGCGGCCATGGCCTTAACCTTTTCACTGCTGAGTTTAGATCAACTAGTGTGGTACACTTTAGAGCATTCAGGAATTCAAAGGGCCTCATTATACTTACAACACCACCAACATGTCTCTTTTCTACCTGCTTTGCTGGTTTGTACCCTGCTTTTTTTTCAATGCACACTTGATATACCCTTGTAGAGTTTAATTTTCTTATCCACAAAATGTATTCTGGTTTTTTTTTTTTTTTTAAAGGAAGAAGCACTTTTAAAGATAACATTTTACTGATACTTTTAATGGAATGCATATTGTCCACTTAGCCCTGCAGCCCAATACGGGGTCAGGGATGAAGTGAGATTATATTTTACAGCATGTTTTTATGGCCAGATGCCCCTCCTGATGCCAACATCAGTTGAGAAAATGAATATGAAATGAATGATGGTGAATGAAACTGTGTAAGGAAGTGGAAGGAATTGGCTGTGGCCTATGTGTCCTGGCGTTTTCTTGGGAGTGCAAAAGGGAACCCGCAAAAAAATGAACTATTCTCAGTACAACTGTGGGGTTTAAACCCACTCGCCTTTGGAATGCAAAGCTTGGCTCCATAGCCGAAGCATGTTAATACGCATGGTTACTCCACTCAGTGATATTATTACTGAAATATAATATAACATTGTTGATCCAACAACTGGTATTATCAAAATCATTGACATTTGGGGGGAAAAAATTTAGAATTTATTTGAGAAGGGGTTGACAATTCCGCATGAGATTCATCATTACTAATTTGTCTTGCACTTTCATGTAGTTCAATATCGCCCCCTACATTTACTCGATCTTCATTATCAAAATATCGCTCGCCAGAATCACTGTTTATGAGGAAACGTTCAATTTCTTTGTCAACAAGACTTGAATGTATACTTCAAGACACCATGGTGGCTAAACGTTAGCGGGAAAGATCTCCACTCCAGTGAAGCTGAAATAACATCATATCGCTTTCAAAACAAGCAAAATGGAGTGATATATCTGCCGTATAGCTTTGAGAATTTCCATGGAATTTCAAAGCATGGCACTATATCCTGTTCATATATGAGATCGGAGAAGTACACACTACATCAAAACATATATATGCAGGTTTGGCGGACAAGGCACAGTGTTCAATAACATATATATATGTGTGTTTGGCATTGAATGGGTTAATTGAGGTACATCCCCTGCATTTTTGCCTGGTGTGAAAATGGGAAGCCACAGGAAACCATTTTCAGGGCTGCCGACAGTGTGGTTTGAATCCACTATCTCCCAAATGTAAGCTCACAGCTGCACGCCCCCTACCAAACTCGCTCGGTTAATGTGTGTGTAGAGATGCCACAAATACCCTTGGTGGTGCCATAATGAGGCAATCAAGACCTGATGAGGAGTGAGGTAGTTTGCCATTGCTTTCTTCACTGGGCTAGAAAGTGCTATTGCAGCAAGACTGATCCTATGAGTATCACCTTACAAAATGTCCAAATGCACTGATTTTGTTCCAAATGTCATTATTCATCACCACTCTTACGTCAGCAGCTACCATACTGTCACAGCCATGAATGGGACTGGAACTTCGGTGGAAGCTACATTTTGTTCTGGCGTGCGCCAAGAGACAGATGCAAAAGTACTGCATATATGAAGATAGAGCCACAAACAGAAAAACATATCTGAGAAAATAGTATAGCCTTCATTGAAATATAATTATACAGCAGTCTACCCAGAAGAGGTGTGGCAGCACTCTGTTCAGCACCCTTATCCACATACACAGTAACCAGTTTTTGAATCACATACAATAAAGAGTTTCATACCATACTTCTGTGGTATATTCATATAAACCGTAAGTTCATTCTTTTCTTTCATCAGCTGTCAAATGTTGATTGAGGGCAAAAACACTGCCATGTTTTTATCACACTGCCCAAGAATGTTCTTACCTTTAGAAGTAGATCATGGTTTTCTTGACCTTTGGGTACATATTCTTGATTGTTGTTTAGATGTAAATTCAAAAGAATAGATTTGAAATTATCCCTGCTCATGATAGAGGAAGCAAACTCACACTAGAGCATGGAATTCTTTGACCAGCAGACTTTTTCACAAGACACAAACATAATATTTATGTAAAAGAACAAAAAGTAATATACTTCACTTACCATCATGCTCTGTCACTTAGACCACATGCTATTCTGTTATAGGGTATTTTTCCTGTACAGCTTGATCTTGACATTGTCACAAACACAGAAAAGCAATCAAAGGCGCTCGAGTAACTCGGTCACTAGTGCAGTAATTATACTGTATTTTTCGAAAACAAGCACATCTGGAAAATCATCTTCAGGTGACCAAACCAAATCTTTGCCATTGTTTTGGGAGTGTTTTCTCTTTATTTCTTTGTCGTGCTCTGCAAGCAGCGGTAGTCATAATGTCAGTAGTAGGAACACATTCCAAATCATCTGCATTCACCATGTAAACATCCTCTGTAAAATACCTAAATCACTAGTATAGCACTGAAAGATAAACAACCAATCATTGTCATTGGAAGCACCAGGTGAGTTGACCACGCAGTTAGAAGTGCATAACTGTGAGCTTGTGCCCGGGAGATAGTGGGTTTGAACCCTACTCTCTGCAGCCTTGAAAATGGTTCTCCATGGTTTCCCATTTTTACACCAGACAGATGCTGAGGCTGTACCTTAAGAGGTTTTTTCTTTTTCTTTTTTATGTCACACCGACACAGATAGGTCTTATGGCGATGATGGGATAGGGAAGGGCTAGGACTGAGAAGGAAGTGGCAGTGGTCTTAATTAAGGTACAGCCCCAGCAATTGCCTAGTGTGAAAATGGGAAACCACAGAAAACCATCTTCAGGGCTGCCGACATTGGGGTTTGAACCCACTATTTCACTATCTCCCGGATGCAAGCTCACAGCTGCACGCCCCTAACCGCACAGCCAATTCACCCGGTGTGTACCTTAAGTAAGGCCACGTCTGCTTCCTTCCCACTCCTAGGCCTTTCCTATCCCGTCATCGCCATAAGTTCTACCTGTGTTGGTGCAACATAAAGCAAATTTTTAAAAAGCCATTGGAAGTATGTTGTTGAGCTTAGGCCTAACTTACCATCAGAATGAGATTCTTAATTATCTGATAGGTTTCCAGACTCTTCCACATTGCCTTCCAATCTAGAATCATCTAAAATCTCTTTCAGCATAGCAGTAATGTCACTTTCATTCAAGGTCTAATTTTTTAATGCAAAAGTAGACTACAACATACCACTGTAACATTAAACAAACACTAAAAAAAAAAGCGAGGTCCAGGCATCACATGATAGCATTATTTTTTCATATAGTGTGAAAAATGATTACCATATTGCAGCACGAACTGGTATGCTTAATGACAACTGTCCAGAGATACTCCTCAGATTAACAGAACCTGAGAACAGCTCAGGTTTCTAAGGAAAAGAACCTTAACGCGTCTCACTTGGGCTTAAATTGGATTGTGTTAAAAATCCTTTCTAGCTTAGAATATTGATAGCATTCCTAACTAAACAATATTTTGAAAAATAGTGAAATTGAAAAGGAAAAAACCCATTCATTTAAAGGAACAAGGATGAAATGGAGCTTTCTGCTGTTATTCTCTTTCTCATGGCATTGAAGGCACCGTATTTTTTCACTCCTGCTTCAGTGCCTGAGTAACCCATTTCGTTTCTGACCGGTTTAGTCTAGGTGGTACTTGACAGTAGGACCAGGACCTGAAAGTTGCTAATTTTGGAGATCCAAGATTCAAATTCTGTTAAGGCTTTTCCCACCCTTAGTGGAGGAAAATGCTGAGATACACACACCCAAATTAAAATTCTAGAATAAGCTGGAAATCAAATGTGGCACCACCAGGTACACCCGAGGGCTGCTGGCTTGCTGTCTAAATATGTGAAATACACACATGGTCTATGACTGTCTATGACTGTGATTGTCTAGAAAGTTAAAACCTACTCATGCATTCTTTATACATTCAGTATATGTATAGGAAATAGATGGAGAGCAGCTACTTACCATTTAAAAAAAAAAACACTTCTTTTTGGCTTTTGAATATTCTGAAGAAATTTCCACAGACCTCAAAACTGTTTACTTGACCAAACATTCTGGACTTCATCACATAACAACTAACCTATAGCCAAATAACAGCAAGTACTTAAGGAACATGTCATATGTTCAGTTTTGGAATCTCTGAAAACCGTAACAGTAGTTAGTGAAATGTAAAACGATCAACATTATTATTATTATTATTATTATTATTATTATTATTATTATTATTATTATTATTATTATTATTATTATTATTATTATTATTATTATTATTATTATTATTATTATTATATTTAATTGTGTAATTAACACACTTCTTGACTAGAAATACATGTGAAAAATCCTGCTGTGTAAATTATTTGCATAATTCTGCCATACAAAATAATTATGTAAAAAGATACATAAACATAAAAAGAACACAAATTAACCCTAATTTGGTGTAAAATTATTGCATCACTTTTCTTCTGAATGGTCAAGAGCATAAGCTTATATCACTCAAGTTGAGCACATGGGTATGAGGTAGTCTATCTATACCGGAAAGATATTCTTTCCATTGCGTAATCAAGATGGCGCCAACTGCTTCTGTTGAGTGAAACGCCTCTCCAGTAAATCTCGCCAATTAGCAAGATTAACAGCCAACAAGTGTCATTTGTGACACTCTCAGTGTAACTAATCTGTCATTGACCTGAAGCATCTTTCAGTATGTCCGCTAAAGAAGCTAGTCATCGTGTAGCGTCTATTGAAGATGTTATGAAGGACTTCCAAGGCCGCTTGGAACACATCGCAAGCTGCACCTGTCACGCGGAAGAGCTGCAGCGGCTAAAGGCTGAGTTCTCCCAGTTCCAAGAAAGGTGAGCTGAAAATCATAACAAAAAGACTGGAATATACTGAACAGCACCTCGAACAACAGGCTGAACTGCTTGATGAAGCAGAACAGTACAGCTGGCAGAGAACATTTACGATAAAGTTATCGGCACGATTAATGGCAAGTTAAATGTAGATATAACTATGTCTGATATACTGTAGATCATTGCCATCGATTAGGGGTGCTAAATCGAACCACACCTCAGGTTGTTGCTACGGGTAAGCGCCCTATAATCATAAAGTTGGTGCGTTATCATGACCGGGACAGAGTTTGGAGGGCTAAGCAGCTCTTAAAAGGAACTGGCCTTTTACCGACAGAATCCCTGACAGGTATCAGAAAAAACTATTTTAAACAGGGCACGTGATCACTTTGGGCTCAGACAGGTGTGGACACGGGACGGCCGCATTGTTGTTTTGAAAGACAATGGACAGAAAATGTTTGTTAGCAGCATGGCACAATTAATAAGCCTTATGTGAGCGACGAGATTGACTGGGAAAATAACAATGAGTGATATAGTAGTGTATAATGTTTGTGTATGTGAAAGTGATAGTGTGTGCGAGAGTGATTGTGTAAATATTTCTGGAGGTGCTTATGAAACAACTAGGATGAGTAGTTTGAATTTTTCTGTTGACAATGGCTAACGTAAATGAGTCAATTATTTATACCGAACAGCATGTCCGTAGTGTCATTGACCCTATCCCTCTTCATTGTCGACTGCCTTCACCTTTACCTTCCCCTTCACCAGCTGTGGCAGGAGACATTTTTAAGGAAAGGTTAGCTCCCCACCAACAATATTTTCTGTGTTGTCACATCAATGCACAATCGCTTCTTTGTCACTTTGACGAAATACAGGCTCTATTTAGAAACAGTAACTTGCATTGCATTTGTGTAACAGAGACATGGTTACAGCAGTCACTCAAATCCAATCTCGTTAAACTGAATGTGATGACGTTACATCGCCTAGATCATTTAAATCGTATAGGGGCGGTTGCGCTATATATTGCCGTAGCGACTTAAAAAGTAAATTAATTATGACCTCAGATCCTAAGATTCCATTTCGACCTGAATTCATGTTTGTTGAACTCTTGTTAATAATCAAAAACTACTGATCGGAGTGGTATACAAGGCGCTGGACATACGACACATGTCTGACCTAGAAGTGGCATTATCGAAGTTAACTCCACTGTACGAAAACATAATCATTCTTGGTGACTTCAATACTAATCTCCTAGTTACCAGTAACGAATCAACATACTTACAAAACTTATTCCATGGCATGGATTACAATATACTGACACTAGATGCGACTAACCACGTTCACACAATAAACCACACGTCTCACACACTGATTGACCTTATTATAACAAACAATCCGCAGAAAGTGGTAAAATATGGACAGCTTGCTGTGCCAGGTATTTCGACCCACGATCTCATATACTTATGTTACTCTCTCAAGGTACCAAAATACAAAACCAGGTACTTAATGCAAAGGGACTTCAAGCATTTTAATACTGAGATAATACGAAATGAAGCATATCAACTGCCGTGGAATGACATTCTACAGACTAATGACATTGATGATAAGGTTGACAGACTGAACTCTTTAATATTAGGACTGTATGACAGACACGCTCCGAAGAAGCAAATTCGAGTTTCACTCCCTTCGTCTCCTTGGCTAACAAATGAAATTAAGTCGGTCATGGCAAATCGTGATGCATGGTATAGGCGATTTAGGCGAACTGAAAGCACTAGTGATTTCGAAAATTACTGCATTCTTCGAAATTAAGTTAAGCCATTAATTCATAACAGCAAGTATAAATATATTCAAGAAATAACAAACAGATGAAGTTCAGCACTAATATGGAAATATTTGCATCAGATGGTTATAGGTCACAGCCTGACCAAGCAGGCACCCAGTATACCACTTGATGATCTATATTCTCATTTTACAAAAGCAGCATACACTAATAATGATATTACTAACAATAATGACTATGATAATAACTATCCTAATAATAATAATATAATAATAATAATAATAATAATAATAATGTTAATCATCTACCAGTTGATGACCTAACTGATGATGATGATGATGATGATATTAATGCCATAAATGTTAATTCCCGAGTAAATCAAGTAAAACTCACATTCAAAAAAGTTGGTGCTAACAATGTGAAGCGTGTAATTTACTTCCTCAAGTCAGATGCTCCGGGTAATGACGACATACTATTATCTTTCATAAAAATTATTATTGGTGCAATATTACCTATTCTGACACATATGTAATCATTGCCTTGTACAGGGAGTATCCCAACTGTGTGGAAGTACGGTATTCTCATTCCCATTCCTAAGAAGAATTCTCCTAGTTTACCATCAGATTATCGCCCTATATCCATTCTCCCACCCCTTTCCAAAGTACTAGAACGCTTGGTACACGAACAGGTCCTCACTTACTTGACTAACTACTCACTGCTTGACTCTTACCAATCTGGTTTCAAGAAAGAACACAGCACAACGATTGCCCTACTGAAAGTAACTGATGATATCCGACACGCAATGGACACTTGACAAGTGACTGTACTGCTTATGTCTTCCAATTGGAGTGTGGCTGAAGATGACCCAATATATATGGGGTCGAAACTAGTCCCAGTTTCATGAGATAATATACAAACTAATAGTATTGTATAGGTGGACCTTTCCTACCATTTGATAGTGATCAATTGTCATTATGGACCATAATGAAATTCACAACATGATGTTTACTGCATGGCGAGTTGAAGTGTGCTGCTTGCGAGTACAGTCTCCTTTAAGCTTCAAAATACGTGTATTCCTTTGTTTTATTGTTTCCATTTTAATAGTCATTTATTCTTTATTATATTTTGTTTATATTCAAAATTTATCAGTGTTCTCAAGTGAAGTTTAGTATAACATTTCTTGCTATTAGAGTTTCATGCCACAAGTAGGCCTAACTTTTAAAATGGCTGTGCCAAGTTCTAGGCTAATTAATTCAGATGTTTCGGATTATTTAGATGCTCTAAACAATGACAGTGACTTTATAGCTGATAGTGATCCGGATTTTAGTCCGACTCATTGGCTGAATGGTCAGCGTTGAGGCCCTCGGTTCAGAGGGCCTGGGTTTTATTCGCGGCCAGGTCAGAGATTTTAAGGGCCTTTGATTAATTCTTCTGGCTCGGTGACTGGGTGTTTGTGTTTGTCCCAACACTTTCCTCTTCATACTCAGACAACACACTACACTACAAATCACCAAAGAAACACGCGATAGTGATTACCTCCCTCCATATAATGTTGGCATCAGCAAGGGCATCCGGCCAAAAAACCAGAGCCAAATCCACATGTGTGACACAGTTCTCACCTGCAACCCCACAGGTTTGGGAAAAGCTGTAGATAAAAAAAAAAAGAAGAGTGATTCGGATTTTACAGGTAATGATGATAGGAGAATGTTTTTCAAAACAAAAATGCTGACTCCGGATGGTACATATGCAGTTCTTTACGACAGGTGCTATAACTCATGACTAAATGAGAATACAAAAAACAAAATTATATCATGTTGTACAGAATTAAATGCTCTTATTTTCAGAATTACTGAACAACAATATCTCTTAATAACAGATTATGCTTTAGTATTTGAAAACCGATTTTTATTTTTAAAAATATATTTTTGTAATTTTCAAATTATTTTTTGTAGTAAAATATGCCGTGAACAATTTTGGGAAATTTTTTTCCTAAAACTATATTGAATAGTGTAATATTGTGATTTTTGTCAAATTTGTATCTGGAGAATTCTTTATACGGCAATTTTTTACATTTTAACGTGCATAATCATGAAAAATGGTTTGAGTGCTTTGGGCTTGACTGGTGAAAATAGCCTGAGAGCAAAAGGGTTAATAACAAACTGCACATAGCATTACTGTATCAGTTCAGCGCTGACTCACTCACTGAATATGTCTATTATTGATACTCTTGTAGTTACTTAGATAATTTTTTCATGACAATAATCAGTGTAGATAATAAAACAAATGTTTCACAATTTAACATGCTTCCTTTGAAAATTCAGATGATCCATTAATTTTTGTGATTTGTGTAGTTCAATGCTGCAATTTGGGAATACCAGATTTCAAAATAGAAAGGCTGCTATCTACTTGCCATGGTTTAGGAAACGTGGGCAATATTTAGATTCAAAAGTAGAGTGAGTACAAATGTATAGAACTTATCATTTAGAAACCAAAGCAAAAAAAATTACATTTACTGTATGTCTTCATCTGTTTGACTTCTATATTATTTTCATGAAAAGATGGCATTTATGCTGCAGTGTCTATTGGGATTTAAATGTCCCTGTTGGAAAACATGGTAAATCCGGCCGAACAGCTGCCCTTAAATAGAGAACGGCAAAGAGCTAAAATGATTGAGTGTATACATATTAGTTCAGATACTAAATGCACTGATTAATTATCTATAGAATTCATGGTACTAATAACGGTGATGTTCCTGGTTCCTATAACATTTAAGTTCCATCTTAGGCTAGCATTTCTTCATTTTTGCTGCATATTTTGTTATTAATCTTCATTGTCTTTATTTTTAGTTGCCTCAGAATGAACCTCAGTGTCATCCAAAAAATCAGCAACAAGCACAGGCTTGTGAGCAGCAGGTGATGCAGGAATCAGAACAGCAGCAGCAGCAGCAGCAGCAGCAGCAACCACAACAAAGACATGATGAGAAGCCAAACAATGGAGAACAACATTGGAATCCTGAGGATTATCAGGAAGCAATTAACCAAGAGCCAAAGAACAGGCGTAAGAATCAGCGCAAAAGGAGAAGGAAACCAAGGGAGTATCAGCAGAAACAGGGACCAAATGAAGAGGAGCAACAGCAAAAACAGGGACTGAGGGAGGAATATCATCAGCAAAAACATCAACCACAAGAGGAACAGCATCAGCTGAAACAGGGACCGAAGGAGGAGCTGCATCCGCAAAACCTGGAATCAAATGAGGAACAGCATCAGCTGAAACAGAATGTACCAGAGAGAGAGCAGCAGCATGAGAACTCGAAGAAGCAAAAACTGCAGAATCATCACCAGCCAAAGCAGGTAATTTTATTCAAAGGTTCTCCTTTTTAAGCTGACCACTTTACTTGATACCTCCCAGAAGTCTTGTTTAGTTTGGAAAAATTTATCTTGGGTTGATAAAATCGTCCATTTCATTCATGTAAAATATTGATTATGTACTTACTGCATTTTATATCATTCGAACTAAAAACAGTATTAGACCAGCGGTGACCAAAGGCGGTTTGGGTAGGTGATGGATGCCATAATAAACATAAAATGATGGAATAAAATGAACACAATACTGACTATATCATCCTGCCAGCCACCACTTTGAAAAATAAACACATTTACAATCGGTAGTGTAGGGCTGAACGACCTGTATCAGCAGAAATGTATCAGGAAGAAGAAGAAGGTTTACCAGATTTTCCACAAACAAACAAAAAAACAGGATATGTAGAATATTTTAATGAAATTTTAAAACATTAAGAGATTTGAAAAATTGTTAATCCCTAATTTTTAACATTTTGGCAAAAGAAGACCCGAATTATATACTGTAGTTTATCATGCTGTCTTTAATTTAATTAAACATGTAATAGTTCTTATTAATATTTGAGTGAATACTTGGCATCCTTAAATATAACATTTTCTGTTCCTATACATGACTATAAAATTCAGATCATGACTTATTCTAATTTACTATAACTTACAAAATGATTTCTGCTGAAGTAATATCTCTGTGATTTCATTCATTGATCTACTGAACAGTCATCATAGAAAATATTTATTTCTCATGTCCATATTGCACAGGGATACTGAAAAGATATTGACAAATTAACAACAATTTTGACTTAAATTTACAACTCTGAAAATATTTTTGCCACTTCTGCTGGCTGGATTTTGCTTTCCACTTCTCATTGTTGTTTTTTAATTCTTATTTTCCACAAATTTGCAAAGATTCTCATTTTGACTGACAAGATAATTGTTGCTACTTTCCAAGTTTTTCTCAATCAAAGCAGTGCATGTTTCTTACACCTTTTGCCAAGTTGGTGGATTATTAAGAAGTATCCATGTAAAAAGTTAATTTATATCTATATAAATAAAATAAGAGTTTTGTCTGTACGTTGTTCAAAATTTAAAAATAATAGTATATCTGTATCGGACGTGTCCAGAGTAACAAGGAAATGCACTATTCAATTTTCCATCATGTCTGTATGTATGTATGTATGTATGTATGTATGTATGTATGTATGTATGTATGTATGTATGTATGTATGTATGTATGTATTGCCCCTTTATTCCCGGTATGATCAGCTGGAGAGCGAAAGACCCAGGTGTGGACAGTTCGCTGTCTGGCTTTGCTTGCTTTTAACCCCTTAAGCGGGGAGCTCGGTTCACACTAGCTCACTCCCAAGTGGGGAGCGATTTCTCTGATTGAAGAAAATATTTAATTACTTGATCAAAAACAATCTGAGACTAAAATGAACTATTGAAGGGGCAAAAGAGGAATATTTTACTTGAATATAATGTATTTAATTGTTAAAAAATTCGATTGTTTTAATTTTTCAATACTTTGTGCAAAAACGTACTAAGTGCTTTCACACTGTGAAATCGAGATTGCTTCTTCCTAACAGCAAAACACTGGTTTCTGTTTATACAGTAACTTTCACCTGAATATCTTAGGCAGTTTACTATCAATCTCTGCCTGTAAATAAATCTTTCTGTATATGTAAATTGTAGATTTACAAAGTTTACATGTACTTAAAAGATGTACAATGGAATAAATTATAATACTCAACGACTTTTTCTGTTATGTTGGTTTGCGCTTTCGAGGGATCAAGTTTATATAGCCTCCCTACAATTCATAAGTGACATATACGGACTATATTACACTACTATACAGGTAATATTTACAGTATTTACAGTCTTCACAGTGTCATGTCTTTTACAGCTGTTCATTATGATACACACGGAAGCCGGTCATGTTATATAACCTGTCTCGCATTCGCATAATTTATATAATTCCATTCCAAAACGCGATCGTTTTCTTGTTGTGTAAACTTTCCACCCTAGCCACCCTTTCCATAGCAAGAGGTTCTCATCAATTGACATTTTGCCACCAGGGATATAAGCTTCCGAAAATGTTGCTAACAGGTGGTCAAATACTGGATTTATCTCATATATTTTGGGAGGAAGTTGTGCATTATTCACCTCATTGTCAGAGATATGTAAAAAGCTGTGGAGGAAAATCTAATAATAATAATAATAATAATAATAATAATAATAATAATAATAATAATAATAATAATAATAATAATAATAATAATGTTATTGGCTTCACGTCCCACTAACTACTTTTACGGTTTTCGGAGACACTGAGGTGCCGGAATTTAGTCCCGCAAGAGTTATTTTGCATGCCAGGAAATCTGACAAGAGGCCGAGGCATTTGAGCACATTCAAATACCACCGGTCTGAGTCAGAATCGAACCTCTACAATCCCCTGAGGCAACAGTATGGCCATAAGGAGCTTTATTTCGTCCTTATTTGTCCGGACACGGTCTTGATCTCGATTCCTTCCTTATGTCTTACTAAACTGGGATTTATGTGCGATTTCCTGCTTGGCATCTTTTGTCTGTTCAGCTATGTTCTGGCATATCTCGTCATAAGAAAGGAATTACAATATTTCGCTCAGTTTTGTTTTCCCTAAAAACACTCTTTTTACACCACGATGGAAATTTAGATCAAAGCGGGAATTTCTTTGTCCATTTTCAGTATAAGTTGACGAAGAACTTGCAATGGTTGGATTGTAATCAGTGTTATCGTCACAACTGTCACTGTCATGATCGCTACTTGAACTGGAATCGAACATGTGTTATCTCTTTTGCGACTGCTGAACATTCGCATCAGCTACGCCGAAATCCTGTATATTCAAGCTTGCAGTACTTTTTCCAGGTAAATTCCTGTCACTTACGAATTCCCCTTCGGTAGAATTTACTTCATAATATCACAGTTCTCCCCACTAAATTCCAACATTTTGTTTATCATGACCCGTAAATAGTCTTCCTCTAACAGTGGGGGCCGGTAATTCGTTACAGATACTTTAGCAGAAAAAATGTAAGAAAAAGGATCGAATAGAACCCTGGTCTCAGCAGTTTGGTTGGAAATCATGAAATATGACTGTATTACGTATGCGTACAATAATAAAATGCTGTGTAACTCGCGATAAACACACACTCCAGTCGTGAAGGATGAACTCAAGACTGGGGATAATAAATCAGGTCACAGTTCTAAAATGTCATCAGAGAAGTCTGTTCAGTGTCATAATCTCTAGAAATACCTTCTACAGCAATATTATTACATCCAAGGGACGATTAGGCGATGAGCTAAAGCTTCAGCGCGGAGCTATTAGGCCTTAGGTCGTTCTTGCCCGGACACAGCTGCGTTCTTTATGTTGCAACTCGTGGATGACACATTTGTATTGGGAGAACATAATTGAAAAAATTCACATTAGAGGGCAGACTCATCCAGAATATGCTGCTAAAAAGGAAATAAACCTCTGCAGGCAGGCAACTGAGAAAAAAAAATTCGAATCGGCGGATATATCCGCGTTCCCCACCGAACAAGCGACTTGTAGCCGCGGATCTCGCCGCTTCGCCCACCGAAGGGGTTAAAAGGCAGGAAAGATACAAGGACTAGCGACAATCACAAAAAGACATTAAAACAACAGGTTTGACATTTATTTAAACACTAGCACTGAAAACACAATTTTTAACAAAATTTAACAATCAAATCTTGATGGATTTTAACTCAAAACTCTTCTCTGCAAGTTGCCTGAGACATAACACCATCGTTCTCCAACCCTTTCGAAGCTGAATATTAGCTGAAAAGTATAACAAATTATTGTTAGCCTACATTTGGCTTGAATAAAGAAACTAAATTTATGTTGGGAGAATCTGCTCTTAAGAATGGTGAAATTATTTACAAGTTACAAGAAAATTAAATATCAATGAGCTATCATGGCTCGTAAATGATCCTATGCCATCCTAGGCTATCCTATATTTCGTGATAACGTCTACACTCACATGAAGAAAACTTCACTTTCTCTCAAGAAATTAATTAATTATGGCATGACTGACTTCCCAAAAATCTATCAGAAATTTTATAATAAAGTTGTCGTCCTCATGGATGTCTCATTTATATTATTATCGCATCTGTGGTGAGTTCCATTGAACCATGCTTCGAAAATTTTTATAAAAGAAATTTTAATTAAAGTATGTCTATTCCAGACTTAACATTATTAAATTCTGTCTGTTAGGTCATCAGCCCAGAGGCTGGTTGGATCCTCAAATAGCACCACCAAAGGTTATGCGGTTATAAGGAAACCGCAAAAACCAATGGCAGCACCAAAATGAGGCGTACTAGGCAAGCTGAGGAGTGAGGTAGTTTGCCATTGCTTTCCTCACTGGGTCAGAAAGTGCTATTGCAGCACGACTGACCCTATGAGCAACACCTTTCATAACACTCAGATGCACTAGTCGTGCTCCGAATGCCATTACTCAGCACCACCCATACCCCAGCAGCTTCCATATTGTCACAGCCATGATATTGACTGGGACTTCGGTGAAAGCTACACTTTACTCTGGCCTGTGCCAAGAGATGGATACAAAAGTACTGTATCCATCAAGAAGTTGCAGCAGGCAACATTATTAAATTACATTCTCATAATTATTATTTCCATGAACTCTTATCATTATTTCACTGAATAACACGTGATCTAGTTAATTATTATCATTTGACACCTTAAAAAAAAATGAAATTTACGATCTCTTATAAATATGGGAATCTTTGCCCTCACTTGGAAAATAGTACAGACTTATTCATTTGTGTCTGGTACCTCAGTGTTGCCTAAACATAAATTTAAAATAAAATTCACTAAAGGTTTAGATCCACATAAATTAAATCATCCTAAACAACGTTGACAATAACCTGGGCCCAACATGGTGAACACGTGGTCAGGTCAGAACCACATTTCAGTAAATCACAGAACAATGTAAATCACTACAACACTCACTCCACATTCACACAAATGACACACGAATATTATTTACATATTTTACAAGCGGATTCTAGAATTTGAATATTAAATTTTGATTATTATCTTCTGCTCATGGAATCTTAAGACGACGGTATCGGTCAAATATCAGCTCACGACCCTCACGGAAATGTGATAAAATATGGGCGATCACTTATTCAGAGATAATCAAGTTCTCACAACATTGTTCACAAAGAAATCAGCGGTATAATATTTAAAAGAATTGTCGACTACAAACACGCATATAATACTGGTCAAACATTTACACCTCAAACCCGTGGTTCATGAGTCATGATTAAAATTATTATTACTTTAAATATTACACACATCATTTAACACTTGCTCCAACATTTGCAGAAGTCATGGTTCACCAAACACATACTTCCCAAAGAAATTCAATAATTGATCCCTCAGAATTCCGTCGTATTCCAGACTCATATTCCACTTAATTGAGCACATATCAACATTTCACAACTCATGACCCTTAATCTTTAGTTTAACCCGAGCTCTAATTATTATTGTTCCGAGGTATCTGTGGAACAGCAGAGGTGAAAGAAGGTGCTGGGATGAATAGGTCTCAACTTACGAAATTAAAGTTAATTTAAAATTTAACAAAGGTTCTATTTTCTTTTCAAGATCAAGAAATAACAAGTATAACAGGTACTCAGTAGCATATCAACAAATTAAGAATGTACAATTGCAATTTGTTAATGGATTTGGGCTTCGAGCCCCCAGACACGCAATCCTTGAGCAATGAGCCCAACTTTACATATGAACAACGTTCAACAAAGGGGCAGAAAACCCCAACCATGCCAAGGAGCACTAGCTCCCAATTACCCAGTTAAACCTGCTCGAGGCACACAGAAACCAAATTTAAGAAAGAGCAACCCGCTCACGAAGTTCAAGCCTAATCAAAGGCCACACCAAACTCAACCTTCAAGCTGCCCTCCAGGCACACAAGAACAGGGGTAAAAATACCCAACCTACTGAGGCCTATTCACTAAAGAAACAGGACAATTACATGGCCCCAAAATACCAACATGAGTGGAGGCATAACTTGCACTCCTAATACACCTTTTTAAAACCTACTTGGCACTGGGCTGCATATGCAAGGGCTAATCCCATACTACGGAGGTGATACGATAGAAAAACTTTATTACATTACAAAGAGAAGGGAAACTGTTATGAAAACGTAGCCACTTCAAAACACTATGAGTGGGAGCTTGAGAGGGTTAGGCACTCTCTATCCCAATTTGTAGTTAAAGAGACAGAATTTTATACCAAGTGTCTTTTACATTTTAAAGGAAAGTTAATGATAAAAGTTTCGAACCTGCCCCGAGGGTTAAACTGCTGAGCTAGCGAGCAAAGAAGTTATTAAAAGGCCATTACCTGATGGATGAACTGCTGCCCGAAGAAAGAGGCGCTTCCCGTCCCCTGCTACATAATCACACTAGGATAGATGTTACTGAAGTGGCCCGGAGACCAGAAAATCAGCAGTTTAAATACCCTCGTGGAACATTCAAGACCTTTCAAGAATGAGAACCCACACCCCCCTCAATTTTATTGGCTAGGATCAAGCAACATATCCATATCGGAGAAGACATACGTTATTGGTCAAAAATTAATTAGAGAAATTCGGGATTGGCTAAATTCAAAACAAGCGGAAAGAGAAGGGTTATACTGCCAACCCAAAAATGACTGAAAGAAATTTAACAAAGAACAAACTTATGAGCACAAAATTTCTCAAAACAGTTCCTTCACTTCGCACTAGGGTACACAATTGTAGTTCTTCAGTAGTGCCATCTAGAAGAGAATGTTCACACTTCTTACTACAGAGAAAACAAAAACGAATCAAAATCGACATAGTTCAGAACACTTCAAAATTTACAGTAAAGACATCTTCTGAGAAATCTTAGAATTAATGTGGTTGTTAAAGTTCAGGCTTTCTCCAGTAGAGGAGTTTCAACTGGCGCAATGTTTGAATTAGCGGAGTGGAGGTGTACCGCCCGGTGCAATAATAATAATAATAATAATAATAATAATAATAATAATAATAATAATTATTATTATTATTATTGACCCTTAATAGTTTAACCCGAGCTCTTAGTATTATTATTATTATTATTATTATTATTATTATTATTATTATTATTATTATTATTATTATTATTATTATTATTATTATTATTTCCACATAAATCTTGAGTTCGACAATAGATCAGATGATACTAACTCGCATGACAACCGACGAAATAAGTGAGATGGAATTTTACACTGAAATTCAACATATTAAATATGCCGTAAACCTGTCCCACACAAGTTCAACATTTGAAAATCATCTCAAAAATAATTATCATTTATCGGTGAGGACAATGATTTTTAAATAGTACACTAAGCTGTTGGTTGGGACATTTAGAGTCATGTTAGAAGACACACACACAGTCTAACTGCTCTAATAGAATCCAATAACTCATACACTCTCAACGTAACAACACTACCATTACCCATATAAAAGAAGAATGGAAATCATCAAAATTTACAAATCTAATAGAAATACTACCACTAATGAATAAGTAAGTACTGTATTTACCCGAATAATCCCCGCCGTCGAATAATTCCCGCTCCCTCATTTTGAAAAAAAATTCCTTCCAACGAAAAAGCAACGTAAGCATAAACAAATATTTTGTATCACTCTGCAAGGTCCACATGGTCTTTACGCAAATATCACTGCTATGAAATATATTTTCCATGAAAATGAGCAAGTAGGCCTTTTTCACCAACGCGAGTAAAAGCTTTTATCTTATAATAAAAATCTTCCAGGCTATTATGCCGTGGTCTACTCCTCTCGCTTCTTCCAGACGTTTCGACTACTGCTGCGTTAGTCATCTTCTGTGGTGTCGTGTAGATACGCTCTCCTGTATCCCGCTGGGGACTGCGAAAGTTGTTTGGGAAACAGCTGTATTTATATGTAACTGTGCGGCCTCCAATTGGTTTGTGCCGTGCAATCCGACATCTGATTGACTATCTGAAAGAACGACCTCCGATTGGGTTGTGCCGAGCAATTTGATGTTTGATTGGGTCTCTGAGCACACGACCTCTGATTAGTTCGCTCCGTGCAGTATGTCATCAGGAGACATTACAGTCAACCAACCAGTGGATCCATTGCTCGGCACGACCCAATCGCAGACGACAGACTACTTGGAGCAACCCAGTCAGAATTTATGCCCTCATATATTCATGGAAAATATATTTCATAGCAGTGATATTTGCGTAAAGACCATGTGGACCTTGCAGAGTGATACAAAATATTTGTTTATGCCTACGTTGCTTTTTCGTTGGAAGGAATTTTTTTTCAAAATGAGGGAGCGGGAATTATTCGACGGCGGGGATTATTCGGGTAAATACAGTATGCATAAATTCGTCATTTATTTGTTAACAGATCTGCTGAAGAAAGAGCATGCCATTCTGCGGAAAGTGTTCGGAGGCTACAGTTGCGTTGTTGAGAGTGCTAAGCGTACTTACCTATATTTTTAAGCTGTAGTTTATTTATTAAGCCATTTTCATTATCATTGTCATCGTATTACACTTGTTAGAAAGCTCCGTCCAATCTGGCCAATATAGTGGTATGTTAAGGAGACCAGATGTATCTTGGAAGATTGAACAAAGAGCTTCAGCTGGTGTCCGAAAGTTTGGGATCACTCGTTGTAGACAGCAACAGTTGGATCGATGACATGGACTTCAGCAGGGATGGACTTCATCTGAACCAGCGAAGAGTGGCGAGACTAGGTGAATTCTTTTCAAAGGTTACCGAGTTCTTTTCCACCGAAATGGATGACGGCGTAAAATAGGCAGCCGAATGACGATCCACGACGGGAGCAAATTCGATGCAGCTACAACGGCAATGGGGGTCTCCAACAGGTTATTGTGAGAGGCAGAATACCAAATCGGGTAAGTTTCTTAGATTGTTGCAGGTAAACTGAGGAAGTATTGGTAATACAATCGCAATATTCAAAACGTTAGTTGATGCGAGTGACCCTGATATAATTGTGGGAACGGAAAGTTGGTTATCAGACAATATATATATAATTCAGAAATATTCAGGTCAAAATTTCTAACATTTAGATGGGATAGAGGGTCAAAAGGAGGGGGAATTTTCATTTGTGTTAGGTCAGAGCTAAGCAGTACATTAAAATGTGTTCTCGATGACTGAAATAATTGGGGTGGAGGTAAATAATGCACCCAGTAAACAAAATATAGACATTATTGGAGCTTATCGCCCGCCGAAATCTGGTTTAAACACGATCTCTCATCTTTCAGAATTGACACGTGCAAATATAAACTACAGGAAAAGAACTATAATTGCAGGGGATCTAAACCTACCGTCAGTAAACTGTGCTGGGTAAACTACAGCGGGGCCTATCACAGGAAGCAGTTAACTTATTAGTGTGGAATAATGGTTTTTCCTGAGTCATTTCAAAGAACACACGTAAACGAGCACTTTTAGATGTTTTTCTAGTCAGACCGGATGACAGTTATATCTTGTGACATAACCAGAGGATTAGTAACCATAATAGAGTGGTACTCTATCTCTCTTGGGAAACTTGTAATACGAGGCATGTGGAAATTTCTAAGACTACTTGGTGCTATGCGAGGGTAAACTGTAGGTTTTCTAAACTATTTGAGGTTGTGCTATACTAATTGGTTAAAGGAGGGCAAGGGGATGGCCGACATTTGGGAGAACTTCAAAACCATTTTAAATACTGGACTGAATAAATTAGTTCTCAAAAGGATAGTTAGGGAAAAATTCAGATATGCCGTACTACACCGCGACTATTAAGAAGCTTGAAGGTAAGACTAGGAGAGCGTTCGACAGAAGAAATAACGATGCGTGCAAAGTGGAATATAGAAGTTTGGTGAAGCTTTTACTAGCAGAAAAGAAAGTGACTGAAGAGAAATATCTTGACAATATCCTAAATGAAAATCGAAATTCCTGGAACCTTTCTTTTAAAAATATATATGAATATTGAAGGGAGAGAACAACTCAGTTCCCTCTCTTTGTATAGGAGGGTATTTATTGGCAACAACAGATATAAAGTGGAAGCATTAAATAAGCACTACGGAAAGGTTTTTAATCTAGCGACTTAGTTATTCAGGGACATTTTTCTGAAAAATAATAATTTCCCAATTTAAGCTTCATTATTGCATAAAGGTCTTTCTAAACTCAAAAGAAGTGAATCTTGTGAGCCAGATACTATTTCTGGAAAGACACTTCAACTCGAGGGTGAAGCGACCCTACCATATTTAATAAGAATCTTGAATATATCACTGGACAATACGAAGGTTCCAGAAGATTGGAAATCAGCCATTGTAGTTCCTATTCACAAAGGGGGTGACAAGAGTGACTTGAATAACCACAGACCGGTAAGTATGACGTCAATCGTATGCAAACAAATGGAGCAATTAATAGTAGATTATTTGAGGTTAAAATAGGACTCTTCTGGAATGATATTTAAGGGGCAACATGGTTTTAGGGAAGGCTTCTCCTGCGAAAGTCAGCTCTGTTCCGTATGTCAAGAAATATCAGATAAGCTCAACAGCGGGTCAAGATTTTGCTAAGGCATTCATCTTGTGCCACATGACATCCTCCGTAACAAGTTAGCGTGTATGGGCATTGACATCAGAGTTGTGAAATAGATGTGAGAACTCCTCAATGGAAGAACTCAGAGGGTGTACGTAGGTGAAATGCTATCTTCTCCAATGAGTGTTACGTCTGGTGTGGCTCAGGGTAGCATTATTGGACCAATTCTTTTCATACTTTTCATGAACGATATACCTGATTCAATAAAATCGGAAGTGCGCCTCTTTGCTGGTAATTGCGTCATATACCGGGATGTAAAGACAGAGGAGGACGAACTATTGCTGCAGAAGGATTTAGATACGATTGAAATATGGGCGCATCAAAATCAAATTAAAATCCACAGCAGAAAAAGTAAGAAATTGTGCTGTAGTAAAAAGAAAATGACAGGAAAAAGGGATTATGAAATTTGAGGGGAAAGTGTTGTTGAAGTTGATGGTTGTAAGTACTTAGATGTTACTATTAGAAAAGATTTAAACTGGTCAGAGTAAGTGGAAAATGTAGTTAAAAATTCTGAAGATCGTTACATTTTATTATGCAGAATTTCAAGCAAGCTAATTCTGGTGCCAAAAGTAAAGCTAAATGCTTAGTAAGACCAATTCTCAAATATGGATCTGCATGCTGGGATCCGAACAGTGTGGGTTTAATAAAGTCCCTAGAAAAAGTTCAAAGAAGAGCGATGCATTTCATAACCGGAAATGAAAGGAATGCCATTAATTGGGAAAGTCTTGAATCTAGAAGAACTAGAGCTTGCCTGTGTGGTCTTTATAAGAGCTATACGGGAAGGGCTGCCTGGAGTAATATTAGGAATAGGTTGGAACCTCCTTCATACTTATCGAGAAATGATCATAAGCATAAAATTAGGGCCAGAAACCAGCATACGGACGTGGGCAAGTTTTCCTTCGTAAACAGGACCATAAGGGATTGGAATAAATTACCTGCAGCAGTCTTTGATAGATTCCCTTCCGGTATCAAGTCATTTAAGAAGATCATTAGTGCTAGTGTAATGTGAAAAGTAAAAGTTGTAAATCATGGACACTGAAGTTGTGATTTTCTGCTTGGTTTAGATTGTGAAACTAGTAGTTTTTCTTGTGATATTCTCTTTCTAGGGAATTGTTTTTTGTACTCATGTTGTTGTTGTTGTTGTTGTTGTTGTTGTTGTGTAATTACCTATGGTTTTAACTTTATTATCACTTGTAATATTAAGCTAGTAGTAAGCTCAACCTATAGTATTGTAAGCTGTAGTGTTAAGCACTGGGAAATACTTAAGTTGTGTGTGAATTTGTATATGATGATGATGGATTTAGAAAGTTAAAATAGTATTATTTCTTGTAATATAGTGAGCTCAACCTATAGTTTTGTAAGCCGTAGTGTTAACCACTGGAAATACTTAAGTTGTTTATGAAATGTTACACGTTAATGCTGTATTTAGAATGTTAAACTAGTAGTATTTCTTGTAATATTATTTTTTACGTGGAATTGCTTGTTGCACTCCAGTTGTTGTTGTTGTTGTTGTTTTGTTGTTGTTGTTGTTGTTGTGTTTTAAGTTTAATTTATTATCACTTGTAGTGTTAAGCTAGTGTAAGCTCAACCTATATTATTGTAAGCCGTAGTGTTAAGTACTGGAAATACTTAAGTTGTGTGTGAATTTGTATATAATGATGCTGGATTTAGAAAGTTAAAATAGTATTATTTCTTGTAATATTTTCTTTCCATAGAATTGCTTGTTGTGTTGTTGTTGTTGTTGTTGGGAAATTATGTTTTTAACCGTACTTCATTATAACTTCTGATGTTAAGCTAGTAGTAAGCTCAACCTATAGTATTGTAAGCCATGGTGTTAAGTATGGAAATAATTAAGTTGTGTATGAAATTGTATATGATGATGCTGGATTTAGAATGTTGAACTAGTAGTATTTCTTGTAATTTTTCCCCCCCATGGAATTGCTTTTTGTATGTGCATACCTGCCAACCCTTCCGATTTACCCGGAAACTTTCCGATTTTTAACTCATCTTCCGGTTTTCCGATTTATTTTTATTTCTTCCTATTTTTGACCAATATAACCTCCAGTATGGTCAGTACTCTTCCCCTAGGACGAATTCTTATGTGTTTGTGTAATTTCCGCAACCTCACTTTTAAGCATATTTACCGGTATTTGATGCTTTATTTCGCGGGCGGATCATCCGTCGGCTTCATGTATCATATTTCCCACTCACTACAGCAGCGTGTGTGCTGTTTCAGGTGGGAATTCGGGACGGCAATCGTCTTACGAGTCAGAGAAGGTCATGCGCACTAGCGACCACTAGGGACTCCGTTGATCAGCATGAAAGAGTGAGTTTGTTATTGTGTGGTTCGCGCGCTTGTTTCTGTGCGTAGTTTCGGTGGAGTTTTAGACAACGTGTTTTTTCTTGCGGTTCTGTGCTTTTCCCCCTGTGGAAATCATATGTTAATAATGTACGAGACATACTGATTTGTTTTGTATGTGGTAGTTTCGCGTATTTCAGTGCTTTTGTGTTGACCAGAGTTCGTAATTTTAATGACTTCAATGTATTTCAGAGAGTTGTGTCTGTGACAGTTTGTGGTATTTTCTCTTCACATGATGACTACAAAACATAACAAACGTTATCTCCAAGTGTTCAGGGATACCTATAAAACTGAATTTCCGTTCATTTTACAGTCTAATAAAGGAAACTATTATGCATTGTGTTCCGTGTATCGGTGTGATATTAATATCTCACATGGAGGGAAAACAGATATTGTAGCCCACAGTGTCACACAGAAACACAAAGATAGTGCTAGCTGTCTCGAAAGGAACAAAAAATTAAGTAATTTTTTTGTAGGTGGGAAGGAAGATGATGCAGTCACTCGAGCAGAATGTTTGTTCATGGCGTTCATTGTCGAACATAACCTTGCATTGTCTTGTTCGGACCACGCAGGGCCATTGTTCAGAAAGATGTTCCCAGATTCAGACATTGCGAAGAAATATGCGTGTGCTAGAACAAAAACATCTGCCATAATTAATGAAATGTCCCGTGATGCAGATAGTAAAGTGATTCAGACTTTAAAGTCTGAACCTTTTGCGAATTCAACTGATGGTAGCAATGATAAAGATAGTAAGCTCTATCCTATCGTCGTCTCGTTTTTCAACAAAGAATTGAAAAAGATTGAAAATCGTTTGCTATCCATGGAAAATTTGGAAGGCAATTCTACTGGTATTAATATTGCTAATTTGTTCCTGGATGTTCTGAAAAGATATGACGTTCCGATGGCAAACTGTATAGCTTTTAGCGCAGATAATGCTCCTGTTATGATGGGAAGAAAAAACGGTGTTGCTGCTAAACTAAGAGAGCAGTGTGAAAACATTATTATTATGGGATGCCCATGTCATTTAATTAATTTGGCTGCCATGAAGGGTGCAGACTCCCTTCCTGTCAAAATTGATGAGATGCTAATTGATATTTATTATTATTTAGACAAAAGCTCGAAGAGAAAAGATCATCTCAAAATGTATCAAGCTTTGTACCAAACTGATGTCAGAAAAATATTAAAGCATGTGTGTACACGCTGGTTATCCTTGGGGAAATGTTTGGAAAGATTGATTTCAGAGTGGGAGCCACTTCAGAGTTTTTTTAAGGATGAGGTAAAGCAGTCCAATGGCACAGAGACATCTCTGAAGTATTTCCAAATTCCCAAGCTAAAGGCACATGAAGATACCGAAATGGAACGTGGTCCTTGTGTCAGTAGAGTACAAGGCCAAGCTTCTGTTATTTCTGGGAAAAGGAAGGCTGAGAGTAGTTCATCCTCATCTGTGAAGAAAATAAAGGAGTCTAGTTGCACTGCCAGTATTTCACGAGAGGAGAGACTATTTCTTTTTCTGTCTTCAAACTTTAATAAAGCATTTTGCTCATTTCTGGCATTTATCATCCCTACATTTGAGAAAACTAATAAAGTTCTTCAGTCGCAAGCACCTCAGATTCATGTCATAAGATCAATGCTGACGGATATGTTGAAGGACATTCTGTGTAGGTTTGTTAAGCCAGTGGTTATAAAAAAATATCCTACAGTTTTAGAAGTGGTCTCACATGAGAGAGAATCAGAAAGCGGATGATGATTTAGTAATTGGCTGTTCAACATCTCGTCTTGTAGAAAATCTGGCACCTGAGGAGAAGAAAAACTTTTATTTGCACGTCAGGAACTATTTTATTGCAGTTTGTGATTATACTATTCATAAATTTAATTTGAATAGTGATGTTTTTGTTAATGCTCAAGTAGCTCAGATAAATTCTTTGCAGGCTTCTTCCTTCAATGCTGTAAAGTATTTTGTTTCAAAGTTTCCTGTTATATTGCCAGTGAAAGATGGTGAAGATGAACAAGAAGCAATGGATGCATTACAGTGCCAGTTTTGTGCTCTCCAAGTGGAGGATTTACCATTGTCTGTTGTGCAAGGAGAAAGAGTAGATTGTTCTTGGTCTGCTATAGGGGATATATGAGGTGCAGATGGGTGTTTCAAATATGATAGAATCGCAAAAGTAATGCTCTCAATATTGACAATTCCACACAGCAATGCCGAGTGTGAAAGATTGTTCAGCCAGGTAAAAAAGACGAGGACACAATTCCGATCATCTCTGAATGACGAAAATCTTAGTAAACTGTTGGTGGTCAAATCAAGTCTAAGTGGAAAGTGTTATGAGCAGCAGTATGACAGTGCATTGTTGAAGAGGGCAAAGTTAGCTGCCAGTTCAATGCTAAACAAGTAAACACAGCAGTCTCTGTATCACCTACATGTGTATATTCTTCACCATTGGGTAAGTTGTAGTCAGTTCTTGACTTATCTGTCTAAATGTTACTATTCGTATGTATGTGTCATAAATGAGAATGATTATTAGGTACGTTTTCTTGCAATCGTTTGTGTTTTCTTAGTTTAAGATTTTAAATGTAATGGTTAATTCGCATTGTAACTGTAGATATGTATGCCTTTTATCTTGTCCTTTTTTTACCGAGACCGTGGCGCAATACACTTGATAAAATCCAAGAATTAAAAAATCTTCCTATTTTTGATTTCAAAAATCTTCCTATTTTTGATTTCTAAAAGTTGGCAGGTATGTATGTGTATTTTTGTAGTTGTTGGGTAGTTATGTTTTTAACTTTATGATCACTTGCAGTGTTAAGCTAGTAGTAACTTCAACCTATAGTAGTGTAAGCTGTAGTGTTAAGTACTGGAAATACTTAAGTTGTGTGTCAATTTGTATATAATGATGCTGTATTTAGAAAATTAAACTAGTAGTATTTCTTGTCATATTTCCTTTCCATGGAATTGCGTGTTGTACCCTTGTTGTTGTTGTTGTTGTTGTTGCAGAATAATTACAGTATGGTTTTACTTCACTTTATCATCACTTATAATGTTAAGCTAGCAGTAAGCTCAACCTATAGTATTTAAGCCTAGTTTTAATCACTGGAAATACTTAAATTGTGTGTGATTTTGTATATGATGATGCTGGATTTAGAATGTTAAACTAATAGTATTACTTGCAGTATTTTCTTTCCACGGAATTGCTTGTTGTACTCTTGTTTGTTTGTTTGTTTGTTTGTTTGTTTGTTTGTTTGTTTGTTTGTTTGTTGGGTAATTATGTTTACTTTACTTTATTATTACACTACTGAAATTGACCATTGACACTGGAATATTTCCCATTTGCAATGTATTTGTTAATATTAATAATAAATATAGCTCACATCACATTTAATATATATTTTAATTTATAAACTCCTGAGTTTAAGAACTTGTTAGAAATATTGACAGTATAAGTATTGAAAAATAAATTGGCATTATTTTTATTAGTTTTGAAAGTATATTATATTTCTTAAAAATGTTTGTGATATGGTATACCTTATCATTATTAAACATAAAACTAGTATACATTTTTTTTCTTGATTGGTTTACTGAGGATAGATTTAGGTTTGTTTTCTATTTTATTTTTTGATAATCCTGTTAACAAAAGACTTACAAACAGACCATAAGTCAAGAAAGCTTCTTTCTTATTCAGTAATTCCCACTTTTTCACAATTTAATAATATTTTGTTTTTGATAGGCTTCACTTTATGGAACACAAGCTCTAAATGCTTTCAGAAAGTTAGCCATTACATAGCTATGTTCTGCATTTGACAGTAGCGTTACAGTAGCCACGCGAAGAACATCAACTTCCACCGTCAGATTTCGATAATACTCATCACAATAAATCTAAGCATCACCACGCTCAAGTTTTATGACTTAATCAGTGAATATTTTTAAATTCATCCAATGTATTTTAACTAAAGAACAACCTGCCAACCCTTCCGATTTACTTTCAGTTTTTTGAACTCATCTTCTGATTTTCTGATTTATCTTTAATTCTTTCTATTTTTGACCAATATAACCTCCAGTACAGTCAATACTCTTCCCCTAGGATAAAGGATAAATTCTTATGTGCTTGTGTAATTTAGCCAACCTCATTTTCAAGCATATTTATTTGATGATTTATTTCACAAGTGTATCGCCTTCGTGTATCGTGTTTCCTGCTCGCTACAGCAGCATGTTTGCTTTACGGCTGGGGATTCGGGTCGGCAATCGTCCTACAAGCAAGAGAGGTTAGCGCGCGCTAGCGACTCAGTTAATCGGTATGAAGGAATGAGTTTCTTAATGTGTGGTTCCCGCACTATTAAAATCATTTCTATGCGAATTGTAGGCCATGTGTTTTTTCTAATGGTTTTATGCTTTTCTCAGTGTCAGAGTTGTATGTTAATAATGTATGAGACATACTGATCTGTTTCGCATGTTGTAGTTTCACATATTTCAGTGCATTTTTGTTCATTCTTATTTCATAATTTTAATGAGTTAAATTTCAGGGAGTTGTGTAGGTGACAGTTTCTGCTATTTTCACTTCATGTTATGGCCAAAAAACATTACAAACGTTATCTCCAAGTGTTCAGAGATACCGATAAAATTAAATTTCCACTCATTTTACACTCCAATAAAGGAAACTATTATGCAGTTTTTTGCGTGTGTTGGTGTGATATAAATACACTGACTGACAGAGCAAATGCAACACCAAGGAGGAGTGGTTCGAAAGGGATGAAAGTTGGGGAAAAAACAGAGTCGGCACGGAAGAATAATTGATGTTTATTTCAAACCGATATGCAGGTTACACAATGCGTACGGCATCGACTCAGTAGGATGTAGGACCACCGCGAGTGGCGATGCACGCAGAAACACGTCGAGGTACAGAGTCAATAAGAGTGCGGATGGTGTCCTGAGGGATGGTTCTCCATTCTCTGTCAACCATTTGCCACAGTTCGTCGTCCGTACGAGGCTGGGGCAGAGTTTGCAAACGGCGTCCAATGAGATCCCACAAGTGTTCGATTGGTGAGAGATCCGGAGAGTACGCTGGCCACGGAAGCATCTGTACACCTCGTAGAGCCTGTTGGGAGATGCGAGCAGTGTGTGGGCGGGCATTATCCTGCTGAAACAGAGCATTGGGCAGCCCCTGAAGGTACGGGAGTGCCACCGGCCGCAGCACATGCTGCACGTAGCGGTGGGCATTTAACGTGCCTTGAATACGCACTAGAGGTGACGTGGAATCATACGCAATAGCGCCCCAAACCATGATGCCGCGTTGTCTAGCGGTAGGGCGCTCCACAGTTGCTGCCGGATTTGACCTTTCTCCACGCTGACGCCACACTCGTCTGCGGTGACTATCACTGACAGAACAGAAGCGTGACTCATCAGAGAACACGACGTTCCGCCATTCCCTCATCCAAGTCGCTCTAGCCCGGCACCATGCCAGGCGTGCACGTCTATGCTGTGGAGTCAATGGTAGTCTTCTGAGCGGACGCCGGGAGTGCAGGCCTCCTTCAACCAATCGACGGGAAATTGTTCTTGTCGATATTGGAACAGCCAGGGTGTCTTGCACATGCTGAAGAATGGCGGTTGACGTGGCGTGCGAGGCTGCCACCGCTTGGCGGCGGATGCGCCGATCCTTGCGTGCTGACGTCACTCGGGCTGCGCCTGGACCCCTCGCACGTGCCACATGTCCCTGCGCCAACCATCTTCGCCACAGGCGCTGCACCGTGGACACATCCCTATGGGTATCGGCTGCGATTTGACGAAGCGACCAACCTGCCCTTCTCAGCCCGATCACCATACCCCTCGTAAAGTCGTCTGTCTGCTGGAAATGCCTCCGTTGATGGTGGCCTGGCATTCTTAGCTATACACGTGTCCTGTGGCACACGACAACACGTTCTACAATGACTGTCGGCTGAGAAATCACGGTACGAAGTGGGCCATTCGCCAACGCCGTGTCCCATTTATCGTTCGCTACGTGCGCAGCACAGCAGCGCATTTCACATCATGAGCATACCTCGGTGACGTCAATCTACCCTGCAATTGGCATAAAGTTCTGACCACTCCTTCTTGGTGTTGCATTTGCTCTGTCAGTCAGTGTACAATGGAACCTCGTATCTCGAATCACCTTGGAAGATAAATTTTATTTTGAGTTGCCAAAATTTTGAGATGTGGAGAATACTTTTTTTGAGCATCTATAGCACATAATTGAATCATATGTATTTACGGTCTTTTACTGAATACATTATTTTTAACAGTACTTAAAAATATACGAAGAAACTATTTTACGGCATCACTTTAATTATAACACTTATAGTAACTTTTTAGAAGACAGGAGACAGTACATACAGTAGAGAAACAAGAAATGTAGCTCCGTTAACACCTTTGGAGAAAAAAATCTATTAGTCTCCTCTGTTTGTTGCGGTTAACCTTTCCTCCCTTCACGTTGAAACTTCTCGTCAATACCATGCAGCCGAGTTTCATAAATGGAGGTTGTCATCCGAGACTTCTGGGCTTGCTTTCGTACGTGACCGGTAGTTAATTGACACCTTAGAAAGAGTGAGGCTTTGCCGATTTTCTGATCACTAGAGGTTCGAGTTTTTCGGTTCCCATCATATTAGTTCCCAGCTTCACTGTAACCCTTTCTTTACTTGTTAACTGTTCCTCACAAACCACAAATGCCATATTGCACAGTTAATGTTGCACAAAATTTGAGTTAGAGAGTATTTTTTGCTTCAAGGGAGGAAATGTTTGCTTCAAGAAATCTAGAAATTCATGTAACCGAATTTCGAGTAATAGGGAAATAAATACGCGTGAACAATAGGACGAACAGCCGGAAAATGTAAGTTACTTTGAGATACTGAAAATTCGAGTAATGGAGGTTCGAGATACCGAGGTTTGACTGTATTATTATTTGTATGTATGTGTCATGAATGAGAGTGGTTAGGTACATTTTCCTGTAACCATTTTATGTTTTTCTTGTTTAAGATTTTAAATTTAATGGTCAGTTCACATAGTAGTTTTTAGATATGTATGCCTTTTATCCTGTCCTTTCTTCACTTAGATTGTGGTGCAATATATGTGATAAAATCAAGGAATTAAAAAATCTTCCTATTTTTTATTTCTAAAAGTTGGCAGCTATGTTATAGTGATAAATAATTCTCTAAGGAGATTCTAGTTTTTAAATATTTTAATTTTATTGCTTTATTAGTTAAGTACTGATGATGACCCAAAAGGGTCAAAACATGTATACTATTAGATAATACTAACTGATGTACCCTTGCTTCGCTACGGAATTCTACATTGTGTTCGGAATTCTAGTGTACACGTTGTGAGCAAGATTGTATTAAATTGCATAGCTCTTATCATTACCCTAGAAACGCGATGGGGAAGTCACTAAACATCTTTTCTCATATGAAGACTGTGTTGGGAATTTTTACCGTAATGATAGATCCGCTTGCATACCATCAGTCACAATCAGGTTGGAGAGTTTTTATTATAATGGTAGACACTCAAACTCCACCTGCCTTTTTACATCCTCAGTAAGACTGCCTTGTGGTTTTCACAACTGAAATGAACATACATTACAATGACGTCAGTAGGAATGATGCGATTAAAAGCATTGTTTTCATACAAAATACTCAATAAAACTAAACCACACATTTTCTCACTTTTAACGAACAGGTCTACTTGGCCGATCTAACAGTCCAAAGTTCCAGAGCTGGAATGACCAAGCCGCAGACAGCCGTGATTCATGAACACGCTTCGTCTTTTCTCGGCGGGGAGAGGGTCGAATAGCGGAGACTCTCAGGGCAGAAACTATGCCCTTTTACTAATCTGTTTCCTAGGAGTACCCAATGAGTCAGAAAATATCAATTTGCTACACTGGCGGTGGTAAAATCTATCTGACTTGGAGGCAAATTTTTCCTCCAAGCCAGAGGAGAAACCCCCTCTTCACTGATAATTTGGAATAAAATGAATGTAGAATTTAATAAAACTACTACTACTACTACCAAGTCAGCCTCTGCCTTAAGTATGCACACTGCTCATTCAAAACAGGGCATCAGAGTAGGGATAGAATAACTGGAATACTATGAAGAACCAGTGTGTTACGTACCAGCTGTATCAGAAAATGTATGACGAGAGGAATGGCATGCTAAAGAAGAAAGTTTTCTAACTCTCCGGCTATTTCCCGCCAATATTCAGTCAGGCTATTATACTCGGTACGCAGCAGTAATCCCATCTATCGGAGTTGAGTGGCAGCATAAGAGACAAATAACATCACAACAAACAATGGTCAATGTAATGTTATTGTTGATCAATGGTATGAGCTTTCGATATTGTAGGCCTTCACATTTAGTGTCTTCCGACTCTGAAATACCACTCATCATAGTCGGTACGCTAAAACTGAATAAAACATAAATGAATGGAAATTGTATTGTCTGTAACTTTTGTTATGTAGTACTTTTCGATAGGACCAAAAACATAGGCATTTAAAAATTAAAATTTAGGCGCCTTCCCCTAAACTACAATTTTATCCAGGGTGAATAAAATTGTTTATAGCTTACGTACCAGACTGTAGTTTCTTATTCTCTGACTCTATATACCGATTTTCATTAAATTCTGTTGACCCATTTTGTCGTGGCTCGGCGTCGAAATGGATTTAGCAACAAAAGTACAAATTCATGAATATCTGTGTTATTATAGCTGGTACAGTAAAAATGTATAAGACATAAATGGTCGGAAATTTAATTCTATACAACTTCGGTTATGTAGTATTTATCAATACGACCACTAATAATATAAATATTTGAGAATTAAATTTTAGGCCTTCCCTAAACTACCATTTCATTCAGCGTGAATAACATTATTTATAGCCTAGATTATAGCGACTTATTCCCCGACTTTGCATACCAATTTTTATTAATGTACCATTTCATTGCCCTGATCATATGAAAAACGAGATATTACGACACCAATGTTTGCCATGCATCGTAATAAAATGATAAAAATTATATAGTAGAGAAATACATTAGAAGAAAGTACGGACATACAGAATTATATAGGCTGTGATTATGTTATAGTAAAAATACACAGATACAGAATTAAAGAAGCCGTGAATGTGCCAAAAAGAATACAGATTTAACGAATCAAGTAAGCCATGGTCAGGAAGTAAATCTTTCAGACCTATAGAATCCACGTGTCCATGACTAAGAAAAATGCAGAATATTTTAAATTGTTAAAATGGCAAAGTGAACAATCACAATTACATTGAGCATCGGAACGAAATTATTCACGCGAAATTCGTCACGTAAAGAAGGAGGAAGCTTTTACAGAAGATGATTTGAGGAATAATTGGAAGATCAAGTAATATTATAAAGATATTACGTCAATCTACAACTAAATATCAAGGTTAATGAGGAGGAAAACTTAGAAAAATAGAAAAGAAGAATTAAGTTATCGGAGACCAAAGCTCAAATTGAAAACTAACGCGAGTTACTTAGTGAAAAATAAGATATCGCCAACTCAAAATATATTTACGATAAACTAGAAGTTATCTAGAGTACTTTACAAATCTTATAACTGGAAACTGTCATTGAATTTTGATGGAATAACCTGTTTTAAAAAATTAGACACAGGAGAATTTGTTGCGAGACTGAATTGTGATACTAATGATGGTGTTAAATATGTTTTTATCACATGCAAACGATGGCATTGAGATGAGTAACTAAGTCGGAGATGGGGCTGACAACTGATGGACACCGGCCAGCTAATTCTACAAGCCCGAAACTGGTAGCCACTGCCCAAATATAACGCAGCCATCACCTGGAGCCAGGAAACCAAAAATGACTGAATTGGAATCTAGCCCAGTCCAGTAATGCCAGCAGATAAAAGTTAAGTTCCATGCAGTTTTATCTATTCAAAATAACCATACATGTTTAACTTTAAGAAGTTTTTTTTTTTGCTAGGGGCTTTACGTCGCGACACAGATAGGTCTTATGGCGACGATGGGATAGGAAAGGCCTAGGAGTTGGAAGGAAGCGGCCGTGGCCTTAATTAAGGTACAGCCCCAGCATTTGCCTGGTGTGAAAATGGGAAACCACGGAAAACCATTTTCAGGGCTGTCGATAGTGGGATTCGAACCTACTATCTCCTGGATGCAAGCTCACAGCCGCGCGCCTCTACGCGCACGGCCAACTCGCCCGGTACTTTAAGAAGTAGTGCATAGATGTTAGTAATGTGTTTTTAGAAGGTCGTCATTTATATCTTCGAGAATTGATTTCAATGTGCAGTGTCTTCGCAAAGAAATTATCATAATTGTCTTAAAACCATGGATGTAGGTAATCTTTGATTACGTAAATCAGCATTCTTATGTAGGGATGCTTATAGTCAAATGTGGAGAGATTGGAAAAACGATATTTCGACTATTGCCAAAGAAAAGGGTTATACATAATGTGATTTAATCCAGCTGAAATGCGGAGTGGAAATAGATGGTTTCATAGGGTATTATGACTTGGTTATCGCCAGTTCATCACCACATGTAAGTAAATACGAGCCTGATTCATTCATACATGTATTTCTTTTACAGGAAAGAGTGATTATGTGTATTTGGATAAAAATTAAACCCATTAATGCATCATTGTCATATGATAATGGAATATTGAAACGATACGCCACTAAAGGAGAAATGATTGATATTTATATGTATAGGTAAGAGTACATACAACGTAATGATGAGATTATAAGTTTGAATATTCTGAGGGATATATTTGTTGATATGAATAATGGAGAGTTATATTGTTTATGGTTGGAATATGGAGAGAGATATGTATTTGTGATTTATTGGTAGTAATTACGTGACAAGATACTAACCATTAGTTATAATTGACGTGTTTGCGGCATGATTTTAGTAGCGGCATAGGATGATTTGGGTTGATAGGATGTTCATACGGTGAAATACTTTACAGAATCCGTAGGCTGATAACCATATACCCCCTGTGGGTGGGGGCGGTAGAATAACACCCACGGTATCCCCTGCCTGTCGTAAGAGGCGACTAAAAAGGGGCCCCAGGGGCTCTGAACTTTGGAGCGTGGGTTGGCGACCACGGGGCCCTTAGCTGAGTCCTGGCATTGCTTCCACTTACTTATGCCAGGCTCCTCACTTTCACCTATCCTATCCGACCTCCCTTGGTCAACTCTTGTTCTTTTCCGACCCCGACGCTATTAGGCTTGCGAGGGCTAGGGAGTCTTTCATTTTCACGCCCTTCGTGGCCCTTGTCTTTCTTTGACCGATATCTTCATTTTTCGAAGTGTCGGATCCCTTCCATTTTTCTCTCTGATTAGTGTTATATAGAGGATGGTTGCCTAGTTGTACTTCCTCTTAAAACAATAATCACCACCACTGATAACCATATACAGTCATCAAAATAAAATTTCCAAATAATAAATATTTAGGTGTAAACCAGGTTTCTTCTAGAAGAATTTCACATGTTATAAGTTTTGTGTGATTTTTTTTTTCTTGTCGAAGCCATGATTTTGATGGGAAGAAGCATCTTCATAATTTAAGTCTTTGCCGTTGACAAGTAAATAATTATCACCAGCAATATTCTCAAGAATTCCATGAGCTAGTCATTGAACTTAGATGCGATCGTGAATCTTGATAGATGTAATACCTGATGGGATAATGGTTAGAATTTATTAGCGATACCTACATTTACTTTTTAGGAAATAATATGGATATATTTATCAAATAACAGGTGAAACTGATTGATATTTTTTTTATGCATCAGAATATATTTAAAATAGCCATTTGAAGCTATGATATTTGGAACTTCGCTTTTTCTGCTAGCATTACAATTGAAAAATAAAGCAAGGATGAACGAGAAGATTAATGACTTCATGAGAAGATAAATAAAGCACTTTTTATCTAGTTCAATTTTGATTTTAACCACACTTTTGACTTTATTAAATTATTATATTATTCACATTTTTAACTTTCTTGACACTTTTAATTTTTATAAATATCCAGCAAGATTGCTATTTAATGAGATTGATAATTACGACATATGATACTTCGTAAACTATTCTTTGCTTTTATATTGTGAGAACCATAATTCTTTAACGAAATAATGATTTTGATCTCAGTCAAAGACTTTGTTCTTTGTTGATTTATCCTTTGAATGAAGAGACGTGAGTGTAATGAGATATTTTAATTATTGAATAATTCATCCCAATGCAATTCATGATCATGAATAAAACAAGAATTTGAACATCTAGATTACAGTGAAACTCTGTTAAGAAGTTTTTCAAGGGACTGCAGAAAAAAACTTCTTAAGCAGGAAACTTCTTAAAAGGAGTAATGCCCAAAAACTTATTCTGTACTTTGAAATACATGTGAAACACGCAGCCAACAGATTTCCTTGTTTGTGAACAATACCGAAATAGGCCGATATATAAGAGCTGCTAACAGAAAGCCAAAATATAAAAATTTTATTATCATGACAATATTTTTAGAGATAAAGTAGAATAATTGAACATACCGTATTATAAATATATTTGATAAGAGAAGGGAACATATTAAGTTACATAAAAACGTTGCAAGGTTTGCTTATTTTAGCAGGCAGAACCATTTCCTTCCACACTTTCCTTTCCTCTGCACTTACAGTCTCTGCTTCGCAACAAATTGTTTTGTAAACGATGCCGGCTCGATTTTTAAAGCGGTCCAGCCACCTGTTCGATGCGGTAAAAGGTACCCTTAATTTGCGTGCGGCTTTCTCCTGCACAATAATCCCACTGAAAGGTATTAAACTTCGCTGCTATTTAAACCACGTTAGCAGAGCTTGTTCTATTTCATCGTACTTTTCAGATTTAACTTCCTTACAAATTTGCTGAAGTATTCCCTGCAGAAGCAGACATCTCTTCTTTCTTCGCTATAATACCATTCAAAGTAGATGGCAGCATCCCCAGCTCCTTTGCCAAAGCAACACGGGGAAGCCTCCACTTTCCTTATAATCTCCACTTTGTCTTTTATTGTTAGTGCCTTTCGCTTGATCTCTTTCCTCTGAGTTCCTCTCATTTTCACTTAAAAAGTTTGTACATTGATATTACAAGTACAACTAACTTCACCAACTCCTATTCATACTAATTACGACGCTACACTATTCTTGGCAATCCGTAGCTTAGGCTTACAAGACACAAAGACAAGACGTGTACTACAGTTTGTTAGCATGTGCTTTCTATCTTCCTCACACCCCTGACACCTGCTTCAAGGATAATGGCAGCAAATGGGAAATCTAGCAACTTATTCTTAGAGATCTTAGAACCTAGGCCTAAATCGCCCCTGCATTCCTACTGGTTGTCACGGCAATGGGCGTAGTTTCTGGCATTTTCACAAGTACCGCATGGCCAAGCCAGTATTGAGTTTATTTTCCCGCTTCAATCCTCTTCATGCTATAGGTAATGAAGAAAAGAAACACAGGTTCAAAGTTGCAGAAATGAGTGCATGGAAAAGTATCTGGGGTATTACGTGGGAGTGATAAAGGCGCAGTAGCAACGCTAGCACATCTAAACATAAACAGTTTCTTTCCCCGCGAGAATTTCATTTCATGTCTTATCCTTGTGCTACGTTCTAATAATGCGATGTAATAATTACGAGTGACACGATAATACAATGTTTAGCTCGTATAAAGGTAAAATTAAAAATAACTTTCAATTTTATGCCAACACGTGGTATTGCAATGCGTCTGTGTGCGTCCCACCAACACCCAGTTGGCTGTCAACATTCGTTCAACTTCGTAAACGATCGGGATCTTTCAGCCGGCTGTGGTGGCATGTGTATCAGCTGGCTGCTGGCAAGTTGGCTGTTTCCTGCATAGAGTCGGGAAGTTGTTTTTATTCACCTCACTAATAATGGACACGGAAAATCTTATCATTTTAGTTCAAAAATATAATTTCCTCTATGGCAAGACCCATAAGTATTATTGCAACAACAACGTAAGAGAGAATGCCTGGAAGGAAATAAGCAAGGGAATGAAAAATCAAACAGGTTAGAATATTCAGTTTTGTGGTAGATTAACAGTAATGTTGTGGACAAATACACTTTACGGTTTTTAATTAATGTTTAGGCCACCTCGATTAATGACTTCACCCTGTCGCGGCCCGCAAATTACTGCATTAAAGTTTTATCAAACCATCCATTGCATGCTTTATGTTTCCCACGTAGAATCCCGTTCGATTCTATTCTGCTAGATGGAACGGTGGAGTGGAAATTTCGACTGATGGGTTCGATTTAATTCGATTCCACAAGGTGAGAGTGAGCATCTGCTGTCCGTGTTGTCATAGCGTGACGTCATATGGCCTTGGCAGGCCCGCACATGTTCTGTGACACCAGACACACACTGCGAGCACGCGAACAGTCTAACACAGGGTGCAACTTGCGCGGAGACTGGAGGATTCTAACCATGGGCTGCTTTGAGCAGACGTTTTCTATCTCAAGGGGCTCTAAAATCTGAACTGTTTAACCGGGAAATATATTTACAACACAACACTTTAAACAGGAAAAATATACATATATCTAAATGCAACTGATCAAGGGACCAAGAATATCACACTTCTTAGGCGGGAAAACTTCTTATGCGGGAACTTCTTAACAGAGTTTCACTGTATTATTATTGCAATTTATTTCATTCTTATAGAAAATTTGTTTACGTTGATTTCTTGCAGGATTATTTTTGGTTGAATGAGTTTGAGTGATGATTTTTATTGATATTTAAGGAAAAGTGGAATTGCTGGAAAAGTATAAGAGAGCAAGTTATGAATCTCATTCCGTATTGACGGTTATCACTTTACAAAAGAAAATATTTATAAAATCCTCCTATCAATACAATTCAAGTCATTTGTTAGATGAAACAAAGTCTATACATGTTTCAGCCTAATCTCAAGGCCAACTTCAGTAGTAAAACGATTGTTACATAATATACAAACAAATTAAAAAACGTAATGATGTGAAGTGACAGTGATCATGATAAGTGAGTTAAAAACACATTGAGGTGCAAAGTCCTCTCGTCTAATAGATCTTGCTGGCTGTTAAATAAAACATCATGCTGAGGAGTGTAGTGAGACCGTCATAAGGTGTGGTTTTATAGGAGTAATCTTGAACCAAAAGAATTGTTTTATGATCTTATACAATCTTAGATTAATGATAGTTTGGCTGATGATGCTCACGAAAAGGAGCGAAACATGTACCATATAAACATCATAATAAATATGTAAATTTGTAATATATTTTTATTGTATTGAAAAGGTGGCAATTGGCAAAACTAAAGGAATTGTATCACAAGTAGATCTTCAATACGGACAAAGAAAATGAAGTTTATAACCTGCAGAGGGGAAATAGCCGGTGCAATAAATTAGACGCCCATCGTGGCGCAAGAAAGATATCCCCTCAACGTCATGGTGCATCAAATTGGTCACACGTTGTGGCGCAATTAAAAATGATGGATGGTGCATTAAGATAGGGCCACTAATAATATAAATATTTGAAAATTAAATTTTAAGCCTTCCCCTAAACTACCATTTCTATCAGCGTGAATAAAATTATTTCTGGCTTAGATTGTAGCTACTTATTCCCCGACTTTCCATACCGATTTTCATTAAATTCTCTGTAGCCATTTTCTAGTGATGCGTGTACATACATACATACATACTGAAACAGGAACGCCCGTACTTCAGTTTTTTGGAGAGCATGAGAAACAAGGCGTGTACGGCCCATGCTAAGAGAGTGAGAGAGAAGGGTACTGAAAAAAAATTTATGATTAAAGTGGATCCTTCAGTTTATTCAATAGATATGCAAAGAATTATGTCACCTTTTACAGCTGAATCGTGGGGTTGTCCTTGAAGGCGTGGAGGGGGCGGCGTCTGCGTCGTTTTGCGGTCGGCGTTGTCTTCTGTCGTTGGCGTTTTCTCTATTAGTGTTGATGGCGACTCGAACCTGAGGCAGGAACGGGGAAATGTGGAGCTTCCGCATCGGATGTCATGGGACTCTGGTGTGACACCTTTCTAAGGCGAAGCACGCCGAAATAGTTCCCACAGTCAATGATGTTGAACGCGCTTTAGCAACAAGGATGAAGTCAGAGTCACAGTTCCATGAGAATAAGATGGAAGGAATTATCGTATTTGGAATAATAAACAAATGAAAACAATCTAGGACCTTCTGAGGTGCAGTGATTAAGTACTTCACAAAGAAAATTAAATTCACCGGGTACAGTCTCTGCACTGTACACCATGAGCACAATATTCACACACTTGTTGAAATAAACGACAGTCCAAGTTCAGTTACGTCGTAATTTTCAGAAGATTATCACTGACACTTAAGATCATACGTGATTCTGAGCAGGTTATGATGGGAATTGGCATGGTCCCTCGGAAAGAAATGACGATACCGTATTCCACAAGTTAATACTGTCTTTAAGAGGGAATGTCGGCACAGTTTTATTACGAACACAGTTCCAAAAAATGGATAGACACAGTCTTTAAATGAAATGAAGGCTGGCACAGTTTATGCTAGAAACATTATCGCTGTTTTCACACAGTCTTTAAATGAAATCAATGTTGGCACAGTTTATGCTAGAAACATTATCGCTGTTTTCACATAGTCTTTAAATGAAATGAAGGCTGGCACAGTTTATGCTAGAAACATTATCACTGTTTTCACACAGTCTTTAAATGAAATCAAGGCTGGCACAGTTTATAACGCACATTCATAGTCCACAAACGAAATATAATCGCCCAGTCGTACAGACTGCTAAAAACGAAATTACGTTTTTGTTCATGCACAAAGTTCAAGCCCACGGAGAAGGCTTCCAAAACTAACGTTTCCAAACTCAAATACACAGCCGGACCGAGTGACGAATTATATCGT
The DNA here is from genome assembly GCF_040414725.1 of Anabrus simplex. Taxonomy (NCBI): domain Eukaryota; kingdom Metazoa; phylum Arthropoda; class Insecta; order Orthoptera; family Tettigoniidae; genus Anabrus; species Anabrus simplex. The sequence continues at coordinate 1,558,788,823 of NC_090265.1, forward strand.
GACGTGCTTACTTGCACACACACACACTGAGCTGACGGCTTACTGCCGACTCCTCTCACTCTCTCTGCCTACGGCACACTGCAGCTGCACACTGCACACACTGCACACTCTCTGATTTACCTGAGGCTGGCGATTCGCTTATATTGCCGAAGGTCGGTGGGCGTGGCTACACATGTGGGCCCCAAGAATATTTTATATATTGGCCATCTTTACACCGATTGACATTAAATTTTGGCTAGCAGCGTTCATTATTCCTGCCTGCAAGGTGATGTTATTGAAATATTGATATCACATTTCGTTCATGCTGCAATGCTATGGAACACGAAAGAACCTTCTGCGTGACGTCACTTGACCTTGGCCGGTGTTCTGGAACAGCGCGAGCTTGCTTGCAGTTCCCACAATGCCTGTGCGCTCGGCACAAGTTTTAAATGCTTACGGCCGGGTGTTAGCAAGTTCCTCTTAATAAATGAATGAAACATGAATGCTCGTAGGGCATTCCTGTTTCATCTCCCCCCCTGCTCGGGAAAATGAAAATTGCTGGGCGATTTTCTTTTCGCTCATCTCCTAGTAAAGTATTTCTTGAGGTTGGCCGAGTTGAAGATTCCCTCAACGTCGCTATCTGCCCTTGTTACTTCGTAGGCACCATTATCTTGTGCGGTAAGTATCCTGAAGGGTCCTATGAATAAGGGACAAAATTTGGCGTAAATTCCCTTGTTTGTGCGAAACTGAAGGCTTTTGTATTAATACCAGGTCACCCACTTGTAAGGGTTGTCGAAACTTTTGATGTCGTAACTTCCTTTCTCGGATTTGAGCAGCATGTCGTAATTACCGAAGTGCCTTGGTAATGCGAGCTTGTTGGCTCACCACTGCATCAGGTTGATCAGGCAAAGTTCTATCCCAAGGTCTGTCAGGAGTGAGGCCTTTATGTACACTCAAAGGGATGTCCTGAATAGACTCGTGCATGGTGGTATTGACGATCCGTTGCATGATGGGGAGAACTTCAACCCACTTCCAATGCTGTTGGCCACAATACAATCTACAGAATCTGGCAATTTCTCGCATAACCCGTTCGGCTGGGTTGGCTTCCGGGTGTCGGATGGCGTTCATGATATGCCTTATCTCAAGTTCTTCCAGTGCAACTTGGAATTCCATGGAGGTAAACTGACTTCCATGGTCTGTTAAGAGAAATTCCGGCTTGCCCATCTCGGGAATGATGTTTCGACGAATCCTGCGGAGAATGTTCCCGGTGTTTGCCTTCTGAATCGGAAGCAACATAGTGTATTTAGAAAATACATCTATGGTGACAACAATGTATCTGTTGGCACGTAACGCCTTGGGCAAAGGTCCATATAGGTCCATTGCGAAGATCTGGCCAGGTTTTTCAGGTATTAAAGGTCGTGGGTATTCCCGGAGGAGCCTGTTATTGGGCTTTATCCTTTGACAAATATCACAAGTCCTAATGGTGTTACGTACGGATGTCACGGCGTAAGTATTCCCACATAAACCTTTCTCTAATCAGGTTTAGGACCTTGTCCGTACCGGCGTGTCCAGAAATAGAATGGCAATGCCATATAATAGCGGTCCTTATTCGAGGAGGAGCATAAATACGATCTGTTGTTCTAGCGAGGTCGACGTACTTGTGAAGTAGGCCATCATGGTAGCAAAATTTTTGAGCTATCCTAGTTATACGAGGATACTCGTCGTCGTCTTGAGGGATAAATCCTTTTAAAAAACGAATCAGCTCATGGCTTAGAGGATCTCTTCCTTGAGTTTGCGCTAGGTACTTTAGTCGTCGCAAGAACTCTTCATCTTCATCATTCATGACTTCGATCGCACGGATCGAAACCTCATCTGTCGGATTTTGACTTAATGCGTCGGCTAGGATATTTTTCCTTCCGGGCCTGTGAACGACAGTGATATCAAATTGTTGTATAAACAGCGCCCATCGGGTTATCCGTTTGCTTGTAATGTCTGATTTGAGAATAAATGTCAGTACTTGATGATCTGTGCAAATAATCACCGGATATCCAAAGATTATCTTCTTCCAGTAAATGAGAGAATGTACTACGGCAAGGGCTTCTAATTCTGTTATCGTATAAGCCTTTTCATGGGGTCTCAACTTGCGGCTCATGAATGAGAGAAAGATGCCAACTTCAGGTTCCCTTGGATCAATTTGGGAAAGAGCTGCACCGATCCCTATGCGGCTGGCGTCACATTCAATATAAAAGGGTAGCTCATAATTAGGATAGGCCAGTTGAACACTGTCTTTCAACATCTGTTTTGTCGCCACAAATGCTTTATCGCAGACATCAGTCCACTTCCACCTGTTGTTTTTCTTCAATAACTGCTGCAGGGGTGCTACCGTTTCAGTAAAGTTAGGGCAATGCTGCGCGAAGAACTGGCAGAGGCCTAAGAATTGCCTGATGTGCTTCATTCTGGTGGGTTTGGGAAATTCTAGAATACATTGAATCTTAGCCGGATTGGGCTTGATCCCATTCCCACCGGGCGAGTTGGCCGTGCGCGTAGAGGCGCGTGGCTGTGAGCTTGCATCCGGGAGATAGTAGGTTCGAATCCCACTATCGGCAGCCCTGAAGATGGTTTTCCGTGGTTTCCCATTTTCACACCAGGCAAATGCTGCGGCTGTACCTTAATTAAGGCCACGGCCGCTTCCTTCCATCTCCTAGGCCTTTCCTATCCCATCGTCGCCATAAGAACTATCTGCGTCGGTGCGACGTAAAGCCCCTAGCAAAAAAAAAGATCCCATTCCCTCCAATAAGATGGCCTGAAAACAAAACTTCAGTTTTGAAAAACTGGCTTTTCTTGGCGTTAATTTTAAAGTTCTTGGTCTGTAATTCCTTCAATACCTTATGAACATCTCGTACATGTTGTTCCAGGGACTCGGACGCGATGATAATATCGTCCACATAAATGGTGGTGATTGCCTTTACTTCATCGGAGAGTTGTTCCTCTAAGGCTCTGATAAGAACTGCACCAGAGTTCTTAATGCCAAAAGGGAGTCTATTAAAGGCATAAGTGACATTATCAAAGATGAATCCGGTAAATTTCCGACTATCTTCATCCAATAAAATGTGAAAACATGAAGAAGCCATGTCCATAGCAGAAAATACTTTCATGTTATGAAATCTCCTAATTACATCCCGGAGTAGGGGAGGGTGGTCATATTCTAGCACAAGCCTATCGTTCAAAGACCTCGCATCAAGGCATATGCGCAGATTACCATTTGGTTTTCTCACTATAGCCAGAGGATTAATGTAAGGTGTGACACATTTTGATATGATTCCATCATTCTCCATCTGTTTAATGATGACCCGAGCTTCTTCCAAATACTTCATGGGTATCGGATAAGGCCATTTCTTATAAGGTGAAGTGTCAGTAACATCTAAGTGGTGCTTGAAACCCTTAATGACTCCAGGTTTCTCGGAAAATACATCTGGAAACTTCTTGAAAAGCTCTTGGATTGCCTTCGTTACTTCATCATCGTAATCTGGGCTTTCAGCTACATTGGCGTAAAGCGTGAAGTTGTAGTGGTCCTCATTCAACTCATCATTGATGATGGACGCCATCTGGTCCTCTACGGGTCCCACTTCCTCGGGTCTCCCCTCTTCGTAGACGCTTTCTTCGACAGGCGGAGCCTCCCTCATCTTGTCTTCTACTATTTCCACCGGGGTCTCACATTCCGGATTCTTCACGTCATAAGTAACCAACTGTAGCTCTACAGATTCGACGTGGAAAAATTTAATCACATTAGCGGGATAATCAATGATTCCCCCATGTTGAATGAGAAAGTCCGATCCAAGGATTAAGTCAAATTTCATTTGCGTTAAAATCAAAAATAGATGTTGGAACCTAACACCACCAATTTCTAACTCAAGCAACGTTTGGAATTTACATTTAATAGCCTTTAACCTTAACTTGAGCAACAGGCAAGATGGAGATGTAGGTCGTCTCCTGCGCCACATCTATTAATTTCTGCGAAATTAGTGAGGCTTGTGATCCTGAGTCTACTAAAGAGTGGACAAACATATTGCTTAACTTAATGATAATGATCGGTAAGCCGCGTTGTATCTGAGGCCGTCGTGGTGTTGAATCCTCATATAGTAAATCTGCATCGTCTAAATACCAATGGTTAATGAGTGCTCTACATACTACTTCTCCTCCCTCCGGGTTTTCAGGCAATCTCTTTATTGCTTCGTCAAAGTTTTTTTTGTACCCGTAGCTCTGGGATCCATTTCCGTTCTCATTTCTTCTCTGCATCTCTGCCTGGTATTCCAAAGAAGCTGCTCCAGGTAAGCCCTCTTCCCTGTTCTTATTCCTTACATATTCCGTAGTCTCTCTCCAACGTTTCTCTAATTCTTCCCACTGGGAGTTCCTATTATCATTGGGTTGGTTAACTGCCTGTCTCCATGAAGGTCCAGGTTGAAACTTAGCCCTCCCTTCGTAGGGACGATTCCTAGATCTTCTGTACCGAAACGGAATATCTCGGCGAGTTTCTCTTTCTTCTCGTGGTTCTGGATTTACTTGAACCGGAGTCTTCATTTCCGTAAAGTTGGTCGTAGTTTCTTTGGTTCGACCTGCTTTTGTTACGCTCTGAGTGTGCGCAGTATCGAGTCTCCTCAGGACATCATCGAGCTGCTCCAAGTCCTGGGCGTTTGCTGCCACCAATATTTCCTGAACATTTGGTGGAAATTGCAGTGTTATGACCTGAATAAGTTCTTGCTCCGGCAAAGGAGTGTCGTAAAGCTGCATCTTTTTAAGCTGAGATATGAGATAATCTGAATATCGTGAGGAATTAATGGAAGTGTTATACTTTCTGGAGTATAATTGAAGTTTTATCAGGTGCTGAGCCTCAGCACTCCAAAATCGTCTAAGTAAGGCTTCCTTAAACTCTTCGTAAGTGTTAATACTGAATTTAAAAGCGGTAAACCACATTATCGCCTTGCCTTCTAACAATCGAGATGCTATTCGTAATCGGCGGTCGGTCTTAACGTGATTTTCTTGAAAGAACTCTTCGAGGTTGTGGAGAAACTCCTTAGCAGTATACTCCTCCTTCCCCGAAAATTTGGCTGGTTTTTCCTCAGCCATTTTAAAAACTGTGGAAACATTCATGGATTCTCCACTAGTGTTGTGAAGGCTAGATGATGAAACATCCTGTTCAGTTTGCGATTCTTTGCTGTTGAGAGCTTCTATACCTCCTTGGAGTTCAAGTTTTAGGGTTTTAATTTTCCCCTGTACGGAATTCTCAATTTCCTTGACCTCCTTTTCTAAGTCGGTCTTGACTTCTGCTACATCGCGACAGATACGAGTAATCTGCGTGTGAGCATTATCTAACTGATTCTTGACACATTTATCGGCCTCCTCTTGCTGACTTTTCAGAAGAGTAATTTAGTTTCCCAACTTCATGAAATTATTTTTAACAGATTCATGAAGTTTGTCTTGAATAGAAGCGATTTTAGTTTGCGCAAGAGATAATTGAGCATGGGACTCTTGAAATTCTTCCTTTAAGTTTTCTACTTCTTTAAGGACTTACTGAGAAGAAGACGGGAAAGCAAGTTTTAAGTCCTCCGCTACTTGTGATTTTATGTCTTGCTTAATGGTTTCTAAGTCACGTGTTAATCTTTCATTTATTTCCGTAAACTTAGAATCCATTCTTTTATTAGATTCTTTAAATCATTTTTCAATTTCGGCACCTGCACTATTGAGCCTGCGTTCCAAATTATTATTAACTTCTGCAAACATTTGATCAACAGATTCTGTCAATTTTACAATGTTGGCATCATTAGCCTCCCTTAGTTGAGTGATATTACGATCAGTTACTTCATTAGCCTCCCTAAGCTGACCTATACTAGCCTTAGTGGCTTCCATACGACTTTCAAAGGCCGGGTTAGATTCTCTAAGTTGAGCTCCTAAAGTATTATTAGTGGCATCAATACGACTTCCTAGGTTTCCTAAAGTAGCATTGGATTCAGCAATCCTACGCCCGAGATTAGTGTTACTTTCCGTAATCCTGTCATTTGGACTGATTTTTAAAGCCTCGATAGCAGCTAGTATATTTTCCATATTAATGTCGTTATTTTCATAAAATGCAGAAAATACAATCATTCACTTCATACGTAAAATCACCATTATTGTCCAATGGTAAAGTTCAATATTTCACCAACACAAAATATCAAACACTTATACAGGACTGTGCATAAAATTAAATATCACCATTATTGTCCGATGGTAAAGTTCAATGTTTAACTGACATAAATATCAAACATTTATGAGACTGTGCATAAATATTGTGCCTGAAATGTTTTACATAGCAAGAGAAAGAGCAAGAGAGAAAAAAAAAATTATCACTTGTGCCATAAACTTAATCAGAGTTCTGTGCCAAAAGTTCAAAATTTCGCCAAAGTCATTGAATTTAACTTCGTAAAATTTTAACACATTCACTGAACTGGAATTAACGTATGTACTATGCACTTTTATTTGAATTGGAAAGTTAAGATATCACTGATTTCAAAGTTAATTTTTATCACTTTACTCTCTTTAATCTGGCCCCAACGTCACGGGTGCCACTTTACTTCACTACCTTCTCTCTGAAACAGGAACGCCCGTACTTCAGTTTCTCGGAGAGCATGAGAAACGACAAGGCGTGTACGGCCCATGCTAAGAGAGTGAGAGAGAAGGGTAGTGATAAAAAATTTTATGATTAAAGTGGATCCTTCAGTTTATTCAATAGATATGCAAAGAATTATGTCACCTTTTACAGCTGAATCGTGGGGTTGTCCTTGAAGGCGTGGAGGGGACGTCGTCCTGCGGCGTCTGCGGCGTTTTGCGGTCGGCGTTGTCTTCCGTCGTTGGTGTTTTCTGTATTAGTGTTGATGGCGACTCGAACCTGAGGCAGGAACGGGGAAATGTGGAGCTTCCGCATCGGATGTCATGGGACTCTGGTGTGACACCTTTCTAAGGCGAAGCACGCCGAAATAGTTCCCACAGTCAATGATGTTGAACGCGCTTTAGCAACAAGGATAAAGTCAGAGTCACAGTTCCATGAGAATAAGATGGAAGGAATTATCGTATTTGGAATAATAAACAAACGAAAACAATCTAGGACCTTCCGAGGTGCAGTGATTAAGCACTTCACAAAGAAAATTAAATTCACCGGGTACAGTCTCTGCACTGTACACCATGAGCACAATATTCACACACTTGTTGAAATAAACGACAGTCCAAGTTCAGTTACGTCGTAATTTTCAGAAGATTATCACTGACACTTAAGATCATACGTGATTCTGAACAGGTTATGATGGGAATTGGCATGGTCCCTCGGAAAGAAATGACGATACCGTATTCCACAAGTTAATACTGTCTTTAAGAGGGAATGTCGGCACAGTTTTATTACGAACACAGTTCCGAAAAATGGATAGACACAGTCTTTAAATGAAATGAAGGCTGGCACAGTTTTATTACGAACACAGTTCCGAAAAATGGATAGACAGTCTTTAAATGAAATGAAGTCTGGCACAGTTTTATTACGAACACAGTTCCGAAAAATGGATAGACACAGTCTTTAAATGAAATGAAGGCTGGCACAGTTTATGCTAGAAACATTATCGCTGTTTTCACACAGTCTTTAAATGAAATCAAGGTTGGCACAGTTTATGCTAGAAACATTATCGCTGTTTTCACACAGTCTTTAAATGAAATCAAGGCTGGCACAGTTTATGCTAGAAACATTATCGCTGTTTTCACACAGTCTTTAAATGATATCAAGGCTGGCACAGTTTATAACGCACATTCATAGTCCACAAACGAAATATAATCGCCCAGTCGTACAGACTGATAAAAACGAAATTACGTTTTTGTTCATGCACAAAGTTCAAGCCCACGGAGAAGGCTTCCAACACTAACGTTTCCAAACTCAAATACCCAGCCGGACCGAGTGACGAATTATATCGCGACGTGCTTACTTGCACACACACACTGAGCTCACGGCTTACTGCCGACTCCTCTCATTCTCTCTGCCTATGGCACACTGCATACACTGCACACTCTCTGATTTACCCCAGCCTGGCGATTCGCTTATATTGCCGAAGGTCGGTGGGTGTGGCTACATATGTGTGCCCCAAGAAAATTTTATATCTTGGCCTTCTTTACACCGATTGACATTAAATTTCGGCTAGCAGCGTTCATTATTCCTGCCTGCAAGGTGATGTTATTGAAATATTGATATCACATTTCGTTCATGCTGCAATGCTATGGAACACGAAAGAACCTTCTGCGTGACGTTGCTTGACCTTGGCCGGTGTTCTGGAACAGCGCGAGCTTGCTTGCAGTTCCCACAATGCCTGTGCGCTCGGCGCAAGTTTTAAATGCTTACGGCCGGGTGTTAGCTCGTAGGGCATTCCCGTTTCAATACATACATACATACATACATACATACATACATACATATACAGACAGACAGACAGAAATTACGGAAAAGTAAAATGTGCATTTTCTTGTTACTGTGGACATGACCGATGCAGAAATACCATTCTTTTCAAATTCTGAGCAATGTACAGACAAAACTCTTATTTTATATATATAGATTTTGTATCATTCCTGAAGATTAAATAGTAGTGTATTGAACTAGGTGGAATAAAACCCACTTTTTAATTGTGAATTTGCTTTACGTTGCACTGGCGATGATAGGTTAGGTAAGGACTAGGAGTGTGAAGGCAGCGGCCATGGCCTTTACTCATTCGACTCATTTGATGTGACGTTCACGCAAGCATTGGCCAGGCCTTAAACTCAATGACTTGACATTCACTCGCCATGCAGAGTTGTATGTACTAGCTTATATTTTGATCACCCCTGCAAGGGTTTCCCTTCTGCAAACTTCTATGAATAGAACAGGATGTGGCTTGTTTACAGCTGTCCTTCTAAAAACATGCACCATTATTTATTGCCTAATTGTAGCCTCTGAAAGCACGAACATTTCATCAGGTATCAGTCATTCTCCTAGCCATAGTTCCAGGCGTCGTATAAGCAAGTGACAGCAATACTCCTGCTGAATTAACTGAAGGTGTTTTAGACTCTCTGAAGACAGTGCTGGCGATTATGATAACATTGTAGAAGATATTTTAAGTGAAAATGATACTTTATCTGATACGAGTGACTGTGAAATGGTACCTAAAGCCCCGCGTGCAAAACCTAAACATTGACTCGGTGTGGGTTAGTAATAGAGATAACCAACCAATTATTCATCCTTTTACAGGGTCTCAGGGGTATCAGGAGAACTGAGAGACAAATATTTAGATAATTATCTATCGGAATTACCTGTATTCTTGGAGGTTATGGACTTGTCGTTTCCCACATTGCGCGGGAAACAAATATTTACGCTATGAAACAGTTACCGGATCCGCATGGAAAAAGACAGTGAAAATGGTTCGACACTAATGAGAATGAAATAAAGGCCTACTTTACCCTCTGCATTATGATGTCCTTGGTTCGTAAGCCATGCATCCAATTATATTGGAGCAAATGTATTGAGACTCCAGTTTTCCGAGAGACAATGAGTAGTGTGAAGTGCTTCTACATATACCTGAATATTTTTTGAGATTTACCACACAAAATCTTTGTTGTAACTTCATTGTTGTTGAGTACAATTCTTTTGAATGCTTCACTGAAAACTGTACATGAAAATTCTAGTTGCTATTCCATTTATGGCATTTATTTCAGAACGGAGTGCAGTAGTTCTGACCAGGTGGCTCACTCATGTTGAGGACGATTTAATTCTGATTTCCAAGCGAGTGTGTGGGACCTTCAAACCTGAAGTGATTGGGTTAGTTAAGGTACATCCCCAGCATTTGCCTGATGTGAAAATGGGAAACCACAGAAAACCATCTTCAGGACTGCTGACTGTGAGGTTCGATCCCACTACCTCCCGAATGCAAGCTCACAGCTGTGCGACGCTAACCACACGGCCAACTCGCTTGGTTATTTAATTTTTTACAAACAAACAAATATATCATTTCTGTTTAAATAAAAGTACATAACATATGTTGTTCGTAATCTCTTATATCTGTAACTTTTTTTGCTAGTGGCTTTACGTCGCACCGACACAGATAGGTCTTATGGCGATGATGGGATAGGCAAGAGCTAGGAGTTGGAAGGAAGCAGCCGTGGCCTTAATTAAGGTACAGCCCCAGCATTTGTTTGGTGTGAAAATGGGAAACCACGGAAAACCATTTTCAGGGCTGCCGACAGTGGGATTCGAACCCACTATCTCCCGGATGCAAGCTCACAGCTGCGCACTCCTAACCGCACAGCCAAATTGCCCGGTCTGTTGCATTTTGTCATACGAGCTAAGATAATAAAGTTGTTCACTATTGGTAGCAAACATCACCAACATAGAAATATTATTCAGTCCTTCTGGTAATGAGTTAACTGGCAGTGGTGGTGGTTATTGTCGTGTCTGTTTTCATAAGGTGGAAAATCATGTGGTCACCACCCCTTTTAATGACGGTTCTTAGGTAATGTCTAAATAGCCTCTCTTGTTAACCGTGTGGTTTATGAGTTGTCAGTAACCTACCAGCAATGGGTACTGCTGCTATTATCAAATATAACAAACATTTGGCCACCATTAACAGCTGAGGGAGTTGACCTTGAAAAGAAAAGTGAATCTATGAAACCACAATATCTTACTACAAAGACAAATACAGTCTTGAGCCTATAAGCATCATTGGCCTCATGATTGGTACTTGTAGGCAAGTTGGCCATGCGGTTGGTGGTGTGCAGCTGTGAGCTTGCACCCGGGAGATAGTGGGTTCGAACTCCACTGTCGACAGCCCTGAAGATGGTTTTCTGTGGTTTCCCATTTTCACATCAGGCAAGTACCTTAATTAAGGCCACGGCCTCTTCCTTCCCACTCCTAAGCCTTTCCTATCCCATCATCACCACAAGACCTATCTGTGTTGGTGCGATGTAAAGCAATTTGTAAAAAAAAATTAAATAGTATATCGGTGCTTGAGGGACCACTCTCTGACTACTCTTGGACCTTGAAAATATTTGGACTAAATACTGACTTTTTCAACTCAGTTGTGACAGCCACATTAAAGGGGTAGATAGCCATATTCAGAAATCACACCTATGAGAAATTACTACCACCATCTTAACAGCCACCTTGAAGATACTCCTTTTCAATTTAACTTTTTCTGAAATAATACGTAAGTAGCCTCTCTTGATAATCATGTGATTTGTGAGTTGTCAGTAACCTATCAATAATGGGTACTACTGTTGTTATACAATATAACAAACATTAAGCCATTAAGATACTCCTTTTCAATTTAACTTTTTCTGAAATAATACGTAAGTAGCCTCTCTTGATAATCATGTGATTTGTGAGTTGTCAGTAACCTATCAATAATGGGTACTACTGTTGTTATACAATATAACAAACATTAAGCCATCATCAACATGGTTCTTGTGGCAGGCTCCAAATGTTGTAGCAAGAACATTATTGCAGAATGTTTGTCAGATGAAAACTACCAATGAGAAAAATGTTCTTGCACTTATAATACTAATATAAATGGTCCGTTATTGGACATTATAAATTTTCCAGCTAACTCATTCTCCCGTACAGTCAAGTTGATGTGGAAACAGACTAATGGAAAGGCCATTTCATTTCAGTCTATTTCCAGTCATTCAATCAGGTCAGAAATGGAATGAATGAAGCCCCATCTAGCGGTGAGGATAGGAATTGTGCCGGCTGCCGAAGCCTGTCGCGCTCCTCTGAGGCAATGAACAGATTAAATGAAATGATATTGGAGAGTGTTTCTGGAATGAATTATGACAGGGAAAACCGGAGTACCCGGAGAAAAACCTGTCACACCTCCGCTTTGTCCAGCACAAATCTCACATGGAGTGACCGTGTTTTGAACCACTGAACCCAGCGGTAAGAGGCCAGCTTGCCGCCACCTGAGCCACGGAGGCTCGTCATTTCTTTTTTATTTTATTTCATGTGCAGCCCTTGTAGGGCATATCCTTCAATGAACATTGGTGGCATCTCCCGTGTATGGAAAACTGCATGTTATTTTGGTGGAGGATTGTCTGTGGTATGTAAGTTGCAGGGATGTTGGAGACAGCACAAAAGCTCGATCCCTGAGTCAAGGAAATTTTTGATTAAAATTAGAGCTGTCGATCGAATAAACTTTTGGTCGGTTAACCAAATGCCTTTAATTGATTAATCAGTCAGTTAATCAAATTTTAATTAGGTTTACACAGTATCGTTGAAAATTTTATATAAACTTAACTTTAGTGTTAGCTGCACACCAAAAATTGCCGTACTTTGCTCTTTAACTCCTAGAACGATATTTCTTGCATTGTCAGTGGAAACAGTGACAACTTTGTCTTCCAACCCCCATTCACAAACTACATCCTCAAACTCTTCTGTGCAGTTAGCGGCATTGTGGTTTTCTGTATGATATTTAACTTGTAATGTTGAATGATGATACTGCACATTTGAGTCAATCCATTGAGCTATAACCCCCGCGAGATTACGAAATTCTGCTTGTTTCAGTTCATCTAATAATTTGACCTTTCTACGTCACGCAGTGTGTCCTTTTATTTTCTTGTTGTTGCCGTGTCTTTAGAGAGAAAATAGTAAGTGAGAAATGAGAGCTTCCCGCAGTACTTCAATACCACGATCAGTGATATCGCAGCCGGCTATCCTGCACAATCCACTTCACTAGTTTATTGTATTTTCAGTTTCTATATTACAGGACACAGGCTTCACTGAGAAGATGAACTAGTAGAGACATTGATAGAATCAGGTACACTTTGTAAAGGATGAATATATTTTTCTGCATTTCTTAGAAAACACTGTTTTCCTATCACCTTACAACAGTCATTTAGTTTAAGTCCGGAAAATTCACCAAGTTTTCCTTGTATTGGTAACTGAAGTTCACAAACACTGAATGCGAGTATATACTGTCTGCTGTATAACAACCGCACACAAACTGAGGTTTAAGTTGTCACACTTTCTACTGTGTCTTTCTAGCAATTGGTATCTGCCTGTTCCCACATTATCTAGAAATTCCTGAACACTTCTTAATGACATTCACTTCAAGTACCTTCGCCACATCTTTCCATTATGCCGCCTGACTGTTTTGTAAATGTCCGCAAATATAGCCTGCTACAACAGTGTGAGAGGAAGATATGAACATCAGCTTACATTAATGACCAGTCCATCGTCCAATAGCTGAGGCAAAAATACCAAATGGTAAATATCAACGCAATACACAGGTTTTGTGCCACAAAAAGTTATCTTTTCCCTCACTGCGCTACAATTTTTATCAGTTTGATTAATCGACTAAAGCACATTGATTGGTTAATCAGATTTTTAGATTAATCGGTTAATCAGTTTGATTAATCAATTAAATTGACAGATCTAATTAAAATCCCATGAAATGAAATGGCGTATGGCTTTTAGTGCCGGGAGTGTCCGAAGACAAGTTTGGCTCGCCAGATGCAGGTCTTTTGATTTGACTCCCGTAGGCGACCTGCGCGATGTGATGAGGATGAAATGATGATGAAGACGGCATATACACCCAGCCCCTGTACCAGCGAAATTAACCAGTTAAGGTTAAAATTCCCGACCCTGCCAGGAATCGAACCCGGGACCCCTGTGACCAAAGGCCAGCATGCTAACCATTTAGCCATGGAGCCAGACATTAAAATCCCATGACCCATCTGGGAATCAATCCCAAGGCAAGCTTCAGAAGGTTGATTTACGTAAATATCACTGCTCAGCAGCGATATCCAAGCAGTGATATCCAATGTGTTACCAAATGCTGTATGAGAATTCCTTGCATAATACTCTTCTCGATATTTTTCTCTGAAGAAGCTGTGTAAATTATACAAATAAAGACAATAGTACCATCTCTACATTTTGTTGCTCCCTTAAAAATAATGTTCTTGATTTTGCATTTATCTCCTGTAATTTCAGGTTAACTGTTATCTGCACGACAATGAGATAGAGAGTTTCATCAAACAGGCTGTGGCAGTGATGTCGTTAGGGCCTGATCTATTGAAACCTGAGATATTACTTCAAAACAAACGTCCAACAGTGAGAAAGATAAATTTATCAACTCTCTTTGGATATGGAATCAGCATGGTCCTCTTCCTGATGTCAGTTCTTGGATTTCCTCTTCAAAAGGTGATAAGATAGCAATTAAATTAGGAATACATTTCCACTTTCATTGTATTAATTGAAATTACTTTCTCACAGTGTTAAAAGATTCTTCGTTTGTGTTATGTGATCATGTAACATTTACCAGTTAATAATATGCTCTGGCTGTCATAACTATAACCAACAAGTTATTTTTGGGTTTCATTGTTTGTTTTTTATATCGAAAGAGAATGGGTAGCATGGTTGGGAATGCTGTAGTGGAACAACAGAGGAATACCTAGAAACAACTGCGTGTAAAGATAGGGCAGTTTGTAAATGTAAAAAGAAGGCGTATAAATAATGGTTCCAAACAAGACATTGTGTTGATGGGAATTGTATATACATAGATAAAACAAACAGAGCAAAATAAATCATTGTAGAGTCCAAGAAGAAATCATGGGGAGATTTCGGTAATAACCTGGAGGGCCTTAGACAGACTGCAGGAAAACCTTTCTGGACTGTAATAAAGAAATTTAGAAAGTGAAAGAAAAGGGAAATTAATAGTGTTTTGTGTAAACCTGGGGAACTCATTGTAAATCGCAGAGAATCACTAGACATGGAAGAAATATTTTGAAAATCATTTCAGTGTTAACAGAAATTTTCTCTGAGTCTAAAACATTATAGTTCATGGGGAGGAAAACAGAGATGGGAATTAAATTACACTTGAGGAAGTAGAAAGGCTGGTAAATAAATTACAATGTTAAAAAGCAGCAGAGGTACGGTAGATGAAATGAGACATGAAGTGATGAAATATAGTGAGAAAGTAGAGACAAAATGGCTTCATCTTCATGGAGTAATAGGATTGGCATGGACTGTAAGATGCCTTCTGATTGGAGGAATGCATTACACTTATCTGTAAGCAAAGGGAACAGGAAAGATTGCAGCAAGTATCAGAATTTTTCATTGATCAGTTTATCTGGCAAGGTGTTCATTGGCTTTTTGGAGAAGGGTGAAATCATTGGTGGGAGTAAGTTGGATGAAAACCAGTATGGTGTCAGTCCACAGAGGGGCTGTTATGACCAGAATTTTGGTATGTATCAAGTAATGGAAAAATGCTACAGGAGGATTAGATGTTTGTTTCATAGATCTAGAAAAAGGCATGTGACAAGAGTACCAAGGGAAATTTACTATCCTTACTGAAGTATTATGAGATTAGGAGTGGGTTGTTACAGAAGCATTTTTGTTGACTCGAGCCACAGTGAGAATTGATGGTAGAATGAGCTCTTGGTTCAAAGCATTTACAGGGGTTTAAGCAATGCTGTAATCTTCACCTTTTTTGTTATTAGTATACATGGATCATTTACTGGAAGGTACAAAATGGTAGGGGGGGATTTAGTTGTGGAGGAAATTTAATAAACAGTCTGTCCTATGCTGACTGGCAGAATGTGCTGAAAACCATCAAATTAATATCTTGGTGCAGCAAGTATGATATGAAGATTAGCATTTTTAAGACAAAAGTGATATGAGGTGGAAAGAAACTCTAGAGAATTGAATGTCAGGTTGAGAATACAAAACTGGGACAGGTAAGGCAATTTCATCTCTTTAGAATATGTATTCTAGGATGCAGTGAAATTGAATCAAGGTGCAGCAAAGCTATTGCAGCGAGTTCAGCTGCAATCTTTTTATTCTATTAAAAAGAAGTGAGCTCTTGAAGAAAACAATTTTTCATCAATTTGTTTTCAGACCGACTTTGCTGAACTGGTTAATAATCTTGACCATAGTGGCCGGTATTGGATCCGTATTGACTTAATAACAGCAAATATGTTGGTAGATGGTCCGCCTAGTCAATACAATTTATTTATTTATTTATTTACTTTTCACCTTAACATCTAGTACATGTTTTGAGAATATTTATGCATTCTCTTCCTCAGATAGTGGATTAAAATTCAGTATACAATAAGACCTGATAAAATAGGGCGCCCCCATTAAAAATTCAAAACTATGACCATTACAATGTAACATTTAAAAAATTTTGGATGATAAAAACATGGAATTAAAA
The DNA here is from genome assembly GCF_040414725.1 of Anabrus simplex. Classification (NCBI taxonomy): domain Eukaryota; kingdom Metazoa; phylum Arthropoda; class Insecta; order Orthoptera; family Tettigoniidae; genus Anabrus; species Anabrus simplex. The sequence goes on from NC_090265.1 coordinate 1,558,805,040, forward strand.
TCCCATCTTGTTATGTACAAATAAAAACACAATATAGTAATGTCTGATTAAATATTGAGTACAGTGTCTTATGGTGATATGAGTTCACAGTATCCTTGATGTTGCAATGCTATCTTGCGAAGTTCAAATAGAGTTGAGTTAAGAGTAAATGGAATCCTCACTATATTGGGGTCCTACCATCCCATGCGTCAGTTGCCATGGACACCAGAACACCAACGCCTGCGTTTGGAATGGTGCCTTGCCCAGGAGGCATGGACAGAGGATGACTGGCATCGCATTATGTTCAGTGATGAGTCTCGCTTCTTCATAACCTCTGATGACCATCGTGTGTGGGTTTGGCTGCGTCGAGGGCAGAGGGCAGATCCTGCCCATATTGTGGAAAGACACACAGGCGTAATCCCTGGCATCATGGTGTGGGGAGTCATAGGATATGCGTTTAGGTCACCTCTAATAGTGCTTCGGCAGACTTTGACGGCATAGCAATAAGTCACAGGTATTCTGCAACCGCACGTCCTACCCCTTATGGCACAGCATCCTGAAACAGTGTTCAAACAAGAAAATGCATGTCCACACACAACACGTGTGTGTATGGACTGCCTAGAGCATGTTGAGGTCCTCCTGTGGTCAGCAAGATCCCCGAACCTCTCCCTCTTTGAACACATGTGGAATGACATTGGAAAGGGACACTGTCCCAGTACCAACCTGTGGGATCTGGAGGGACAGCTACAACAACTGTTGATGAACTTGCCTCAGGGGAGGATCCAAAGGCTGTTCGACACCATTCCAAACCGCATAAGGGCATGCATTGTAGTTGTGTGTGTGTGTGTGTGTGTGTGTGTGTGTGTGTGTGTGTGTGTGTGTGTGTGTGTGTGTGTGTGTGTGTGTGTGTGTGTGTGTGTGTGTGTGTGTGTGTGTGTGTGTGTGTGTGTGTGTGTGTGTGTGTGTGTGTGTGTGTGTGTGTGTGTGTGTGTGTGTGTGTGTGTGTGTGTGTGTGTGTGTGTGTGTGTGTGTGTGTGTGTGTGTGTGTGTGTGTGTGTGTGTGTGTGTGTGTGTGTGTGTGTGTGTGTGTGTGTGTGTGTGACACACACACACACACCCTACTGACCTGGCACCAACATTCCACCTGCAACTGCCAGCAGCATTGTCTCTTTCATCCCACATTGTAATCATTTCAATAAAGGTACATGGTCTTTCAGCATATGTAGTTTCATTCACTTTCAACCACTCCTTCCAGGTGCTTAACTTTTTTTGTCAGACAGTATAGTAAAACACTGCTTCCAGTGAAAGCTCTTCAACCACTTGGCATGCCTCTATGACACAATCCAAGAAATATCACCTATTGTTAGAGTTGGAGAGAGGATGCATTATTGGAATGCATCACCTGGGTTGCTCTGATCAGTGTTAGGGTGTGTTCGGACCAGTAGATGCATGAGTGCACACAAGGTAACTGGGCTCAGGATGCCCTCGACTGACCCCCATTGTCTGATCCTCCTGATAAACATGAGCATATCCAGCTGTTATGGTGTCTGCCATCCAGGCACATGGAGCACCATCATTATAGGCCCCCTGTGTCTGCCCAGACAATTTCCAGGTGCTTGACTGAAGGAAATTTGTCTCACAGTGCCCATTGTGTATCCTGCCATTGAGACCCACACATTGTTGTCTCTGTTTACAGTGGTGTCATGAACAACAAACCTGCACTGTTAAGGACAAGAACTAGTTTGTCTTTAGTGATGAATCCAGGTTATCTTTATCCACTGATGACTGTCGTGTTCATATCTGGAGGCCTCTTGGTGAGTGCCTCAGTCCTGCCTTTGCTGTGCTGTGCTACACTACACTACTCCTACTGTTGGTGTGCTGGTCTGCTGGGGGCCATCACATACAACAGTCACTCCTAGTAAGGATATGAGGGACAGACAACAGAGCAATATGTGCAGGATATCCTGCAGTCCCATGTATTGCCCTTCATGGCAGGGAATCCAATAAGCATTTTCCTACCGAGCTTGATAGCTGCAGTCGCTTAAGTGCGGCCAGTATACAGTATAGACAAGAAATGTGTTTTTCCACCAATCAATACACAATTTATTGTAAATAGGTTACACTAGTACTGGTTTCAGCTCTTAACGGCCATCATCGGCTAGTACATGATTAGTTTCCAGCCATTAGACAAATCACAAGTTGTTGTTAGACATCCGGATGTCTAATGGGGGATGGAAATGCAGTATACAGTAGCATGAAGTTAAAATATCTGTGGACAAAGGTAAAAAGTTACAATAAGTTAGAACATGAGTATACAGAACACACTAAAACATATGGCCACAATATAAAACACTTAAAAAGCTTTAACACATTAAAATTTGGTATGTATAGGTTAGACATTTCATAAAATTTGAGTTCATGTTGCTTAGATTCCATTCTTCTATCTTCTGTGTGGTTCCTTTGCTTCTATGTCATGTCGGTTCAGCTATGTGAGGTAATCTTCGAGAATGTTCTGAGGCTGATATGTGTCATATTAGTGTGGACCTTTGTCATGAAAAATTTTTGTGTTATATAATCCAACTGTGATGTACTCCAGTAAATTTTGGTATAATGAACTGTAGGTCTTGAGTTTGAATTTAGAAGCTGTTGGTGGCAATACCTCTCTCGTCTATGTTTGTTTGTGGTTGTAGTCTGTAAAGATAAGCTAATATAAGTATAGTGTATGTATGAAGGAATGCCTGGTGTGTATATGGAAAGAGTACTTACTATTGTTGTTGTGGAGGTCTTGTACCAATATGTCTGAAGGCTTGCTGTGTTCTACTACGAGGGCATCTGGGGCTCATATTAGCTGTGGAGGGGGAGAGGGAGTGGCTATTGGGGAAGTAGGGTCGGGGTCGGGCTTGTGATTCGTTGGTTTGTTAGAGTGTGTGTTTACTATTTTGAGGTAATCATTCTTTAATGCCGGGATGGCTTTATCAAAAATGATACTGGTTTTCCCTGTAATATCGTTAATGTTATGATTGGGATTAGTGTATTGGTCCTAAGAAATATAGAAATCTTCGGTTATGTTGAGCAGGGGGCCCTTAGAGTTTATGTTTAGTATAGTCATATCGTTATTGATGTCTGTGAAACTATGTTTAGATTCTTCTACATGTTGGCCTATTGATGAGAAATGGTTATGTTTTACTGCATTTATATGTTCATTATAGCGGACGGAGAAGTTTCTGCCTGTACGTCCAGTAATACAGTATACAGTATTCGGGAGTTAGTACGTTCGAACCCCACTGTCGGCAGCCCTGAAGATGATTTTCCATGGCTTCCCATTTTCACACCAGGCAAATGCTGGGGCTGTACCTTAATTAAGGTCACAGCCGCTTCCTTCCCACTCCTAGCCCTTTCCTGTTCCATCGTCGCCATAAGACCTATCTGTGTCAGTGCGACTTAAAGCAACTAGCAAAAAAAAAAACCCATTTTCCAGTAGGATAATACTCGGTCTCACACACCTAGAGTATCATAGGAATGCTCTGCAAACATGCCACACTTTTGTGATATGACCAATTCAGATTTATCACCTGTTGGACGTGTATGGAACTACTTTGAGCGTCAGCTCAGTAGCTTAGGACTTTACACGATAGAGAAGATTAGTTGCAGCTAATATGGACATATATGCCACAGAATACGATACAAATTGTGAATATCTCCATGGCCGCTCCTACGAATTCCAAGTATCCAAGCTTGAGGCAGACTTACAGACTACTAGAGTCGTTCTTTAATGACCGGTTTCTGGTACACCACAGTTACCTGTAAGTTACCTAAATTTGCTTGTAACTTAAACTGTGCTGTTAACTTTAATGAGTTTCTGGAAACTTAAATACTGATTTATAAGCCCTGGCAGTAAACAGTACAGTTACCATCATGTTTAGTATCTCTTGTCCTCCAATATATGTCTCTGTGCAAATGTTTTTAGTGTTATTTTATTTTACTGGCAGAAGTTTTCTATAATGAAAACTGGTTGTGGCAAATACTTACACAGTCATCTCAGTCAATCTGATTCAGCATGTAATCAGAATATGAATATATGTAGGATCTAATAATGTAAAAATTAAGATATATTTTTCCTTCTTTCTTATTCATCGTACGGAGACAACGTCTTAAATTTCACCTTGATCATTGTCGCCACTAAAATTATACCAGTACACCGCAATTACCAAACAGATCACTTTTCACTGATCCAGAACATAACAAGCGTAAACAAAAATAATCATATAAATGAAAATGTGCAGCACACTTTGGAACCTGTCATTCCAGCACTGAAGTTCTGCACTAATGGTGTGATATTCATTCATCCTCTATGCAACTGTTGCAGATTTTTTTAATAGACTGCAAACAAACCAGTAACTCCCACTTAAAACACGTACGTATATGCTGTTTTTCTCTTTAAGGATGCTGGACATGTACAGCAAGATTGCTGTTTCTTCAGTTTTTCTTCCTATCTCAGCGCAGAATCTTGCGAGCAAAAACTGCAAAGGACCCGTCATTTGAGATCTTTTACTTACGCTGACCATGCAACATGCATTGACAAAAATGCTCTCGTAACTGCTGAAATGAGTGAGGTCTGGCATTCCACTTGAGAATTTCAATCAAAGATAGTGAGCTAATTCTGACCCAGAGTGTAAAGTGTGTTGACACAGATAAGAAGGCAACATAAACTACAGCTCCCTACAAGATTTTTAATGTAATAAATCCAGATGTTTTATGTTTCTTGGGAGTCTATGAGATACGTTACCAGTTAAAGGATATAATTAAAGTTAAAAAACAATGAAAAATGTGTATATATATATATATATATATATATATATATATATATATATATATATACTAGCAAGATACCCGTGCTTCGCTACGGTATTATACTGAAATTTATAATTGAATGCTAATTGTTTTAGATATATAATCCGCCGAAATTCGCGATCTGACTCGTTTTCTGCGAGAATCCGCCAAAATTCGCGATCTGACTCGTTTTCTAATAGATTACGGTATGTTTCCTCACATTTTTCAACCTTTCTTTCCAGCAATCGATTTCGTACTTCCCGGGCTAGGTCCAGATATTCCACCCCGTCAGTTGGGTCCCTAAATCTTTGCCATCTTTTCCTATAAGCGTTTTTAATATGGATCAAATCCTTCAGGAGATCCGGCGTGGTGTCGTCTTAGGTGCCTTGGCGGTACTGAACCCGCGGCCGGACTGCATACTTAGTCATTACCCGTCCAGGACCATTTTCCAGGGGGGTCCGCACATTTGACAACGGTCCAGAACATTATTATTATTATTATTATTATTATTATTATTATTATTATTATTATTATTATTATTATTATTATTATTATTATTAAAAGATGTTCTGAACCCCACAGCAAGCTGCAAGATCGCTACTTGGCGGTAAATTACATCTGCTGCCAGTGTCATTGTTACAATGTGACCAGCACCATCGTCGCGCGTAGGCAAGTGTGCGGGATTTCTGGCGATACCAGTGACATACTTCCGTGCATTGTTGACCTTATTATAGAGGTGAACTATTTGACGGTCCATCTCATTCCTATCGTTTATTTCAAATGTGTTTAAATTTTTATTTACATGCCAGGAGGATCTACTGTAATCTAAGAACGTTCTCCGAAGGAAAAGATGGCTGTTGAAAACCAGCCCAGGAAAGATTAAAAATGATCGGTTTATGATCAGAATAAGTGCATCGAAACTATATAGCCTGTTTCCAGTCATTCGACAGGGTCAGGAATGGAATGAATAAAGCCCCATCTAGCAGCGACAATAGGAATTGTGCCGGCTGCCGAAGCACACCTCTGGGGCAATGATCGTTGAATGACAAATGAAATGAAATATTGGACAGTGTTGCTGGAATGAATGATGAGAGAGAAAATCGAAGTATCCGGAGAAAAACCTGTCCCGCCTCCGTTTTTTCCAGCACGAATGTCACATGGAGTGACCGGGATTTGAACCACGGAACCCAGCTGCGAGAGGCCGGCGCGCTGCCGCCTGAGCAACGGAGGCTCCTTAAATACATTATGAACAGTAAAATCAATTGATCTCACCTCCTTTTACACCCCACCGCCGTTAAGTTTATTTACACCCCCCCCCAAAAAAAATAGAAGACGTGTTTCTTTATGTTTAAAAGATATTCCAAACACCAATGTTCACATCTGTTACATTCAGTTTTGAGATATAAGTATCCCCATAAAAATAATTCACTTTATTTTCACTTCCTTTCACACTCCCCTCCCCCCCACCCCGTAAGTGAATTTTCCGGCAAAATATACTTGTTTCCTTAATAGTAAAGGATCTTCTAAATAGTAATTATCACGACTCTAACTTCTTCAGTTTTTTATTTATGTGTCTTCATGAAAGGAATTCAACTCCTTTTCACTCCCGCCCCCCAAACGCGTTTTTCTTTGTTTAAGGAGATTCAAATACCAATTTTCACGTCCGTAACAACTTTAGTTTCTATTAGATGTATGTATTCTCATACAATTAATTCAATTAATTTTTCAATTCTTTCACCTCCCCCTACCCCCCCTTCATTGGATTTTCCGAGAATACGTGTTTCTTTACTTTTAAAGCAGATTCCAAAGCAGATTTCACGTCTGTAATATCTTCATTTTTGAGATATCAGTAGCCTAATTAAAAGAATTCAACACCATTTTCAGTCACTTTTACCCCACCCCCCCTTCCACCCAAGTGGTATTTTCGAAAGCTGAAAATACACGTTTCTTTATTTTTAATAGAGATAAAAATACCATTTTTCACTTCTGTAACATGTTAAGTTTTTGAGATATACTGTAGAAATTCGCTTTTTAAAATTTCACCCCTTTTTATTTCCCCTTACGTGGAGTTTCCGAAAACAAATCACCTATCTTTCTTTACATTTACAGGAGATTCCAAATACCCACTTTTTACGTCTATAACATTTTACGTTTCTCAGATATTCTGTAGATATAGTCTTTCAAAAAATTCACCCCAGTTTGTCACTCCCGTTTAACCCCCATTAATTGGATTTTCCAAAAACAAAAAAATACGTGTTTCCTTATTTTTAAAGGAGCTCCCATATACAAATTTTCAGTTCCGTAATATTTTCAGTTTCTGAGATATATGTATCCTCATTAAAGGCATTCATCCCATTATTCACCCATTTACACCCCTCCTATTGGGATTTAAAGGAAGCAAAAAATACGTGTTCTTGTATTTTTAAAGAAGATTCTAAATACCATTTTTTTACATCTGTAAACTTTTAAAGTTTTAAGATGTAGACACACTCATTTTAAAAATTCACCCCCCTTTTCATCCTCCATTATTTGGATTTTCCAAAATCAAAAAAATACCTGTTTCTTTATTTTTAAAGTAAATCCCAAATACCAATTTTCAGGTCTGTAATATCTTCAGGTTCTGAAATATAAGTAGCCTCATTAAAGGCATTCAACCGCTTTTTCACCCTTTTCCACCCTTCCAATTGGGATTTTCCGAAAACAAAAAAATACGTGTTTCTTTATTTTTAAAGGAGATTCTAAATGCCAATTTTTACATCTTTAAACTTTAAAAGTTTTGAGATATAGATAGACTCATTTTAAAAATTCACCCCCTTTTCACACCCCCCATTAATTGGATTTTCCAAAAACAAAAAATATGTATTTCTTTATTTTTAAAGGAGATCCTAAACTCCAATTTTCAGGTCTGTAATATCTTCAGTTTCTGAGATATAAGTATCCTCATGAAAGTCATTCAACCACGTTTTCACCCCTTTTCACCCCTCCTATTGGGATTTTCCGAAAACAAAAAAATACGTATTTCTTTGTTTTTAATGAAGATTCTAAGTACCAATTTTTACATCTGTAAACTTTAAGAGTTTTGAGATATAGATGCACCCATTTTAAAAATTCACCCCCTTTCCACCCTCCCATTAATTGGATTTCCCCCAAACCAAAAAATACGTGTTTCTTTATTTTTAAAAGAGATCAAAAGTACCAATTTTCATGTCTGTAATATCTTCAGTTTCTGAGATATAAGTACCGGTATCCCGATTAAAGGCATTCAACCCCTTTTTCACCCTTTTGTGCCCCTCCTATTGGGATTGTCTCAAAACAAAAAAATACGTGTTTCCTTATTTTTAAAGAAGATTCTAAATACCAATTTTCACATCTGTAAACTTTTAAAGTTTTGAGATATAGACACACTCATTTTAAAATTTCACCCCCCTTTTCACCCCCTTAGCGACGGAATATCCAAAAATCCTCTCTTAGCGAGCACCTACATCTTAATATGAATATATCTCCAAAATTTCATTTCTTTATGTCCAGTAGTTTTGGCTCGGCGATGATGAATCAGTCAGTCAGTCAGTCAGTCAGTCAGTCAGTCAGGACAAGCTACTTTATATATATAGATATATATATATACACTTATGCTTATATTAAATGCATACCGGTACCTAAGATCTTTATTATTTAGTACAAATGTAAATATTAATGGTAAATATTCCATAATTTCAGATTGGGTGTTCACTAACTGTTGGTGGGACTCATGATTCAAAGTGTGACAAAAGAGATCTTAACATTATAGCTCCACTGAAAGATCAATACGAGCCACATGAAATTCTGTTTGATTCGAGTTCTATTTTATTTGACAATTCAATTCCCGCATTAGAAGATACTGTATATCTACAGTACAGGCGCCATGCTCCGAGGAGATTGTAACTGAAACAGCTGGGAGCTGGGACAGATGACACCATACAAGTGGAATCAGTAACTAAAGCCAGTGATAACATGGGAGTAAACATACTGTCTAAAACATTGTCGACTCCAGCACACCAAAGCACGTTAAAAACTAATAGTGAATGACTGTATATATACTGTAATCAGTTCACTGATACTTACTAATGTTTACAAAACTAATATATGACCTTGTACGAAACAGTAATGAAGTGGCGCCTCATATCGGTATTTGTTGGAATCAGTTCTAACATAGAGGTAACTACAGCACTAGCTGCAGTTACTAGTCGTTGCGCAGATAACTGTTGTTTCTGAAACTCGTTTTAAACATATCACCATGTTAAGTCACTGATAACTATGCATCTACAGCTAACTGTCATTCCAGAAACTGGCCATGAGTGTTCCCTTTTCCGTAATAAACTATCCCTTTTGCTATGATATTGTAATCATCCTACGCTATAGATACAATCACCCATATCAAGTTTCAGTGACTCTTTCTTGGTGTGCACTTTTTTGGACACTGAGTGTATTAAAACACACAATAATTAATAATACCATATAAAGTATTTTATAATGAATATGTCCAATTAATATCCAAAATAGTTGTGGAATTGTGTGATGCTTCAAAAAGTTCAGTCAGTGAGAAGGAGATGCAATGAGGAGACGAACAGTTTCTCTGTTTCAGGTGATGCCATGGTACTACTTTGATGGTACTTTGTTCCAATACTTCTTGGCTGGTGGAAACATCAATCATGAAGGTTTCTCCATATTCTCTCCTGCTTTTTGTGATATACAAACACAGGTAGGAGAAAGATCTGTTTTCTGTTTTTTCTGACATAGTAGTTCATTTTTATGGTCCCTATCCCCAAAATGTTTTTAAAAAAAATAAAACAGCCATTGGTATCATATAAGCAGAGTTTGGAAGTAATCAAGTAAAAGTAATTGAATGACTTGTAACGATTACATTCTCAGTAATATTTACTTGTAATTTACTTCTTGAAATAAAATTGTAATTGTTACATTCTAGTAATTGATATGCATTATGCAGAAACAGGGAAAAATAAATTATGATGAAGATAAGTACCTCTTTAGGACATCTTTACAGTACATGCAGAGATGACCGGGCGAGTTGGCTGTGCGGTTAGAGGCACGCGGCTGTAAGCTTGCATCTGGGAGATTGTGGGTTCGAATCCCATTGTCAGCAGCCCTGAAGATGGTTTTCCGTGGTTTCCCATTTTCATACCACGCAAATGCTGGGGCTGTACCTTAATTAAAGCCACAACTGCTTCCTTCCAACTCCTAGGCCTTTCCTATCCCATCACCACCATAAGACCTATCTGTGTCGGTGCGACGTAAAGTAACTAGCAAGAAAAGCCTGCAGAGATGTACTTTCCTTCTTAAGATGACGAGGATTGTCTATAAGAATTTTAAGATCTGATTAATTTAATTGCAAAGTAAATGGAAAATTATTTGAAACCCTAAGTCATTACATAAAATAAAAATGATGATAAAAGATCACTTTGGAAGTTCCAAGGTATCATGTTTACTGTCACCTAATGTCTCTATGCTAAAAAACACAATATGAAGTAATATTTTTTCCTTGCTAACATTAGTATTATTCCAGCCCTATGCAGAAAAAATTAGTGATTCCCTTAAGACTTACATTCCGTAAAGTATTAGTAACTGTAATTTTACTGATCAGTTGTTGAAATTTTTTGGACATGTTAAAATAATGAATAGCAGAAGAATATCTCATACTTATATGGAAAGAAGACTAACATTCAGAAGACCAGTTAAAAGACCAAGAAAAAGATGGATAGACCAACTGAGGGAAGATGTGGAGAACAGAGGATGGAGTTGGAAATTTGTCATGAACAACAAAACGTTTCTGGACAGACAGCATTGGAGAGTGCTTGTTTACAACCACACTACCCGTCATACAGGGAAGGTTTCAACAATGATGATGATGATGATGATGATGATGATGACTTGTTGAGAAAGTAATTTGTCATCATAATAGAGTAAAATATTTCTCAGGTAACTCTAATCGATCCCAGTTACACTACTTTTACCTTGTACTCTTCCCATCACGGCGTATAAAATGGTTTAGTACTTAAACCACAACTCTCAAAGTGAATAGAGGTTATGGTCTCTTTCCTATTAGACTATCAACTTTATATTAAATCATGATGACTCCTAAGTTTTAACCCAATGAACGGTACTGCCATCTATTTACAGCAGTGCTGTGGGTGGCCCACGGGAGTACTGCCGTCTATTCACATTTCATGTTGAATGTTTGAAACTGTTTCGTGACATCGTACTGGCAGCTTTTTAGAACAAAGTTAGGGGATGTTTGACATGTTCAGTGAACATTATTCCATGTTTTATCACATCTCATATATTCTGTGATGAAGTTCTGTCAAAGCATGCGTAGTGACGTAACAAATTCTTACGCGTTTGTGCTAAAATTTACGACAATACCCGGGAACTGTTTTCTATTGTTGTTTCTGTTGAATGCATTGCATGACTATTCCTTGACAATACACATTATTTATATTTTCCCCCATCTCTGGTTTCCGTAGAAACAACCACTCTCTGATCGTAAACAAATACACGTCGTAATGGCGGGATCGAATCGAGGATGCGAGCTTGCTCCGCAAGATATAAGTAATATTTTAACTAATGAGGCGTCTGATGATGAAATTGATATTTATGATAGTGATTGTATTGTGTCCGATGAGAGTGAAATTGGTTATTCCTCGGAAGACGACAACACGGAAATTGAGGACGAAGTGCAGCGCTCCGCTGTCGCAAACAAGGCCAAGATGTCAGCTGTTCAAACCGAAGGAAGAAAGTGGAGTTCTGTAGGCAGATTTGTTCCTATGCTTATGGCGTATGCATATATATCACGTATTTTGAGTATGTATAGACTTGAAAATTATCTAAAGGTCGTTCAAGGCCCGATGGTATTGAACACGATTCATAAGAAGCTGATTTATAAATTTCATTTTTGTTCCATATTGATAGTCACCAAATATCATAAAAGGAAAGAAAGGTTCCACCTGATCAATACTTACTTATTATCACATGTATGATAGATTATCACATGTACTAGGACCGGTTTCAACCTCTTACAAGGTCATCCTCAGCTGCATTAGAATCTTATGTTTGCATCTTTGTATTATGCCTCATTAATGAGAGCTTTATGACATACTCTGAAATTTAACAACATTATGTTAATTACACTCTTGCTAAAAATCCTAATGTTACAACATAGCTAAAATTATAACAAGTTAAATACTCATATTACATAATATAATGACCCAATGTACACATGTAATTATAATGGAATGAGTTCGTCTTTTACTTATTCTAATACTTAATGAGTATGTAGGAATAGTTTACCATAGGCATTTGCCTATTCAGTTAAAATATGCTCCATTCTTACAAATGCTTAGTCATGTACGAGGCGAGCTTTGTTGATACTTCTGAAGTGGTTAATGTTTTAGCATTATGTTATCAGTAAAATATGCTAACCAAATGGAATTACATGTTAAGAGTTCAATAAAATATCTCATATATCCACATTAAAATATTATCAAAAATGACTAAACGTGCTTGAATGCACTGTTGAAAGTCTAAAACAGCTGATAGCAATAATTCTTGCGTTGTTTCCATTCAGAATTGCTAGGCAGTTATCAGACTGTGCCTGTTACATATGGCTTCTGATAAGTTCACCTACATACACCCCAGCATCAGTGGGTAGGGTCTGACACATCCCACTCTGATGAGCCTAGTGTCAGACCTAAGACAAAATGCTGGTTAATAGAGCAAACGCCTGAAAAGCCTTACATCTGATCTGTGGTTTTTTTTTTTTTTTTTTTTTTTACATACCACTTAGTCGAGCAGCTCATATTCTTTCTCCCAAGTCTTCCCAGCCCAAATTTGCAACATTTTTGTAACGCTACTCTTTTGTCGTAAATCACCCAGAACAAATCAAGCTGCTTTTCTTTGGACTCTTTTCCAGTTCTTGAATCAAGTAATCCTGGTGAGGGTCCTATACACTGGAGCCATACTCTAGTTGGGGTCTTACCAGAGACTTATATGCCCTCTCCTTTACATCCTTACTACAACCCCTGAACACCCTCATAACCATGTGCAGAGATCTGTACCCTTTATTTACAATCCCATTTATGTGATTACCCCAATGAAAATCTTTCCTTACATTAACACCTAGATACTTCCAATGATCCCCAAAAGGAACTTTCATCCATCAATGCAAAAACTGAGAGGAATTTTCCTATTTGTGAAACTCACAACCTGACTTTTAACCCCGTTTATCATCATACCATTGCATACTGTCCATCTCGCAACATTACCGAGGTCATGTTGCAGTTGTTCACAATATTGTAACTTATTTATTACTCTGTACAGAATAACATCATCTGCAAGAAGCCTTACCTCTGATTCTACTTCTTTACTTATATCATATATAAGAAAATATAAAGGTCCAATAATACTGCCTTGAGGAATTCCCCTCTTAATTATTACAGGGTCAGATGAAGCTTTGCCTACTCCAATTCTCTGGGATCTATTTTCTAGAAATATAGCAACCCATTCAGTCACTCTTTTGTCTAGTCCAGTTGCACTCATTTTTGCCAGTAGTCTCCCATGATCCACCCTATCGAATGCTTTAGAAAGGTCAGTGGCAATACAGTCCATTTGACCTCCAGAATCCAAGATATCTGCCATATCTTGCTGGAATCCTACAAGTTGAGCTTCAGTGGAATAACCTTTCCTAAAACCGAACTGCCTTCTATCGAACCAGTTATTAATTTCGCCAAGATGTCTAATCTAATGAGAAAGTATGCCTTCCCAAAGCTTACATGCAACACATGTCAAACTTACTGGCCTGTAATTTTCAGCTTTATGTCTATCACCCTTTCCTAAAAACACAGGGGCTACTATAGCAACTCTCAATTCATTTGGTATAGTTCCTTCAACCAAACAATAATCAAATAAGTACTTCAGATATGGTACTATATCCCAACCCATTGTCTTAGTATATCCCCAGATATCTTATAAATTCCAGCTGCTTTTCTAGTTTTCAACTTTTGTATCTTTTTGTAAATGTCATTGTTATCATATGTAAATTCTAATACTTCTTTAGTATTAGTCATCTCCTCTATCTGGACATTATCCTTGTAACCAACAATCTTTGCATACTGCTGACTGAATACTTCTGCCTTTTGAAGATCCTTACATACACACACCCCTTGTTCATTAGTGATTCCTGCAGTGTCCTTGGAACCTGTTTCTGCCTTAGAGAACCTATACATATCCTTCCATTTTTTTCACCAAAATTAGAGTGGCCACCAATTATGCTTGCCATCATGTTATCCTTAGCTGCCTTCTTTGCTAGATTCAATTTCCTAGTAAATTCTTTCAATATCTCCTTACTTCCGCAGCCATTTCTAACTCTGTTTCTTTCCAGTCTGCACCTCCTTCTTAGTCTCTTTATTTCTCTATTATAATAAGGTGGGTCGTTATCATTCCTTACCACCTTTAAAGGTACAAGCCTGTTTTCACATTCCTCAACAGTTGCTTTAAACCCATCTCAGAGTCTGTTTACATTTTTATTTACCTTTTTCCACCAATCATAATTACTTTTTAAAAACTGCCTCATACCTGCTTTATCAGCCATATGGTACTGCCTAATAGTCTTACTTTTAAGACCTTCCTTTCTATTAGATTTATTTTTAACTACGACAACAACAGCTTCATGATCACTAATACCATCTATTACTTCAGTTTCTCTATAGAGCTCATCTGGTTTTACCAGCACCACATCCAGGATATTTTTCCCTCTGGTTGGTTCGATCACTTTCTGTATCAGCTGTCCTTCCCATATTAGCTTATTTGCCATTTGTTGGTCATGCTTCCTGTCGTTCGCATTTCCTTCCCAGTTGACGTTTGGTAAATTAGGCTTTGAAACAAACATTTCTTAAGGAGTAAATAAATACTGCAAAGAACACAATACAGAGCAAGCACGAGAGGATAAATCCACCGCTGCTAGAAGAGCTGCAGCCCATCCCTATGTTTGGAAGGGGAGCTTACTGTACAAGCAGAATGAGTTGTCTTTATGCTCATTTGAGTCCAGGGACAGGTACTTGTTAGTATGCATTTTGCGAACACTCACTACGAGACTTTAGATGTTGAAAGTATTTAGAGTATTTCAAGTATTTCATACAGCAATGTTTCTTTCATGACCCCATTGAAATTTAAACT
This sequence comes from Anabrus simplex, assembly GCF_040414725.1. Classification (NCBI taxonomy): domain Eukaryota; kingdom Metazoa; phylum Arthropoda; class Insecta; order Orthoptera; family Tettigoniidae; genus Anabrus; species Anabrus simplex. Next base: position 1,558,820,073 of record NC_090265.1, read on the forward strand.
ATTTGTACTAATTAGGTACCCTGTACAATATCTGTAAAAGTAATTCAATGCAAAACAAGTGTGTGTATTTTTTATGTTCGGTTGGTTTTGATAATAACAATACAAACATTATAACTGTAAAAAAACAAAACTTAGAGGTAAACTATAATTTAATTTCATTGATTGCAAATGTTAAAAACATTCAATTTCTTTACACCTTTTCAATCGTGAAATTACTAGCGTTTTGCCCCAGTTTTGGATTGCCACACCTTTCCAAGATGCTGGCAGCTAGTGCACCATTGAGACACCATAACAAGCCTCCTATGTAGGAGAATGTAATGACGGTGCACTAGCGGAAGTATATACCTCCACTTAAGGTATTTCCCTCCATCTACTTGCTCTTTCTGTCAGCACTAAAATGGCTCAAGTACTGAATATCTTATCTTAAAAGTCCAGAATATTTATTCACATTTGGCAGGGCATGTAAAAGCAGTCAAGTATTTATTCTTAATTTTAAACTCTTCAAGAAGCTTTTTCATGAGCAATAAAATTTTCTTTACTCCACATTTGAAGTTTTTTCATGAATACATATCTGTTGCTTGGATTAAAAGTATCGAGGCCAAGGATCAGTTAGGCATCCCCTGCATTTAGAAAAAGGAAATCATAAATATTATAGCCTCATATAAATTTGCATTACTCTCGTGATCCCAGAAACAGCTCTGTTTATTTTTCAGTTCAATTGATCTGATAGTAACAATGGTATTTTTAGGCTATATTTCCATCAATCAAATCAATCAATCAATCAATCAATCACTACTGACCTGCATTTAGGGCAGTCGCCCAGGTGGCAGATTCCCTGTCTGTTGTTTTCCTAGCCTTTCCTTAAATGATTGCAAAGAAATTTCAAATTTATTGAACATCTCCCTTGGTAAGTTATTCCAATCCCTAACTCCCCTTCCTATAAACGAATATTTGCCCCAATTTGTCCTCTTGAACTCTAACTTTATCTTCATATTGTGATCTTTCCTACTTTTAAAGACACCATCCAAACTTATTCGTCTACTGATGTCCTCCCACGCCATCTCTCCACTGACAGCTCGGAACATACCACTTATAATCTATTATCTTCATTTCCGTATTGATTGGTACTATAATATAAGGAAAATTGAGAAGTTTCCACCTTATCAATACATTAATTTATTTACTCTAAAGTGGTAAAATCATTCAGTACCAGTTTCGATCCCTATGGGATCATCCTCAGTTGACACATGATGAAATATTTACAAAATATTTCCTTTCCGACTGACTGGTACCCCATTTGTTCAGCTAAGCCACGCACAATGTAAGATTTAGTAGACCCGGTATCAATGACCACACTATGTCTAAGCTAATATACACGTGCCACACACATACAAATACTTTCGTGACTACACTATGTCTAAGCTAATATACACGTGCCACACACATACAAATACTTTCTTACTAACAACCTAACAATTTTCATATTTAATTTAATTTACCACTTTAGAGTAAATAAATTAATGTATTGATAAGGTGGAAACTTCTCAATTTTCCTTATATTACATACCACTTAGTCGAGCAGCTCATCTCCTTTCTCCCAAGTCTTCCCAGCCCAAACTTTGCAACATTTTTGTAACGCTACTCTTTTGTCAGAAATCGCCCAGAACAAATCGAGCTGCTTTTCTTTGGATTTTTTCCAGTTCCTGAATCAAGTAATCCTGGTAAGGGTCCCATACACTGGAACCGTACTCTAGTTGGGGTCTCACCAGAGACAAATATGCTCTCTCCTTAACATTCTTACTATAACCCCTAAATACTCTCATAACCATGTGCAGAGATCTGTACCCTTTATTTACAATCATATTTATATGATTACCCCAATGAAGATCTTTCCTTATATTAATACCTAGGTATTTACAATGATCCCCAAAAGGAACTTTCATCCATCAGTGCAAAATCTGAGAGGAATTTTCCTATTTGTGAAACTCACAACCTGACTTTTATCCCCGTTTATCATCATACCATTGTCTACTGTCCATCTCACAACATTTTCGACATCTGCCCCCAGTAGAATCTGTATGGGTCGTTGGTCTTGTACGTCTGTTAAACAAATCTTCAGATCCTTTATCTCATCGCTCCAAGTACCTTGGAATAGTTTTCCTCTAATCTTCTTAAACTTATGTTGTAACAATCATGCTTTACGTCTTGGGAACGTACTCCCCCAAACAAAGAGTGTATTAGAGTTTCCTTTCCGACTGACTGGTACCCCATTTGTTCAGCTAAGCCACGCACAATGTAAGATTTAGTAGACCCGGTATCAATGATCGCTCGCACTGTTTTTTGTTTACTCTTACCCATAACAACAACCACCAGAGTTTGTAAATATACCTCAGGAGAACAAGAGACGTTAGCCATAGACTTATCTACATGAGTGGCATCCTCACTAATCGACTTTCTTTCTCCCTCAAAATTATTTTTTGAAATACTTTCTTTGTCTTTGTTACCAAGTTTATAACACATTAGTACCACATGCTTCCCACCACAAACAATACATCTAATAATGGATTTACAGGCTTTACTTTGATGACCTCTCTTTAAACAATTAAAACAACAGTGCTTGTTACTCAAGCTTTTCCTTCTTTCCTCCACAGTCATTTGTTGAGCTTTAATGCATTCTGTACTTGAATGAGGTTTAAGACAAAATATACACTCCTGTCTTTTAGAAATATCAGTTGATAACAAGGCAGAAGCGGTGGGGACATTTGGTTCAGAGGCTTCCCTTGGTTTTTTGCCTCCCTTAATCTTGAGCCCTTGGGATGTTTTAATGTTAAACCCTTTCATTGCTAATGAAATTCTTTCCTCACTAACAACTTCACTTTGGAGAAAAGCCATGAGCTGTTTCAAACGATCTTTGGAGACAGAATCACATCTGAAAGAAGTATTCCTTTGCCAGGCCCTTGATAAGTCTTCTGGCAAGGATGATTCAATTAAGGGGTATAGCATTGCAGTGCACTTTTCTGTAGTAACTCCTAAACTTTAGAGACCTGAGATGTGATTCTAATTTATCATATAAGCTACTAAGTGTTGGATTTTCTGTAGAATTTACTGCATTGGTTAAAACTAGCTTCAGTAGTTCACGAACATAAACTTCTACCTGTAAGTCCTCCCTACCAAATCGAGCTTGAAGACTGTATCGCTTTATGATAATTGTCGGCAGTCGGGGGGGAAACTTGTGACTAACTCGTACGCTCTAGAACCTTCTATCATAGCTTGAATGAGATACTGGAATTTATCTTCCTCCCCCATGTCCTCATCTTCGTGTATTTTACGGAACTGACTCCAAAAATATAACCAGTCAATTATTTCCCCAGAAAACTTCTTCAATTCTATTTTTGAAAGCCTGTATTTCTTTCTTTCAGCTATATTTTCATTGACTACACTTTGGGTAGAGGAAGCAGGCACAGTGGTATTCAAAAATCTTGTTGCTTTAGCCCTACAGCTCAAGAATTTACGTCTATATTCATCAGTTGATTCTTCCTCGTCTGCTATTTGATCAACCTCACAATTATCATCTATCATCTGTTGAAATACCAATCCATCTAAATTAGCGATAGTATCATACCTTTCTTGAAGGATTTCTAGTTGTACCTGAATTTCTTCTGTGTCTGGTTCACCGTCTTGTAACGATGACATAACCTCGTTGTATACTCGTGTAAATAACCGCCGCTTTACGGTCCTTGCTTTCGTGAGGTTTTCCATATTTTTTATTTTCACGGGGGTCTTCCTTTATTAATGATGTCCTGTCACGGTCGCCAATAAATGTTAAGTTCACCAATTAAAAATCAGAAAACACCCTGCTGAAATCATATATTTTTACTATTTATTCATAAGAAAAAACAAGCACTTCTATATGTCAGCCATTCACATTTTTTTTTCTCAACACCCACACACACTCTCTAACCCAGACATCTCTCTCTACTGCCAACCCCATCATATTAAATTTAATTTCAAATATGTTACAAACTCAACACCTTTATTAATCATGGCTACCAGGCAAATCAAGTGTTTAATTTTGTGATAAGCCTTATTTTTGTTTTACATAAAAAAGTAGTACAATATCAGTGTTTAAACCATATACAGGATGTATCTAAATTATACCAACAAAAAAGCTAGGGATGTTCTTCATGTTACATTAAGACCCATCAGACTGGTGAAGAAAATGTTTGCTTTCAAGAAAATAAGTTTACTTAGTTACTTCTGGGTGCACAGTTCAAATTGATGAACTCGCTGTATTTGCTGTGCCAGAGCACAAACCGCTGCCCATAGCTGTGCTTCAGGGAAGGAAGGGAAATTGGGGTGTATGATAGATGGAGACGGAGATAATGTTCAGTGCAAATGCACACGTTTCTCGTTCGTTTAGCGCATTCGCTTCCCGGCCCCACTAGGCAGTATACAGTTTCTGTCTATATTGGCTACTAATTCTGTGGTATAAATTGGTGAGAATGGCTCTGTTTCAGTACACCAATGAAAAAATAGCTGATATGCACCTAGCCTATGGTGCAGCAAATGGCAACGGGAGAGAAGCCACACTGATTTATGGTGTCAGGCACCCTAATTGCCACCAACCTCATCATTCATCCTTCGTGTCCATTGGCAGGTGACTGCATGAAGGAGGGCAGAGAAAACCCTCATGTGACAATAGTGTGCACCACATCGGTTTAGACCGGGCGAGTTGGCCGTGCGCGTAGAGGCGCGCGGCTGTGAGCTTGCATCCGGGAGATAGTAGGTTCGAATCCCACTATCGGCAGCCCTGAAAATGGTTTTCCGTGGTTTCCCATTTTCACACCAGGCAAATGCTGGGGCTGTACCTTAATTAAGGCCACGGCCGCTTCCTTCCAACTCCTAGGCCTTTCCTATCCTATCGTCGCCATAAGACCTATCTGTGTCGGTGCGACGTAAAGCCCCTAGCAAAAAAAAACATCGGTTTAGTGTCAATATTTGGGCCACCATTGTTGGTGACTATTTATTGGAGCCATATGTCTTAACCCTCGTGTGAACGATGAGGAAGGCTACCGTTTCTTAGTAGAATCACTGCTTGGATTATTGGAAGATGTTCCTATGGATATTGGGCAGTGAATGTGGCTGCGTCATAATGGCACTCCACTGCATTCCATGCACCATATCATGCAGCACTTCCCTTCCCTGAAGCACAGCAGCAGTTTGAGCTCTGGGACAGCAAATACGGTGAGTTCATCAATTTGAATTATGCACCTGGAAATAACATTTTCTTGAAATGAAAAATTTTCTCCATCAGTCTGATTGCACCATCATCTATATATATAAAATAGCTTGTCCTGACTGACTGACTGACTGATTCATCATCGCCGAGCCAAAACTACTGGACATTAAGAAATGAAATTTTGGGCATAGATTCATATTAAGATGTAGGTGCTCATTAAGAGAGGATTTTTGGATATTCCTTTGAAAAGGGGGTTGAAATTTTAAAATGAGTGTATCTATAACTCAAAACTTTAAAAGTTTACAGATGTAAAAATTGGTATTTAGAATCTTCTTTAAAAATAAGGAAACAACGTATTTTTTTGTTTTCAGAAAATCCCAATAGGAGGGGTGAAAAACGGTGAAAAACGGGTTGAATGCCTTTAATCAGGATACCGGTACTTATATCTCAGAAATTGAAGATATTACAGACCTGAAAATTGGTACTTTTGATCTCTTTTAAAAATAAAGAAACGTATATTTTTTTGTTTTTGGAAAATCCAATTAATGGGTGGGTGAAAAGGGGGAGAATTTTTAAAATTAGTGCATCTATATCTCAAAACTTTTAAAGTTTACAGATGTAAAAATTGGTATTTAGAATCATCATTAAAAATAAAGAAACGTATTTTTTTGTTTTCGAAAAATCCCAATAGGAGGGGTGAAAAGGGGTGAAAAAAGGGTTGAATGCCTTTAATGAGAATACTTATATCTCAGAAACTGAAGATATTACAGAGCTGAAAATTGGTACTTTTTATCTCTTTTAAAAATAAAGAAACGCGTATTTTTCGTTTTTGGAATATCTAATTAATGGGAAGGTAAAAAGGGGGTGAATTTTTAAAATGAGTGCATCTATATCTCAAAACTTTTAAAGTTTACAGATGTAAAAATTGGTATTTAGAATCTTCATTAAAAATAAAGAAACATGTATTTTTTTTGTTTTCGGAAAATCCCAATAGGAGGGATGAAAAGGGGTGAAAAATGGGTTGAATGCCTTTAATGAAGATACTTATATATCAGAAACTGAAGTTATTACAGACCTGAAAATTGGTGTTTGGGATCTCCTTTAAAAATAAAGAGACACGTGGTTTTTTTAAAATCTAATAAATGGGGGTGAAAAGGGGGTGAATTTTTAAAATGAGAGTATCTATATCTCAAAACTTTTAAAGTTTATAGATGCAAAAAAAAAAAGTTTATAGATGTAAAAATTGGTATTTAGAATCTCCTTTAAAAATAAAGGAACACGTATTTTTTGTTTTCGGAAAATCCCAATAGGAAGGGTGGAAAACGGGTTGAATGCCTTTAATGAGGCTACTTATATTTCAGAACCTGAAGATATTACAGACCTGAAAATTGGTATTTGGGATCTACTTTATAAATAAAGAAGCAGGTATTTTTTCATTTTTGGAAAATCCAAATAATGGGGTTGAAAAGGGGGTGAATTTTTAAAATGAGTGTGTCTAAATCTTAAAACTTTCAAAGTTTACAGATGTAAAAATTGGTATTTAGAATCTCCTTTAAAAATAAAGGAACACGTATTTTTTGTTTTCTCTAAATCCCAATAGGAGGGGTGTAAAAGGGTTGAATGCCTTTAATGAGGATACATATATCTCAGAAACTGAAGATATTACAGAACTGAAAATTGTATATGGGATCTCCTCTGAAAATAAAGAAACGCGTATTTTTTGTTTTAGGAAAATCCAATTAATGGCGGTTAAACAGGAGTGACAAATTGGGTTGAATTTTTCGAAAGACTATATCTACAGAATATCTGAGAAAGGTAAACTGTTACAGACATAAAAAGTGGGTATTTGTAATTTCCTGTAAATGTATAGAAACATAGGTGATTTGTTTTTGGAAACTCCCCTTAAGGGGAAATAAAAAGGGGTGAAATTTTAAAATGAGAATTTCTGCAGTATATATCAAAAAACTTAACATGTTACAGAAATGAAAATGGTATTTTTTATCTCTATTAAAAAATAAAGAAACATATAATTTTAGTTTTCGGAAATAGCACTTGGGTGGAAGGGGGGGGGGTAAAAGTGACTGAAAATGGTGTTGATTTCTTTTAATTAGGCTACTGATATCTCAAAAATGAAGATGTTACAGACGTGAAATTTGATATTTGGAATGTGCTTTAAAAGCAAAGAAACACATATTTTCGGAAAATCCAATGAAGGGGGGGGGGGGTGAAAGAATTAAAAAATTAATTGACTTAATTGTATGAGAATACTTACATTTAATAAATATAAAGTTGTTACAGACGTGAAAATTGGTATTTGGATTTCCTTTAAAAACAGAGAAAAACGAGTTTAGGGGGGGAACCATCTAGCGGGGCGGGAGTGAAAAGGAGTTGTATTCCTTTCACGAGGACACATAAATCAAAAACTGAAATAGTTAAGAGTCGTGATAATTGGTATTTAGAAGATCCTTTACTATTAAAGAAACAAGTAATCTTTTGCCGGAAAATTCACATGGGAGTGGGGGGGAGTGTGAAAGGAAGTGAACAATAGTTAATTATTTTTATGGGGATACTTATATCTCAAAACTGAAGGTAATAGACGTGAATATTTGTGTTTGGAATCTCTCTTAAACATAAAGAAACATGCCTTCTTTTAATTTTTCTTTGGTGGGGAGGGTTAAATAAACTTAACGGCAGCGCGCTGGCCTCTCACATCTGGGTTCCATGGTTCAAATCCCGGTCACTCCATGTGACATTCGTGCTGGACAAATCGGAGGCGGGACAGGTTTTTCTCCGGATACTCCGGTTTACCCTGTCATCATTCATTCCAGCAACACTGTCGAATATTTAATTTCATTTGTCATTCATCGCTCATTGCCCCGGAGGAGTGCTTCGGCAGCCAGCACAATTCCTACTGTCGCCGCAGGATGGGGCTTTATTCATTCCATTCCTGACCCTGTCGAATGACTGGAAACAGGCTGTAGATTTTCGATGTACTTATTCTGATCATAAACCGATCATTTGTAATCTTTCCTGGGTTCGATTTCAACAGCCATCTTTTCCTTCGGAGAACGTTCTTAGAATCTCCTGGCATATAAATAAAAATTTAAATACATTTGAATTAAACGATGGGAATGAGATTGCCCGTCAAATTGTTCACCTCTATAATGTCAATAATGCACGGAAGTATGTCATTGATATAGCCAGAAATCCCGCACACTTGCCTACGCGTGACAATGGTGCTGGCCACATTGTCAACAATGACAATGGCAGCAGATGCAGTTTACCGCCAAGTAGCGGTCTTGCATCTTGCTGTGGGGTCCAGAACATCTAATAATAATAATAATAATAATAATAATAATAATAATAATAATAATAATAATAATAATAATAATAATGTTCTGGACCGTCATCAAATTGTGCGGACCACGCTGGAATCGGTTCCTGGCCTGGTAATGACTACGAATACAGTCCAGCCGCGGGTTCAGTACCGCCAAGGCACCCAAGACGACACCACGCCGGATCTCCTTCAGGATTTGATCCATACTAAACATGCTTATAGGAAAAGATAGCAAAGATTTAGGGACCCAACTGACCGCGTGGAATACCTAGACCTACCCCGGGAAGTATGAGATCGATTGCTGCAAAAAAGATTGAAAAATGTGAGGAACTTAGCCGTAATCTCTCAGAAAACGAGTCAAATCGCGAATTTTGGAGGATTATATATAAAACGTGAAGCATTCAATTATAAATTTCAGTATAATACCGTAGCGAAGCACGGGTATCTTGCTAGTTCTGTATATTACATGAAGTGCATCCCTGATTTTTTCTTTGTCAGTATAATTTTGATAACCCCTGTATATAATGTGTAATATATTGTCCTCAGTATTGATCAGCCTGTAAATGTGTCATATTGCTAATGTATTTAATAGATAAAACCAATGTCAATGGAAATTTGTCATGATTAGACTTAGGGCTTTAAAAATATCCATTAGGAGGCCCCTCTTGATCCAAAAATTGTATTTTCAAAGTGGTATAAAAGAGAGGTGCGTCAGAACTTGAGGTGTCCGGGGTGATCAGCTTCCTCACCTCTCCACCGTAACGACCCTGTATGAATGTAATAGTCTTGAAACTCGATAACCATCATCTTATATTAAGAAATTTTCTCAAATTTTTCTCATTTAAAGTTATTACCAACTTATTTGGTAAAGTATTCCTTGAGGTGTTGCAGACGTTTCCAGACAGAATGGATGTGAGCAGCATGTACCATTTTTATCGCATACCAGTCCTACTGCCAAACTCAAATCTCTGGCAGTACCACAAATTGTACCCGGACCTCTGAGGATGGCAACTGATAATGCTAATGTTGCACTTCTACTTAACCTATTTTACAGTTAGATATTGTATTCTACATTTCAGAACCACATCATGGAAGATGTTGAGATCTTAAGAGCCATTATCAATGCCAACAGTCGCAGAGGGAGTGAAAGGATGCAATGCGGAAATGGGCGTCGTGAAGCAGGTGCTAATGGTGATAGTGGAATTGAGCTGTAAATGAGTTAAAGGTCATGTTCTTTTAAAGTCTGTGATAATAGAAAAAGTCATTCTTGAGACGAAATTTTCTAGCATTTATAACATATCATACATTCTTTTACTATTTTAAGAAATTTCCTATTCATTCCTCGTTAAATGTTATGGTATCAGTAGCTACATGGTTCTCTGACCTCACAAGAAGTGCATTTCTCTCTAATGTGAATATTGCCAAAGTAGATGTTTGGCATTTCTTACCTTTTCTAATACTTTAATATATTAATTTAATATTTCTTCATTCTGGTTTATTTGTTTCACTAAAGATTGGTGTTAATATATGAGAACCCCAGAAGTCAAGGGATTTAAGTAAGAAAATCCTTGTGTTTAGAAAACGTAAATCAAAGTTGAAAATGTTTGGTAATAGGGAAAACGAAAATTTCAACATTTTGACCATATGAGATAAATATTCAGCTCCTTAGCTTTTTAATACCAATGATAACAAACAGGTACAACATTCATTTTATCTCTTATATGTAGAAAAATGTGGACAGTCCGCACATGGACCCCTTTACCTCTAACTTAGGCCTCTAAATCATTCGCTTGACCAGATGAGACTCGTTCGAGCACCAGCTATCCTGAGGGAAACTTTGGAGGGAACCAGCTAGTAGATGGTTCGATTAGTCTTTCACCCCTGTATCCAGCTCCGACGATCGATTTGCACGTCAGAATCACTACGGACTTCCATCAGGGTTTCCCCTGACTTCGTCCTGGCCAGTGAAAATGCTCCGAGTACATCATCAGAATAATATGCTTTTATTGTTATAAAAAGTACAATGTTTTATCAAAATTTTACTTACTTGGTATACAGAACAAAATATGAGAGGTCAACACTTTTAACCATGTATTAATTGTCCTCATCTGTGTCATAGCTGCTGTTACCCAAGTCAGTAGCGACTTCATCTTCATTATCCACAGGAGTACCAGGGTAGTTCACCAATATTTGTTTGATGGGATAGGCTTTGATAAAATTGGTGGTGGATTGGTGGCACAAACTGCAGAAGTTCCATCGGCTCTTGATACTTTTTGTACTTTAGCTTTGGCTTTTCAGCAATAGGCTGAAGGGTGGAAAGTTGTGCAGGAAGTTTACCTGTTCGTTGTTTTGCCATGAGCATTTCCTGGTAAGACAGAATACTTTGTGCCGATGTTGTCTTATAAAAAAGAGTGGTTGGATTCACCTTTTCATAATGCAGTACCTGCATTCCTCGTATCCCTTGCACGGTTTTCTTGTAATACTGATTCAGTGGTTGAAGATTGGTAAAGTCTTCATCCATCATCTTCATAACCAAAAATTTTCAACTTATTGAGGCAACCAGATTTATCCAGTCTTCTGGTACATAAAAATTATGTTGGTTCTTCTTTCTTTTAAGTTCAGTGATCCCAAAGTCTTCATCACATTTGTTGTAGGAATGTCCAGCAATTAGGAAGTGGTCATCAACAGCTTCAATTTGGGTATTCTGAACAATATAACACCAAAACTCTACAATTAGGTGGCTTGTTTTCTGCCCTAATGCTAATGTCGCACTTCTACTTCACCTATTTTACAGTTAGATACTGTATTCTATATTTCAGAACCACATCATGGAAGATGTTGAGATCTTAAGAGCCATTATCAGTGGCAACAGTCGCAGAGGGAGTGAAAGGATGCAATGCGAAAATGGGCGTCGTGAAGCAGGTGCTAATGGTGATAGTGGAATTCAGCTGTAAATGGAGGTCCGTTGTGATTCTGACGTGCAAATCGATCGTCGGAGATGGGTATAGGGGCGAAAGACTAATCGAACCATCTAGTAGCTGGTTCCCTCCAAAGTTTCCCTCAGGATAGTGGAGGCTGAGATGGGTTTTACAGTGGGAGGAAGAGTTTTGATATACTTCAGTAGACAAGATGCTATCTCCTGGCAGCCCCTACTTGCCTGCCTTTGTGCCACATATACATACGGGCAGTGCCACTGGTTAGGTTGTGAATATTGAGGTTGTATGTCCACAGTTGTCGCAAATAGTAGGCTTTTGAATTTGTTACATGTGGAGTAGGCATCATCTTTTGATTGTCATCCTTTTGGTTGTCATCCTTTAATTCCTTGCATTTGCTTTTGACTTCTTTTGTTGCCTCTGCCTTCCTTAGATGAACTTCTTTGTCAACTTCAGCTGCATGCTTTTCGTCAGGTGTACCATGTTTCATTTTAATTTGGAATCTGTCACAAGTTATGCAGTATCGGTGTGAGGCCTGTGGAAGCTTAGTTTGAATTCTGCCTTGAATATATGTCTGTAAAAGCTTTCTTTTTCAGGTTTCACATTTACTTCTTGACAAAATGTTTCATACATTTTATACATTATTGACACACTGAAGTCCGGATTTAAGTACTTTCGGTTTAGAGCTTTTGCTCTACTGTAATGACTTGAGTAGAATGGGAATTTCCTTATATGCTTCCTGATTATTTCAACTGTTTGCTGGGATTTTGTTCGGCGGCTCCTTTCCATGTTTGTCACGTGGCGAAATGCCAGCTGGATTTTTCCCATAACGATAACGTTTCTTATCCATTTGTTAGATATGTCAAGTGTTTCTAATAAAAAGGTTTTGCATACACTAAAACCTCCCATGTTATAATTGCATGATACATCTTTGTGAGTGACAGCTGGGATTTTCTTCCTTTTCACAGACTGTAAATCTAAGACACCATTTAGGAACGACGTCTAAAGTTCCTAGCTGCCTAGTTTCCAATAGTCTTTAAATATTACTTCCCTCTGTTCATCAGAAATATTTTCATTACAATTGAACCTACACTGGTGATTGTATTCACGTAACCTTTTAGCCTTATGCAGCTTCATATTACGATCAAGGTAAGGTTGCCCTGTGTTCCTCAATTTCTTTTTCTGATGATGTTTCCAGGTTTGCTCTCTTCTTACCCTCTCTTTTCCTCGCTGAGGTTCAGGGGGCATAGCATTGGCCAGCAAGTCTTCAATTTCACCAGGTATTTCTTCTTCTCCTTCTTCCTCTTTTGTGTTATCTAAACATAATATGTACACCTAAATCAATCTTTTTGGAAAAACGAAGAAATAAAACAGTAAAAAATGAGTTATCCAGCTTCAGATTAATAAAAGATTAATCTATAGCTTACCTGAAGAAGACTCGCTTGTTTCATCGTCATCATCAGGATTATAATCCCTGTCATTATCAGAGTTATGACTATCTCCAAACAGTGGGGCATCATTGCTATTACTTGTACAACTGATATTGTCATTATTGGTATCTCCATAAATGTTTCCATTATCTTCCTCAGGCATAGCATCTGAAAAAAAAAATATTGTTTTATAATTGTGTACACACTGCTTTATTGTTTGCTGTTATCGCTATTGATAGGCCTAAATAATATATACATGTGTACACATATGCTTCTACTAAATAAATAGATTGTTAACCAAATATACAATAAGTAAACAAGTATAAAAGCTTAGCATTATATTTACAAACTTACTGGCAACTTGTAGGTTATGTTGAACTTCTTTCTCATTCCCATTCATTTTAAACAAATTATGATGTATTTACTTTTATAAAACAATATTGGTAAAATATGATTAAACATTATATTAAAATAATCTTCCTTGTCAACTAGTCTTAAAACAAGAACTGGGTGAAAAGTTTTTACAATAACGCTGCCAACTGCCTGCTTCCACTAACAGAATCATTTGCAATTGTTGGTGGTAAATGGGTCCTAGTGATATTGGACCTCTAGTGCTCCAAGGTTGAACTACAACTCACTAAATAGTCGAGGAGCATGATGCTAGGTGGCAGTACCTGTCAAGGAAATCACTTGGATCCTTGATCGTTTAAAAGATGAACATTTTCACATCCCAGTCCTGTACCTAACTCATTTTTGTCAAGAATATCACTTAGACCCCTTGACCTCTGGGGTCCTCATGTATTATAGAAGAAAGATAGTTTTGTGATGTATATTATTAATTTTTTAATGTAGAGCTCTGAAATTTTCAGGAAATATTTGAAGAGCGAGTCAGTTTTGAGAATTAGCCTTACATATGAACTGTAATAATTTTATCTGGATATACTGAAATTAGGTCACAATCTTTGAATCAGTCATCAATGATCTGCATTTAAGGCTGTCACACAGGTGGCAGATTCCCAATCAGCTGTTTGCCTAGCCTTTTCTTAAGTGTTTTCAAAGAACTTGGAAATTTATCAGTCATTTCCCTTGATAAATACATTTGTCCTCCTGAATTCCAGCTTTATCTTTGATTTTTCCTACTTTTGAAAGCTCTACTCAAGCTTATTTCTTTACTAATGTCATTCCATGCCATCTCTCCACTGACAGCTCAGAACATGCCACTTAGTCTAGCATCTCATCTCCTTACTTCCGAGTCTTCCCAGCCCAAAATTTGCAACATTTTCGTAACACTACTCCTTTGTTGGAAATCTCCCAGAACAAATTATGCTGCTTTCCCTTGGATTCCTCAAAAAGACAAAATACTACATATTTTAGGTCCCTTATGATTTCATATCACGTTGTGTTCTTCCCAAGTACATAAGCAAGTCTACTTGCAAGCTACATCCTTAAAAGAGCTATGTTGAATTCTGGAGCAATCATTAGCTATCCAAAGTGTGCCTTTTCCTGTGATATTTCTGGACTTGCTCAGAAACATTGGTACAGTATTTCATGCAATCATAATAATAATAATAATAATAATAATAATAATAATAATAATAATAATAATAATAATCGCAGCTGCCGCATGCAGGTATTTTAATGTAACATCATTTTGGCTCCTTGCATGTTAGTTTTGATGTTCCATTTTACTCCAGTAAACCAGATCTCTGTTCAGTAACTTACGGCTGAGTTCTTAATTAAACTTGTCAGGTGAACACCTTTTACATGCTGATATCATATGACATGGAGTGTCATTTGGATTTTTTCCGTCCTTCAAATATATGACAACCTCTGCTGGGTTTGAACCCACAATCTTGGAATCCAGAGAGCACCAACTTACCAGTGAGCTGCAGAGGGAGCTAATATTTTGTGTTTTGGCCACATACCCAATTATTTGACCATACGTTGCAGTAACACAATTTATCAGCTTCTACAAAATATGAACATCTCAGAGTTAGTGAAGTTTTCCTTTAAAAATCATCTTCCATTTTTCAGCTTTTCTCCGTGCAAGAACCTAATATTAAAATCAGATATATATATATATATATTTTTGTGTACTCTTTGTGAAAAGGTATAGGTCTACACGTTTCTTATTTTAAAATATGCTTCAGCTTCCTCCCATGCTAGGGACTAATGAAATTCAGGTTCATTTTTATATATACTCTTGTGAAAAAGTGCACAAAGAATAAAGAGGTCCTATTTTCACCACATGCTTCATATTTTAAAGTGTTTGTTTTTATAAAAGTGTTCTGTAAAAAACTTTTATAAAAGTCAATTAATTGTAGCATTTTATAACAAAATATGTTTTACCCTTATATTTCATCTGGAGCTGTGTGACAAATGAAGAGGAATCACATTTTGTGTGAATATGTACTATCATTATCAGCTGCAATAAAATTATTTTTACATTCTGTTTTATTGTTATGGATGGCGTGTTTCATTACTATGCATCTCATGTCATGAAGTGCCTTTGATCCAGACTGTCAAAAATGCAACTACTTGTTTCTACAATGGTGTTTAACCTCTTAAATGCTACGGACAAGACATTTCATGGATTGATGGTCATTTAAATATGCTACAGACAAGGTAAATTGTGATAACACATGCATGGTTTCTTTATGTGTTACCTCAATTCTTTTCTTCTGTTACTTGAGTGAGGCTTTAGCTTATCATTTTCATCTTGAGGTAACTTGGTAATCTGTTAGACCTGACAAACAATTCATTTTCCCAAACTTGTTTATCGACTGACCAGGTGTTCTGCTGGTGATGTAAATGGCTGACACTGGAATATGCATTTACGTGGAAATATTATTTCAGATTCCCAAGTTTCAGACGTGTTGAATACAGAAGGAACTTTTGGTGTGTTTTTGGGCTTTAATAAGGATGAAAAGTACTTTGAAATTACTCATATTTGCAAAACCTGGCTTAAGAATGAATAAACATCTGAATGTATACCCCAATTAATACAAACTCAATATTTTGAATGTTATCTGTATATTAATGGGGGGTGGGTGTGGTTATCTCAGTGACTGTGCTGCTGGCTTCTTACCCAGAGAGATGAGGTTCAACTCCTGGCCGATCCTGGGTTCATATTTTAATCTCAAAAATTACATGGCATTAGGAACGGTATCTGGCCTTAAAACTTGGTCAGAAACATACAAAATGAGCCTGAGTGGCTCCAGCAACCCCAGAAATACCTGGCATAAGCTGAAGAAAGTTTATATCTGTATATATTAACGTTAGTAGGATAGCTATATGTGAAATGTATGGTTAAAAGTGGACAGCTGTACCGAGCTCAATAGCTGCAGTCACTTAAGTGCGGCCAGTATCCAGTAATCGGGAGATAGTGGGTTCGAGCCCCACTGTCGGCAGCCCTAAAGATGGTTTTCTGTGGTTTCCCATTTTCACACCAGGCAAATGCCGGGGCTGTACCTTAATTAAGGCCACGGCCACTTCCTTCCACTTCCTAGGCCTTCCCTATCCCGTCGTCGCCATAAGACATATCTGTGTCGGTGCGACGTTAAGCAAAAAAAAAGGACAGCTGTATTTTTAACTGCAACTGTACATAAACCACACCAAAAACTGTCGATAACAATATTAAAAATTCATCTGCTGCGATCTCGTCGCAGAAGTTTGGGGACCATCATGGAGTAAAGTTTTCCTATTTTGTGTTCATCGCATTAGCGTTGCCGTATCATGGATGTCAAACCAAAGGATAATCTTCTCTGGCGATGTCCTCATTTCTCTTTCTGTGATCAGTTTTTATCAGGTTGTGTTTGTCATTTCCAAAGATTTGATCAAAATAGGCTGATTTCCTGCAAGTCTTCACAGGATTTCCCAGCTCATTGGAATACCTCCTCATTGGTGACATGGTCTACCCTTGGGATTTTGAACATTCTGCACTACATCCACATTTCAAAGGCCTGCAGTCTATTCATTGATGAAATCTTTAACCAAACTAACCCCACGGCACTACAGCCTTCAAGGTGTCATGTGGTCAACACAGTGAATCCTCTCAACCATTATTCTTGGCTTTCTAGACCCGAGACGCTATCTCACCGCAGATAGCTCCTCAATTCTAATCGTGTAGGCTGAATGGACCTTGAACCAGCCCTCAGATCCAGCTAAAAATCCCTGACTTGGCCAGGAATCGAACCCGGGGCCTCCGGGTAAGAAGCACGCATGCTACCCCTACACTACAGGGCTGGCAACAAAATCTTTAGTGTCCATTATTTAGTACCACAACCCAGCACTAGTAACACTTAACATGTATCGTACTTAACATACCGTACTTTATTTTAAGTATTAAGTCTTATCTGGTGTACTTTGAAGTCATCTATATATATAAAATAACTTGTCCTGACTGACTGACTGACTGATTCATCATCGCCGAGCCAAAACTACTGGACATAAAGAAATGAAATTTTGGGGATATATTCATATTAAGATGTAGGTGCTTGCTAAGAGAGGATTTTTGGATATTCTGTCGCTAAGGGGGATGAAATTTTAAAATGTGTGTATCTATATCTCAGAACTTTAAAAGTTTACAGATGTGAAAGTTGGTATTTGGAATCTTCTTTAAAAATAAGGAAATACGTATTTTTCTGTTCAGAAAATCCCAATAGGAGGGGTGAAAAAGTGTTGAATGCCTTTAAATATCTCAGAAACTGAAGATAATACAGACCTGAAAATTGGTGTTTGGGATCTCCTTTAAAAATAAAGAAACACGTATTTTTTTTGTTTTTGGAAATTCCAATTAATGGGGGGATTGAAAAGGGAGTGAATTTTTAAAATGAGTGTGTCTATATCTCAAAATTTTTAAAGTTTTTAGATGTAAAAATTGGTATTTAAAAACTCCTTTAAAAGCAAAGAAACACGTATTTTTTTGTTTTCGGAAAATCCCAATAGGAGGAGGGAGAAGGGGAGAAAAAGTGGTTGAATGCCTTTAATCAGTATACTTATATCTCAGAAACTGAAGATGTTACAGACCTGACAATTAGTGTTTGGGATCTGCTTTAAAAATAAAGAAACACGTATTTTTTTTTGTTTTCGGAAAATCCCAATAGGAAGGGTGGAAAAGTGTGAATAATGGGTTGAATGCCTTTAATGAGGATACATATATCTCAAAAAATGAACATATTACAGAACTGAAAATTTGTATATAGGATCTCCTTTAAAAATAAAGGAACACGTATTTTTTTGTTTTTGGAAAATCCAATTAATGGCGGTTAAACAGGAGTGAAAAATAGAGGTGAATTTTTGTGAATGACTATATCTACAAAATATCTGAGAAACGTAAAATGTTACAGATGTAGAGTGGCTTTTTGGAATCTCCTGTAAATGTAAACAAACATAGGTGATTTGTTTTTGGAAACTCCACTTAAGGGGAACTAAAAAGTGGTTAATTTTTAAAATGAGATTTTCTACAGTGTATCTCAAAAAATTTAACATGTAACAGAAGTGAAAAATGGTATTTTTATCTCTATTAAAGATAAAGAAACGTGTATTTTTAGTTTTCAGAAATACCACTTGGGGGGGGGGGGTAAAATTGATTGAAAATTTTGTTGAATTCTTTTATTTAGGCTACTGATATCTCAAAAATGAAGATGTTACAGACGAGAAATTTGATATTTGGAATCTGCTTTAAAAGTAAAGAAACGCGAATTCTCGGAAAATCGAATGAAGTGGGAGTGGTGAAAAATTGAAAAATTAATTGACTTAATTGTATGAGAATACTTACATCTAATAAAAACTAAAGTTGTTACAGACGTGAAAATTGGTATTTGGTTCTCCTTTAAAACAAAGAAAAACGCGTTTGGGGGGAACCATCTTGGGGGGGGGGGGGGAGTGAAAAGCAGTTGAATTCCTTTCATGAAGACAAATAAATCAAAGACTGAAGAAGTTAGAGTCGTGATAATTGGTATTTAGAAGATCCTTTACTATTAAAGAAACATGTATTTTTTGCCGGAAAATTCACGTGGGGGGGGGGAGGAGTGTGAAAGGAAGTGAAAAAAGTGAATTATTTTTATGGGGATACTTGTATCTCAAAACTGAAGGTAATAGACGTGAACATTGGTGTTTGGAATCTCCTTTAAACGTACAGAAACACGCCTTCTTTTAATTTTTGGGGGGGGGGGGGTGTGTTAAATAATCTTAACGGCGGTTGGGTGTAAAAGGAGGTGAGACCAATTGATTTTACTCTTCATAATGTTCTTAGAAGGAGCCTCCGTTGCTCACGCTGCAGCGCGCCGACCTCTCACAGCTGGGTTCCGTGGTTCAAATCCCGGTCACTCCATGTGACATTTGTGCTGGACAAAATGGAGGCGGGACAGGTTTTCTCCAGATAATCCGGTTTTCCCTGTCGTCATTCATTCCAGCAACACTGTCCAATATTTCATTTCATTTGTCATTTATCGATCATTGCCCCTGAGGAGTGCGACAGGCTTCGGCAGCCGGCACAATTCCTATTGTCACCGCTAGATGGGGCTTTATTCATTCCATTCCTAACCCTGTCAAATGACTGAAAACAGACTGTAGATTTTTGATGTACTTATTCTGATCATAAACCGATCATTTGTAATCTTTCCTGGGTTCATTTTCAACAGCTGTCTTTTCCTTCGGAGAACGTTCTTAGATTACAGTAGATTCTCCTGGCATATAAATTAAAATTTAAACACTTTTGAAATAAACGATAGGAATGAGATTGACCGTCAAATTGTTCACCTTTATAATAAGGCCAATTATGCACGGAAGTATGTCATTCGTATCTCCAGAAATCCCGCACACTTGCCTACGCGCGACAATAGTGCTGGTCACATTGTCAACCATGACAATGGCAGCAGATGTAATTTACCGCCAAGTAGCGGTCTTGCATCTTGCTGTGGGGTCCAGAACATCAATAATAATAATAATAATAATAATAATAATAAGAAGCTGGACCGTCGTCAAATGTGCGGACCGCACTGGAAACTGATCCTGGACGGGTAATGACTAAGAATGCAGTCCTGCCGCGGGTTCAGTACCGCCAAGGCACCCAAGACGACACCACGCCGGATCTCCTGAATGATTTGATCCTTATTAAAAATGCTTATAGGAAAAGATGGCAAAGATTTAGGGACCCAACTTACCGGGTGGAATACCAGGACCTACCCCGGGAAGTACGAAATCTATTGCTGGTAAGAAAGATTGAAAAATGGGAGGAAACTTGTTGTAATCTATTAGAAAACGAGTCAGATTGGGAATTTTGGCGGATTTTCGCAGGAAAAGATTCAGATCGCGAATTTCGGCGGATTATATATCAAAAACAATAAGCATTCAATTATAAATTTCAGTATAATACCGTAGCGAAGCACGGGTATCTTGCTAGTATTTGATAATAAAGTGTCATCACCGGTTCCTTGGGTCCATGTTCTCACCAATATCATTCCACCAGATTTATAAAGACAACAAAGATAGAAGTCTGAAAATATATAGTGACCCTCACATGCAGCACAACCTCCTAATCTACACCTGCCCCCCCTCCCATGCACCTAAAGTCAAGACATCTGATTTGGAACTTGAAAATCATGGCACATCCAACAGATTTCTCCATTGAGAAATCCATGGAAGTAAAACTGGTCATCTGTTTCCTCGGACAGGCAGCATACTAGGATCCTATGAAAGCTTTGCCTGGAATGCAGTTCGCAAGGAATGTTTTGTACCGACTAAATCACAATAGAACTAGTGTTGGGAGATGTAAAGTGGAGAATATGGGACTACCAGAGAGTGAACTTGGAGCTGCTAAACAGACAGTGTACCCAGCAGTGAGTGGTAAATCAATCAGTGCTGAAGCACTCTTTTACAGTTGGAATACTGTGTCCACTAGTTATTAAAAGGTGAGAGGGAGCATCATAATTTACATTTAAACAATGCATTTGGACCTCAGTTATGCGGTTTTCAGAAAGTCGGAATGAAATATTGTATGAGAAAACCACACATACAAAACTTATTATGTATCATACTTGAGTCTGTGCAGAATAAAAGCAAATGAACAGTTTAAAAGGGAAAGGAAAATGTAAGAATGGGCTCCAACAGTACCTAAATATGTATTTCTTATGTATTCCTTATTCTTACACATTTTAAAGTTAAACTGTCACATTAATTTAGTGTTCAGTTATTTGCTTTTCTCTTAGAGCGTGTTAGAATATGAATTGTCCTCACACTATTTGGAGTCCTTGGTCTCAATTGCTACATGAGCTCTTCTTTCTTTTGTTGGAGGATAACCTAGATATTACATATGGCATTGGGTCCTAGTCTTTTAAAGATGGCCCATGAAGTTTTGAAAACAGAAGTGAAGAAATTTGTGAAACTAAAAGCTGAGTCCTGGTTGTAGATACTATCAGATTCATGTTCATTCATTCTGCAGAATTACAATTTATTAAGAGAATCATGTCCTCAGGAACCACATTTCAATGTGCAAGATAATCTCAATAAGCACCCATAATCTTTCTAGGGTTTACTTTAAACATGTGACAAACCTGTTCAACTTCAGTTTCTCAAAATTGTGGGGGGATATTCAAAGACCACTGATCTTTGTCGGGTACTTTCAGTTCATTTACAAGCACCTCCGTGCACAGCAGGATTAGAGTCTGGCATTACAATCAATCAATCAATCAATCAATCAATCAATACTGATCTGCATTTAGGGCAGTCACCCAGGTGGCAGATTCCCTATCTGTTGTTTTCCTAGCCTTTTCCTAAATGATTTCAAAGAAATTGGAAATTTATTGAACGTCTCCCTTGGTAAGTTATTCCAATCCCTAACTCCCCTTCCTATAAATGAATCTTTGCCCCAGTTTGTCCTCTTGAATTCCAACTTTATCTTCATATTGTGATCATTCCTACCTTTATAAACGCCACTCAAACTTATTTGTCTACTAATGTCATTCCACGCTATCTCTCCGCTGACAGCTCGGAACATACCACTTACATACAATTTACAAAATATACAATTAATGTTAACCTAGTCAATACTTACAACTGTATTGTCAATACGGACCAAAAATGAGATTAATGACTTGTAACATACCATTTAGTCGAGCAGCTCTTCTTCTTTCTCTCAATTCCTCCCAACCCAAACTTTGCAACATTTTTGTAACGCTACTCTTTTGTCGGAAATCACCCAGAACAAATCGAGTTGCTTTTCTTTGGATTTTTTCCAGTTCATGAATCAGGTAATCCTGGTGAGGGTCCCATACACTGGAATCATACTCTAGTTGGGGTCTTACCAGAGACTTATATGCCCTCTCCTTTAGATCCTTACTACAACCCCTAAACAACCTCATAACCATATGCAGAGATCTGTACCCTTTATTTACAATCCCATTTATGTGATTACCCCAATGAAGATCTTTCCTTATATTAACACGTAGATACTTACAATGATCCCCAAAAGATACTTACAATGATCCCCACTGATGGCTTGTAACTGTCAACAGTAACCGGCATTTTAGTTTTCTTGCAGTGCTTGAAAACAGCTGCTGGTGATTGATGGAAATCGTCTTCAGATTATCAGTTGCTGGAAAGGTGCAGAGTTGTCCATCTTTGATTGCCACTTGAACCTCTATCACTTTAATTCCTGGTTTATCTTTGAGGGATTCAATAAATTGAATGCTTCTTCGAATGAGTTTCTCTGCATCCACATATTTGTGTTCCTGTTTTGTAATGTTTCAGACACCATTGACAGATCTGCGGAAGACGTTGTACAAGATTACTTGGTCAGAAATTAACTCTTTAGAAGAGATGATTCAACTGTCCACTGTACAAACTCCCTTAAGTTAAATTCCTACTCACATCGTCCTTTGCTTGTAAAATGTGACCATAAAGTACTGTAACCATACCAGACAGTGAAAAGGATTCTAAACGAGCTGGCCACTCATGTGCCTAGTGCGTCTGGTTTGACAAATCTGCTGTCAAATTCAGCAGCTCATTCTGCTAATTTTGTCCAATTCATTTGTGATCAACTGTACAATGTATACAGTTTGTCAAGAAATTGTTGAAAGTTGTTTACTCGATAAACCTCATCCACTGTGTCAGCTACAGCCAGTTCCAGCCTGTGGTTGATGCAGTGCCAAACAACAATATTTGAAAATTTTCCAGAAAATCATAGCCACTCCAGAATGTCTTCCTAGCATTATACTTTCACAATCTTGCAAATTCCACTGAATTTTCTTCAATAAAAGGGTACCGATCTCTGCACATGGTTATGAGGGTGTTTAGGGGTTGTAGTAAGGATGTAAAGGAGAGGGCATATAAGTCTCTGGTAAGAACCCAACTAGAGTATGGTTCCAGTGTATGGGACCCTCACCAGGATTACCTGATTCAAGAACTGGAAAAAATCCAAAGAAAAGCAGCTCGATTTGTTCTGAGTGATTTCCGACAAAAGAGTAGCGTTACAAAAATGTTGCAATGTTTGGGTTGGGAAGAATTGAGAGAAAGAAGAAGAGCTGCTCGACTAAGTGGTATGTTCCGAGCTGTCAGCGGAGAGATGGCGTGGAATGACATTAGTAGACGAATAAGTTTGAATGGCGTTTATAAAAGTAGGAAAGATCACAATATGAAAATAAAGTTGGAATTCAAGAGGACAAACTGGGGCAAATATTCATTTATAGGAAGGGGAGTTAGGGATTGGAATAACTTACCAAGGGAGATGTTCAATAAATTTCCAATTTCTTTGAAATCATTTCGGAAAAGGCTAGGAAAGCAACAGATAGGGAATCTGCCACCTGGGTGACTGCCCTAAATGCAGATCAGTATTGATTGATTGATTGAAGGTAGTCACCATCAAATCCATGTTCATTTAAACATACTAATAAATGATGAATAATTGTTTTAGCCTTCTGGTCTGGAAATTCAATCAAGTTTAAAAATAAATAGCTGGGTTGCTGCTTCTTGTTAATTGCACACTTTATGTACACAATAAGAGTTGAGTTAGCTCCTAAAATATTTGACTCATAAATAAGAATGGTGAGTTGTGATCGAGACAGCGTACAGTGCAGAGGTGTCAGTGGAAACGAGGAGTGAGTGATGGGAATAACGGTGCAGCAGAACAGGATAAGTATAGGATGTTGGCAAGGAGCAAGGTGGTGCTGGAGGAAGTGTGGAGTGGAAGGAGGGAGAGATAAAGCAGCACTAAGGGGCTGCTCGAAATCATCTGTGCGGTGGTGATAGCAACGCTGTTGGTGGTGGGAGGAGTAGAGAAAAACCCAAGCCCCAGTTTGGGACCATTTGGGTGGAAGGAATTGAAAGAAATAAAGAGAGTGGTAAAGGAAGCAAGTAAGGGAGTAGAGATTAAAGAAATGCTGCAGGAACACGAATCCACACAAATAAGAGAGATGAAGGACCTAAAAAAAATTTATAAAAGAAGAAATTGGTGGTGTAAACGATAAGATAGCAGACTTAAAAGAGAAAGTGGGAGGCTTGAGGGAGAAGGTGGTTGCATTGGAAGAGAAACTGGCAGAAATCAAGAAAGGAACAAGGCTGACGATGCAGGAGTCAACAAGGAAGAGTGTTTTTGTGTATGGAGTACCAGAGGGTAAAAAATAATCGAAAGTGGAGTCGGTGCTGGAAGTGGTAGACATAATTGCAAATAAGATGAAAATGAACTTCTCTGAAGGGGACATTGATGATTTGTACTGAGTAGGAAGAAACAATGGGAATAGGCCAGTGAAAATGAGATTGATTTTAACCCTGATGGTGGACATATTATTGAGAAATGCAGTAAATCTCAAGGCAGACAAGGGTGAGAGGAGGCAGATGGAAATTTTAAAGTGGCATATGTGGAAGGCGAGAGCACAGGTCTGTAAGTGAAGATAGTAAAGAAATATTTGGTTACAGCAGACAGGATATGGACACGAACTTGGACCCCGGAGAAACTTCTGAAGCTAGAAATGGGCGGAGAAGGGAGTTGCAGTGACTGAGCACAAGACGTCATCAGCGGAGATAATGGAGACAGAAGAGACGGCAGTGTCAGCACTCAGCTGTTGGTGAATGCAGACACTTTGGTGAGGCGAAGCAGCACAGGTGTAAATGAAACAAGAAGAGAGACACTAGCTGATCAGAATGAGGAGAGAACAGGAGATGAAGGAGAGGGAAGAGACATAGACAGCCTTCCCCGATGAAGGGGAATACAGATAGGAGTGTGGTAGGAAGACAGGCATTGAATAAGGGAAGATCGATAAATCTGAAAGATTTATGGGGGGGAGAGGGGTAGAAAGGGTTCTGGCTTGGAGAAGGGGTAGGAGGGAGGGGACAAGAAAGACAAGGAAGATGAGAGGGCTGAGGAGGGCTCACAAGGGAGAATTACGACAAGCAAGGCGGACAGTGGAGAAACATAAGCCTAGAGGAGGGGAGGAGGAGAAAATAAATAACTATATATGTCGATAGGGATGTTGAACATTGTGGGGTTAATGGGGAAGTTGGAGAACAGAGAAATTGTGGAATTAGTAATAAATTTTTTTAAAAAAAATTGAGATAATTGCCCTAGTGGAGTCCTGGTTAGGACAAGGTGTAGAAAAGGATAGATGTAGAGTAGTAAATATGATAAGGAAAATAATAGGGAAGATGGGAGGAACCCAAGGGGAATACTTGTTTTAATAAGAAATGAACCAGGCGAGTTGGCCGTGTGGTTAGGCACGTGCAGCTGTGAGCTCGCATCCGGTAGATAGTGGGTTCGAACCCCACTGTCGGCAGCCCTGAAGATGGTTTTCCTTGGTTTCCCACTTTTACACCAGGCAAATGCTGGGACTGTACCTTAATTAAGGCCACAGCCACTTCCTTCCCATTCCTAGGCCTTTCCTGTCCCATCATCGCCATAAGACCTATCTGTGTTAGTGTGATGTAAAGCAAATGGCAAAAAAAAAGAAATGAGGTAGCCAGGAGAGTGGAGAGATTCCAGAGTGAGGTGGGCGGGGTAGTATGGTTTAGAATTAAAATGGGAAGAGAGGATCATGGAGGCAATTTATCTGGCCTCCTATACAATCTTCAAAAAGACTCAGTATATGCGAATAAGTATTTGTTCGAGGAATTGATTGAGGAAATAAAGACGATTAGAGGGTTGTATAAAGATGGAATTATTTGAATGGGTTATTGGAATTCTAGAGTTAACAATGGAGTACCGGATTATGGGAGAGATGATACGGAAGTTACGGGGTGCTGAAGGAGGAGTAAAGATAAAGGTTTAAATAGTTACAGGGAAAGGTTGCTGGAGTTATGTGCACTAGAAGATTTATATATTTTAAACGGGTGGATGAAGGGAAATTGTAATGGGGAACTGACATGCATAACAACAAATGGGGGGAGCGTAGTGGATATAGGAATAAGTTCGGAGTTAGCTTTAAGGAGAGTGATGTTTTCAAGTGTTTTCTGCTATTTGCTTTACGTCGCACCGACACCGATAGGTCTTATTGCGACAATGAGATGAAAAAGGCCTAGGAATTGGAAGGAAGCGGCCGTGGCCTTAATTAAGGTACAGCCCCGGCATTTGCCTGGTGTGAAAATGGGAAACCACGGAAAACCATCTTCAGGGCTGCCGACAGTGGGGCTCGAACCCACTATCTCCCGATTACTGGATACTGACCGCACTTAAGCGACTGCAGCTATCGAGCTCGGTGTTTTGAAGTGTTAGGATGTGGGGTGACAGAACACATGCCAATAAAGACAAAATTGAGAAGTGAGGTAGAGGAAGAAGAGGCAGATGTGAGAAAAGAAAGGCGAGGGTATAAGGCTGAGGGGTGGAAGTATGTTTGGAATGATACAAAGAAAGAGAAACTGAGGTTGGAGCTTAAGGAGAGCAGAGAAATATTAAGAGTGGGAATCGAAAGGGCATTGGAAGGAAATGACATAGATGGGGTGTTTGAGTTAATAGAACTCCCAGTGCGGAGTGTGGGGAGGAAAGTTAAGAGAAGGGAAGGTGAAGAAAAGAATAAAGAGAATCGCTGGTTTGATGAGGACTGTAGTAGGAAAAGAGAGGTTGTAATGAGAGCCCTAACAGAGTATAGGAATGTAGAGGAACAAGGGAAGAGAGAGAAATATTGTAAATTAAGAAAAGAATACAAGGGGGTATTAAATGAAAAAGAAAAAAAAGATGGTGGAAGAAGGGAGAAGCAGAAAGAATAAATGGATACTGTAGGGGAAATATAATAGAGAGGATCTGGGAGTCTATAAATAAGATAAAGAGAGTGAGACCAATGGAGAAGGGGGTAAGCATAAGAGAGGAAGAGTGGGTGGATTATTTTAAGAAGCTTTTAGGAGGGAAGATAATTGGTATATAGAGAAATTGGGGAAACATATATAGGAAGAGAATTAGAAGTAGGCAATTAAATATTAGATGATGAGATAACAGAGCAGGAAGTAATTAGGGTATTAAGTAATGCAAGACACAAGGCAGTGGGGGGGGTGTAAAATTCATTACTGACAGTGTGTGGAGGGAAGTAGGAGCCAATGAAGCGATGGTAAAATTCTTTAACAGCTTGTTTGAAACTGCTAAATATCTGAGTGAATGGAGAAAGGGAGTATTATGCCCAATTTATAACAATAGAGGAGTTGGAAGCGATCTGAATAATTATAGAGGGATAACACTCTAAACGCCTTGTCAAAGGTGTACACAGGGACTTTGGCTAATAGGATAAAGAACTGGGCGGAGCAGTACTGAAGGATATCGGAGTTTCAGAACGGATTTAGGAAAGGAAGAAGTACAGTTGATAATGTGTGGATACTGGACACATTGATTACAAAATATGTGAGGATTGCAGGGCTCAAATTGTATGTAGCGGCGGTTGATTTAGAAAAAAAAACCTTTTGATACAGTGAGCAGGGAGGCGCTAGTCATAAGATTAAGGGAGATAGGGTTATCAAAGAAAATAAGAGGGGCAGTTGAAATAATGTATGAGAAGGTATTTGTGGTGACCAAATTAGAGGGAGGAGGGTTAAGTAATTTTATTGAGTCAAAGATAGATGTGAAACAAGGACGTAAGCTATCCCCAATATTATTTATATTATTTATAAATTAGAGAGCCATGGAGGGGAGAGATGGCAATGTCCATGGATAGGGAGAGGGAAGTGTCGGGTTTACTATTCGCAGATGATTGATTGATTCTAGCATTGATGGCAAGGGGTTTGCAAAGAGGATTAGATGAGGTAGTAGATTATACCAGAAGACGTTTTCTTAGAGTAAACATGAAAAAGACACAGATAATGGTATGTAAGAAAAGGAGAGATAGGAAGGAAAAGCAAGTCTGGAAGGTAGATCATGAGGAAATTATACAAAGTATCAGTAGAAAAAATAGAATATTTAGGAGTAATAATAAGTAATAAGGGGTCGTGGAAAGAACAGTGTAGGAGGGACAAATTAAAGATATAAAACACAAAATCCAGAAACTGGTGTTTCAATCACTGGTTAAGAGTAAAATGTTATTTGGAGTGGAAGTATGGGGATTGGAAGAGGATAGGGTAGAATTAAACCAAGTAGTGGCAAAATTCAGGAAGATCATGATGGGACTACCAAATTGCATGGCAAATGCAGGGGCTAGATTAGTTTGCAAAGAGTCTATGGAGGTGGAAATGGTAAAGAGGGTGGTAAAGTATTGGATAAGATTGGAGGAAGGGAAGGGAGGGGAATTACTACATAAGCTTATAGATTTCAGAAAAGCATGGAGAATGAAGGATGTTGGGTGAATAAGTGTAAGAAAAGATTGCAAAAACTAGGTTTGGGTGAGTATGGGAGTGTTACATGGGGGGAGAGGAAAGAATGGATATGGGAAAAAAATAAGGGTGAGAATATTAGATATAGAGAGTCAGAGTTTAATAATGGAATGTAGAAATAGAGACTCTCTATCAGTGTTAAACAAATTGACTGAAGTAACTAACCCAAAAACAGATTTTGAGGGGAGAAGAGCAAAGAGAGGCTTGTATTGGTGGGTGTTAGGTGTACCGAGAAGTAGAGGGTGACTAGGAAGGGAAAAATAAGGATAGGTGTATATTGTTTGGGG
Organism: Anabrus simplex; assembly: GCF_040414725.1. Classification (NCBI taxonomy): domain Eukaryota; kingdom Metazoa; phylum Arthropoda; class Insecta; order Orthoptera; family Tettigoniidae; genus Anabrus; species Anabrus simplex. The sequence goes on from NC_090265.1 coordinate 1,558,849,076, forward strand.
AGGGGTGGTCGGATTTATATATATTCAACCACTGCAAAGCTTTGGATGAGGTGAAAAGGAAATTGCTTCATAAGAACTAAGTGGAGAAGCTAGATAAAGATTACAAGATGACATCATGGTTGTGTAGAGAGGGGGAGAGAGGAACAAATATTTCAAAATTTTTAAACGTGGTTAGAGCAAGATTTATAAAGAAGTTGAGGGAGTTGAAAGTTGAGAGAGATAGGTAAAATTGATTGAGTTATGAAGATTATAGAACTGAGGTGGAATGTAAGAACAGAAGTTTGTAATAAGTAGTAAAAGGATAAAGGCAATAATGTAAAAATTAAGAGAAAGTCAGTGGAGGATCACTATGAAAAGAAAGAGTAAACAGAGTGGGGGATTGAATGTTGAATTGTTTGTATGTGTGTAGGGGAAGTCTATGTAGAATATAGTGATGAGTGTAAAAGAGAATGAAATGCAAAGGATGGACTCTTTGTATCTGTGCAGAGTAAGTCTTGGGGAGTATAGCGAGGAGTGGATTGTTGTTACAAGGGTGATGTATTATATGTTGTTAAGGTATATGTATTAAGAGGAGAGGTATAAAAAATTATAGAACTGATGTAAATGAAATGGCATATGGCTTTTAGTGCCAGGAATGTCCGAGGACATGTTAGGCTTGCCAGGTGCAGGTCTTTTAATTTGACTCCCGTAGGCAACCTGCGCGACGTGATGAGGATGAAATGATGATGAAGACAACACATACACCCAGCCCCCATGCCAGCGAAATTAACCAATGATGGTTTAAATTCCCGACCTTGCCGGGAATCGAACCCGGGACCCCTGTGACCAAAGACCAGCACGCTAACCATTTAGTCATGGAGCTGGACATGAAATGCAAGAACAAAAGTTTGTATTAAATAGTAATGCCATAAAGGCAATAGTGTAAAAATAAAGAGGGAGAGACAGTGTGGAAATAACTATGAAAAGAAAGAGTGAACAGAGCAGAGATTTAAATTATGAATGGTGTGTGTGTGGGGGGGCTGAGGATGCTTGAAATTCAAGCAAAACATGACCCTATAAAATAGTGTTGTAGCATTATGATCTAACAAAATAAAACCAATTGTATTGAAAAGGTGGAATAAAAAATCACAATATTGTAAGCATATTATAGCAAATTTCAATACGGGTCTAATCATGAAATCGGTTACATGTAAAGTTTCCGAATTGACACACGTTCCTCATCGTATATACTTCCTCACCTCATACTGCTGACTTAATTATATAGATAACAGAGTGCTGGTATTTCACTCCCTTTTGCTTCTACATCCTTGTAGAAAGGCATTGCAGGCTACTGTTACAGGAGTAATATAGTTTTCGTTTTATAGATTGATTTGAAAAAATGAAGTGCAATCTTTCAGGTTTAGTGTTCTCTTTGGTCGGTTTGAATCTAACCTGTGACCATGGGTCGGACACCACCACTGATCTCCCGAGGAAGCTAACAAACAAGTGAATGATGAGTACGACTGCTGGTAATGCTGCAAAATTCAAAATTTTAATAATAATGGTGCATGGCATCTGTATAGGCTTGGTGGTGACCTACTGAGGATGAAATGAATGGCAAAGACGTGATAAACACTCAGTCCTCATGCCAGGCGAATTAAGAATATGAGGGGGTTGATTTTGAGAATTGAACTGGGCCCATCGGACCAAAGACAAGCAATTATCCATTCAGCCACAAAGCCGGACTTCAATTTGCTAAACCTTAGGCTACCATCTCCACTGATCAGGTGTTGAGTATTGACAGTAGCAGAGGCCAGGGCAGTAGCTTGTGAAGCAGCCTTAACAACGCAGCAGGCTACTCCGTTGGCCATTGGCTGCAGCTCAAAATGCTTAGGGCTTGACATTCTCTAAAAGACATCAAAAAGGGGTAACGTAAGTCTAGTGGTAGCCCACGTCTTGATACCAGCATATGCCACTGAGCATGTCAGCCTTATAAACCAGTTGTTTAACATAAATTTGGCAACATGCTCGAGTATGGAGGACTGTATTCAGTGATTCACTACGGTTGATGAGAAACTGAAGATCATTGGGAAGAAGATTGACGACAAGCTGATCGCTGTGTTTATGCTGTGGGGCCTAACACCAGAGTACAGACCATTTTGGATGGTGCTAGAGAACGCCATTGCTGGAGCTATCAGATCAGACCTGGTCAAGCAGAGGCTGATACAGGAAGAATATAAGTGGACAGCAGAGTCCAAGGCAGAGCAGGTTGCTTTCTATGCCAAGCAGACCCAGAGGCATCAAGGAGAGCAGCAGAACAGGTATACTCATCATCCTCAACATCGGGATTAGCTGAGGGAAAAGGTAAGCGGAAGGAGAAATCCAACTTTGATCCAAGGAAAGCCAGGTGCCATAACTGTGAAGTCATCGTTTACATCAAGAGTGAGTGCACCAAAGATGGGATGAAGCTGTCAGGTAAGAGTGATCTCAAACAATAGTGGTAGGCAAGCCAAGTCTGTTGCTTGGTTAACAGCTCTTCGTTGTGAGGTCGGGAATGTTAAATGGTATATTGATTTTGGGGCGAATGCCCACATGACTAGAAATAGGGACTCTTTCACTGATATTAGATCTGATGTTAGTGATGATGGGGCTGTTTCTAATAATTAAAAAATGAGTGTAACAGAGGTTGGTAATGTAGAAATGGACTTGATACAGGGAAATTTGGCTACTGTTTCAGTGTGTCGTGCCAGGTCTATCAACAAATTTTCCATTAGCGAACAGGTTAGTACAAAAGGGTACAGCTGTCTTATTTGACTCATCTGGATGTGGGTTGTTTGATGCCATGACTTTGCAGGTCAAGAGAGCCACTCAAGCCACGACATCAAAGGAGATTAGAATCTACAGTCTAGATTTAAAACGAAGTTGATTGGATGACTGATTCAGCAACAAGGGTGCTGTAAGATTCAGCACAAGAGGTGTTGTTATGACATAGACACTTAAGACACTTATGGTATAAAAGCATGCAAGTATTAAAGGGGCTTGCCAGTGGTCTGGATTATTCAAGCAACAAGGTTTATCAAACTTGTGTTCCATGTATCGAAGGGAAGCTTACTAGGAAGCAATTCCTAATGGGACCAAGAACCAAAAAAACCAAGAACGAAAAGCTGAGCTTGGTGGATTCCGATCTTTACGGGCCAAAAGACCCTGCTTGTAATAGGGGAGAATTGTATATGCTCATATTTATTGAAGATAGTACCGTACTAGAAAGGAAGGAGTGTTCTTTCTGAAAAGCAAGGAATCTCAAGTAGTCCTGGAGTGTTTCAGAACTTTAAAAGCTAGGGGAGAGAATGAAACAGGGAATAGGATTAAATGTTTGCAGACAGACAATGGCAGAAAGTACACAGGTCGGGCACTGTAGGAGGAGTTCAGATTTTGTAAGATTAAACATAAATTGACAGTGCCATACAATCTTGAGCAACAAGCAAAATTGGCTTGCGGAGAGGGTCAATTGAGTTATCGAAGATAGAGCCAGGAGCATGCTATCAGAGTGTAACTTGCCTAAATGCTACTGGGTCGAGGCAGGTAGAGTTGCTGTGTGTCTAAATATAAGAGCACCAGCTAGAAAAATTCGAAATGCATTATCAGAGAAGAGATGGACAGGTCATAACATTGATCTTCGTCATCTGAAAGTGTTTGGTTGTATTAACTAAGTAGTTGCACAATAAATTGCATGCCACGTTGAAGCATTACTACCTTGTAGGGTATTGCGAGGAGTCCAAAGGGTATCTGTTAGTGGATTCTAAAAATATAGGAAGAATAGTAGAGGCACGGGATGTAGTATTCTTCAAGGACAGATTCAGGAAAAGATTCAAGTAATGTGGTCATTCTACCTGAGCTTTTGGAGGGGAGTGGAGGACTTATCCCTCAGCCCCAGCCAGAAGTTGGGGTGAATGATGAATTTACAAGTATTGAAAAAGTAATTCAAGCAGTGAGGGTGAAAGTACTGCTGAAGACTTGGGTAGCAATAGCCGGGAAGGAGAGGTAATTAATCCTCGAGTTGAAAGAAGGTATCCAGTCAGGCAAAGAGTAGGTACTGAAGGAATTCCCAGATCATGTACTATTCATGGCATCAGTAAATTAAGCCTACAAACAGCCAGTGTCTTCATACAGTGATCCTCAAAACAGTTCAAGAAGTTTGTGTATAACTGGAGATAAATGGAGACAAGCCATGCAGGTAGAGTGGAAAGCACTAAAAAGGAAGGGGTCCTCTCTGGTTGATTTACCGGAAGATAAGAAAACCATAAAATGTAAATTGGTTTTCAAGCAAATTTGTGAATGTAGCTGGAGAACTAGTGCTTCAAGGCCAGGTTGGTGGCAAAAGGCTTCACCCAAAGGTCTTCTTCTTATGACGCCGTCTCCCTCCGAAGGTTGGCGATCCAATCAATTATGATTACACGTGAAGCGGCAGCACGAAAGATTTCTATCGACGTCTGTCCATACCACCGCCGCAAGTCTTTCAGCCAGGAATTTCTCCGTCTTCCCACAGATCTTTTCCCATCAACCTTCCCTTGAATGATCAGTCGGAGAAGTTCGTATCATTCACCTCTCGTGATGTGCCCGAGGTAGCTGAGCTTACGCTCCTTGATGGTTATGAGAAGCTCTTTCTTCTTGTTCAAGATGTTAGGACTTCTTCATTTGTCTTCTTTTCCACCCAAGATATTCGGAGTATTCTTCTGTATAGATTCTCCAATAAGCGTCCACCCTTCGAAACCATACAGAAGTACAGGAAAGACATAACAACGTAGCATTCGAACTCTGAGCTGGAAGTTGAGTTCTCAGCTGGTGAATAAGGTCCTCATGGCACTGAACATATTTTTTGCCTGTCCAATCCTGGATAAGATTTCACATTTTGAATCACAATGCTGGTTCACTAGAGTTCCAAGATATTTGATGGAAAATACTTTGTTGGACGATGCTGTTGTAAAGGGAGGCCTGTTTTGGTGTTTTCGATAATACAATGGTATGGTATTGATTATCATGAAACACTTTCTTCAGTAGTTAGTTATCCTGTTATAAGATTGTTAATTGCCTTGTCTGTAGAGTTAGATTTAAATATTACACATTGATATGTCACTAGAGCCTTCTTGAACGGTGACCTTAAGGAGACAATTTACATGGAGCAGCCTGAGATTTTTATTATTGAGGGCTCTGAAGATAAAATGTATCAACTACACAACCATTTATGGCTTTAGACAAGCATCTAAATCTTGGTATGATAACTGCCATAGCATACTAAAAGATCTAGGTTTCAGGAATCTAAAAACAAAATCGTGCATGGTATATGTTAAGGTAGTGGTCCTACCTTTGTGTGTCGTAGCTGTTTTTATTGATGATTTTCTGGTGTTCTGCAAAAAGGATAAGATAGTAAACAATTATTCATCCTTAGAGAAGCATTTTGAAGTCAAAAACTTGGTGAGGCTAAAAGTGTTTTAGGGATGAGGTTAACCGAGACAAGTCAGGAAACTTAACTTGATCAGTAAGAGTACATTAAAAGCATGCTGATTACATTTAATATTTTGTAATATCTCAAGCCATTTCATTTCTGTTTTGACACAGATAATGTATAACTGTTAGGCTCTTCAGTCTACTGAAACTAACTTTGAGTAAATACAATTTTACGATTTATTTTATGTCGCACCAACACAGATGGGCATTTTGGCGACAATGGGATAGAAAAGACCTAGGAATGGGAAGAAAGTGGCCGTGACCTTAATTAAGGTGCAATTAATTAGTGAACCCACTATCTCCCGGATGCAAGCTCACAGCACAGACAACTCGCCCAGTTTTGAGTAAATACATTTATAAACTACCTGAAAGAGAAAACATATGGTAAAAGTATTACACCTGTAAAAGAAACAACTTAATGAAAATAGAATGAGTGACGTGTTTCATTCTTGAAAAACATTATCAGATTCTATCAAATTTGGCTCGCCAGGTGCATGTCTTTTGCTTTGACGTCCGTAAGTGACCTGCACATCGTGATGAGGATGAAATGATGATGAAGACAACACAGCAAAATTAACCAATGACGGGACCTTTATGACCAAACGCCAGTACCACAGTCTAATATATACAGTCGCGAAGCTCTGATGATATTTTTCATCCGATGCGACTACAGCTCTCCAAGCGGCGAGGTAGAGGCAACTTGCCAGAAAACAACAGAGAACGAATTACCACTACAGTCTAAAATGGTCATAACTTCTGAACCATACATGCAAATAATGTCCTGACAAGGTTATTGTAATCCTTATGAAATAGTGGAGGAGGTCAAGCAATTTATTTCGATGAGAAGTTGGAGGATAATATCGAAATATTTATTTAATCTATAGGAATTCTTTTTCTTTACCGCGGACTATAATATAAAATCGCTTCTAGAGGGCAACCGGTTCGAAATAGGTATATACCATCGCGGACTTTTTTTTTTTTTTGTAGAGGTTTCTATGCTCTACAATTCTTACGCTTACACTTGAGGTCTATCTTGACAGTTCAGGCAGCGTAAGCCAAGAAAGAAAGCGACCGACCAACATCGAACCTGCCAAGTTGGGCTAAGAAGGCCAGCGCTCTACCATGGTCGTCACTTGCTTTCTTGGCTTACGCACCCTGAACTGTCAACGATAGACCCGGCAGTTCGCGCTGGTTCCCGGTGACGAGTGGAAGTGTGACTATCGGTGCTAGCGTATTAATCGGTATAGTGTGCGAGTAGGTTCGGTTTTGGTAAGGTTTTTTACGTTTCTTCGCTTCATTGGGAGTGGTGCTAGAGTCTTGTGAGTATTATATGTATTAATTTCCCAACTCACTCCGAACCTCATGGCGGAGTCGAGTGGGGGACAGAGTATGAAGGAGGAGTCAATTGAAGTAGATAGTCGTGAGTTCTCTTTGGATAACACCCTCGTGTTAAATGACCCAACCCCACCTGATAGTCACCGTGCTCCCTCTCCTAATGTTGATGTGTATTCTTTGAAACCTGACACACAGACATATGATGAGACACATACGGGCCCCTATCTAGTATTTGTGGAGGCCATTGCTGACGGTAAGAAATTGGGCAGCATACATCCCATGGCTTTGGGAAAAAAAATTTATATTCGTAAATTTGAGGGTGTTACTCAAATTGCTCGGCGAGGTCGCCATAGGATCCAAATTGAGTTTAAATCAAGAACAAAAGCTAACAATTTTCTCACCAACCCTATCTTAAAGGAAAAAAACTTCAAGCGTTTATTCCTTCCGCGTTACTCTATAAGATAGGCGTTATTCGAGGGGTTGAAAAAGATTTATCAGTAGAGGAAATTTGTAAGGTTGCTGAATCAAACGCCCCCTTAGTCGAAGCACAGAGAATGAACCGACGCTCCGTTCAGGATGGACGCGTCAGTTACATTCCAACTGGCATCATTAAACTCAAGTTTCGCAGCCAGACTCTCCCTGCTTTCATTTCCATCTATCGGGTTCGTACCCAGGTCGAACCATTTGTTTTCCAGCCGACGATTTGCCGGCGATACAAACGATACGGCCACACCAGAAAAAACTATAGGGCTCAACTCCCCCGATGTGCTAATTGCGCACATGAACATGAAACTACAGAATGTAAGAATTCTACCCGACGTTGTCTCAATTGTTCAGGAGAACACTCCGTAGGTTCACTTCAATGCCCAGAACATAAACGGCAACAGGAACTGAAAAAAAAGCAGGCGTTGGACGTCCCTCCGTTATCCTCAGAGTCCTTTTTTACTCCGACAGCCAACAGATTCAACCCCCTTTTGACCCTACACAACTTTCCTCCGCTTCCGAGCACTTCGCCGTTTCCTCAGCCCCAGCCGACGAGAAAGCGAAAATTTACGGCGGTCGTTTCATCGCCTCCACCTAGTCCGGATCGTTCGCCAGGTTACGATGTCATGGGATATCGTGCTCTTCTCAAACAGCCTCCCTCTGTTACAACTGCTATACATCCTATACCTTCTGTATCGGGGAAGAACCTCCCGGCGACTTCCAGACAGGTAGATTCTACTGTATACTCAAAGCAAGACTGTTCCCGAGCCTCGAACCCGGTATCGGCTACCATTACAGCTATTTCAACCAAACTCTCTGCTTATGCCAGGGCGGCTGAAAACGATGCTAAATGGTCTAAAATGTTCCTCACCATGCAGGAGGAAGTTCAGACACTACTCCATTCATTAGTATCATTTATATCGTTAAATGATCATTCTTCAGTGGAATGCACGTAGCGTAGTTCACAAGAGACATGAATTATTCTTACTCATTGATTCTTACAAACCTCATATCATTTTGATCAGTGAAACTTGGTTGGCTCCGGCCAAACGTTTTCATATACCCCATTATACTGTTCTTCGTCATGACAATTATGGTTTTGACGGGGCTTGTATTTTGGTCGATAACAGCCTACCATACTCTTCGGTATCATTAACTTATAAAATACCTGGTACACAGGCGGTCGCTATTGTGATCGACAACATCCATTTTATTTCCATCTATTGCCCCTTACGAATTCAAGGCATTTATGCTGATTGGGCGACTTTTTTCTCACAACTGCCGCACCCCTTTCTCCTGTGGGGGCGATTTAAACGGGCACCATCGGAGTTGGGGATGTGACGTTTCGTGCCCTAAGGGCAATAAAATAGCTAAATTAGCGGCATCGCATCATTTACGGATTTTGAATGATGGGTCACCTACTCGCGTTACGCCCCCTTCTACGAATAAAAGTGCTGTAGATTTAACTATCTGTTCGAGCAATCTGGCGCACCGCATGGAATGGGAGGTCGTCAAGGACACTCATTCCAGCGACCATTTTCCTATCTTTATTGGGTTGGCTCACAGTCTTCCCGCCGCTCAGCCCCCGGTTAAAGTAAGCAGACGAATGCGCCACTTCAATTCTTCCCAGTTTCAACATTTTTTAGTCCACAAGTTTGAAGCCTTAGGAGGTCAACCGGTGTCCTACAGTTCATTCACAGCTATTATCACTGAATATCTAGATCTCTACCATCCACTACAACCACATTTCCAACCTCAATCTATCAATTATGCACGCTGGTGGGACACGGAATGCACCGCCTTAATATCACGCCGGAAAGCAGCTTTGCGCTCCTTTCGACGTTTGGGTACGTTCCAATCATATTTACATTATAAAGTCATAGTAGCACAATCGAAAAAGGTTTTTAATGATAAACGCCGACGAGCGTGGAAAACTTTCATTGCCTCCTTAAATAGGCAGACACCGTCCAAACATAAAGAGAGCAATAGCCGGTCTATCGCACCGCCTCCTTAATCCACCGTCTACTATACATTTCAATATGGATGCTTTGATAAACTTTTTTCATCACCTCACGCCGGATTCAGTAGACCCTCAGTATGGTTTCGTCATCCCTTCTAGTTCTAATACCTTTTCGTCGCTCATGAGCCCAATTGACATAGAAGAATTAAATCTGGTTATCAATACTTCAAAAAATTCGACACCTGGACGGGATGCGATCTCGTATTCCGTGTTAAAGCAACTCCTCCTTTTAGCTAGGCAGCATTTACTTCATCTTTTCAATCATTGCCTTGAGACGGCTCGAACCCCTTCCACATGGAATGAATTTTATCTAGTACCCCTGTTGAAACCAGGTAAAAATCCTCTCCTTACTGATAGTTAAAGGGGACAATGCCTTCGGAAACTTTTCCAAAAAAAATCTTCTGGAACGCCTCAAATGGTCTCTCGATTTCAATAACGTGTTACCAAAATATCAATTTGCCTTCCTCCCGGGTCGTTCTGCCTCTGATGCCATTAATCTTTTGGTTACAGATATCAGTTTAGCACGATGTCGGATGCAATTTTCTTTGACTTACGGGGAGCATATGATCATGTTGACTTAAAAATTCTACTCCAAAAATTGCTCAATTACAATTTTCCACCGCTCTTTATTAATCTCCTATTGAACATGCTAAGGCACAGATCACTTCAACTCAAACACTTCCCACAAATCTCAGCACGTATGACCTCTACGGGGCTCCCTCAGGGGGATATCCTAAGTCCTATTTTATTCTCAATCTATTCGGTGTCCCTCGAGAACATCATTACACGCAGAGCACGTATGATCCAATTTGCTGACGATCTCGTGATATATCTCAGTCTTCCACAACTTGAAGAGGTTTATAAGTCATTACATCTGACGTTACTGGATTTTGGAAAATGGCTACCTTAGAGGTATCTTTCGCCAAATGTCGTGCGATTGTTTTCTCTTGGGCTCGGCGTGCAAATCACCCGCCTATTCGCTTCCAAGGGTTTTCGATCCCGATAGTCCAGTCTACTAAATATCTTGGTATTTACCTTGACCGGAAATTACTATGGCACTCCCACCTCAAATACCTGGTGGATAAGTCCCTTCCCAAAAAATCAATCTTTGTTGCCCTACGACAGAGATCTTGGGGTTCCGATCCTAGTACGATGCTTCTGTTATATCGTAACATTATTCGATCGTCTTTGGATTATGGCTCGGGGTTTATCGACACAGCGGCCAATCAAAAACTTAATCACTTGGATTCACTGCAAGTACAGTTTGTTAAACTTTGTATTGGGGCTCTACCATCCTCCCCCAACAATGCCACCCTGGTTGAAGCTGCGGAATTCCCCTCAAAACTGCGGCGAAAATTGCTAGCCACCAAGTTTCCTCTACGGACTTTATCTCTAAACTCCCACCCTCTCATCCCTAAATTATCTTTGCTAGTTCGTTATTATCAAGATATGGGTACACCGTTACACAGATTCCCCGCGCTGGCATGGGCTTATTGAAAATTTAGCTATCTTCGCAACTCTATTCTGCGTAACCCGTCCACAGCAAACTACATTTTTCCCTTTCAGGCAAACTATTATGTCCCTGACATGATACTGCCCACGTCAGCGGAAGTTCAATCTTTTGGCCCGGCCCGGACACAAAGTGCTAGGAAATATGTACATCACATTTTAGCACAGGACGTTCACACATTAGCACCAGTCTTCTATACTGACGGATCCAAAACTTGCACCCCCCCCCCCCCCAGGTGTGGGGGCGGCCTTTTTCTCCCCGCATCTCGTTCTAGCTAAACAATTCTCCCTCCCGTCGGAGACTTCTGTTTTTACGGCTGAAGCTTTCGCCATCCGTCCTCTTATACGTTAAGTACTCCCGCCTCGATAATGCCTATATTGCTTCTGATTCCTTGAGTGTGCTTCAGGCTTTACACAATCCCAATTACCGATCACATTGGTACATTCAAAATCTTCGAAAAATTTGTTTCGATCTCCATCGACGAGGTAAAAAGATTAAATTTATCTGGGTTCCGGGTCATTCCCATATCACTGGTAATGAACAGGCTGATCGCTTAGCTCAGGCTGCTGCGCATGGTCAGGGAGTGGCGTTTTATTTGATGTTGCCCTTTATGGATTTTTGGAGCAGTTGTTGCGAGACTATACGACGGGTTTGGCAGACTGAGTGGAGTAACCCCGCGTGTCGAAAAAGACGGAACTTATTCACAATCCTTCCGAATGTCCCACGTTCTCCGTGGTTTACAAAACATCCTTATACTCGACGTCATATTACGAATCTTGTCCGTTTGCGGCTTAACCACATGTGCACGCCGGATCAATTATTTCGGATGAAGTTGATCGCGTCTAACCTCTATCAGTGTCGTACGTCGATTGTTACCATTAATCATCTACTTTTTCAATGTCCGTTACTTGAAATTAGCAGGCGTAAATGGTTACAACCTTTTTTTCGAACACAATTCGCGTTACCAACTCAATTGACGTGTTGGATACTCGATCCCACGCCTACTACGGTAATTGCCCTCTCCAATTTCCTTTATGACACTAACTGTTTACTGTAGGTTATGTGTTGTTTTTCTTCCCTTATGTGTCGACCCGGTCTTGTGTGTGATTGGTAGAAAGTCGCCAAGTATCGGTCACTCTGGCATGAAGTCTAGTACCTCGTGCCCTTGTGCTTTTCCTGTGTGGTAGATATGTAGTTGAATTCATTATCCCCTTTTTACATTTTACATTTTCTGTTTCCGCCTCCTCCATATTTTGTGTTTGATTAGAGGATGCGTGGCTGGGTATACCGCTCCCAAGCGAAGCCCATCAAATTATACGATCAAGACAAGACAAGACAAGAAGACAACGATAGACCCCAAGTGTAAGCGTAAGAATTGTAGAGCATAGAAACCTCTACAAAAAAATGTCCGCGATGGTATATACCTATTTCGAACCGGTTGCCCTCTAGAAGCGATTTTATATTATAGTCCGCGGTAAAGAAAAATAATTCCTATAGATTAAATAAATATTTTGATATTATCCTCCAACTCCTCATCGAAATAAATTGCTTGACCTCCTCCACTATTTCATACGGATTACAATAACCTTGTCAGGACATTATTTGCATGAATGGTTCAGAAGTTATGACCATTTTAGACTGTAGTGGTAATTCGTTCCCTGTTGTCTGCTAGCAACTTGCCTCTACCTTGCCGCTAGAGGTACTAGTGACGCTCCAGCTATCAAGTGGATGAACCTTCCTCTTATTAAAGCTTCGCGACTGTATATATTAGACTGTGCCAGTACGCTAACCATTTAGCCATGGAGCCGGACAGTTCTTGAGTAATTAAACAGAAATAAACATAAATATTTATTTCTGAATATTTGAGTGTGATTTGATAGAATGTGATGATATTCTTTCAAGAATAGAACATGTCATTCTATTTAATTAGGTTGTTTCTTTTTCATGAGTAATTCTCTTACCATATGTTTTCTTTTTCAGGTAGCTGATAAATTTATTTCTGAAAGTTAGTTTCGACAGACCGAAGAACGTAATGCTTATAAATTAAGTTTAATATGTCTCCATACCCATGGAAGTTGGATTGGATATACAGCGTGGAGATCCAGACAAATGTTAAAATATACCGGTACTATACGGTACCTTACCAAGTTCTAGTTGGTTGCCCCATGCATGCAATGACCTGTACTAGGCCAGACATTGCTTTTTCTGTCTCAGAATTGAGTAGAGTTAATAGTAATTTCACCATGGAATACTGGGCATATGCCTGTCTCACTTATTCCAAGTCTGGAAAACTTCTTGAAGGATACACAGATACAGACTTTGCCAGTGATAAGACACGACAGTGTCCTGCACTGGTTATGTATTTAAATTGGCTAGCAGTAGCATGGGAGTGTAAAAAGCAGTCCTGTGTTGCTCTGTCAGAGGCTGAATATGTAAGCCTCACATCTTGTGAAAAGAAGGAAAAGAAGGAAATTGTGTTGTGAAGAATTTTAAAGGAGACTTTAGAAAAAAGACTAAGAAGAGATTTCATAGAGAATTAGTTTGTCTTTACGATGATAATCAGTCAACTCTTAAGAATGCAATTTGTGTTGAGATTAAAGAGAGATCAAAGTATCATTTTATTACAACAGCTGTAGCAGAAGCAAAGTTGATGGTAGAGTTTAAGTTAACAAAATAAATGATTGCAGATGTGCTAACAAAGAGTTTGTCAAGAGATAAGCACTTACATTGTGTGAAATGTATGAACCTCTTGAGCAACTGTATTGTGTTATACTACATATTTTTTCGTTTGTAATCGAACTGCTGTTTCGTTGATTTTTCCATTTCTTTAATTATGTTTATTCCGTATTGGGAATGATGGAGCTGTTGGGTTGGCACCATGTACCAATTCTTCTTCTTCTTTTGCTACCGCTTTTTCCCACACCTGTGGGGTCGTAGGTGCGAACCGCGTCGCATATGTGGATTTGGCCCTGTTTTACGGCCGGATGCCCTTCTTCACGCCAACCATATATGGAGGGATGTAATCACGATTGCGTGTTTCTGTGGTGGTTGGTATTGTGGTATGTTGTCTGAATATGATGAGGAAAGAGTGTTGGGACGGACACGTACACCCAGTCCCCGAGCCAGAAGAATTAATCAGAAACGATTAAAATCCCAGACCCGGCCGGGAGCCGAACCCGGGACCCTCTGACCATTCAGCCAACGAGTCGGACCATGTACCAATTTTTGTATAGCCTATAATTGTTCTATCATGTAATGAAGAATTCCTGCGGGAGAAACTTCCGGCACCTCGGCGTCTCCGAAAGCCGTAAAAGTAGTTAGTGGGACGTAAAATCAATAACATTATTATAATAAATTGTCCGATCTTCCTGTCTATGGAAAACAACATGGCGCAACAGACCCGCCTACCAAGCGACCGCTGCTCCGCCCGGAGGGCCTGCAGATTACGACGTGTGGTCAGGACGGTGAATCCTCTCGGCCGTTATTCTTGGCTTTCCACACCGGGGCCGCCATATCACCGTCAGATAGCTCCTCAACTGTAATCACGTAGGCCGAGTGGACTTCGAACCAGCCCTCATATCCAGGTAAAAATCCCTAACCTGGCCGGGAAATGAACGCGGGCAACAGGCAGACACGCTATCGCTACATCGCGGGGCCGGCGTTACAATTGACACTGTTAAATGAATATTGAATTTTCACGACCGTATTGTAATCGAAATCGACCTTCAACCTATTAGGCCGTGTTACGTACATTTAGTACATGTTGAAGAGATGTTAAGTACAGAATAAAAATAGCCAACCGGACACCAGTGGGATCCGAACCCATAACCTCCCTATTTCGCGACGGTTACACTCAGTCGATTTCGATAATAATGCTTAAATATTCTAAGCAATCACCACCACCACCATCATTACTTCCACAACCAAAATTAACCACTCAGGAGATCCTCTAGTGTTTCTCCAGTTAGAACAGAACGCATATTCATTCAAATAGAGGTTGGGTTTTATACAAATTTGATAAAAGGTAATTGTTCCTCGGTACTGTACTAAGACATTATCTAAAAATTCCTATAGTATAAAAACTCGCCGAGAAATTGAGTTCATTCACCCCAGTACCTCTATGCAAACCACGTTTGTGGTATTGGCCAGTGGCGTATACTGAGGGCTACCAAGCTTGTCGGTGAAGCCCAAACCTCAAATGAGAACGATGGAAGTCTAAAGCACATTATAATGCAAGCATCTGACACATTATTCTATTTACAAAACGTTAACACAAAGAGAAAAAAACGTCCTACGTATTTCTGAGAGCAAGGCATCGGAGTTTGACCTTGCAGCCCATGCTTTGCATCCCTCTCCCCTCGACCCACCTCACACGGCAGTCTGCTGCATGTGCGATAGGTGTGCTAGGCTTCGCTCCGTCAGATCGCCACTGCTAATACTAATAACCAAGCGTTCCTCATCGTTAGAGCGTGATCTTTCCCCGCAGTAAGGCGGCAAAATATTTTGAAGCGATTTTGAGATATCTCAACGAATCTTGTGATTCTGGTTAAGGAAACAGCGATTTTGTTTTTGCGAATTACAGCGAATTAACCCTTACCTGGTACGGGTTCACTTTCGTATCATAAATGGCACGACAGGGTCCCAAGGACCCAGGTTGTAATGTTGAATTTAAATACAAAAAAAATTACATTTTATTAACATACAAACTTATTTAGCTCAACACACTGTTTACATCAGAATTAAACAACTTTCAAGTATTCATAAACTTATTAAACCAATTCATGACTGACTTTTTTGTTTGCATACATTTTCAAAGAACTAATGTTGCCTTGTCAATTTTGATCAATAATCCAGTATTATGATTCAATATTTTTCAATACAATGACACAAAATAACAAAACAATGTCTACATTGATTCATAATAATGTCTTACGGTATAAAACACTTAAAAGGAAAATTCTGACAGACCACCAACTTGTTATAGTTGTCTCTTGATTTCTTACGTCACTCACTATTTGCACATACTTTACACACCTTTTGTGCACATTCATTTCATATTGGTTTGCTGCGCATCCTGCAAACAATAGCCGTTTTTCTGTCCTTGCTGTATGGGCAGGTGGAACACCTTTTTGCGTTTGGATTTAGGTGTTTCGGGTGCTTGAGCATAGCGTTCCTCTGGCACCTCCATTTGCAGAACTCTTCTAAGTCCTATCTTAATTTCCTTTGAAATATTTCTGGTGTAGAAACGTTTCTTCATCTGAAGAACAGTCGGTTCACTAGAAAGACCCTTCAAGAAATCATTCTATAAGCGAAGATGTGCGAAGAAAAGAAGAAAAATGTCAAACATGAACTTGAGAATACCTGAAAAATATTGCATTAATGGTACCCTAGGGTCCTTCCCAAGGACCCTGTGTTACTAACTTACCTGGGTGTGCAGAAGAAATTGACCACGTCCACATCTCACAGCTGCTTCTCATCAACTAAAATGAATTTACATGGAACAACAATGAACTACCGTTACAGACGGAAAAGTAACGTAAATTCAAAAGTTGCGCGGGGTCCTCAGGACCCAGCCGTACCAGTTAAGGGTTAAAGTGATAAGGCCAGTTTAGAGCGAAATTTACTTATTTCGCAATAAGTGCGAAACTGCAGCCAAATTCATGGAAAATAACGAGCTTGAAATTGTATGCCGATATTACGTGTGTGATGGGTAAAAGAAGACAGGGTTTCTCAAAGTCAATAGAAGAACCTGTTAGTTTCAATATTTTAGAAAATCCCTTAATGGTGTGGCCATGTAAGGTGAAGGGTATGGCCGTGTAGAGTGAAAGGGTAATGTGTTATGTAATCTTGATTAGGACTATAACATAGCCCTAGGAATAATAAATTATTATCAATATTGTTTCTACAGCCCGATTCATTGGCTGAATGGTCAGCGTTGAGGCCTTCGGTTCAGAGGGTCCCGGGTTCGATTCCCGGCCGGGTGGGAGATTTTAATCGCCTTTGATTAATTCTTGTCGCCAGGGGACTGGGTGTTTGTGGTTTGTCCCAACACTTTCTTCTTCATATTTAGACAGCACACTACACTACAATCACCACATAAACACGCAATAGTGATTACAACTAGTGATGGGCAACGCTCTCGCTCGAGACTCTTGCGACTGTCGTCGCAGATGTCGAGACTCTCGCGAGAATCTCGAGACCGATCCTCCTGTTGTGCAAACTGTGCGACGTACCAATAACTACGACTGTAAACTTGATAGTATATCATTGGCTGTTATTGCGCGAAATAACGTTCTCATATGAAAACGTGTGAACCAATACATTTTGTCAAAAGCCTGGAGAAGTACTGTATGTTCAACTGTGAACCCCTTAATACCATGAACGGAAGTGAAAACAGAATGTCAGTATCTTAAAGTGTTCACGACTTATTTGGAGTGGACATCTTAGCTGAATAACGGTTTGCGAATAACTGCAGATACGATGTCCACCTACTTGGATACTACAGCAGAGCCGTGCATTATTCGAACCTGAGACGGGGAAGATGTGCTTTGTTACATATGCAACCCCCATTACACATGAGTGGAACGTGTAATCTAAAATGTCCGACTTTGCTCCAATTCTTTCAGTAGGGGTGATGGGCAACACTCTCCAGACCGATTTTCGCGTGCCGCGAGCTATGTAACCTCCCAGTAACTACGAGTTCTCATACGGAAACGTGTATGACGATAAAAACTGCCGAGAGTCTAGGAAAGCACTGCATGTTGAACTATGAGTTCCTCACTACCATTATCGAAAGTGAATACAGAATGCCAGTATCTTAGACTGTTCACCACTTACGTCTGGTGGACTTCTTAGCTGAATAACCCATATAATTTGTTAATAACTGTTATTAGGATGTAAACGTACTTGGATGCCTCACACTCATTGTCGGAAGGGTAGCTTCTTGTGATTCAGACCGGATTGGAGGTGTTCTGTGAAGATTCCTCTTCATTGATATCATGCGTTTGTAATTGCCGGATCATCCCAGAAGTATTTTTGCTGATGTATTTTACTTCTTTTGAATAAGAAATACGGTGCGCTTTGCTATGTGACATCTCTTCAAAATAACCGACATCCACGACTTACGTTGCTTTTCGGACATAATCTTCAAGTTGTCGCTTACAACTAGACACAATTTCACATTGCACCGTCATATATCGAAGTACCTAATTATGACGCGAATACTCTATAACATTGTAAGGAATTATTTCCTTCGTCACCAAAATATCGGTAAACACATGCATTGAATGCGGGGTCTGATAACGCTGTACACCTACCTGTCGAAAGACTTGAAGCAAACCGAAGCATTTTAGACTACACATTCTACTCATGCGTAATGGCGGTTGCATATGCAGCAAGATGCATCTTGCCTCGTCTAGAGTTCGAATAATGCACGCCTCCAGTATACAGATACGGGTACCTAGATTAACCGTCAGGTTCTGTCCTTAAACCATCCATTCGTGTACCTACTAGTGCATACAATGCCTGAATGCGTATCATTTATAATTATGTTATACTGCGTCAAAATAGACCTAGTCCTAGTCGCTTGTTGACACGTATTTACGAAATTGAGAAGGCCAGGCACAAACAACATTCAGCTCCGACTACCTGCAGGTCTGCGACACGCTGCTCGCCGCACAATGTGAGTTTCTTTTTGCTATTTTGCTTTACGTCGCACCGACACAGATATGTCTTATGGCGACGATGGGATAGGAAAACCTAGGAATGGGAAGGAAGCGGCCGTGGCTTTAATTAAGGCACAGCCCCAGCATTTGCTTGGTGTGAAAATGGGAAACCACGGAAAACCATGGAAAACCATATTCAGGGCTGCCGACAGTGGGGCTCGAACCCACTATCTCGCGATTGCTGGATACTGGCCGCACTTAAGCGACTGCAGCTATCGAGCTCGGTCACAATGTGAGGATAACGCTCTCGATCTCTCGAAATTTCCAGCGAGAAATAGTGCCTGCGCTAGTCTCGAGAAATCCTGAGAAATCTCGAGACCTCGTCTCAGACTGCCCATCACTAATTTCAACCCTTGAAATATGATTGCGTCAGGAAGGGCATCCGGCAATGAAACAGGGCCAGATCCACATGTGTGATACAGTTCACACCCACGACCCCACACATGTGGGTAGAAGAAGAAGAAGAATTGTTTCTATCTTTCACACAAATAATTCACAAATCTCACGAATGAAACGTTTTATGAATAATTTTAGAAATGATTACAGCGAAATGTAAGCGATGGTTTAAGGCCTATTTGACGAAATAACGCGCAATATTGTTTCTCTTTCGCGAAAACGTACATAAATTAATGCGAAACAGGCATGCCTCTATTCATCGTATATACTTCCTGACCTCATACTTCTGTCTTAATTATATAGATGGCAGAGTGCTGGTATTTCATTCCCGTTTACTTCTACATTCCTTGTAGGAAGACACTTCAAGGCTGTGGTTATAGGAGTAATGTAGTATTTAATCTTTTTATAGGTAGATCTGCTAAAATGAAATGCAGTCTTTCAGATGTAGTGTTCTCTTTTGTTGGTTGGAATCGAACCGGTGGTCATGGGTCGGTCACCCGCACTGATCTCCCGAGGGTTAATAAACCACTGAACGATGGGTACGACCGCTGTGAAATTCAAAATATTTATTTATTTATTTATTTATTTAATAATAATAATAATAATAATAATATATGATGTCTGTATAGGGGACTTAATGAGGATAAAATGAATGGCGAAGACGTCATAAACACCCAGTCCCCACCCCAGGGAAATTAACAGTACGAGGGGATTGATTCTGATTGTGTGAACTGAACCGGGGCCATCAGACCGAAGGCAAGCATTCTATCCATTTAGCCACAAAGCCGGACTTTAATTTACTAAACCTTACACTACCATCTCCACTGATCAGGGGTTGAGTATTGACAGTAGTAGAGGCCAGGGCAGTAGCTTCTGAAGCAGCCTTGAATCACAGCAGGCTTCTCCGTTGGCCGTTGGCTGCAGCTCAAAACGCTTTAATTCAATTCGTCTACACTCAACATATCATACTACTAAAAACCACGCCACTCTCCAGTGATAGCTCGTAACATACCGCTTAATCGGGCAGCTCGTCTCCTTACTCCTAAATCTACCCAGCTCAAAATCTGCAACATTTTCGTAATACTACTCTTTTGTCGGCAACCATCTAGAACAAATCGTGCTGATTTCCTTTGGATCTTTTTCAGTACGGTATTACTTGAATCAAGTAATCCTGGGAAGGATCCCATACACTGCAACCATACTATGATTGGGAGATTACCAGTGACACCCCCTGTGAGTGGAGTGGTAGAATAACGCCCACGGTATCCCCTGCCTGTCGCAAGAGGCGAATAAACGGGGGCCCCAGAGGCTCTCAACTTGGGAGTGTGGGTTGGCGACCACGCAGCCCTTAGATAAGTCTTGGCATTGCTTCCACTTGTGCCAGCCTCCTCACTTTCATCTATCCTATCCGACCTCCTTTGGTCAACTCTTGTTCTTTCCCGACCCCGACGATGTTAGGTTTGCGAATCCTAGGGAGTCTTTCCATAACCGGCCGAGTTGGCCGTGCGGTTAGGGGCGCGCGGCTGTGAGCTTGCATCCGAAAGATAGTGGTTCGAATCCCACTGTCGGCAGCCCTAAAGATGGTTTTCCGTGGTTTACCATTTTCACACCAGGCAAATACTGGGGCTGCACCTTAATTAAGGCCACAGCCGCTTCCTTCCAACTCCTAGGCCTTTCCTATTCCATCGGCGCCATAAGACCTATCTGTGTCGGTGCGACGTAAAGCCACTAGCATAAAAAGGAGTCTTTCCTTTTCACGCCCTCCGTGGGGCTTGTCTTTCTTTCGCCGATACCTTCATTTTTCGAAGTGTCCGATTCCTTCCATTTTTTCCCTCTGATTAGTGTTAAATAGAGGATAGTTGCCTAGCTGTACTTCCTCTTAAAACAATAATCATCAGCATCACCTTACCAGTAACAGATGTGCCATCTCCTTTAGATCCTTACTACAACCCCTAAATACCCTCATAACCACAGGAAGAGATCTATAACCCAACACTATATAAAGTATTTGCACAGACTATAAAATTTAAAGCAATGTAGGCCTATATTCTATATTGTATTAGTTGACTGTCCTCAATGACAACCTGTAAATTCAGGAAGTTGATGTTTCCACAACAAATCATCTTTCTCTCTCTCTCTCTCTCTCTCTCTCTCTCTCTCTCTCTCTCTCTCAACTTCGTTAATGCGACCACCCCAATGAAGATCTTTCCATATATTAACCCCTAGGTACTTACAGTGATCACCACGAGGTACTTCCACTCTGTCAACACAGTAATTAAAACTTAGAGGACTTTTCTTCTTGGTGAAGCTCACAACCAGACTTTTCACCCCGTTTATCATACCATTGTTTGCTGTCCTTCTCGCAACGTCGAGGTTAAATTCATAGTACGGCTAATTCCGCAGTAAGTGGAATTTTGAATAGCGGGGCAAATTTGATAATGGTACGCATTTGCGAGAATGCTATCAAAACTAGAAAAGCCATTTGGTCATTGTAAGTTTAGCAGAGATAACGGTAGTCTGCTTAACACATCCAAAGAGTTTCCAAGAATATCTCTGAAACGGAAAGTCTGTGGACGCATTAATATTAACCACGGTAAGTAGCGAAAGCTTCTTGTTTCTCTAGCTAATATGATTACGTTTTGTTGTTAGTTTGTATGAAATCCTCGTGAAAGCAGCGAAGCTAACGCAGGGCCTCTCAAACGCCTAAAATCTCACGCGTGAAAACCGAGGCGCAGAGGTTCTTTGCACCGTGCATCGGTCCGACTCGGCTCGGTTCGGACAAACATTTTGTCTCGGGGCGACTCGGTTAAGCTCGGCTCATCTCGGCTCGGTTGGTGGAGCGCTGCAGAGCAAGTGAGGAAGAGAGAAACAGGTAGAGAGAGCGAGACAGGCCTAGGAGAAGAGAGAGAGTGCTGTTGATTATAATAGAGGAGCAGAGGTCTGCACTCTGGTCAACCTGGCGAAGTCGTCCTTTGCACCTTACGCCGCGCAATGCACCATGAGCTAACGTAACTTACCTATGATTACCACATGCATTAGCTGTCGCCACGTCGGATAGTGGCGCGTTTTGTTGGATTGTTATTATACTACGTTCCGATGTTTTCGAGTCGCCGCGCGGTGCAATCTGAATAACTTGTTTGAGGGTGATTTGGATTGTGAAATCAGAGACTAATACGTATTTGTATGCCAATTTAACACATATTTTAAGGCTTCAGGTTCGTGCCTTTCGAGACTTACAATACTACCTCCGAAGATATTCATTCCCCTTCCCCGGACCCTAGCTCTCAACGTGATGTTTCTCGGTTTTCCTCAACAGCAGTCCAACAAATCCTTCCAAGTCTGAAAAAGGTGAGTTCACCTGGAAATGTCGCTGCTGTTAGGGAGAAACGTTGGCTGGGCACGAGCAAATATTTCTACAAATCGAAAAATACTAGGAAAATTCTGATATCAAAGAGTGGTGATCTCGTCAACAAAGCTCGAGTTATGAAACAGCAATTAATGGAACTGCCACCTCCAAATGACCAAGAGTATAACTATTACGAATGGAGGTGTAGAAAATGACAGCATTTGTATATTTTGTAATCTGAGCTGTTATTCAAAGTTTAAAAAGAGGGCGAATGGATTCGTTGCCAGTGCTGCAGATCATGGTTGTAATTATCCTGATTTTTGTTCAAAATGACCTGAGATATTTAATTTACCGAGTTAGATAGCTGCAGTCCCTTAAGTGCGGCCAGTATCCAGTATTCGGGAGATAGTGGGTTCGAACCCCACTGTCGGCAGCCCTGAAGATGGTTTTCCGTGGTTTCCCATTTTCACACCAGGCAAATGCTGGGGCTGTACCTTAATTAAGGCCACGGCCGCTTCCTTCCCAGTCCTAGCCATTTCCTGTCCGATCGTCGCCGTAAGACATATCTGAGTCGGTGAGACGTAAAACCAATAGCAAAAAAAAAAAAAAAGAGATATTTAATTTAGGATGTAAAGAAGAATTGATAAATACATAATTGTATCCTTATTGTAATTTATGCTCATTTTCAATGTTATTCAAATTACCCCACTATATATCCAAATTGCTCCCATTCAAAATTCCCTTGTTAAAATTGAAGGAGTAAATCGGATAGTGGCATTACGTCTCTGTATTTACAAATTTTTGTTTCATAAATTTGGGAAATGTTGCTTAAATATGCGAGTATCATGTATCATTTTCAGCAGAAGATTACATATTACTTTTCGAAATAATGATCAAAAATATTGAAATTATTCAAATTACCCCGCTTTACTGCATAACTTTACTGCAGCGTTACTCCAACGTAAGGAGAAGGTCTGGTGTCTTTTTGCGTCCTGTAAACATATTGTACTTTGTTGGTAAAGAATGAATAATGTTGGTTTCACGTTCCATTAATTACTCGTACTTGGAAGGTTTTCGGGGATGCCGAGGTGCCAGAATGTTGTCCCGCAGTAGTTATTTTATGAGGCAGTAAATCTCTCGGTCGTCTTTGAGCACCTTGAAATGCCACTGGACTGAGCCGGGATCGAACCCCCCAACTTAGAATATCTGAGCTACTTAAGGCTGGCACTGAAAAAATAGCCTATACTGTAATAAATGTTATTGTTATAGGTTTTACGTCCCATAAACTAATTTTATGGTTTTTGGAGACTACAAGGTGCCGAAATTTTGCCCCACAAGAGTTCTTTTACGTGCCAGTAAATCTACCGACACGAAGCTGGCGTTTTGAGCACTTTCAAATACCACCGGACTGAGCCGGGATCGAACCCGCCAACTTGAGCTCAGAAGGCCAGCGCTTTATCGACTGAGCAACTCAACCTGGCGACAAACATATGGTGCATTAGATCTGGAGTGTCCTTCGTAATACATTACTAAACTTCTTTTCCTTCCGAAATCAGATGGGACGGGTTGGTAGGTCCTATCCCGCGCACCTAGAGATTCGTATCAGTTACTGTGCCCTGAGGTACAATAACACTGATATTGTTTGCGCACGGCGAGATAATATACGTTGCAAAGTTTATATAAGATTACAAATATTTCCATAGCGTCTGAGTTTCCTGTTCACCGGTGAAGAGATGTGCGCTAACTTCTAGCCTTGTCATATCACTTTACTCCGAAGTTCAGTCAGCAGTCGAGTCAGGTAAGCAGAAACAAAGTGGCCATGATTTAGTGATACTAAGATACGTAGAAGTATACCGACATCTTCCATATCCCTGCTTCTTCTTCTTCTTCTTCTTCTTCTTCTTCTTCTTCTTAATCTGTTTACCATCCAGGGTCGGTTTTTCCCTAGGACTCAGCGAGGGATCTCACCTCTGCCGCCTCAAGGGCAGTGTCCTGAAGCTTCAGATTCTGGGTTGGGGGGTACAACTGGGGAGGATGACCAGTACCTCGCCCAGGCGGCGTCACCTGCTATGCTGAACAGGGGCCTTGCAGGTGAATGGGAAAGATTGGAAGGGACAGACAAGGAAGCGGCCGTGGTCTTAAGTTAGGTACCATCCCGTCATTAGCCTGGAGGGGAAGTGGGAAACCACGGAAAACCACTTCCAGGATGGCTGAGGTGGGAATAGAACACACCTCTACTCAGTTGACCTAGCGAGGATGAGTGGACCCCCTTCCAGCCCTCGTAGCACTTTTCAAATTTCGTAGCAGAGCCGGAAATCGAACCCAAGCCTCTGGGGGTGGCGGCTAATCACACTAACCACTAAACCACAGAGGCGGACTCTTTCATTTCCCATGTATATTAATTGAATTAAATTAGTATTCACATTATTTCACCATTTGGACTTCCACTTGTTCTCAAACGACATTTTGATTATTTTGAACCACGACAGAATTAAATAGATTGGCGTATTTGAGCACCTACATTGTGACCAATTGTCACCGGACTGAGCAGAAAATAGTAATTTTCTTCGTCATTTGAAGAGTAAGCGGAGTTATGTAAATAACAAAAAAATATTTAAAATGAAGGGACGTTTCACATATAGTCTACAGAGTTTACAGAAATTCAATATTGTACGAGAAAATATCAAATAACTCGTGTGATCTCCCTATAAACTCCTAGTTTGTTCCATGATTTTTAAATCGTATGCATGCCAAAACCTGCTCCTGGATGAGTATGCTCTAAATATGAAGTTTGGTCGAACTCTATCCAGCCGCTTCGCTGTGATGGTGGAATAGACAGACAGACGGACGGACAGGAAAGCTAAAAACCACCGATACGGTCTTGAGTTGACCTAAAACGGATACATATCTGCAAAATTCGCAAAATAAATTAAATTACAGACAGCGGGCCCCCTAGAACTTTATTTTTATAGCTTTTATTTGTAAACCAAACCAATATTTACAAGCAAAATGTGATTTTCCTGAAAGTACATAATTTGCTTGCAAATAAAATGTTAGAAGTTTAAGTTTTACTTCGTTGTATGGAATTTCAAAACGAAAGTTATTGTCATTATATTTACAACGTCTTTCCCTCTTCATAGCTTAAACGAAAGTGTAAGTCAAGGAACTTCGTATTTATATTTAAAATAATTTCACAAAACAACGGGTTTAGGTTATTAGCGAACAGCTCATAAAATGGAATCGATATTTCTAGCATAAAATATCAATGTAAAACGTTTTAATCCACAGTATTCATTCTTTGCTTTATTTCTTCTTAATAAAAATGTTTTGCTGAATCATGAAACTTAATTGAATTTTCACCAGATCAAACAGTTTTTGGGCTGTTTCGCTAAACAATGACTGAGGAACCAGTCCCTACCTCAGGACATGTGGAACTGTTTTTCGAAAGAAGGAATCACACCACGAACTGAGCAGAGGGGTGGCACAGCCGACTCAACGCAACTATTGGAAGATTACATCTAAGGGGTATCGAAGCCCTTAAAAATGAGGCGGAGTTTGCTAGTCTTGCAATAGTTAGACACGAACTAAATTTACCTAAGTTCGAGTCCAGGGATAACGTTCCATGTTTTTGAAGTAGTATAATGCAGGGATTCTGGCGCCTCCTCCGCCGCCCGCCTCCTCCTCCGCCGCCGCCGCCCGCGGGAAATTTTAATTTTGGCGGGAAATTTGAATGTTGGCGGGAGATTTGAATTTGTAAACAAAGCCACGTGCTTTTTGACAGCTGTCATCGACAACAACGCATCGCTAACCTCACTGCTGCCATCTTGACGGGCCTAAACCTCACTAGTGCCAACTTAACCTAACTTGCGTGAGGTAAACAAAGCCACGTGTTTTTTGACAACCACGTGCTTTTTGACAGACAAGAACGCATCGCTAACCTCAGTACTGCCATCTTGACGGACCTAAACCTCAGTAGTGCCAACTTAACCTAACTAGCATGAGGTAAACAAAGCCACGTGTTTTTTGACAGCCACGTGCTTTTTGACAGATTTGTAAACAAAGCCACGTGCTTTTTGACAGACAACAACGCATCGCTAACCTCAGTACTGCCATCTTGACGGGCCTAAACCTTAGTGGTACCAACTTAACCTAACTAGCGCGAGGTAAACAAAGCCACGTGCTTTTTGACAGCCACGTGCTTTTTTGACAGCTGTCATCCGCCATCTTTAATCAACAGAGCACTGTGCTACTATCATGCGGGCAATTTCATCACCTGTCATCCGCCATCTTTAATCCACAGAACACCGTGCTGCCCTCTTTATGGCTACTACCTTAAGCACGTAGTAGCGGGCAATTTGAAAAGTTCTGTTAGCTATCATCCGCCATCTTTAATCAAGAGAGCACCGTGCTGCCATCTTTAGCTAGATACCTTTGAAATGTGGTGGCGGCAAATTGAAAAATTCCACGTGCTCTTGTTTGGAAACAAACTCACGTGCTTTTTCGACAGCTACCATCCGCCATCTTTAATCAACAGAGCATAGTGCTACCCTCTTTAGTTTGAAATGTGATGGCGGCAAATTCCACGTGCTCTTGTTTGGTAAACATAGCCATGTGCTTTTTTGACAGCTGTCATCCGCCATCTTTAATACAGAGAGCACCGTGCTGCCCTCTTTATCGTAGTAGATGTAAATTCGTCACCTATCATCCGCAGTGCTGCCATCTTTAGCTAGATACCTTTGAAAAGTGGTGGCGGATAATTTAAAAAGAAAAATTCTACAGCAGCCCTCTCTCGACGCTAATTGCATAAGATGGCGGCTATACATGACTCCTTAAGGGTGCTTACGCAAGATGGCTGCTATACACAGGTTCTTATGAGACGCCCTTGGGATGCTTGCGCAAGATGGCAGTTAAACATGGCTCCTTATGAGATACCCTAGGGATGCTTGCGCAAGATAGCGGCTGCTCTTATGGGACGGCTTAAGGGTCCTTGCACAAGATGTATTGAGACGCCCTAAGGATGCTTGCGCAAGATGGCGGACACAAGATGGCGGCTATACATAACTCCTTATGAGACGCTTTAAGGGTGCTTGCGCAAGATGGTTGCTACTCTTAGCTTAGAGGCTAACGTGTCGTGATAGTTCGATTCATTAAATTTAGGGCTTAAATGCAAAATGTTAAATATATCGAAAACGGTGCACCGTAGAGCAAAACGGACAAAATTTTTCTGCCTAATACGTAGGTTCGCAGTATGAGGAACAAGAAAATCATAGTCTAATGATGGGATCGACGGTTCGGTACCTACTTAGGCCCTTTGGCATTTGCTCTGTTTTAGCTTGTATTGAAGCGAGTCTTCGTAACATGATCAGGTCTAGCTATGGTAGAGAGTAAAACGTGCCGTGCAGGTTCGTTTCATTAAATTTGGAGGCTTAAATGCAAAATGTTAAATATCTCGAAAACGATGCATCGTAGAGCAATACGGACAAAATTTTTCCGCCTAATACGTAGGTTCGTAGTATCAGGAACAAGAAAAAACATAGTCTAATGATGAGATCAACGGTTCGATTCCTACTTAAGCCCTTTGGCATTCGCAGCTATCTATTTCTACAAGATGGTGGCTGCTCTTATGGGAAACAAGATGCCTTGAGACGTCCTAGGGATGCTTACGCAAGATGGCAGACACAAAATGGTGACTATACATAGCTCCTTATGAGACGGCCTAGGGGTGCTCGCACAAGATGGCGGCTACTCTTATGAAGAAAGCTAGCTTAGAGGCTACTGCGCAAGATAACAGCTGCTGTTATGCATGTGGTGGAGGGCAATTTGAAATTCTATGTGCTTAATCAACAGAGCACCCTGCTGCCCTCTTTAGCTGAAATGTGGTGGTGGATAATTTGAAAAATTCTTTTGACAGCTATCATCTTTAAAAACAATGGCGACTATACATAGGCTGTTAAGGCCTTATCATTCTCCTCCTCCTCCTCCTCCTCCTCCTCCTCCCCCTCCTCCTCCTCTACCTCCTCCTCCGCCTCTTATGTCAAGGCATAGCTTTATATCGAACAAGTTTAAACCTGCATCGCGAAGGCAAGCGTGTGCAGCGATAACATTATTGTGCATGTTTAGACTTTCGAAACATAAGAAGAGTAGAATCAAACGCTGTACTCGATACGACATGTGATCAGAACATTGATTGATGCGTTCAGAAAACAAAATAAGTGATCAAGACTAGAATCGAACAATGTACTCAATACATCATGTGTTTAGAATATGTCAGGGGATACG
Source organism: Anabrus simplex (assembly GCF_040414725.1). Lineage (NCBI taxonomy): Eukaryota > Metazoa > Arthropoda > Insecta > Orthoptera > Tettigoniidae > Anabrus > Anabrus simplex. Next base: position 1,558,877,653 of record NC_090265.1, read on the forward strand.
CTTGTTCTAAGAAGATCAGATTGAAACATAACAAGACTAGAATAGAACACTGTAATCGATGTTGTTAACTTCAACATGTGATCAGAACATTGATTGATGTGTTCAGAACACAAAATAAGTGATCATGACTAGAATCGAACACTGTACTCGATACAACATGTGATCAGAACATTGATCGATGTGTTCAGAACACGAAATAAGTGAACAAGACTAGAATCGAACACTGTACTCAATACAACATGTGTTTAGAACATGTTAGGGGGTACCCTTGTTCTAAGAAGATCAGAATGAAACATAACAAGACTAGAATCGAACACTGTAATCGATGTTGTTAACCTCAACATATGATCAGAACATTGTTTGATGTGTTCAGAGCAAAAGTACAATTTTGATGATTTGCTTAGTGTAAAATCACAAACTATGGAAACACACTGTGCACATATCGCGTAGCTAACTCGCTCAGTAAGCAATATTGCAAAACTACAACTTCAATGATTTGCATAGTGTAAACATCAAAAACACACTGTACCCATACTGCGCAGCTAACTCGCTCGGTAAACGATATAGCCAAAGTATAACTTCAAATTATTTACCTTCCATCATTCGTCTTGTGTGTAAAAATCAGTCGAACAAGTTATCGCATAAACATGGCTGAAAAAAAATCGTGATAGGGTATGGAACCCAGGGGTTACATCTTGTCAGAAGGGCAAAAAGGATGAAAAGACTCTTCCTCCTCCTTACCGCACATTCCTTGGCTAAAGGGCTAATGGGCTAAAGGGCTAATGGGCTAAAGGGCTAATGGGCTAAAGGGCTAAAGGTGCAACAACCTCGTCGATCGCTATCAGCAAGAACGCTTGTACTTTGTAGAAAATTAATCTTTATTGGTAAATGGTTTTATGTTCAGAACAAGGAATGGAACCTAGGGGTTACGTCTTACGTAATAAAATCCCCGAGGTGCGATGAGTTACGTTTTTCGAACTAGTGTTTGGAACACTGAACTTTTCAAGATGATAGCAGAGAGTTTAGCAATGTTCTGTTGTTGGATTTTAAATTCCGCGCTACAACATGCATAAGGTGGCAGCCTTGAGGTTTACTGCCGTAAAGATGGCAAGAGTGAGGTTAACAATGTTCTGTTGTTGGATTTTAAATTCCGCGCTATAACATGCATAAGGTGGCAGCCTTGAGGTTTACCGCCGTAAAGACGGCAGCAGTGAGGTTAGCGACGCTCTATTGTCCTTCAAAGTGAGGTTAGGGTTCGTCAAGAAGACAGCTGTCAAAAAAGCACGTGGCTATGTTTACCAAACAAGAGCACGTGGTCGTGACGTCACGGTCACGTAGTATCTTGCCTCAGCATGTAAAGTTCAATGTCTACACCTACGTAGTTAACACTCTGCTATGTTCACAAGATTTTTTACACATAACTATTCTTTATGCTTTAAGTTCATGCACATAGGCTATGCTAAGATAGCAGCACAAACACATGCGAACTTTGTACATTCTAATGGAATAAGTTTAGTACTGTATGCATCATGGATACATGATGTGTGCACGCATTTAATCTTGACTATACGTAATGCTGCTGCTTTGTTTACAAGATTTTTATACATTGCTATTCTTTATGCTTTAAGTTCGTGCGCGCACAAGCGATACTCGTACGCTCTAGCAGGAGAAGTTTAGTACGATATTCGATACATACATTATCGATAGGTGATGTGTACACGCTTTAGAACATAGCTCATCTTTATGCTTTAAGTTCATGCACATGGGTTAGGGATACACAAAAGCGATTGCTATATGCTCTAGCGGAAGAAGTCTAGTACGATAGTCGATGCATGTAAAATCGATAGGTTATGCTAAGATAGCAGCACATTTACATTATTTTAGCACAATCTAGTGGAAGAAGTTTAGTATGATAGTCGTTTCGTGCAAAATCATTAGGTAATGTGTAAACGCTTTGAAACAAGGCTATTCTTTGTACTTTAAGTTCATGTGTACAGGTTATGCTAAGATACCAGCACAATCTAGCGGAAGAAGTTTAGTACGATATTTGATGCATGCAAAATCGATAGGTGATGTGTACACACTTTGAAATATAGCTATTCTTTGTACTTTAAGTTCATGTGTATGAGTTATGCTAAGATAGCAGCACAACCTAGCGGAAGAAGTTTTGTACGAGAGTCGATACATGCAAAGTCGATAGGTAATGTGTACACGCTTTGAAACATGGCTATTCTTTGTACCTTAAAGTCATGCGTATAGGTTATGCTAAGATAGCAGCACAATCTAGCGGAAGAAGTTTAGCACGATATTCGATACATACATTATCGATAGGTAATGTGTACACGCTTTGAAACAAGGCTATTCTTTGTACTTTAAGTTCATGCGTCTTAGTTATGCTCGCGATAGTCGATGCATGTAAAATCGATAGGTTATGCTAAGATAGCAGCACACTTACACGATTTTAGCACAATCTAGTGGAAGAAGTTTAGCACGAGAGTCGATGCTTGCAAAATCATTAGGTAATGTGTACACGCTTTGAAACAAGGCTATTCTTTGTACTTTAAGTTCATGCGTCTTAGTTATGCTAAGATAGCAGCACAATCTACCTGAAGAAGTTTTGCACGAGAGTCGATACATGCAAAATCGATAGTTGTTGCGTACACGCTTTGAAACATGACTATTCATTGTACTTTAAGTTCATGGGTATAGGTTATGCTAAGATAGCAGCACAATCTAGCGGAAGAAATTTAGTACGAGATTCGATGAATGCAAAATCAATAAGTAATGTGTACACGCTTTGAAACATGGCTATTCTTCATACTTTAAGTTCATGTGCATAAGTTATGCTAAGATACCAGCACAATCTAGCGGAAGAAGTTCAGTACGATATTTGTTGCATGCAAAGTCGATAGGTAATGTGTACACGCTTTGAAACATGGCTATTCTTTGTACCTTAAGGTCATGCGTATAGGTTACGCTAAGATAGCAGCACAATCTAGCGGAAGAAGTTTAGTACGAGAGTCGATGCTTGCAAAATCGATAGGTAATGTGTACACGTTTTGAGACATAGCTATTCTTTGTTCTTTAAGTTCATGCGTCTTAGTTATGCTGAGATAGCAGCACAATCTACCTGCAGAAGTTTAGTACGAGAGTCGATACATGCAAATTCGATAGTTGATGTGTACACGCTTTGAAACATGACTATTCATTGTACTTTAAGTTCATGGGTATAGGTTATGCTAAGATAGCAGCACAATCTAGCGGAAGAAATTTAGTACGATATTTGATGCATGCAAAATCAATAAGTAATGTGTACCCGCTTTGAAACATGGCTATTCTTTGTACTTTAAGTTCATGTGTATAAGTTATGCTAAGATAGCAGCACAACCTAGCGGAAGAAGTTTAGTACGATATTTGTTGCATGCAAAGTCGATAGGTAATGTGTACACGCTTTGAAACATGGCTATTCTTTGTACCTTAAGGTCACGCGTATAGGTTATGCTAAGATAGCAGCACAATCTAGCGGAAGAAGTTTAGTACAAGAGTCGGTGTGTGCAAAATCGATAGGTGATGTGTACACGCTTTGAAACATGGCTATTCATTGTACTTTAATTTTATAGGTATAGGTTATGCTAAGATAGCAGCACGATCTAGCGGGTGAAGTTTAGTTCGATGGTCGATGCATGTAAAATCGATAGGTCATGTGTACACGCTTTGAAACATAGCAATTCATACTGCTGCTCTGTTCCCAAGACTTTTAAGCATAGCTAACCCTAATACTGCTCTTAACGACGTCGAGCTAAGGATTGATTACGTGACCGTGACGTCACGACCACGTGCTCTTGTTTGGTAAACATAGCCACGTGCTTTTTTGACAGCTGTCTTCTTGACGAACCCTAACCTCACTTTGAAGGACAATAGAGCGTCGCTAACCTCACTGCTGCCGTCTTTACGGCGGTAAACCTCAAGGCTGCCACCTTATGCATGTTATAGCGCGGAATTTAAAATCCAACAACAGAACATTGTTAACCTCACTCTTGCCATCTTTACGGCAGTAAACCTCAAGGCTGCCACCTTATGCATGTTGTAGCGCGGAATTTAAAATCCAACAACAGAACATTGCTAAACTCTCTGCTATCATCTTGAAAAGTTCAGTGTTCCAAACACTAGTTCGAAAAACGTAACTTATCGCACCTCGGGGATTTTATTACGTAAGACGTAACCCCTAGGTTCCATTCCTTGTTCTGAACATAAAACCATTTACCAATAAAGATTAATTTTCTACAAAGTACAAGCGTTCTTGCTGATAGCGATCGACGAGGTTGTTGCACCTTTAGCCCTTTAGCCCATTAGCCCTTTAGCCCATTAGCCCTTTAGCCCATTAGCCCTTTAGCCAAGGAATGTGCGGTAAGGAGGAGGAAGAGTCTTTTCATCCTTTTTGCCCTTCTGACAAGATGTAACCCCTGGGTTCCATACCCTATCACGATTTTTTTTCAGCCATGTTTATGCGATAACTTGTTCGACTGATTTTTACACACAAGACGAATGATGGAAGGTAAATAATTTGAAGTTATACTTTGGCTATATCGTTTACCGAGCGAGTTAGCTGCGCAGTATGGGTACAGTGTGTTTTTGATGTTTACACTATGCAAATCATTGAAGTTGTAGTTTTGCAATATTGCTTACTGAGCGAGTTAGCTACGCGATATGTGCACAGTGTGTTTCCATAGTTTGTGATTTTACACTAAGCAAATCATCAAAATTGTACTTTTGCTCTGAACACATCAAACAATGTTCTGATCATATGTTGAGGTTAACAACATCGATTACAGTGTTCGATTCTAGTCTTGTTATGTTTCATTCTGATCTTCTTAGAACAAGGGTACCCCCTAACATGTTCTAAACACATGTTGTATTGATTACAGTGTTCGATTCTAGTCTTGTTCACTTATTTCGTGTTCTGAACACATCGATCAATGTTCTGATCACATGTTGTATCGAGTACAGTGTTCGATTCTAGTCATGATCACTTATTTTGTGTTCTGAACACATCAATCAATGTTCTGATCACATGTTGAAGTTAACAACATCGATTACAGTGTTCTATTCTAGTCTTGTTATGTTTCAATCTGATCTTCTTAGAACAAGCGTATCCCCTGACATATTCTAAACACATGATGTATTGAGTACATTGTTCGATTCTAGTCTTGATCACTTATTTTGTTTTCTGAACGCATCAATCAATGTTCTGATCACATGTCGTATCGAGTACAGCGTTTGATTCTACTCTTCTTATGTTTCGAAAGTCTAAACATGCACAATAATGTTATCGCTGCACACGCTTGCCTTCGCGATGCAGGTTTAAACTTGTTCGATATAAAGCTATGCCTTGACATAAGAGGCGGAGGAGGAGGTAGAGGAGGAGGAGGGGGAGGAGGAGGAGGAGGAAGAGGAGGAGGAGGAGAATGATAAGGCCTTAACAGCCTATGTATAGTCGCCATTGTTTTTAAAGATGATAGCTGTCAAAAGAATTTTTCAAATTATCCACCACCACATTTCAGCTAAAGAGGGCAGCAGGGTGCTCTGTTGATTAAGCACATAGAATTTCAAATTGCCCTCCACCACATGCATAACAGCAGCTGTTATCTTGCGCAGTAGCCTCTAAGCTAGCTTTCTTCATAAGAGTAGCCGCCATCTTGTGCGAGCACCCCTAGGCCGTCTCATAAGGAGCTATGTATAGTCACCATTTTGTGTCTGCCATCTTGCGTAAGCATCCCTAGGACGTCTCAAGGCATCTTGTTTCCCATAAGAGCAGCCACCATCTTGTAGAAATAGATAGCTGCGAATGCCAAAGGGCTTAAGTAGGAATCGAACCGTTGATCTCATCATTAGACTATGTTTTTTCTTGTTCCTGATACTACGAACCTACGTATTAGGCGGAAAAATTTTGTCCGTTTTGCTCTACGATGCATCGTTTTCGAGATATTTAACATTTTGCATTTAAGCCTCCAAATTTAATGAAACGAACCTGCACGGCACGTTTTACTCTCTACCATAGCTAGACCTGATCATGTTACGAAGACTCGCTTCAATACAAGCTAAAACAGAGCAAATGCCAAAGGGCCTAAGTAGGTACCGAACCGTCGATCCCATCATTAGACTATGATTTTCTTGTTCCTCATACTGCGAACCTACGTATTAGGCAGAAAAATTTTGTCCGTTTTGCTCTACGGTGCACCGTTTTCGATATATTTAACATTTTGCATTTAAGCCCTAAATTTAATGAATCGAACTATCACGACACGTTAGCCTCTAAGCTAAGAGTAGCAACCATCTTGCGCAAGCACCCTTAAAGCGTCTCATAAGGAGTTATGTATAGCCGCCATCTTGTGTCCGCCATCTTGCGCAAGCATCCTTAGGGCGTCTCAAGCCATCTTGTGCAAGGACCCTTAAGCCGTCCCATAAGAGCAGCCGCTATCTTGCGCAAGCATCCCTAGGGTATCTCATAAGGAGCCATGTTTAACTGCCATCTTGCGCAAGCATCCCAAGGGCGTCTCATAAGAACCTGTGTATAGCAGCCATCTTGCGTAAGCACCCTTAAGGAGTCATGTATAGCCGCCATCTTATGCAATTAGCGTCGAGAGAGGGCTGCTGTAGAATTTTTCTTTTTAAATTATCCGCCACCACTTTTCAAAGGTATCTAGCTAAAGATGGCAGCACTGCGGATGATAGGTGACGAATTTATATCTACTACGATAAAGAGGGCAGCACGGTGCTCTCTGTATTAAAGATGGCGGATGACAGCTGTCAAAAAAGCACATGGCTATGTTTACCAAACAAGAGCACGTGGAATTTGCCGCCATCACATTTCAAACTAAAGAGGGCAGCACTATGCTCTGTTGATTAAAGATGGCGGATGGTAGCTGTCGAAAAAGCACGTGAGTTTGTTTCCAAACAAGAGCACGTGGAATTTTTCAATTTGCCGCCACCACATTTCAAAGGTATCTAGCTAAAGATGGCAGCACGGTGCTCTCTTGATTAAAGATGGCGGATGATAGCTAACAGAACTTTTCAAATTGCCCGCTACTACGTGCTTAAGGTAGTAGCCATAAAGAGGGCAGCACGGTGTTCTGTGGATTAAAGATGGCGGATGACAGGTGATGAAATTGCCCGCATGATAGTAGCACAGTGCTCTGTTGATTAAAGATGGCGGATGACAGCTGTCAAAAAAGCACATGGCTTTGTTTCCAAACAAGAGCACGTGGAATTTACCACCACCACATTTCAAACTAAAGAGGGCAGCACTGTGCTCTATAGATTAAAGATGGCAGATGACAGCTGTCAAAAAAGCACGTGAGTTTGTTTTCAAACAAGAGCACGTGGAATTTTTCAATTTGCCGCCACCACATAGAGGGCAGCACTGTTCTCTCTGGATTAAAGATGACTGCTTGTCGAAAAGCATTTTTCAAATTATCCGCCACCACATTTCAAAGGTAAGTAGCTAAAGAGGGCAGCACTGTGCTCTATAGATTAAAGATGGCGGATGACAGCTATCAAAAAGCACGTGGCTGTCAAAAAGCATGTGGATTTGTTTATCTCGAGCTAGTGAGGTTAAGTTGGTAGCACTAAGGTTTAGGCCCGTCAAGATGGCAGCACTGCCGGTGACAGGTAACGAAAGAGGGCAGCACGGTGCTCTGTAGTTTAAAGATGGCGGATGACAGCTGTCAAAAAAGCACGTGGCTGTCAAAAAGCACGTGGCTTTGTTTATCTCGCGCTAGTTAGGTTAAGTTGGTACTACTGAGGTTTAGGCCCGTCAAGATGGCAGTACTGAGGTTAGCGATGCGTTGTTGTCGATGATAGCTGTCAAAAAGCACGTGGCTTTGTTTACAAATCTGTCAAAAAGCACGTGGCTGTCAAAAAACACGTGGCTTTGTTTACCTCATGCTAGTTAGGTTAAGTTGGCACTACTGAGGTTTGGGCCCGTCCAGATGGTAGTACTGAGGTTTGCGATGCGTTGTTGTCTGTCAAAAAGCACGTGGCTTTGTTTACAAATCTGTCAAAAAGCACGTGGCTGTCAAAAAGCACGTGGCTTTGTTTACCTCGCGCTAGTGAGGTTAAGTTGGCACTACTGAGGTTTAGGCCCGTCAAGATGGCAGTACTGAGGTTAGCGATGCGTTGTTGTCTGTCAAAAAGCACGTGGCTGTCAAAAAACACGTGGCTTTGTTTACCTCATGCTAGTTAGGTTAAGTTGGCACTAGTGAGGTTTAGGCCCGTCAAGATGGCAGCAGTGAGGTTAGCGTTGCGTTGTTGTCGATGACAGCTGTCAAAAAGCACGTGGCTTTGTTTACAAATTCAAATCTCCCGCCAAAATTCAAATTTCCCGCCAAAATTCAAATTTCCCGCGGGCGGCGGCGGCGGAGGAGGCGGCGGAGGAGGAGGCGTGCGGCGGCGGAGGTGCCGCAGAACCATCCAATTATACTACTTTTTGAAATATTTATTTAATACGTACCGCACGTAATGTAAGTTCAATGTCCGCTTTCATGCAGTATGTGGGAATGAATGTATTTGTTTCCCTAAAAAGGGCCGATTAGTTAGCAGGCCGGACATATACGGACCGGAAATAATGGGAACACAACTGACCTGACAATGTTTTATTGAAGCAAATGTTCGATGTGATGACCGTTTTGGTTTATGCATATTCGGGCCCGGTGTCTAATAGATCGTGTTGCACGCTGAAGCATTCCAGGTGTAATTGCTCGGCAGGAGTCCATGATGAATTGATGGAGCTGGTCGGGGTTTGCCGGGGCTTGAGTGTTAACGACGTTCTTCAAATGCCGCCACAAGAAGAAGTCTAACGGCGTTAAATTCGGAGATCTGGCGAGCCAAGAAACCGGGCCTCCTCGTCATATCCATTTCCCTGGCAGTTCCTCGTTCAGATGGTTACGAGCGGGTAAAGTCGAATGTGGTGGAGCACAATCCTGTTGCAAACACATCGTCAAACGATCGTGAAAGGGCACATCCTCCAGCAGCAGTGGGAGTTCCTGACGCAGAAAGTGCAGGTAGCGTGGGCTCCTCCAATGGTCTTCAAAGAAATAGGTCCAATCAGGCGATCCCCTAAGATTCCATACCAAAATTTACCCCCTCCCCCCCTCCCCCAATCGTACTTGATAGGCCACCTGTCGCACCCAGTGAGGATTGTCCAGACTCCAATAGTGCATGTTGTGGTGATTGACGTTCCCATTATTGTGGAAGCGCGATTCGTCCGAGAACAAGATGTGCGATACGAATGCTGCTTCATTGTCCAGCGTGCCTAATAGTCACCAACAGAACTCCATTCGATCTTCGAAATCCCGCCCTTGGAGCTCTTGCGTAGCTTAAGAAGGTATGGATGAAATTTATATCCATGCAGTATTCGCCTTCTCATTCCTAGGCCTTTCCCGTCCCATCGTCGCCATAAACCCTATCTGTGTCGGTGCGACGTAAAGCAAAATAGTAGAATATTTTTTGACAATTGGTTTTACGTCGCACCGACACAGATAGGAATTATGGCTACGATGGGACTGGGAAGGGCTACGCGTTGAAAGGAAGCGGCCATGGCCTTAATTAAGGTACAGCCTCAGCACTTGCCTGGTGTGAAAATGGGAAACCACGGAAAACCGTCTTCAGGGCTGCCGACAGTGGGATTCGAAACCACTATCTCCCGGGTGCTAGCTCACAGCTGCGCGTCCCTAACTCCACGGTTAGCTCAGCCTGTACAATTAAATAGAAGTACGGCATGATCATGCAATTAAAGTTATTTGGTATTTTAATACACACTAAGGAACTAACAGACACTGAAGAGGCTGCCAGACTGACGAATGCGTGCGGCATACGGGTGAATTATAACTCAGTGTCCACGACCTTGGCAAAAGCATTATACCCCTACTACCCTTCCCCACAGCATATGCAAAGTCTCCACTACTTGCCGTAGCGCTATACAAATCGGTTAGCCACGACGAACGGCATTTGGTGCTTATTTCCGCCGAAAGTTATGTTAATAATTAAAGAAAATAAAAGAAAGAATTAGCAGATAAGACACAAAGGCTTGTACAGATAACATTTCTTTTAAAAATAATTCGCTGTGAGATTGCATCCGGGAGATCGTGGGTTCGAATCCCACTGTCGGCAGCCCTAAAGATGGTTTTCCGTGGTTTCTCATTTCACACCACGCAAATGCTGGTGCTGTACCTTAATTAAGGCCACGGCCGCTTCCTTCCAACTCCTAGGCCTTTCCTATCCCATCGTCGCCATAAAACCTATCTGTGTCGGTGCGACGTAAAGCAATTAGCAAATAATAATAATAATAATAATAATAATAATAATAATAATAATAATAATAATAATAATAATAATAATAATTCCTAGTTTCAGGTGGCTAAAGTGAATATGTAATGTTTACTCCACAAATTGGTGAGGGGCGGGGGCGACGTTCCCTTCTCGTCCCACCCCCTAATCGCCGCTACTGTTTGTTAACACGCCGAAGATGCAGAAAAGGAAATTTAATAACTTGTTAATTTATACATGTGTAGACATTCCACTCGATAAAAGAGTTGCTTGTATGAAACAAAAACGATACTGTTCGATGAAATACTTGTGTAGAAGGCATACGTCTGTTTGGAGCTTCGGCTGCATTCCGACCGCGTTGTTCAGATTAAGATAATGTCTGTGTATTCACCGCTGCTGATCACACTAGCTACTGCCGATATGCAGACAGCAAATATAGTGCGGCTGTAGCATACACCAGCCTAGTACTATGGGGTCGAAAACGATGTTTACTAATGCAAGGTGTGCATTCGACCGGCAACGCTGAGTAACATGCTGTGAGTATGACTCTGTTTCTTATCTCTTCATATTCTGACGTAACCTAACCGCTGGCAGTAGTTCCCCTGTTAAAATCAGTTGGTAGACACCACACACATCACTTATGCATGCGGGACATTTATAAGTAGAAAGTACGGCGTCCGTGAGCCACCTGGTATATAAAATAGCTTGTCCTGACTGACTGACTGACTGACTGACTGATTGATTCATCATCGCCGAGCCAAAACTACTGGATATAATGAAATGAAATTTTGGGGATACATTCATATTAAGATTTAGGTGCTCGCCAAGGGAGGATTTTTGGATATTCCGTCGCTAAGGGGGCGAAAAGGGGGGGGGTAAAATTTTAAAAGGACTGTATCTATATCTCAAAACTTTAAAAGTTTACAAATGTAAAAATTGGTATTTAGAATCTTCTTTAAAAATAAGGATACATGTATTTTTTTGTTTTCATAAAATCCCAATAGGAAAGGTGGAAAGGGGTGAAAAAGTGGTTGAATGCATTTAATGAGGATACTTATATCTCAGAAACTGAAGATATTACAGACTTGAAAATTGGTGTTTTGGATCTCCTTTAAAAATAAAGAAACATGTATTTTTTTGTTTCTGGAAAATCCAATTAATGGGGGGGGGGTGAGAAGGGGGTGAAATTTTAAAATGAGTGTATCTATCACAAAACTTTTGAAGTTTACAGGTGTAAAAATTAGTATTTAGAATCTCCTTTAAAAATTAAGAAACACGTATAGTTTTGTTTTCGGACATTCCCAATAGGAAGGGTGGAAAAGGGTGAAAATGTGTTAAATGCCTTTAATGAAGCTAATATTTCAGAACCGGAAGATATTGAATGCTAGGGGCTTTACGTCGCACCGACACAGATAAGTCTTATGGCGACGATGGGATAGGAAAGACCTAGGAGTTGGAAGGAAGCGGCCGTGGCCTTAATTAAGGTACAGCCCCAGCATTTGTCTGGTGTGAAAATGGGAAACCACGGAAAACCATTTTCAGGGCTGCCGATAGTGGGATTCGAACCTACTATCTCCCGGATGCATGGAAGATATTACAGACCTGAAAATTGGTATTTGGGATCTACTTTAAAATAATAAAGAAACATGTATTTTTCGTTTTTGGAAAATCCAAATAATTGGGGGGGGGGGTGAAAACGGGGGTGAATTTTTAAAATGAGTGTAGCTACATCTTAAAATCTTAAAAGTATACAGAAGTGAAAATTGGTATTTTGAATCTCCTTTAAAAATAAAGAAGCATGTATTTTTTGTTTTCGGAAAATCCCAATAGGAGGGGTGTAAAAGGGTGAATACTGGGTTGAATGCCTTTAATGAGGACACATATATCTCAGAAACTGAAGATATTACAGAACTGGAAATTTATATATGTGATCTCCTTTAAAAATAAAGAAACACGTATTTTTTTGTTTTTTGGAAAATCCAATTAATGGCGGTTAAACAGGAGTGACATATTTGGGTGAATTTTTTGAAAGACAATATCTACAGAATATGAAACCTATAATGTTACAGACGTAAAAAGTGATATTTGGAATCTCCTGTAAATGTAAAGAAACATAGGCGATTTGTTTTTGGAAACTCCTCTTAAGGGGAACTAAAAAGGGGGTGAAATTAAAAAATGAGAAATTATACAGTATATCTCAAGAAACTTAACATGTTACAGAAGTGAAAAATGGTATTTTTATCTCTGTAAAAATAAGGAAACGCGTATTTTTAGTTTTCGGAAATAACACTTGGGTGGAGGGGGGGTGGTAAAAGTGACTGAAAATGGTGTTGAATTCTTTTAATGAGGCTACTGTTATCTCAAAAATGAAGATGTTACAGACGTGAAATTTGATTTTGGAATCTGCTTTAAAAGTAAAGAAGCACTAATTCTCGGAAAATCCAATGAATGGGGAGGGGGGCGAGGTGAAAGAATTGAAAAATTAATTGACTTTAATTTATGAGAATACTTACATTTAATAAAAACTAAAGTTGTTAGGGCCTACGGACGTGAAAATAGGTATTTGTATCTCCTTTAAAAAGAAAGAAAAGCCCGTTTGGGGGGGGGGGGATCATCTTGGGGGCGGGAGTGAAAAGGAGTTGAATTCCTTTCATGACACATAAATCAAAAACTGAAAAAGTTACAGTCGTGATAATTGGTATTTAGAAGATCCTTTGCTATTAAAGAAACAAGTATGTTTTTGCCGGAAAATTCACTTGAGGGGGGGGGGGGGGGAGTGTGAAAGTGAAAAAAAGTGAATAATTTTGATCTCAAAACTGAAGGTAATAGACGTAAACAATGTTGTTTGGAATCTCCTTTAAACATAAAGAAACACGCCTCCATTTAGTTTATTTGGGGGGGGGGGGGGAAATAAACTTAACGGCGATGGGATGTAAAAGGAGGTGGGACCAATTTATTTTACTGTTCATAATGTATTTATAAGGAGCCTCCGTTGCTCAGGCGGCAGCGCGCCTGCCTCTCACAGCTGGGTTCCGTGGTTCAAATCCCGGTCTCTCCATGTGACATTCGTGCTGGACAAAACGGAGGTGGGACAGATTTTTCTCCGGATACTCCGGTTTTCCCTGTCATCATTCATTCCAGCAACACTGTCCAATATAATTTCATTTCATTTGTCATCCATTAATCATTGCCCCAGAGGAGTGCGACAGGTTTCGGCTGCCGGCACAATTCCTATTGTCACCGCTAGATGGGGGCTTTATTCATTCCATTCCTGACGCTGCCGAATGACTGGAAACAGGCTGTAGATTTTCGATGTACTTATTCTGATCATAAACCGATCATGTTTTAATCTTTCCTGGGTTCGTTTTCAAGAGCCATCTTTTCCTTCGGAGAACGTTCTTAGATTACAGTAGATTCTCCTGGCATATAAATAAAAAATTAAACACATTTGAAATAAACGATCGGAATGAGATTGACCGTCCAATTTTTCACCTCTATAATAAGGTCAATAATGCACGTCATAATGCATGTCATTCGTATGGCCAGAAATCCCCACACTTGCCTACGCGCGACAATGGTGCTGGTCACATTCTCAACAATGACAATGGCAGCAGATGTAATTTACCGCCAAGTAGCGGTCTTGCATCTTGCTGTTGGGTCCAGAACATCTATAATATAATAATAATAATAATAATAATAATAATAATAATAATAATAATAATAATAATAATAATAATAATAATAATGTCAAATGCACGGACCGCGCTGGAAACGGATCCTGGACGGGTAATGACTAAGAATGCAGTCCGGTCGCGGGTTCAGTACCGCCAAGGCACCCAAGACGACACTACGCCTGATCTCCTGAAGGATTTGTTCCATATTAAAAATGCTTATAGGAAAAGATGGCAAAGATTTAGGGACCCAACTGACCGGGTGGAATACCTGGACCTAGCCGGGAAGTACGAAATCGATTGCTGGAAAGAAAGATTGAAAAATGGGAGGAAACTTGCCGTAATCTATTAGAAAACGAGACAGATCGCGAATTTTGGCGGATTCTCGCAGTAAACGAGTCAGATCGCGAATTTCGGCGGATTATATATCTACAACAATAAGCATTCAATTATAAATTTCAGTATAATACCGTAGCGAAGCACGGATATCTTGCTAGTCTATATATATAAAATAACTTGTCCTGACTGACTGACTGACTGACTGACTGATTCATCATCGCCGAGCCAAAACTACTGGACATAAAGAAATGAAATTGTGGGGATACATTCATATTAAGATGTATGTGCTTGCTAAGAGAGGATTTTTCGATATTCCGTCGCTAAGGGGGTGAAAAGGTTGGTGAATTTTTAAAATTGCTGCTATCTATAACTTATCTCAAAACTTTTAAAGTTTATAGATGTAAAAATTGGTATTTAGAATCTCCTTTAAAAATAAAGAAACACGTATTTTTTTGTTTTCGGAAAATCCCAATAGGAAGGGACGAAAACGGTGAAAAATGGGTTGAATGCCTTTAATGAGGCTACTTATATTTCAGAACCTGAAGATATTACAGACCTGAAAATTGGTATTTGGGATCTACTTTTTAAAAAAAGAAACAGGTATTTTTTCGTTTGTGGAAAATCCAAATAATGGGGGGTGAAAAGGGGGATGAAATTGTAAAATGAGTGTATCTACATCTTAAAACTTTAAAAGTTTACAGATGTAAAAATTGGTATTTAGTATCTCCTTTAAAAATAAAGAAACATGTATTTTTTGTTTTCGGAAAATCCCGATAGGAGGGGTGAAAAGGGGATTGAATGCCTTTAATGAGGATACTTATATCTCAGAAACTGGAGATACTACAGACCTGAAAATTTGTATTTGGGATCTACTTTAAAAATAAAGAAATACGTATTTTTTCGTTTTTGGAAAATCCAAATAATGGGGGGGTGAATTTTTAAAATGAGTGTGTCTACATCTTAAAACTTTAAAAGTTTACAGATGTAAAAATTGGTATTTAGAATCTCCCTTAAAAGTAAAGAAACACGTATTTTTTTGTTTTCTGTAAATCCCAATAGGAGGGGTGTAAAAGGGTGAATAATGGGTTGAATGCCTTTAATGAGGATACATATATCTCAGAAACTGAAGATATTACAGAACTGAAGATTTGTATATGGGATCCCCTTTAAAAAGAAATACGTATTTTTTTGCTTTTAGAAAATCCTGCGGTTAAACAGGAGTGACAAATTGGGTTGAATTATTTGAAAGACAATATCTACAGAATATCTGAGAAACGTAAAATGTTACAGACGTAAAAAGTGGGTATTTGGAATCTCCTGTAAATATAAAGAAACATAGCTGATTTGTTTTTGGAAACTCCACTTAAGGGGAACTAAAAAGGGGTGAAATTTTAAAATGAGAATTTCTACAGTATATCTCAAAAACTTAACATGTTACAGAAGTGAAAAAAGGTATTTTTTATCTCTTTTAAAAATAAAGAAACGTGTATTTTTAGTTTTCGGAAATACCACTTGGGTCGAAGGGGGTAAAAGTAACTGAAAATGGTGTTGAATTCTTTTAATTAGGCTACTGATATCTCAAAAATTATGTTACAGGCGTGAAATTTGATATTTCGAATCTGCTTCAAAGTAAAGAAACACGTATTCTCGGAAAATCCAATGAAGGAGGGGGTGGGGGTGAAAGAATTGAAAAATTAATTGTATGAGAATACATACATCTAATAAAAACTAAAGTTGTTACAGACGTCAAAATTGACATTTTGATCTCCTTTAAAAACAAAGAAAAGCGCGTTTTGGGGAGAGGGAACCATCTTGGGGGGGCGGGAGTGAAAATGAGTTGAATTCCTTTCATGAGGACACATAAATCAAAAACTGAAGAAGTTAGAGTCGTGATAATTGGTATTTAGAAGATCCTTTACTATTAAATAAACAAGTA
The DNA here is from genome assembly GCF_040414725.1 of Anabrus simplex. NCBI lineage: Eukaryota > Metazoa > Arthropoda > Insecta > Orthoptera > Tettigoniidae > Anabrus > Anabrus simplex. Next base: position 1,558,893,922 of record NC_090265.1, read on the forward strand.
ATTTTTGCTGAAAAATTCACTTGGTTGGGTGGGGAGGGGGAGGAGTGTGAAAGGAAGTGAAAAAAGTGAATTATTTTTATGGTGATACTTATATCACAAAACTGAAGGTAATAGACGTGAACTTTGGTGTTTGGAATCTTCTTTAAACATAAAGAAACACGCCTTCTTTTAATTTTTTTGGTGGGGGGGGGGGGTAAATAAACTTAACGGCGATAGGATGTAAAAGGAGGTGGGACCAATTGATTTTACTGTTCATAATGTACTTATAAGGAGCCTCCGTTGCTCAGGCGGCAGCGCGCCGGCCTCTCACAGCTGGGTTCCGTGGTTCAAATCCCGGTCACTCCATGTGACATTCGTGCTGGATAAAACGGAGGCGGCACAGGATTTTCTCCGGATGCTCCGGTTTTCCCTGTCATCATTCATTCCAATAACACTGTCCAATATATCATTTCATTTGTCATTCATCGATCATTGCCCCAGAGGAGTGCTTCGCCAGCCGGCACAATTCCTATTGTCGCCGCTAGATGGGGCTTTATTCATTTCATTCCTGACCCTATCGAATGACTGGAAACAGGCGGTAGATTTTCGATGTACTTATTCTGATCATAAACCGATCATTTTTAATCTTTCCTGGATTTGTTTTCAACAGCCATCTTTTCCTTCGGAGAACTTCTTAGATTACAGTAGATTCTCCTGGCATATAAACAAAAATGTAAACATATTTGAAATAAACGATAGGAATGAAATTGACCGTCAAATTGTTCACCTCTATAATAAGGTCAATAATGCACGGAAGTATGTCATTCGTATCACCAGAAATCCCGCACACTTGCCTACGCGCGACAATGGTGCTGGTCACATTGTCAACAATGACAATGGCAGCAGATTTAATTTACCGCCAAGTAGCGGTCTTGCATCTTGCTGTGGGGTCCAGAACATCTAATAATAATAATAATAATAATAATAATAATAATAATAATAATAATAATAATAATAATAATAATAATAATAATAATAATAATAATAATAATAATAATAATAATGTTCTGGACCGTCGTCAAATGTGCGGACCGCGCTGGAAACGAGTCCTGGACGGGTAATGACTACTATTGCAGTCCGGCCGCGGGTTCAGTACCGCCAAGGCACCCAAGATCTCCTCAAGGATTTGATCCATATTAAAAAATGCTTATAGGAAAAGATGGCAAAGATTTAGGGAGCCAACTGACGGGTGGAATACCTGGACCTAGCCCGAGAAGTACGAAATCGATTGCTGGAAATAAAAATTGAAAATGGAAGGAACTTTGCCGTAATTTCTCAGAAAACGAGTCAGATCGCGAATTTCGGCGGATTATATATAAAACGTTAAGCATTCAATTATAAATTTCAGTATAATACCGTAGCGAAGCACGGGTATCTTGATAGTTTTAAAATGAAGTAGTCCTCTGGACCTCAGGCAACTATTGAATTGCGGTGAAAGAAATAAGAATAAATAATATGTCAGGAATCATAATACTTGGAATTCATCAGGAGTTTCTTTTTAAGGTGTTTTAATTTTCCACCAGTAATAGACCTATAACTTGACCTACTTACTCCGCCAGGACGCGCGCTTGATTTTGTAATGTATTAGCTGATTGCAACATACCCCTTTGTATCAGCAGGCAGGGACGGCCGTACCCTATGTTCTGAAGTGCTGCAGCACATTGTCTATTTGAAAAATAAATTATTTTGATAATATTATCTACAGTCAAATGCAGTGCTTTGAAGGACGTCAGGCAAAGAGTAGGAAATCATTCAACTTCCCTCACAACCAGGTAACTAGTTGTGCGTTCCACGCCGGGTGCTGTGCAGATTACAGCTCAGCGAGAATTTCTAAGCTTTTTGCCAGAAAGCAGGAACTCTGGATTTCGCGCATTCTTGCCCAACTTCTCCGATGTGATGTGGAAACAACAGCCAAGACATCACTTCACAGCGATTCGTTCAACTACAGGTCACACTAGGATATCTACCGAAATGAGAACGTGGCAGCGGTGACTCAGCGGTAGTATTTCAGAGGAGATCGCTGACAGCAAACGGGAAAACAAAATACTATAGAGAGCTGTCAGCTGTTCCCACCAGGTATTTTAATACTCCCAACTTTCCTATTCCATAGCCACATGTGTAAATGGATGAACTCTAAAATTGTACTTTTTATGTTGTCAAAATAAGGACATGATATTGTGATTTTCTTTAATGACAAAATGTCTAGTTTATAAATTTCACTATAACAACATAACGTGTAATTTTGCATTACGACGTTGCTAGTTTTATTTCAATGATTTTGGTAACATTGAGAAGTTATATTTTTGCGCACTCACACCAAATGTTTCTGAGTTCGTGAATGTTTTGTCATTGCAAGTGTTGTGTTTAATTAGTTTTCTATGAGGAATGTATATATATATGTTGGGGTTGTTTGCGTATTTGTTCTGTATGGAAAACTCAGTGGAGAGGCTCTTGAAAACCGCATATGTTTTTGAATATTATTATTTTTTGGAGGGGGAATGGGTTGGCACACAACTCATTTTCTTCACCAGCCGCCGCTGCCGACATGGTATAAAAGTCCAAATAAAGCTTTAATCTTTTACTATTTACTGGTTTATGATCTCTCTCTCTCTCTACCGCAACTGAACTACACTATACTAACAGACTAACGTCTATTTTTTTTTTTTTACATCCACTTCTCCACCACGTGATACACTGAACTCAGCGACTCTAAGGCCGGCCCTATTCATTCCTTTTAACATACCGTAAGTCGCAATAGGTGATGTTCATAGTTAAGTAGCATAAGCCTAAAGTCAGTATGGATTGGTGACCTCTACACTTCACGAGAGCTGAATAGCTCTCACAAACATCAACACATGGGATCGGAGCATTACACTACACCATAGCTGTGCGAGAATGCCACTCTACAGCTAAGCTAGTATGATAACTGCCGAACTGCTAACGTAAATCAATGACAACATTAAAAATTTCTCTAATTAACTTACGTTAGCACGCGCGCTGGTTAGAAATTACCCAAGATTGGCATCAACACACAAATATGTCACCAGATCGAATAACACGGATACTAGTAATATAAGCAACAACGACTTTTTCGGAGATTCCATTATGAAAGTTGCAAGGGGTAGAAGACAAAATACCCTTTCGTCCAAGAATGATTAATTATTAATTTTGCCATGGGTAAAAAGTATCCACGCACCTCCTAGCGATTGATCAAATAACATTGAAACTTGTCATAGTTTTCTACCAGGTTAGCTCAAAGGTAGGAAAATAAAAGCAACGATCTTAAAAAAGTCATTTTTCGTGAGGAAGAAGGAAAGGAAAAAAATGTCAATGAACTGCTAAAATGTGTCAAACCTCTTCTTCAAATTTCGTTTATTTTAACCAAATTTCAACATACCTTTCTTTTCACTTGTATCCCGTCAGTCGCTGACTCATTCATTTACTTAGAAAGAGCTCTGGCTATCCTTGCATCAGTAAAATGAGTATGTTGTGCACTACCAATACGGGAAACACTGATCAGGAAATTCATTGCCATGTTACTTCATTGTATTTAGAATGGCTCAAAATCCAAATTGCACGTTGACTTTCAGTCATTTCTCCTCCATGAGTTACACCAGAATGACTCTTAGAGCATTTCATGAACATTTTCTCAGTGTACATATTCAAATACCATACCACTTCCTGTCCTTCCTTCGTACAGTAAAATGTCCTTTATTCAGCATTCTGTAGAGTTCTGGATTCATTGTTTTTAGTTCCTGCATTTCTTGAAGGTGTATTCTTGCGTATTTAGGATAAATCTATGACCTGAACTCGCAAAAAAAGTAGCATGTGCTCAACAGCCTGTAAGTGCATTACCTGATTGGTGGTGGTGGTGGTGGTGGTGGTGGTGGTGGTGGTGATTATTGTTTTAAGAGGGAGTACAACTGGGAAGCTATCCTCTATTAACACTAATCGGAAGAAAAAACGAAGATTATTCGAAAGATAAAGGTATCAAGAAACGGAAGAGAAGGGAAGGCCTAGGAAGTGCGTGAAAAGAAAGAAATCCTAGCCCTCGCAAACCTAATTACCCTCGGGTTTGGAAAAGAAAAAGAGTTGTCCAAGGCAGGTCAGACCGGATGGACGGAAGTGAGGAGCCTAGCACAAGTAAGTGGAAGCAATACAGTCTTAGCTGGAGGCTTAATGATCTCCCAACCTACGCTTCCAAAATAAGAGTATCTGGAGGCCTCCCTTTTAGTCGCCGCTTGTGACAGGCAGGGAATACCGTGAGTGTATTCCAACGCCACCACCTACAGGGAAAAGTAAGTGAAAGCAATGCCAGGACTCGACTAAGGTCCCCGTGGCACCAATTCACGCTCCCTAGTTGGAAGACCCCTGGAGTTCTAATTTTGGTGAGAGACAGGAATACCGTGGATGTATTCTACCACCCTCACCTACAGGGAGAGAGTGCGTCTGTATGGCAATCCCGTCTTATCATTCTTATATCTTAACGGTACTGGCATCTTATATTCGGCCCTGAACTTGACAAGTGTAAACTATACGCAATAGAATGGCCCTCTTGCTTGCTTGCTTGCTTGCTTATAATTTACCATGTAAAACTGTATGTTACATATCGATACTCTCATTTAAACGAGATCATAAATCGAAGAATTTCCTCACGAGATGGCGCAGTCTTCAACAGTGCATTAACCCACCAGCTTATTATGACATCCTCACGCAAGGTATCTGAGAGTCGAGTTAAGTTATATGCCAAAGGACGTCGTCACATCTCCAGATGTCTCAACGAAAAAGGTTCATAATTGTATATTATCTCAACAGTGTTTAGCCTCTAACGTAACGAAAGCAGCTGTGATAACCAACTGGAATCGAGTATGGAGGAATACCTTGACGCAAGTATAATAGACTAATATAACTTGGAAACAATATTCTTTAACCCATGGGTAAATAATGCAAATATTGATTATTATTATTATTATTATTATTATTATTATTATTATTATTATTATTATTATTATTATTATTATTATTACTTGTGAGGTGTAGCTATGAAGTTGTTTATATGTATCATTATTTACGTAGTTATGTCCGGACTTTATTTGGTATAAATCACGATCATATTATTTGTGAGGTTATGTCATGAAACATCTACTGTATACGCACGTAGGTATTAATATGAGCTTATTTAATGTATGAACGTGTAATTAATAATATATACGGTAACTTATTATTACCTGTATATATGATGTATTATCCAATGTACAATTGTGCAACACACTGCAATATTCAGAATAACGTATCTTGGACACTAGATAATTACAGAAAATTCTTTACATTGTAACTATGTTATTGGAGACTCTCGAATTTACGAGAAAATAAGTTGTGTCATATTCTTCTAGAAGCCTGGCCAGGCAACGTATATAAAAAGGCAGTCTTAATGATAGAGTGGGTTTTTTTTTAGTGAGACTTGTGTGGAAGTCGTGGTAGCTGAGTGTTTGAAGTCAAGTATGTGAATTGGTTTGTTGGGCTGGTTGTTGACATCCAACTGTTGCAGTCTCTCCTATCGTTATTTGTCGGATTAGTGTTTTGTTTTATTATGGCAGCTTATTAGTTTGCGTGTGAATATGTGTAAATAATTTGTAAATAAAATGGTGTACACAGCTGACAGCATTTTGTGTGCGTCTTTGTGAATACATCTATCTCCAATCGCATACTTCCAGATGTAGTAAAAGAAAGTTGGTATTAAGTAATCCACGACATTATACCGACAAACAGCAGACTTCATCATATTCATATGATGGAGACGGATTTGTGCAACTTCTGTCAACATAAAGGCACAATCCAACACCGACTTACAACTTGTGCGAAGATTCGACCGACGTGGGATAAATTTAAACAGTTGATGAAGTGCATCATCGGACGTCCGAACACATATATCGAACCTGAATGGATGACCCGCCCTACATTTATTTTACAACCACCGCAACTGAACAGTCCTGTCGTGCCTGTTAGGTTGTTATGTCGACTGTTTGCTGAAATCTTCTGAGCCTTACAGTGAACTCGAAAAGATGTCCGAGATAAGTGACTATGTTTTAATGTGCATTCAGTGTCCGAAAAGGAAGAAATGGTTGGGAGAATATCTAGAGCAGCTAAGTGTGATCTATTCATTTGTTATTTGTTAATTCTTGTCAGGTCCAGATGGGCATTATTTTGATATTCTGAGACTTCAAAAAATTCATGTACATTAGGCAACAAGAAGTTGTAAAGACGGTTTCTGTTTGCGTTTTTCTCTATCTAATTTTGTGTTCATTTGTTAAACAGTTGAAATAATTTTATGTATTAACTATTATATATAAATAAATCAGATGTAAATAACGTAGTCTAATAACAATAGGCAGTCTGTTCACAAATTCACCACACAATTGAAATTCAGCTAGAAAACTTAGCCAATGCGAACGTGAAGATAATTGATGTCACAGACGGTCTGAATGCTGTGATGAGTTCATCAGAACAGAAACCGACGATACATACTTTTAATATGTAAGTAACCTTCAAAATAACAACTAACATCCATTGTATTAAATACGGCTTGTTACGGGGCGAGTTGGCCGTGCGTGTAGAGGCGCGCGGCTGTGAGCTTGCACCCGGGAGATAGTAGGTTCGAATCCCACTATCGGCAGCCCTGAAAATGGTTTTCCGTGGTTTCCCATTTTCACACCAGGCAAATGCTGGGGCTGTACCTTAATTAAGGCCACGGCCGCTTCCTTCCAACTCCTAGGCCTTTCCTATCCCATCGTCGCCATAAGACCTATCTGTGTCGGTGCGACGTAAAGCCCCTAGCAAAAAAAAATACTGCTTGTTCATTTTGGAAACTGGAAATATAACTGGAATATGCACAGATAATACTTATTAATTCATGAAAATGTTGGCCGATTTTTTTATATTTTTTTTTTTACAGAAGGTAAGATTATAAAACAAATGAATTTCAAAGTCTAAAAGGTGGAGTGCGGAGACAAGAGAGCGAATGTGAACGACATGAGTAGTTCAGCGGAGTTGCGGAGCGCAACGACATGAGTAGTTCAGCGCATTTGCGGAGCGCATGCAGCCCCGCGTGCCGAGGCCCATATTCCGAGGTGCGCACGCAAACCCACTTCGTCCTACGTCAAAATGTAATAGGACCTTTTTGTTGCAGATGTTGTCTACTTGCCACATATCTAGGTATTATTTCACCGGGCGAGTTGGCCGTGCGCGTAGAGGCGCGCGGCTGTGAGCTTGCATCCGGGAGATAGTAGGTTCGAATCCCACTATCAGCAGCCCTGAAGATGGTTTTCCGTGGTTTCCCATTTTCACACCAGGCAAATGCTGGGGCTGTACCTTAATTAAGGCCACGGCCGATTCCTTCCAACTCCTAGACCTTTCCTATCCCATCGTCGCCATAAGACCTATCTGTGTCGGTGCGACGTAAAGCCCCTAGCAAAAAAAAAAAAAGGTATTATTTCCCGAAAATACACACAAAAAAGGCTTTTTAAGTCCACGTTTTTACAGGGTTTTCTGAACATTTTTGGAGATTGTCGGAGGAATTTGTGGTGGAAGTTAAAAATCCGTATTCAGTGACCCAAGAAACATAAAAGTAAGCCAATTTCTAGAACTAGCATGAATTTTTCCAGGTTAAATTCGCTATTACCTGGATTATATCAGGGCAATAACTCAGTACTAACGATGTTCAAAACTGTCATCCTCGTGTGATAGATTTACTGGCAAGTAAAGGAACTTCTGCGGGGCAAAGTACCTCAGCATCTCCGAAAACTGCAAAAGCAGTTAGTGGGGCGTGATACCAATATTATTATTATTTTTATTAATAATAATAAATCTACTGTTTTGTAAAACTTATGCTGAACAATTCTTACCGTCATAGTACAGATATATCTTCAACGGTTTCGCCAGGGTAAGCTAAAAAGGCGAACGGATGACCTTGTTTACTTCGACTTGCTTCACTTAAATCGTTACTGTAACATAAAAAAGCTTACAGTGGGTTAGGAGTTAAAGATACTGTAGATGTACAGTATGCTGTCGCAGATTTTTTGTGAACGTTTTATGCTGAACAATTCGTACCCTTATGTATCTTTAGCAGTTTAGCCAGTGTAAGCTAAAAAGGTGGACGAACGGTCGTTATTTATTCGGCTTTCTTCACTGATATCGTAAAACCTCGGCTTCCTTTGGTCATAGATTAATGTTTCTGTGCATAAATCTTTCTCGGGAATGGTGAAAACCGCATCAAAATCCATCCAGTGGTTCTTAAGATTAACCGTCACATATAGACAGACAGACAGACAGACAGACAGACTCGAGGACTTCATTTAATACTAAGTAGAGCTAATAATGAATACGAAAGGAACTCAGCTGCAAATAATGACGATTCTATTCATTTTAGTTGTCCTTACATATACTTAATCGTGTTTGTAGGTCTTCATATCAAAATCTGTTAAGCATAAATGTAAACGCCAATAAGCCCATTGGATGAATGGTGAATTTGTGCAGTTGAGAGTTGAGCGACTCTAATCTTAAGTGTTACAGATAACATTGTATGGAGCGTCAAGGGCATCGTATTGAATATGGAAGCGCATGAAGATTGATGATAGCGTTATGACTTTGGAACCCAATATCAATGTTTCCGAGCAAAACTCGCACTCAAAAACGTTTAGCGAACTTCTTCCACTGACGGAAAAAGTATACATACAAGGTTAAACAAGAGAAGTTGCATCAGGTGGAATGTTTGTTACCTGTATATGTTTATCCAGAAATACGAACGGATTTTGCTAAAAGAGTGAAAACGATCGAACATGGGCAGCTAAAACTCGCGATACTGGATCTAATGGATCATTAATGACAATTTACAAAAGATTAAATAAATACCCGCCAGGCATTTCGCGAATGTTCCTTGTGAGTAGAATGCCGCATGCACAAGCGTAAATTCTGGTATGGTCATCCGTGAAGAAGTTCACGGCATCTCTACTACTGGCAGCATTCGTCGAATATACATCATTGGCTTCGAGGAGAAAACCAACTGTCAGATTCGAGACTGGTGTGACTGATCAACAAAGGTGTCTACTTTACCGATGGTATTCTTGCTCATACTAGATCAGGTCATGACTGTTAATCACTTATCCTCTTGTGTCAAATTCTGGGAGTGACACCATAATGATCAATTTAAACCAAAGACAGTGACTGTTGAAATGAGCGATGTCAAAAAAAAATAAAATAAAAAAAAAGACGTACGATTTTCTTTTTTGGCAAGTTGCTTTACGTCGCAGCGACACAGATATCTCTTATGGCGACGATGGGACAGGAAAGGGCCAGAAGTGGGAAGGAAGCGGCCGTGGCCTTATTTAAGGTACAGCCCCAGCATTTGCCTGGTGTGAAAATGGGAAACCACGGAAAACCATCTTCAGGGCTGCCGACAGTGGGGTTCTAACCCACTATCTCCCGGATGCAAGCTCACAGCCTCGTGTCCATGACCGCACGGCCAACTCGCCCGGTATATCTTAAATTAGGTTTACAAAAGTCGAAAGTGGGTCTAATTTAAATGTCTGTCTCTCCGTCTGATTGATTGATTGATTGATTGATTGATTGATTGATTGATTGATTGATTGATTGATTGATTGATTGATTGATTGATTGATTGATTGATTGATTGATTGATTGATTGATTGATCATAACGGTAAAGTTGATTGATAGAATTTCTCGAAACACGGTATTGAAGTTTACGAATAGCCGGCGTGTGCACTAGACTCTGTATTATTTGATTGGTATAAAGGAGCGTACTCTATGGTAAAGTGGTTAGCGTGATTAGCTGCCATCCCCAGAGGCACGGGTCCGATTTCCGGCTCTTCCATGGAATTTGAAAAGTGGTATTCAGCCTCGGGAGGTCAAATGAGTAGAGGTGGATTCGATTCCTACCTCAGCCATCCTGGAAGTGGTTTTCCATGGTTTCCAACTTCTCTTCCAGGCGAATGCCGGGAGGGTACCTAACTTAAGACCACGGCCGTTTCCTTCCCTCTTCCTTGTCTATCCCTTCCAATCTTCCTATCCGCCCCACAAGACCCCTGTTCAGCATAGCAGGTGAGGCCGCCGGGGCGAGGTACTGGTCCTTCTCCCCAGATATATCCTCCGACTCAAAGTCTTACGCTCCAGGACACTGTCCTTGAGGCGGTAGATGTGGGATCCCTCGCTGAGTCCGAGGGAAAAACCGACCCTGGAGGGTAAACAGATTAAGAAAGAATGAAAGTAAGATAAAGTGGCGTAGCAAAATTAAAATGACCAAAATATGTACTGTCAAATTCCCCCTTTAATATTCGCTATTTTCAAGGCTTGTTTCAAGTTAGGAAGCAACACAAAAATACCTTTCATTAAACCTACCTAATCATAGAGTCTAGTAAAGGATCAGATTATTCAATACATCAAAGAAATCTACAGTAAACCTAACACTTTTGTATTTGCAGATACTGTTGTGATATAGGACGAAAATAATAATAATAATAATAATAATAATAATAATAATAATAATAATAATAATAATAATGGTTTTACGTCGCACTAACTACTTTACGGTTTTGGGAGACGCCGAAGTGCCGAACTTTTGCCCCGCATGTGTTCTTTTACGTACCGATAAATCTACCGACATGGGGCTGACGTATTTGAGCATCTTAAAATACCACCGGACTGAGACACTCAGTTCGACAGGAAGGAGAGTGACCGAAGTGCAAGGCAAGTTGAACTGTTGGAACAACAAGTTTATGGAATTTAAGATTAAAATAAACAAATCTAATACCGTGGTCATCACTATCAATGGAGAAGGAACAAGTTCTACTATCTTTTGGGAGAGAACTAAGTTACAATCAGTTCCCTGCTTCAAGAATCTTAGAAGCATCATCTCTAAGCAGTGTTGCTAGGTCTAAAAATAAAAAATCGGTAGATTGTACGTAAAAATTTCGGGAGTTCTAATACAAATTTCGGTATTTTCTCGAGCACTGAAAGAATGGAATAGCCATGTGAAGTTATTGGGAGAAAAATTTACGATTTCACTCACCCGTACTCTCTGGCCAATCTAGGTTTCTTCTTCTTCGTCTTTTTCTTCTTTCTCCCCACTCTTCCCGTATTTTTCGTTATTCATCTGGCGTAGAGATTGTGTGCCAATGTTGAAGTCGTAGCAGGAAACAGATTTTGTATTCCTTTTTCAATGCAGAAGTCCGGAAATCGTTTGAGTGTTCAGTCTATTTCTGGTTTTTGTTTTCATTCGATTGATAGCAGAAGACAGGCAGATTAATGGGGCAAACACAAGAGTGATAGACAGCATCAGGATTTATAGCCTAGGAGAAACTTCTGATCCATATCCCTGTTTTGCTTTACATACTGCATTTCAAAATTCTATTGGATTTGCACTGTCAACATTCACCTCCGTATTTCTAAATAGCTGCCACTTAGTGTCAAGTTCCTGAATGTCATTTTAAACTAAGGTGGGAAAATGTAATGCAAGACTGGCTACAGGTGGAATTTTCTCTTGATTCTAACACAGTTCAGATCAGACAGTTCTAAATCATTTACTGCAGTTATTGCAGTATCTGTAAAAGGAAATCTTGTGAATACGGTATCTACAAAGCACTCTCAATAAAAATCTCTAAACATCTCAGTTTAAAGTTCTTGACTTGTTGAAGAGAAGGATCCTTACTTGTTTCAATGTACAAAGTAACTTTTGCGCCTAAGTATATTTCATCACTAGGCTTGAAATTAGAGGAATATGGATAATCACCATCTTTCAAGGGCGTTTTCTCTAGATAGTCCTTCATTTAGCTCTTTAGAATTGTTCTCAAGGTTCCCTCAACCTCACGATACATGGTATGAATTCGAGGTATTTCTTATTGCATTTTGGGATTTAAAGTGTAGAATTTAGGCAGAATAAAGGCCAGGAAAAGAAGAAAAGCGTGGTTGCACCATAATTTAATTTCTAAAAAATAGTGTCGCTTGCCAGAAGCCTGTCAATACCCATAGGATTGATAAAATACAGTTTCAGTGCATCATATTGTTCTAGAAGCCTACATACAACAATATGTAGAGACTATGGTGAAGTAATTTATGGGGCTTTACTTCCACAAAATTTTGGAATTATTTTAGTTCACCTACGCGTTTAGGACTACAATGGAAGTAGCTGTACACATCCTTGTAAGATATTCTATGGCCCTTGTTAATTTTAGGCATGCACATGACGCACATTATCCATCCACGACATGTTGCATCTTTTTCCCACTCTGCATTATAGGCCTGCTATACTTCAGTTTTTCTTAATTGATTTTGACACAAATGCCGAATCGGAACTCGAACTAGAATCCATATTTTTAAAATAGCTTGCCAGCTAACTGTTAGGAACTGTGGCATAGATTAACATCCAGCTAGAAGTGGTCTGATCTGAACGACAACTGACTGTGACTCACACACGTAACACTCAATATGCAGGTCGGGGATTTCCCTTCGAATGATGCAGTCAAGTGTGAGTTTTGAGTTCAGTAAGGAGAGAAAGATTACGTAATTCCAGCCTAAAATGAATGCGGAGAAGTACCTAACGAGTAGAGATGGGCGAAGTTGTTCTTTTTCCGGAACAGTTCCGGTTGTTCCGGTTCCGAAAAAATACAAAGTTCCGAATAACAGTTCCAAAATAACAGTAAAAGGTTTAGGCAGTGGAGAATTAGAAAACATTAACGAACCTCATAAATGCTCATTATAGAATTGGTTCCTCACTGTTAGTTTCATGCTTTACTCTCAATGTCTGTAGAGAACGCTGAAATATAGTTTTTATCACAAAAAGTGGGTATTAATAAAACCTGAGAAAGAAACACCTTAATTAAATTGAATTGAATTTAATTTTCAGGTGTGATTTGTTGTTAAATGTTTCATTTTTCAGGTATCTTACAGCCTAATAAATAAATTAGTTTCGACAGACGGAATAACAGTTATACACTGACTGACAGAGCAAATGCAACACCAAGAAGGAGTGGTTCGAAAGGGATGAAAGTTGGGAACAAAACAGAAACGGCACGGACGAATAATTGATGTTTATTTCAAACCGATATGCAGGTTACACAATGCGCACGGCATCGACTCAGTAGGATGTAGGACCACCGCGAGCGGCGATGCACGCAGAAACACGTCGAGGTACAGAGTCAATAAGAGTGCGGATGGTGTCCTGAGGGATGGTTCTCCATTATCTGTCAACCATTTGCCACAGTTGGTCGTCCGTACGAGGCTGGGGCAGAGTTTGCAAACGGCGTCCAATGAGATCCCACACGTGTTCGATTGGTGAGAGATCCGGAGAGTACGCTGGCCACGGAAGCATCTGTACACCTCGTAGAGCCTGTTGGGAGATGCGAGCAGTGTGTGGGCTGGCATTATCCTGCTGAAACAGAGCATTGGGCAGCCCCTGAAGGTACGGGAGTGCCACCGGCCGCAGCACATGCTGCACGTAGCGGTGGGCATTTAACGTGCCTTGAATACGCACTAGAGGTGACGTGGAATCATACGCAATAGCGCCCCAAACCATGATGCCGCGTTGTCTAGCGGTAGGGCGCTCCACAGTTACTGCCGGAGTTGACCTTTCTCCACGCCGACGCCACACTCGTCTGCGGTGACTATCACTGACAGAACAGAAGCGTGACTCATCGGAGAACACGACGTTCTGCCATTCCCTCATCCAAGTCGCTCTAGCCCGGCACCATGCCAGGCGTGCACGTCTATGCTGTGGAGTCAATGGTAGTCTTCTGAGCGGACGGCGGGAGTGCAGGCCTCCTTCAACCAATCGACGGGAAATTGTTCTGGTCGATATTGGAACAGCCAGGGTGTCTTGCACATGCTGAAGAATGGCGGTTGACGTGGCGTGCGGGGCTGCCACCGCTTGGCGGCGGATGCGCCGATCCTCGCGTGCTGACGTCACTCGGGCTGCGCCTGGACCCCTCGCACGTGCCACATGTCCCTGCGCCAACCATCTTCGCCACAGGCGCTGCACCGTGGACACATCCCTATGGGTATCGGCTGCGATTTGACGAAGCGACCAACCTGCCCTTCTCAGCCCGATCACCATACCCCTCGTAAAGTCGTCTGTCTGCTGGAAATGCCTCCGTTGACGGCGGCCTGGCATTCTTAGCTATACACGTGTCCTGTGGCGCACGACAACACGTTCTACAATGACTGTCGGCTGAGAAATCACGGTACGAAATGGGCCATTCGCCAACGCCGTGTCCCATTTATTGTTCGCTACGTGCGCAGCACAGCGGCGCATTTCACATCATGAGCATACCTCAGTGACGTCAGTCTACCCTACAATTGACATAAAGTTCTGACCACTCCTTCTTGGTGTTGCATTTGCTCTGTCAGTCAGTGTAGATTAACTAAGAAGACAGGTACCAGTAAAATATGAAATATTTAGGCCTTGTTCAATAACATTTGGTATATTGATATCGCCATGTTTTATATATCGGTATGTATAATAATCTAACACTTCTTATGAACAAATTAGAATGGATAGCACAACACAGACAGCCGTAAATCGCGCTAAAAGAATACTTTGACGATGCACGTGGGTTCACGCAGCAAGAATTCATACGAATAAAGATTAAAAATCAGTGCCATGCACACTTTCGCTGTCTGTCAAAATGCTGACTGAGATGCGCGCCTCTACGTCTTACAGTTTCATATTTTGTGGGTTCCTTCCCCTTCCATTGATGTTCCAGTGCAGTCAAGTTTCAAAGACCTTCGAAGCCAGTGCAGAGAAATAGCACTCACGTTCGCCCAGAGTCGGAACAATCAGCCAACCAGGATTCGGAACACTGTTCTTTCGGAACAGGGTGTTGCTAGACCAGTCCCGCCGAATGCAGGCGATATGGAACACTGTTCTTTCGGAACAGGGTGTTGCTAGACCAATCCAGCTGAGTGCAGGCGATACGGAACACTGTTCTTTCGGAACAGGGTGTTGCTAGACCAGTCCCGCCGAATGCAGGCGATATGGAACACTGTTCTTTCGGAACAGGGTGTTGCTAGACCAATCCAGCTGAGTGCAGGCGATACGGAACACTGTTCTTTCGGAACAGGGTGTTGCTAGACCAGTCCCGCCGAATGCAGGCGATATGGAACACTGTTCTTTCGGAACAGGGTCTTGCTAGACCAATCCCGCCGAGTGTACAGTACAGCCCCTTTCATAAAACATTTTTCACTAATATTATTAGTAAGAAACCAATAATATTAACTAATATTTTGAGTATTACGTTTCATAGAGTTATTAGGTAATAATATTAGTTAGGCCTATTAGTTTATGAGTAAACATTATTAGTAGATATTCCTAATAATATTTTTAAACAGTTTTAAGGACAATATGACTAATAAAAGTTATTCATATTATTGGGATTATTTCCATGAGTGTATTTCGACTCATAATCTACAGTGCTGGTAAAAAGTTTAAGGACACCTGTCAAAAGCAGATAATCATCTACAGGCCTTAAACATTGTGCTAACATACATTTTTGGCACTGGAGCTGAAAGTACACCAGAAATGCCACCCATTAATGAAAACCAAAGGTCTCTAGCTCCACCCATTCCCAATATAAGGTAGTTTTTGTAAGTTACGGCATGCTTAAAAAAAGTCATATATTTATAACAAAGTAAATAATAACTTGAAAACGGTTTGAGCCAGTTTTCTGAATTTTGTTATACAAGCAGGTGTACCAGGTAGAAATTAACCATTCATTACTAAAATTCATTTAAAATGTGCATTAAAATTTTAGGGGTTTTGAATGTTTGCTGAATTTTATGAAAAAGAGATAAAATATAGGAAGAAGAAAAATAATTTTGAATTTCCCTCCATATGATGGCTATGAAGCCAAAGACTTTCTAGCACACTGCAGTGACCCAAGGAGAGATGTTACAGTAGGAAGATGGCTACATGGCCATCATATGGAGGGAAATTCAAAATTATTTTTCTTCTTGCTACATTTTATCTCTTTTTCATAAAATTCAGCAAACATTCAACACTCCTAAAATTTTAATAAACATTTTAAAATGACTTTTAGTAATAACTGGTTGGTTTCTACCTGGTACACCTGCTTGTATAACAAAATTCAGAAAACTGGCTCAAACCGTTTTCAAGTTATTATTTATTTTGTTATAAATATATGGCTTTTTCTAAGCATGCCTTAACTTACAAAAACTACCTTAAATTGGGAATGGGTGGAGCTAGAGACCTCTGGTTTTCATTAATGGGTGGCATTTCTGCTGCACTTTCAGCTCCAGTGCCAAAAAATGTATGTTAGCACAATGTTTAAGGCCTGTAGATGATTATCTGCTTTTGACAGGTGTCCTTAAACCTTGTGCCAGCACTGTATATTATTAGTGAAACCAAAGCGAGTGGACCGAGCTCGATAGCTGCAGTCGCTTAAGTGCGGCCAGTATCCAATATTCGGGAGATAGTGGGTTCGAACCCCACTGTCGGCAACCCTGAAGATGGTTTTCCGTGGTTTCCCATTTTCACACCAAGCAAATGCTGGGGCTGTACCTTAATTAATGCCACGGCCGCTTCCTTCCCACTCCTAGCCCTTTCCTGTCCCATCGTCGCCATAAGACCTATCTGTGTCGGTGCGACGTAAAGCCAATAGCAAAAAAGAAAAGCAAAGTGAGTAGTATTTTAATATTTTGGCATAAAATTGTGAAGATCAGTGAACGGGTTGATTCTAATTCAAATAGTGATGAGGAGCTAATGTACTGGTGGGGAACAAACATATGAATACAATGAGAGATTTACGTCGGATTACAGACATCTGAATATGTGCTTGATAGGAGAATGCAAGGAATGAAGCACTAACCTCAAAACAGCAGCTTCAGATTGCACTGAACTGGTTAGGTAGTGGTACACAGTAGCATTCTGTTTCTGATATACATGGTATTTCATAAACGACAGTCTGCAGAGTTATGTCAGCGCCAGATGGCACCCTTCCTCATGATGTCTCATGTTGGTTAGCTGACTATGGCGAAGTGCTGCATTTGTCATATTCACTGAACTTGGCGGTATTCCTTTAGTTTGTGGAGTACTTGGTGGAACGCCAGAAATTGATGCACCAAGTGCGTATGAACCAGCATTTGCTGATTGGTATGGGAAACATTCCTTGAATGTAATGATCATATGTGGGCTAAATTTAGAATTATACAGTTGATAGCGTGGTTTGGCGACCACGGGGCTCATAGCTGAGTCCTGGCATTGCTCCCACTTACTTGTGCCACTTCTGTCTATCCTTTCCGACCTCCCTTGGTCAACTCTTGTTCTTTTCTGACCCCGATGGTATTAGGTTGCGAGGCCTAGGGAGTCTTTCTTTTTCACGCCCTTCGTGGCCCTTGTCTTCCGTTGGACGATACCTTCATTTTTCGAAGAATCGGATCCCTTCCATTTTGTATCTCTGATTGGTATCATATAGAGGATGGTTGGCTAGTTGTACTTCCTCTTAAAACAATAATCATCACCACCACCACCATTTAGAATTCTATTATGTAGTGAGAATTGGCCTGGTAGTGTTTACGATGTTAGGGCTCTAAGGCTAAGTGACTTGAACAATAAGATGACTGATGGTTTGAGACCTTTTTCTGGTGCAGTTCTGCTCGGAGACTCAGTCTACCCGTTTATGCTCCGCTTATACCACCGGTAAACCAAGATGTTGCTAGTCCATCTCAACAGAGATTTTTAAGAGCACGTAAAAAAAGAAAAAGCAAGGAGGGTTATAGAGTGTGCAATAGGCTGCAACCCAAAAACTTTCCTCAACGAACATTTCTTCTCTCACATTACTTTAAATCGTTTTACCGGTACCCATTCTCCTATGTATCGAAAGTCAGAACAACGAAAAATCAAGTGACCCTATTGAACATATGGATTAATATCCAGTTGTAGTCAAGCAGTAGCCTACTTCTGGGAACAAACACAAACCAAGAACATATGCAACAAAACCGATTCTAACCTCCAATTGGATCAGCTGACTAATTAATTAATATTATGAGTGAAGACATTTTTTAGTCATGTATACACCTTTATGAAACAGAATTTGGTTAACCAATAAATATTTTTATGAGTTCCAATGATATCAGTTAGTTTTATGAAACAGGGCGATACAGAACACTGTTCCTTCCGAACAGGATGATGCTAGACCAATCTCGCTGGAGTGCAGGCGACACGGAACACTGTTCTTTCGGAACAGGATGTTCCGCGTACTGTTCACTTAGAGACCAGTTCCGAGTTCGGAACAGTTCCAAAATAACTGTTGTGTTATTTTTTGCCCGGCTCTACAAACGAGTGATATTATCGACAACACGTCACGCAGTGAGGCGAGGAAAGAGCTTTTCAATACAAATATGCCATTAATAATTATTACTCATTTTCCTTAAAATTGGATTGGAAGAATTTTGGGAGTTTTTTTTCGGGTTTTCTGGTGTGTTGCAAAGAAATCGGAAGATCTTCTGAAATTTCGTGAGACATGGCAACACTGTCTCTAAGGATAATAATGTTCACCGATAAGTACTTCACAGGACACAAAACTTCACACCTCTACAACCAAGTGAAAAATCTGCTATAGGATTGCAAAATAACACTGAAAGTCAATCTTCAGCTCTTACTTTGTTCCGATTCTCATACCGTATTAAACAAAGACTAGACAAATCGAGGAAATATAAGATCAGAAAGAAAGTGAATAGGAAGCTGGCACCAAAATATCCACAATATTACTGGTATCATTGGAAGGCGCCGACTTCAGTGGTAAGAATAGGTACCTCTTGAACACCAAGGCAATACTTCAACAGAGAAATAAAATGAACGAGTCCACTGGGAAGGCCAAGGAGACGCTGGATTATAACTTTTAGATCGGAGGTCGAGAAACAGGTAATAAAGTGGGAGGGTATGGAGGAACAGAAAATAGATTTACGGTAACAGGACAGAATGGCGAGTGCTGTGAACTACTACCGGGAAAGTGGAGACGATGATGATGATGATGATGAATATTAGCTA
Source organism: Anabrus simplex (assembly GCF_040414725.1). Taxonomy (NCBI): domain Eukaryota; kingdom Metazoa; phylum Arthropoda; class Insecta; order Orthoptera; family Tettigoniidae; genus Anabrus; species Anabrus simplex. The sequence continues at coordinate 1,558,913,031 of NC_090265.1, forward strand.
CTAGCATGTACCCGCGGCTTCGCCCGCGTTTATTAATTCAAGCGTTAGATATTTTAGCCTATACCGTTTATTAATTCAAGCGTTAGATAGTTTATACCGTTTATTAATTCAAGCGTTAGATAGTTTACATACCGTTTATTAATTCAAGCGTTAGATAGTTTATACCGTTTATTAATTCAAGCGTTAGATAGTTTACATACCGTTTATTAATTCAAGCGTTAGATAGTATATACCGTTTATTAATTCAAGCGTTAGATAGTTTATACCGTTTACTAATTCAAGCGTTAGATAGTTTACATACCGTTTATTAATTCAAGAGTTAGATAGTTTATACCGTTTATTAATTCAAGCGTTAGATAGTTTACATACCGTTTATTAATTCAAGCGTTAGATAGTTTATACCGTTTATTAATTCAAGCGTTAGATAGTTTACATACCGTTTATTAATTCAAGCGTTAGATAGTTTACATACCGTTTATTAATTCAAGCGTTAGATAGTTTACATACCGTTTATTTAAAAGCAAAATAAAAACATTATATTTATCAACACACATCGTTTTCTCATAAATTGCATGAATTACATGATTTCATTTTTAATGTTTAATTGTATTGTTACTTTCAATACTTAAGATAGCGGCTTGGTGCATGGTACAAATAATATTAAAATAATTTAAAGGACGAAATTATATTCAACTTTACAATCTGCTTTACGTCGCACCTACACTGATAGGTTTTATGGCGACAATGGGATAGGAAAGGCATTGGAATGGAAAGGAAGTTACCGTGGTCTTAATTAGGGTACAGCCCAAGCATTTTCCTGGTAAGGAAGTGGGAAACCACGGAAAATCATCTTCAGGGCTGCTGACAGTGGGGTTCGAAGCCATCATCTCCTGGATGTATACTCACAGTTGGACGGTCCTACCCGCACGGGAATTGCCGGACAAACTATATTAAGTGTCCTTTGGAGCTAAGATGTTCCGGCACCTCCCAGAGGCTTTTTTTTAGCAGTGTTTTTAAGGAGATTGCTCAATAAAAAGTTTCTGGAACATAGTCCGCACCGAAGGTTTAAAATAGTACCCTACACGTTTATTTAATCGTAACGTAACTATAATTAAGCGTAATTATAGAATATTACATACCACCCGTTGTTTATATTAAATCTTGTTGTTTTAGTGTTTTGATTATAAGAAATTATTTTTAAAAACCTGAATTTCAGAAAAGTATTTTGTAAAAAATGATTTATCATTGTAAGTTTTATCACAAGTTTCCAAATATCCAAACCTGTGACTTTTGTGTGTGTGTGTGGGGTGGGGGTGGCATGTAGTTGGAAAGGGGGGCAAATGTGTGGGTATGCGTTCCGGTACCTACGATTTTAGAAATTAAACACGGGTACAACCCACCTGCAGTTGACCATGGGAGAAGCACGGTTTCCGAAGATCGAGTTTTACAACTTTAAGCCTTGTTGATGCACATAGCGAAACAAAAAACAAAACAAAAAACGGAGAACTGGAGACGCCTAAATTGAAACGGTATATCCGAAGGGAAGATTTGAATCCGAGGAATGAATACTACTTCGCCCGCGGCATGTGCAGTCATGATGTTGGTTTCAATAATATTAGGCATCAGTTTCTTGACTGAGAGTCGTGTTCCATTGCAGAGGAAAGGACGATTCATATTCCTGAGAAGGATAATCGGTGCCACAATCATCCGTTCCAAGATGTTCGACGGTATTCCAGGTGACTCCAAGTTGTTCAAAAGCTCTGTCATGTAGATGGCAGCCACATGTGTATTACATGTGTAGATAGACTTGTAAAGGTGTAGAACACCAACTAATTCTTGTAAAAGTTCCTTGTTGATTACGTTGACAGGTTCATTTTTGGAGTAGGAAATGCTCTTAAACACAGCCATGCGTGGTCATTGAAATGACAGAAATTTCAGATCTCTGAGTTTGACTGGTCGTCGCACACAAACACTTCCGAATATCACGGACTGAACGAAAATGGCTTCCTATGGCATGGACTAAAAGAGGCATCTTCACTGATACATGTATTACTGTACTTCGTTTATTATTATTATCTATGTTATATACTGTATGTTCCCTTTAAATAAAATATGAGATTGAGTTAGTTGAAAGAAAATACGGTTCAACTTTTGTTGCTGGTATAGCGAAATCCTCGTATTACCTAAAATTTTAGGTGAATGAAATTAACTAACTAACTAAATAAATAAATACATTTAAATCCATTAATGAAAGAATTTCAGCACTTACCTTTAAATCAGTAAACTAAGTTTACACTATTGTAAATACACACGCACCAACAAATGAGGAAAATAGAACACAGAAAGAACAGACAGAAAATTTTTGGCAAGAACTATCAAACATATTAGATCAAATTCCATTCAAAAACACAATAATACTGCTTGAAGACTTTAATGCTAAAATCGGCAAATAACTTCATCATCGATCCATAGTAGGCAAATTCCCTGCACATAAAAGAACCAATGCAAATGGAGAAAGACTCCTTAGTATATGCAGAGAACATGACATAGTCCTAGAATCTACATTCTTAAAAAATCCCTAGGAAAAACCTACATGTGTATCCCCAAATTCAATCTGTGGGAAGAAATAACTTGACCATGTAGCTATAAGCAGGCAGTCGGCAACAGAGATACTCAATGTTAAAGTTGCTAAGAGCACAAGTTTAGATTCAGACCACTATCTATCTCTCATTCAATTCCAAATAAGGCCAATATACAGAAGAAAGAATCAATGTCAACCCAAACAGTTCGACATACTAAAATTAGGTAAAGAAAATGATTTCAAAACAATTTTAGAAAAGACAGCACCCTAAACGTGGGCACAACTTCAAAAATACATTGTACAGACAGCAGAAGAAACCATTATCCTTAGAAAAAAAAACGAAAACATGCCTGGTGGAAAGATGAATGTGACGAAGTAATCCTAAAAAGACAACGGGCTTGGAACAACTGGAATGTAAATAAAAATTATAAGAATTGGAACAACCTTAAAGTAACCGGAAATCTTGCATCAAAAGGCCTCAAAAAATCAAAATACAACATATGAGAGACCAACTAACATCAATGGAATCAAACTTCAAACAAAACAACGGAAGGGACTTTTACAAAACCTTCAAAAGTAATTTGAAGGAATACACCCCTCCAAGTTTACTTTTCACAGATCCAAAAACACAGAAAACTGCATATAATAACGCTGAGAATTGCAGAATACTTGAAGAATGACATAACTGCGATCCGCCTAAAGAGAAGTTTAATTCTGATACCATAATCCCAATAACACCGGACTCAAAGCCACCAACAGCAAAAGAAATAAAATCAATCATAAAAGAACTTAAAAATAACAAAGCACCCGGAAAAGACAATACAGTTGCCGAAGAATGGAAATACTCATGTGACAACATGACACTATGGTTAACAGAAATCATCAATGAAATTAGGAAATCAAACAGTTTACCATCAGAATGGACATCTGCATTAATACATCCACGACATAAAAAAGAGAAGAAAACAGATCCTAACAACTATAGGCGAATCTCCCTCCTGCTGGTGCCCTACAAGATTTTGTCCAAGGCACTTTTAAAAAGAGCAGAAGAAATACTCGACCCACAACTAGGAGAGTATCAGGCAGGATTCAGAAGGGGACGGTCATGTGCAAAACAAGTATTAAGCTTAAAGAATATACCAAACGTGGAAAATCAGGAACTTGAAATATGTAGTTACTTTTGTGTGTTTTGAGAAAGCCTACGACTCAATACACTAATTGACATTATAAAGGAATTAGGAGTTGATAATAAAATAACCGAAATAATTAAAGCAACATTAACAAACGCAATATCAAAAGTAGAATTTAGGGGCAGGGGGGGGGGGGAATCTTAAAACCTTTCAGGGTAAAGTCAGGTGTAAGAAGGAAGATGGTTTGTCGCCTCTACTTTTCAATTGTGCATTAGAGAAGGTAGTTCGAGAATGGAGGAAAGCAATTAATACTAAAGGTATTCAACTAGGAAGAAATCCAATTAAAATCAATATAGATTGTCTAGCTTTTGCGGATGACATGGCATTAATTACTGACTCACCTGAAAATGCTCAAGAACAACCAGAGAATTGCAGAAACAAGCATCAAAAGTTGGATTACAAATTTCATTTGAAGAAAACGAAGTTCGTGACGAACATGAGTGACGCCCCCCAACATTCATAACAATACAATATGTAAAACAAATTGCTTTAAATAACTTACCTAGGAGAATGGATAACGAGCACAAAAGAAAATACAGACACAGAAACCAGACTACATAAACTGGATAGGATGTTCAATACGACAAAAATTGTATGTAACAAAAATCCTTATCCAGGATCACAAAATTAAGACACTACCAAACAGTGGTCAGACCCGAAACTTTATATGGAGCAGAGACACTTAAACTAACTAGAACTGGAGATCTCGAAAAACTTGAGAAAGCTGAAAGAAGAATTTTGAGAAGAATACTAGGAGCTACAAGAAATAATAATGCAGAATACAGGTGAGGGCCAAACAGAAAGCTATATTTGAAAATTCGGCTTAGAGGTGCATTTGGACCCTCCTCCATCTACCTATGTTAAAAATTTCACATCTTTACTTGCCGTAGATTTTGGCTGGGCATCGCGTACACACAGACAAACACTTCATTTTATTTTGATATATACCAGTATATCGATAACTAGTGTAAAATATAATTTTCGATCTTGTATGTTTTATGCATTTTCTTAATAATAATAATAATAATAATAATAATAATAATAATAATAATAATAATAATAATAATAATAGAGATATTCCAGATAAAGATTATAGTATTTTTCACAAACTACAAATATCTGTGGAATTATGTGCTCCTTCTATAACCTGTGCCGGCCCCGTGGTGTAGGGGTAGCGTGCCTGCCTCTTACCCGGAGGCCGCGGGTTAGATTCCCGGCCAGGCCAGGGATTTTTACCTGGATCTGAGGGCTGGTTCGAGGTCCACTCAGCCTACGTGAATATAATTGAGGAGCTATCTGACGGTGAGATAGCGGCCCCGGTCTCGAGAGCCAAGAATAACGGCCGAGAGGATTCGTCGTGCTGACCACACGACACCTCGTAATCTGCAGGCTTTCGGGCTGAGCAGCGGTCGCTTGGTAGGCAAGGCCCTCCCAGGGCTGTTGTGCCATGGGGTTTGGTTTGGTTTGGTTCTATAACCTGTTCATAACTACAGTTATAGAAACGGCAATTTTCGACCCCTACATTTTACCGCACGGGAAATAATAGCAGACTTATTCACGAATTTAGATTTATACTGCAAGTCAATCAACGCCGAAGATGGCTGAAGTGAATATAGTGTTCAATCGGCATGGTTATCGAGTTAAATGACTATGATGGTCGTTGTTGTTTTATACAATTCAAAACAGCGTGATCATCAGTCCATACTGATCAGAAAAATGATTAAGATAATCATTGAAATGAAAAGGAAAAACACGTATAGAAATAATAGGAAGAAACGGAGCTGTGGAAGGAAGGTGGAAATAATACTCCCTTGACCTCGGATACGCTATCATTACCGAGCAGGGAGAAAATTAAATGCTGTGGTGTACAATGTCCTTAGCCCAAGCAGCTGATTAACAATGTCATTAGACTGCCTGTTAATTGAGATGTTGCTCTCTCTCGTCGGCTGCCACTCATCTCAGCTGGATGTCATTATGCTACCGCTGCAATTCTACAAGAACTAACTCGTAAATGACGGGTTCAACAACTAATTTTCTTATAAATGTGCAGTAATTCTAGAGGAGCGGGTTGGTAGGTCCCTAGCATTGCCAATGAACACATTTCTGTTCTACAAGTAGTACGAGGTAAGATTTATATTGTTTTCGTTTCGAAATAATATAATGTATGCTGAGGGTCCTATAGTAAAGTTTTACAGAAATTGGATGACTGTGTGGGAAAATGGTGCCTCATTAGGTATTATGCTGCATACTTCAATAAAAGCTTCTTCTTGAGCTGCAATCATCGAATATCACTTTTTTAAATCACCCTCATATGATTACATTAATTATGTATTATTTTTCCTTTCCACAGCCCTACATGATTATGATCGAGAATGAAGACAACAGAAATGATGAAGGTAAGTCTATAATGTTCACCGTGGAGGAAAGGGGGATGATAGCAACATTAATTATTAAAAGTAATTCGCCAAAAGAAGTCCACAAAGAACCCAACTTTTCACAAACAGGAACATTGTACAAGTTTAATGATTAACAGTCCACCGATGATCGCGGAAAATAATATAAGTTGAGAGTTTATTGCACTCATTAGCGCTAGCGAATAGTCGAGGTCATAATGCTTGTTCCTGTCCCAAGCAGGGGCGGCCGTACCTTATGTGCTGAGGTGCTGCAGCACATTGTATATTTCGAGATAAATTACTTTAATAAGGTTATCTAGTACAATCAAATACAGTGCATTGAAAAAGACGTCAGTCAAAGAACAGCGAATCATTTAACTCCCCTTACAACCAGGTACGAGTAAGTTGTCGTGCGTCCCACTCCGGAGGCTATGCGTGTACAGCTCAGCGAGAATTCGTAAGATTTTGCCAGAAAGCAGGAACTCTGTCTATTGCGCATGGGTGCCCAACTCTTCCGATATGCTGTGGAAAGAACAGCCAAGGCATCACTTGCCAGCGATTCTTCGTTCGACCGTAGAGAGGCAGCACTGATCACACTTGCATTTCGACCGAAATGAGAGCGTGGCAGGCGGCACCCTCTGGATTCAGTGGTAGTATTAAGAGGGAATCGCTTAAAACAAACGGGAAAACAAAATACTGTAGAGGAAGGCATCATCTGTTCCCACCAGACTTTTTAATACTCCCAACTTGCCTGTTTCATAGACTATACAAATTGTACTCTTTATGTTGTCAAAATAAGTACACGCTGTTTTGATTTTCTTTAATTACAAAATGCCTAGTACATAAATGTCACTATAGCGACATAACATGTATTTTGAATTACTGCGTTACTGGTTTTATTTCAATGCTTTTGGTAACATTGAGAAGTTCTGTTTTTGCGCGCTCACTCTAAGTGTTTCTGAGTTCGTCAATGTATTGTCCTTGCAGGTGTTATTTTGTGCTTAATTAGTTTTGTATGCGGAATGTGTATATGTTGTTGAAGTTATTTGAGTGTTAGTTCAGAATGGAAAACTCTGTGTAGAGCCTCTTGAAAAGCGCATTTTCATCCAGAACTCTGGAAGAAAAAATTAAGGTAAAGATGTTAGGTAGACCTACCCCAGATTTAGATAGAAAAGTGTATAAAAACGATTGGGTGTGCGGATGCGAGATTAGAAATGCCCTTTTCTGTTTTCCGTGTTTATGTTTTGGCAATAGTGATTCTTGGGGAACAGTGGGTGTTAAAGGTCTTGGGCATCTAAACGCTTTAATTAAGAAGCATAATGACAGTGAGAAACACATTAATAATTCTTCAAACTTAAGTGCTTTAGGAAGGATTAATATTGCAACATTTTTAAGCCGTGCTTATCACGATGGAAAAGAAAGGCACAATCAACAAGTGGAAAAGAACAGTTATGTGCTATCAAGAATTATAGACTGCATTAAGTTTTGCGGAGGGTTTGAATTAGCTTTAAGGGGACACGACGAAAGTGAAAGTTCCGACAATCCTGGGGTTTTCTTGGGCCTAGTAGATTTAATTTCTAGTATAGACAGTGCAGTAAAGGAGCGCATTGAATCATGCATTTTAAGTGAAATGAACAACGTGTTTAAAAGTACACCGCACAAAGTTATTGCGCAGACATACGACGGGGCATCAGTAATGAGTGGTGGTAAAGGTTAGGTGCAAGCAAAGATAAAAGCCTACTACCCCAACGCACATTACATCCACTGCTACGCACACCAGCTGAATCTGAAAATGGAACATGCTGCTTCGCGGTATCAGTCGGCTAGGGTGTTCTCCGCTCACCTTTCAACAATCCTTGTTTTCTTTTCAAGGTCGCCGCAACGGATGTCTGCTTTCAGCTCGAAGAATTCCAACAGGAGCAGCGACTAGATGGAATTTCAGGTCGCACACCGTAAATGTGGTGTACGAACAAAGTGATTCCATAAAGGAGTCTTTATTAATGTTGGAAAAAACCTCATCCTATAAAATTTGCCTTGAAGAAAACGGGCTTCGTCGCAGCTTAGAAGACGAGGAATTCATCTTTTGGCTATCATTTTTTTCATAAACTGATGCCACATGTGGACATTATGTACAACCAGTTGCAGTCAAGAACAGCTGATGCTGTAAAAATAAAATATGCTGTGTCACACTAGGGAATCGGTAGAAAACATTGCCAGTACTTCTGAAGGTACGTGTGCTTCAGAAAACAAGCGCGGAAAACTATCGTGTCGGCGTACTGATGCCAAGGAAGTGTGCGATAGGATAACACGTGAGGCCCGTGATCGCTACCAAACCTTGGATGACCTGGAAGCAGCAAGATGGTCAGAGTCCACCAACTTTGAACGTTTTTATAAAACGTTTCCGGATAAAGAACTTGATGTGACTGTCCAGGCCTATAGCATGGTGGAAAAGGAAAGGCTCAGAACAGAACTGTCGGTTCTGTATTGTAGGCCAGATTTTAAGAATATTGGCAGGGCAGTTCCACTTCTGCAGTTCATAATTTCTACTAATCGGCAAGGCACATTCTGCCAAATAACTAAGCTTCCGAAGATATTAGTAACAACACCAATGACTACTTCAGAGCCTGAGAGATGTTTCTCATCACTGAAGAGGATCAAGGCCTTCCTTCGGAACATCGTGTTGCAAGAAAGACTAAGTGCCCTCGCAATGCTCTCCATGTCCAATGAATATCTGGAGTCTATTTCCATTTTGAAGACCAGGAGTTCTGGTCCCTTTTATGACAAAACATTTTCTCAAGACTATTTGCAGGAAGCTAAAAAGGCCACAACTATGACTTCAAAGTCGAACTAACATGTGATTTGCAGTGTGTGTTATATTATTTCCTGCCTGTGTTGCGACAAACAAGTGATATTGTGTAAATCCTTTTTCAATTATCGCATATCTGTTTAATTTATCAAGTAAGTCCTGTTATGTATTCTCCAAACCAATATTCACCACGCCTGCTACTATTCAACATGGATTTCTTCTTGATTGTTATGTTTATCTACAAATCACTGGCCTATGATGTAAGTAGATATGATTTCATTGAAGTGTCCTGTTTAAAGCATGAATTATTGTATTTTGTAGCCCAGAAGTATTATTATTTTCGTCAAACCGGGGTAACTTAAGTCGAAAATCGTTAGATTTTGTGTCGCGCGAGAGATTTACTGATGGCCCTTCTCAAAAGTTGGCAGGTATGCTGGAATGCAGCTCTACGATGATGTCCTAGTAGTATTCGTAGGTTGCGCTTGTGTCTGTTCCAGAGCGCCTTCATTTGAAGGTCCCTGGCGTTCATCCATAAGGCGCGAACCCGGTTTTTCAACTTAATGACTTGGTGAATCTCGTCGGGCAACGAGGTAGCCTTAAGATATCTGGTAGAAGGTCTCACGGTGGAAGTTTCAGCTGCATTCCTTATGGCCGTCGTAATTGCTTCTGCTTGGAGGTCGATATCCTCGGCTGAGCGAATGTTAGGATTGCCAGTGATAGCCTCGCTCAGCGTACTGCGATCGCGTTCCCAGTGCGCTGGTGTAGCGGGGTAGTATCAGGTTCGTGCTGAGGGGCGGCGTCAAGTGTGAGAAGGACGGGTTTTATGGTCGGAATCTAAAAAGTCTTGAGTGATGAAACATGGGAATAGATTAAGGTTACGTGAGAGAGAAATATCGAGGTATTCAGGAAGAATGTTAGGGTTGGGAGTAGTATCTGGGTTCATCGGTGGAGTAAGCTAATACGTTGTTATCGCAGTACGTGGCGAGAATACGGCCTCGTTGCGTGATAAGGCGGCTCTTTCATCTGGTATTTTTACACTTTAAATCTCCCGCGAGGATTACTCTTGGTTTGACTCGTAGTATGGAGTCAAACTCGTCCGCGTTAAGCTCAGCGTGAGGGGGTAAGTAGCACGAATCAACAGCTAAAGGTCCTCGACTGGTCTCTACCTCCACTATAGTGGGGTCTAGGTGTGTAAGGCTTCCTGGGGTTGGTAAGCGAGTGTGTGTTTAGTGTATTTTTAATGAAAATTCACGTATCTCCGCTGGATCGATCTCCGGGGCGGTCGTTTCTGTACAGTTTTGTAGGTGTACATTTAGATGAGGTTTGAGTTGAGTTTCCACAACTAAGATCAGGTCTGCATGGTGTGTGCGGGCTCGCTCACCAAGTTCAGTTACTGTTGAGGTCGTGCTTAGGGCCTAGTTCCCATCACTGGTCCATTCGAGAGCTGCACTTACTAATATTTCCATCAGTCCGCCTTGGAGGAGGCTGTACGGAGACGATGCAGCAGGGGCAGTACTTCCCTAAGTTTGGGGTCCCGTAGGAAGTTTAAACAGGTCAGCAGTAGGGGAGGGGGTTGTGGTTTGTTGATTGGCGGTGGTGGGGTTGGTGGGGGAGGGGTCAGCGTTTGACCCCATGGCTTGGGCCAAAGTTGTTCCCTTCTTCCTGAGGGCTGGGTCTTAATGGGGGTGGGGACGGTTTTATCTTTCTTAGAGAAGGGGAGGCGTTGGTTCCTTCCTTCTAAGATGTGGAGGTAGACTTCGCATCCCCTGTAATTGGTTGTGTGCTTTTTATCGCAGTTAGCGCACGTAGGGACGAACTCATTTTGCCCACGTCTGGGCATGCGCCAGCTAAGTGCTGCTCAGAGTGGTTGCAGTGACAACCAGTAGAGCCGTGACCGAAACCCTGGCAACGATAACATTTAATGGGACCTTGGGGGCCGCGATATCATTCTAATTTGACCTTGGGGCTGGCCAGGCCTTTAATTTCGTAAACTGAGCTTTCCTGGGCATTGGTCCCGTTGTGGGTGACCAAGAAGAACGGCACTTTCTGTCTAGACCTCTGGGAGGTCTTCTGAGCTATGGAAGCTACGTTATAGCCGTGGGAAATGAGTTCGTCTTTAACGGCATTCATGCCCTGCGTGTGGTGCAGCCCTCGAATAACTGCTTTGCGGTAGCGCTTGTCTCTAAAGGGGCGGGTGTGGTATTGCCACTTAAAGTCCTCCACGACTTGGATGACGGTCTCTTTGTCCTTCTTGGTGGGGTTATCCACCCTCACTCCTTTGCGGATTGCTTTCAAGAGGTAATCCACCTGGTGCTGGACGAGCAGGGCTTGGAACTGGTTTATGTCAGTGATCTCTTTGACGTAGACTGGTGGAATGTCGATCCTGGCCTTTCTGGCCTGTGCGTCTTGGGCGTCCTGCAGTGTCGTCTGCTGGTTTGAGGCGTGAGGGGTGGGGGCCGGTTGATGATTAGGGGCTCAGGAGGTGGAGGCTAAAGGCGTGTGTGGGGTGTTAGGAACGTTCAGAGGGGCGAAACTGTTACGTGTAGTTAGTGGAGCGGGGATGGGGTAGGGGTCTTGGGAGGGGAAGGGAGGTATGAGTGGGTTTGCAGCCCGCGTTCCTGTACGTGACGATCGTGAAACCGTCAGGGTCCGTAGTAGTCGTAGCGCCGGAGTCCTGAGGGCTGGCGGCTGTAGGTGAGCTTCTTGGGCTGCGGCTGACTGGCGACTCTGTAGTTTCAGAGGACGACAGAGAGGTCGCTGGAGAGGTTGAGACATTAGCGCTAAGCGGGGCGGTAGGACCGGTGATGGGGCGGCGTTGTCTTCGCAGGGCTAACTGCCTTAAGATAGACTTTGTTATTCGTTAGTGCGCGCTTTATGTTCGCGAGACGTCGTGGCTGCGACGGGTTGATTTTAGTCATGGTGTATGGTGCGGTAAAATCGCACTTTATTCGGAAAAGAGAGATCGGATAATTTAGTAAGGTCCCCTGCCGAGCCCAGGAGCCTGAGTGTGGGTATGGGGCGTTGCCTGTTAGGTGTAATTAAAGCAAGCATCCCGTCGCTAATGTGCGGTGAAAGTTGTGTGGGGTGGTGGTGGTGGTGGTGGGGGGTGTCTAACACCCTAGGGTGGACCAAAGGAGCCGCGCTACGGCTTACCACCGTGAGCCAAGGTTATGTTGACACCGTTAACTTTCGGCGAGTCTCACAGTGGGGCCGGCTATCGAACCCAATTAAGGTGCACATTACGGTGGCCGCTATTCGTCTTGAAAAATAGGGAGCCTACTGGTACACCTAAGACCGCCGCCTGGCGCTAGATTAGTGATTAGCCAACGACCATACTATGTTGAATACACCGGTTATCGTCCGATCACCGCAGTTAAGCAACGTTGGGATTAGTCATACTTGGATGGGTGGCCCTCAGTACGTGAATACCGCAGGCTTATATAGTGGTCGGAGAGAGGAGAAAGTAGGGGGAACACACACTGCACAATATTCTGGCGGGTTGAACAAAGTTCTTTCATGACGTCAGCGCAGGGCCAAGGTTGCTGGCAAGTGAATAGTCTGTAGCCTACCTGACGGAGTGTAGTGCTACTGCCATCACAATAATAGAGTGCGCAAGTAAACTGCTATGGGTTTTAAAATGTTTGGTTTTTACAACCCTACTTCTGCTTGTAATGGAAAACTTCAATTCATGTGTATGTTTTATGTTTCGTTACTTCTAAGTTAATTTAAATTTAAATTATAGGGAAGGCTCGGCTAAGTGTCCCGTACGGTTAATTCCCCTGTAACTAAAATATAAATTTACTTCTACTTTATCCTAGCGCGAAGAGAAAGTCTGATCGCCTTATTACATCATCTAAACATCGTATATTCTGAAGGTAAAAGTTGTAAATTGTGCAGTGGCAGAATGAAGAAACGTTAGTATTTATCCTGTTAACTGTGTTGGAGGATGTACAAATAAAACACTAACTCTTTTATTGAGCTATGTTAACCGAAGATGACCCAGTTAGTACACACTCAACATTATGCTCGTCAATGAATAACAACACTTCACTAATTACTGGCTATTTACAAACTTCTCAGCGGATCTTTGGCTGGCAGTCTTTACCTGTAACAGGCGACATGTCTCGCCTTTCACTTCGCTATGCACGCACCAGATTCACTTTACACAGCGGCTCCATGCAGTGAAGCTCAAACGCACGTCCATTGGCTATCAAAATGCACGACTGCTGTACACTAGATTCGATTCCAGACAAGACTGATAACTTGTACAGTCAACTCACATGATCACTCTACACACTGAACTCTCAGCTCACGACTTGTAACACTCACCTTACTATTCGAGGTGAACCTACTTTTATACAGCTGGTGATGGAGTTCTAGTATCTCGGGGAACGGACAGATTACGAGTGTTCTAGTGTTATACCTACCAGAAAATTCACGCAGACACCGGAAGAAAGGTACAACAGATGCAGAGGTTGTCACGTGACCGCAGAACGGCTGGTAGCTCTCAGTCTGATTCACCCATCCCTTCCAGGAACTACCAAATGGATTCTCAGTACAGCAATAATAAAAATTGTAACGTAGTAATGCGACTGTATTTTCAAGCAATATCATGTGCTGCGTTACTGGCAATACGTTCACGAATTACTGCGAATTACCCGGACCGCTGTAGATTTAGCAAAAGTCTTACAATTATAGCAAAGTGAATTAATTGAAAAAGTAAATTATAACATTGTTTTTAAGTACTAAATAAATATAGCATGAGTACCATAACAGTTGATCTCTTGTATAAATATTATTGTTTAGTAATTCCCAAAATATCGTAAGTCGTACTTCCAATTCTGCCTTATTATTTCGGATTTAACCGAGTCTCCCCTGTAAGTAAGTAAAACTTCGTGTGGAATCCTATGAAAATATCTGTAATCATTACATTACACCATTCGGAAGTAATTGTCGGGCTGAGAAGAGCTCTAACCTTCTGAGGCCAAGTTAGCGGGCTCAGTCCAGTCCTGTGCTGTGGTATTTGAAAGTGCTCAGATACGCCATCCTCGTATAGGTAGATTCATCAGCACGTGAAAGAACACATGAAGAACAAAATTCTCGCACCTCTGCGTCTCCGAAAGGTGAAAACCATAGTATTTAGTGCAACGTAACACAATTATTATGAGTATAATTTTCAATTTCATGTAACTTTAAATTATCAAGTTCACCGGACAAAAATTAGTCACCGCTGGGGAAATCATTACAAGCATCATTTAATAGCACGTAACTCCGCCTCTGGACTTGATAACCGCCTGGATTAGTTTTGGAAGTGAGTCCACAAGGTTGTGCAGGTACATCGCATCCAGGTTAAGTCACTCGCTGAGGATTTGATCGCGTAATTCTGCCAAATTGCGGGGATTCCGACGTCGGCGTTTTACCCGCTGTTCCAACATGTTCCACAAGTTTTAAATGCGGTTCAAGTCAGGTGATTTTGCAGGCCAGTCGAGATGTAATGGGGTAAACCAGACACATTTGCGTCCAGACCGATGACCTTTGCTGTTGTCATCTTGAAAAATCCGGGTATCAATAGCATGCTCATAATGCAGATGTTGGCCGAAAGACAAAACCTGATCATTCAGGATGTTTAAATAAACATGCTGGTTCATGTTAGTGGTCACCTCAGTGAGCTGACCCAATCCATGATATGAATAACACACCCAAAACATTACTGACCAACCTCCGTCTTGAATCTGACCTTGCACACATCCAGGATAAAATACTTCATTTGGCCTTCGGCGCAATCGACGACGTGCGTCAATGGAATACAGGCGAAAACGTAATTCGTCAGATCACACTGTGTCCCGCCAGTCAGCTACTGTC